>NC_082651.1:64488938-65143224 GCF_028023285.1 Balaenoptera ricei | reverse complement strand
TGTCAAGTTATCTCAAGCAACAGAGCTATGATTCCTTAAATTATATCTTCTGGGCTTCCCTTGTGGCGCAGTGGTTAAGAACCCACCTGCCAATGCAGGGGACATGGGTTTGAGCCCTAGACCAGGAAGATCCCACATGCCGTGGAGCAACTAAGCCTGTGCACCACAACTACTGAGTCTGCACTCTACAGTCCGCAAGCCACAACTACTGAGCCCGCGTGCCACAGCTGCTGAAGCCCGCGCACCTAGAGCCCGTGCTCCACAACAAGAGAAGCCACTGCAATGAGAAGCCCGCACACTGCAACGAAGAGTAGCCCCCGCTCGCCACAACTAGAGAAAGGCCGCACACAGCAACAAAGACCCAATGCAACCAAAAATAATAATAAATTAATTAATTAAAAAAAATTATATCTTCCTTCTGTTAAATGGTTGGTATGCTTCTGAAAATAAAAGAAGAAGAAAGAGGTCCAGTGTGTATTCCACAGATGTCCAAAACCAATGCTTTTTTCCTAATAGGGTCTGGCTACCTGCTTAACCTTCACTGGCCAGGCCCCTTGGTATACACCTAACCTCAAATATTACAACTCCATTCCTCCACTACAGCTCCCCTTCCCTTTCCTCATTCTGTCGTCACATACCACACTTTCTCAGTTCATTCCATTTTCTAATTCTTTTCACTATCCTAATGAATAAGGTCATTAGGAAGCAAAATTAATTTCTCCTATTTTCTATATTTGCCTGCTCAAAGTCATTCGTATATTGAAGCTTTTAGAGTAGAAACATTAAGCACGGGGTCTGAATTAACAGGACAAAATTTTATTTTCCATTTTCTGCTCCCAGGTTTTGAGGGGTTTCATGTATCTGTGATTCTCCAGAATGTACATAATGCGTGATTTCTAGCAATGTTTCCACTATCAGCATGAATCTTGCCAATCATGGTTTGAAATATAAGACAGCAAGTATTAGAGATTACTTATAATTCTTTCATAGTTCATTAATAAATATATAACTCTAACCATACAATACTTTTATTTCAGAAATCATCATTTATCTTTGGCAAAATATAAGTCTATAATCCATCAAATGCAAATTTCTATATCAATGAAAAAATACAGAAAACAGTACATCATAGGTTTACCAAAGCATTAAGCAGAGGGGAAATTTTCCATAATTGTTGCAGACATTAATTCCTGTCTATAGCCTTGAAAAGACTTATCTGATTAAAAATAGTTTTATTGTTAATATTTGACAATTCAAATTAGTAAATATTTATTGAGATGCATCTATAAGTACAGAAATATGCATGTGAAGGAGGCAGAGATAAGTAAAACATAGTACCCTGATTTAAGAAGGTATCAATGTAGGAGAAACCAGATACAGTGCATATAAACACAAATGTCTCATAAGGAGCTAGCCATTTCTATATTTCAATAAATTTTACCACTGCTACACAAAAGAAAGCACTATTTTTTACCAAGGAAAAATGGATTTAAAAAAAAAAAGAGAGAAGAAAATAATCAAGTGTGACATTTTAAAATGAATGGAAACAAATATTCAGATACTCAAAAAAATAAAGTGACCGCCTACTATGGGCCAGAGGATTTTAAAGAACAGATCATTCTAGCACATACTTAAACAAATGACACATATAATACTGTAGAATTTCTTTTCACAAACACTTGCAACTTTAAACATGTGTGACAAACTAAGATCTAGCATAGTTATATTCTACAACTTAACCCATTTTTTTTTCTCCTTTGGTAACTGAGATTTGAAGCTCTGGATGACTTCCTCCATAGGAGATATAAGTATCAGAGTTTATAAGGTATTTTAAGAGAAATGATTGAGAGAGAAGTTGGATGGATGGGTCAGGATGCATGGGGTTTATAAGTGAGAAGATAAATCATGGTGTATGTTAACCTATGGCAAGTAGGTCAGGGCAAAAGGTGTTAGAAGGAATAGATAAGAAGGAATGTGCTGGTGGATATGTCAGGAAAAGGTTTTCCAGGATAAGTAGAACTATAGGAATGCCTATCAGATTATCTGTTTAAGAGTGTTAAAAATGACTGCTAGAGAAAGCATGGAAATTTCAACTTAAGTGTAGTTTGCGATGTAATTTCAAGCCATTAGATGAGAAAATATGGTTTCTTCATAAAGGCATGTTGAACTGGCAAAATGATAACAAAATGAAATTGAACAGCTGATTTCCTAAAGCACACACTGTAACTTCTGATTAAGTATTTGTATCATTGAGGATTTCAAAAGCACATAATAAAATACTAGCAAATATATTCCAAAAGTACATTATTAAAAGAATAATACACTATGACAAAGAAAAGTTCAACTCAGAACTGCAGAGATGGTTCAACTGTAGGAAATCTACTACTTTTACGATTCAGCATATTGATCAAAAGAGGATAAAAAAACCTCTTTAGAGAAAAATTATTATGGCAAAATTCTGAAAAAGCATTAATGTTACCTTTTATTCTTGATTTTTAAAGTATAATAAAATAGGAATCAGTATTTTTAAAACACTCATAAATAAAAACTATTTCCTTTAAAAGATTTTTTTAAAAAATATACAAAAGGCAGTATCATACTTAAGGGAGACACTAGAAGCATTCTAATAAAAGTAAAGGAGGAAAAAAAAAATCCACTATCACTACTACTATTTAATAGCCTTTCAAAGATACTGCATGATACCTTTAAAGAGAAGAAAATAAAAAGGTATAAAACTAGAAAAAGAACTGATAAATTCATCATCTTTTGCAGATGGTATGACCATATCATATCTCTTGAAATCCAAGAAAATGAACTGAAAAACTAATTATAAACAATGAAAGAATTCTGTACTATGGTTGGAGAACCAAACTAACATTAAAAAAGGGCTCCTTCATAGAGATATAAAGTAACGTAGTAAAGTAATTCTTAATACAAACACAAAAAGAGAGAAATACAAAAGAAAGTTTTAATATTGAATATGAAAAATAATTATAAAGAAAACTTCAAAATGTTACTGAAAGCAAAAGCATTCCCCATTTTAATGATGGAAAGAGAAACTCAGAGAGGCAGAGTAAGTCTTCCAAACTTGCATAACTAGTAAATGGTGACAACAAAAGATGAACCCAGATTTGTCTGGCTCCAAAGCTCATCCTCTTTCTACTACCATATATTGCTGCAAGTTCAAGAAAGAGAGCCTCTGTAAGCAAATTCAGATGAAATCCAACAAGTCTTCACTATTTAATGTTTTTAATAATTTGAAGGTTCTATTTATAATCACTATAAATGTATCCAAGATATTTATATCCAATTAATGTGAACAAGTTAAAAAGAAATCAAAGAAGTTGCCTGAAATAAACTGTATTAGCTATGTCAGGTCCTTGTGGTAGGTTCTCACAAGGACTGGGTACATGTGTGCAATTCCCAGAATAGACAAGATCCACAGTATTTCCTAGACCAAACTGAATAAGAAGGAGAGGGAAAAAAGCTGAGCCAAACTATTCAACCTGATCCTTTCCTGAACCATGATCCCATGGCACCTACAGTTTGTCCCTGACCTTCTAATCCCCTTTGGTTACTCTACGTCTGTTTTTCTAACTTCTTGATTATACTCTTGACACACGGAATATTACACTAAATACAAGACCCCTCTCTTTTGGCCTATCTGAATGGATCCTAGAATTCTTCTTCCTGTGTTGGCTTTTGGTTTTGTTTTGTTGATCCTGATCCCATACTTATCAGTTGACTATACTTAGTTATTACGTTTCTCAAAAAGCAGTGGGAGATGGCTCTTAAATGCTCTACCCTAGATATCATCTATTATAACTATCTTCTCTCCTAGAATTAAACCCTTTAGGATTTAGCATTCTACCACACTTTGGAAAAGGTAAAGGTGGCTATTTGAGGTTCAAAGGGAAAGTAAGGAAACAATGGTGGATGACAGCAAAACTACTACAGATCTAGGAGCAGGACTAAAGAAATGGGTCATGCTAATACAAAGTTATTTATAAGTCAACTGTATGCCTATACAAAATGAGAGCATGTGATGAAGAGACTAACAAGAAAGGAACATCAGAAATGCTTAAAAAAAAAAAAAAAGAGGGCTTCCCTGGTGGCACAGTGGTTGAGAATCTGCCTGCCAATGCAGGGGACACGGGTTCGAGCCCTGGTCTGGGAAGATCCCACATGCCACGGAGCAACTAAGCCCGTGCACCACAACTACTGAGCCTGCGTGTCTGGAGCCTGTGCTCCGCAACAAGAGAGGCCGCGATAGTGAGAGGCCCACGCACCATGATGAAGAGTGGCCCCCGCTTGCTGCAACTAGAGGAAGCCCTCGCACAGAAACGAAGACCCAACACAGCCAATAAATAAATAAATAAATAAAATAAAATAAAATAAAAAAAAAAGAAACACTTTTAATTTGTAATACTTACCTTGGCTCTCAGTTCTGAAGGCCAATGATTCATAGTCATCAAAACTTTGGGAGAAGAAGGCTAAGTTATCAACGGTCTATAGCTGCTAGACCTATACACCATTCTACTTATTAGTCACTAGTTAGCTAGAGCCATCACACAAAGTACTGCCTGGAAAATCCCATGAATTCAAGTAAGCCCTAACTTGCTGCATCTGTGAGTGGTTTCAGGATACCGAAATGCCAATTTCTCCAAGAGGCAGACACTTTACATTGTCCTGCAAAGCTCCTATGAATAGGAAGAGGTGATATGAGGGCAAACAAGAAGTACATCTTAAAAAGACAAGGGAGAATTTATCACAGAAGGAACTTCAGAAGTTCCTTTGCCTCTCAAAGAAAACAAACATTCCTAACATCCTTACCAGTAAACGATGTCCAGTGGTGCAAAGTAGTTTTTCATTATCAGGTCAGCAAAGTAAGCTTCTGTTTCCCGGCAGGCAGTTCCATTTCCAATCACCACTGTGCTGCAGCTTCAAGGAGAAACAGAATGAGAAACTGGATGAGATCAAGGCATGCTTCTAAATCAATCCGGAGAAAATGGACAGAATGCACGAACAGTATTATATGATGCTCTTATTCCCTCATATATCCAAGCAATCTCTCCACTATCTCACAGGGGCCACGCAGACTTATGTAGAATAAAAGACACTGCTCCTGCACTTGTTATTATAGGAGGCAGTGGAGAAATGTCTTATGGTCACAAAATCTCAAGAATAGTCAGCTTTCTTCCCATCTAGAAGGAATGAAATTTAGACATGAATAAGTAAACTCTGGAACATTCTAAGCCATAATAAAGAATTATGACTGAATTATGTAATATGTTTTCAAGTAATTTCTGAAGCTTCTCTAACTACTGCCACATCCATTCCTCAGATCCATGAAAAAGAAAGAAAGAAAGAAAGAGAGAGGGGGAGGGAGGGAGGAAGAAAGAAAGAAAGAGAGAAGGCCCAAACTGAAGAATTAAAATCTCACTTTTGGTCATATTACCACCTTTGTTTAGCGAAGGTGGCAGAGGAAGGGCGTAGCATTCCTCCAGAGTCTCCAAATGTAGAGTTCTCCAGCAATTTGCCCCAGCATTGTTTTACATGGTTCCTTTTCTAACACCAAGGCACTTCCTTTAATCCCTCCCTCCAAATTAGGGACTTCAAAGATATCTCTGATTGGCTGAGCCACTGAAATACTCAAAAGGTTACTTATTTTCATACTTGAAATTCAGCAAAAGCCTCTTTATTTTCTCTGCCTCTCGGAAGCCTTGTCCACAATGCAAGTATACCACGTCAGTATGAAGTATCTGACCTTAGGAAAAAATGAAAAGAAAAGGCCATTTTGTAAGAAATTACGAAACATAACACACCACTGATTTGATTAAGCAAGTTGAAACTGAAAAAGGAACTGGTTCATCTTTTAAAATGCAGTCTGAATCTTCCATATTCCTTAATCAGATTCCCCCTTAAGCATTCTGAAATTTTGTTACCTCCAAAGTTATCAGAACTCTATTTTGGTATAAAAAAATCATTATCAACTAGATAATATGCCATGATACCTAAAAGAGAAATGATTTTTAATAACACTTAACATCAAAAATAGTAAAAGCTGGGACTTCCCTGGTGGCGCAGAGGTTAAGAATCTGCCTGCCAATGCAGGGGACAGGGGTTCGAGCCCTGGTCCAGGAAGATCCCACATACCACAGAGCAACTAAGCCCATGCACCACAACTACTGAGCCTGTGCTCTAGAGCCCGTGAGCCACAACTACTGAGCCCGCGTGCCACAACTACAGAAGCTCACGCACCTAGAGCCTGTGCTCGGCAACAAGAGAAGCCACCACAATGAGAAGCCTGCGCACCGCAACGAAGAGTAGCCCCCCAAAGAGTAGCCCCCACTCGCCGCAACTAGAAAAAGCCAGAAAACCTGCAGGCAGCAACGAAGACCCAATGCAGCCAAAAAATAAATAAAATTTTTTCAAAAAATAGTAAAAGCTAACAGTTACTGAATATTTACTGTATATCAGTGAGTGTTGTAATACTATTCTATTTCTTCCTTTGGCTTGTAGATATGTAAATCTCTTTACCTTATGTAATTTTTTTCAGCTGCATACTTATGAACTGTGGGCTTTTCTGTACTATATTTCAGCCAGAAATATATTTTAAAATTTGAGGGTAACTCCTAAAGAATAGAAATAATGAGCTAGGTGACCAAATTAGGAAGTTAGGAAAAGGACGACAGAATAATCTCAAAGAAAGTGGAAGGAAGAAAATAATAAAGTTAAAAAAGCAGAAATTAATGAAATAGAAAAAAAACCCATATAACAGAGAGGACCAATGAAGCTTAAAATTTTAAATCACCTGTTAAGAAAAATACATACTTTTAGCTATACCAATCAAGTAAAAGAAAGGATGACACAAATAAATTATATTAGAAATGAAAAGGGAGTATAACTAGAGATTCAGAACAAATTTACAAGATACAGAGAGATTATTATAAACAACTTGATGTTAATTTAGATTAAATGATGAAATGGATAAATTCTTGTAAAAGTCTTACCAAAACAGACTGAAAATACATATGCATGTATGTATGTATGTGTGCATAAAATTTTAAAAAGAACCATTCTATAAACAATACAAATACAGTAAAGGATAAAAGCCATATGATAGCTCAATAGATGCAGGAAAAAACACTGACAAAATATACTTCCCATCTATTGTAAAAATGCACAGCATGAAAACAGAGCAACTTAGGACAGCAAAATCAAAAGGCCATGACTGTATTTATAAAAAACAAGTATCCCCACAAAATGCAAAAGGTGAGCAGGTGGGAACAATGCACCAATAACCACCAAGACCAATGTACATCAGCATTTCTGTGGGAGGAGGCACAGAGAAACAATGGAGTATCTCATGGACCTGAGATTGGAGGAAGCCTCAAAATGTCAGAAGGTACTTCCCTGGAAATCAAAACTGCCCCGTTTGAGAATAGAAAGTAAAACTGGAAAAGACCTTTGCATACTCTACTCTAATTTATAGGTCAGTACAAAGGTTGCACAGTAAGTTCAGAAAGGACTGGAAAACTCTGATCTCTGAACTCTTGAAATTAACAAGTAGAGCATTCTTTTCAAGACAAAACCCCACAGTGAGAAAAAAATGTTGAGCATCATATCCACATTGAGCAAGGTAAGAACAGTATGGACAAAGGGGAAAAAATGTCTAGATAAAAGGGAAGAAAGCAATAGGAAAGCAAATTTCAGAGAGTATAAGGTTATCTCTCTATCCAAATAGATAAAGTTTTTCTTCCCAATAATTTGGAAAAAGTAGAAATGATAGTTCTAGAGATATACAGCTAGCTTTCCATCCTAAAAGCTGAGAAAAACTAATTTTATGTAAAAGTAAGCAACAGAAAAGGATCATAGTCAAATTTCATATAGAATGATTATTTTTCAAATAGGAAATAAAAAAGACTAGTATGATGTCTACAGAAAGATGTGCCCAAAAACAGAGAAAAACTGTAACCTAATATATAAGAACAAGCTATCAAAAAAAAAGATTAGAGAAAATGAGAATAAAATAAATCAGAATTAGAAAATGTCAGAAGTAAGATCAAAGAACTTAGGAATGAATTAAATATGAAAGAAAAAGTTATTCTAGGAATGAAAACTTAAACCAAAAGAAACATAAGAAAAATGTAATCAAAAAAATTAAAAGGTGAAGAAGTTCACCACAGAACTGTAATCTATTTTTTATAAATACCAAATGGAAATTCAAAAACTTAAAAACATAACTTAAATAAATAACTCAATGGATGGATTTAATAGCACATTAGACATAGCAGAATAGAGGATTAATTAACTTAAAGACAATTAATAAAAAATAAAAGAATTGAAAATAGAAGAGGAAATTGAATGGTCTAAAATACACATAATTAGAATTCCAGAAAGAGATGCAAGAAGGTCTACAAACCTCAAGCAGAATTCATGTCCCCCTCCCTCCAAAACAAACAAATAACACACACACAAACAGCTAAGCATATAAGAAAACTTCTGAAAACCACAAAGAAAAAATCTTAGCAGGCAGAGGAAAAAATTATCACCTTCAAAGGAACAATAATAAGATTTTTGTCTGACTTCTCAACAGAAACTGTAATAGCCAGGAAAAAAAAAAAAAGAAAGAAAGAAATGACATCTTTAAAGCACTGAAAATAACTGCCAATCTTGAATTCTACACCCAGCAAAAATATTTTTCAAAACCGAAGGCAAATCAGAAACATTCAGACAAAAAAACCGAGACAATTTGTCACTAGCTGATCCACATTAAAAAGTAACAGACTAGAGTTTTAGGAAGAAAGAAAGTGATCTCAAATGGAAACACAGAAATGCAGAAAGAAATGAAGATAACAGAAAGGGCAAATAAATGAGTAAACATGAAAAAAAATACTGACTGGACAAAACAATAAAAATGTCTCGTGGTATTTAAAATATACACAGAATCAGGACTTCCCTGGTGGTCCAGTGGTTAAGAATCCGCCTTCCACTGCAGGGGACGCAGGTTCGATCCCTGGTTGGGGAACTAAGATCCCACATGCCACAGGGCAACTAAGCCCGCGAGCTGCAACTACTAAGCCTGCGCACTCTGGAGCCTGCGTGCCACAACGAGAGAGACGCTCACGCGCAGCAACTAGAGAAGCCCATGCACCGCAACAAAAAGATGCTGCATGCTGCAACTAAGACCCAATGCAGCCAAATAAATAAATAAATAAATAAATATTTTTTTAAAAACAAAAATAAATAAAATATACACAGAATCAAAATGTATCATATATAAATGCAGTCAGTATAAACAGAAGTTGATGGGGGATAAACAGTTATTAAAGTCTGAGCCCAGTTAATCCTCAATACATCCATTGTGACATAGGAAAGGGCATAAATGATAGTAAATGTTGACTGTTTGAGTCAACAAACAGGCCAAACAGGAAGCTTCATCCTGATTCCTATATCCCTTTTTGTGAGAAAACCATCTTCTATTCCTTGAAAATTAGCATTATTTCCAAATCCTCATGGAGTATATGAAGTGAAATTTATGACCAACCAAACAACTTCTATATAAAATGCTGAAGGGTATGCTTACTGGTAGGAGAAATTATAGCTAATTTGCAACCGTGTTTATAACCGGGATCCACTCCCATCAAGGTACGCCCTGGGACAGGGCTTGTTAAAAGGAGCTGACGAAGGTTCCGTCCAAACATCATTACTGATTCTTTCTCTGCATCTGATGTTAGTTTGGCTCTTTAGAAATAGAAAAAGAGAAGAAAAAAGAAAAAGTACTCAGTTTTCATTCATTCCAATTTTCTTCCAGAAAAAGAACACAATTATTCCTCATTGGAGCATTCATTATAACAAAATAACTTAAGATCTTTAGAAATAGAAAAAGAGAAGAAAAAAGATAAAGTATTCAGTTTTCATTCATTCAAATTTTCTTCCAGAAAAAGAACACAATTATTCCTCATTGGAGCATTCATTATAACAAAATAACTTAAGAGAAAAAAAATCACATACAAAATTATATTGAGTCTCTTTTTGCTAAGCTCAGTAATACAGATACCACAAACAATTTTGTGGTATCAAACCTGCTGAGTTTGTCATACCTACACTCCTTCTCTATCTGCTCACCCTTATACAAGAAATCTACATGTATAAGTATCTGTGTATACGAGAGAGACAGGGTGTATAAAGATTTGGACATTACATGGGATGTCAAAGTTTATCAGCTGATTAAAAATATAAACACATAATTAGTGGTCAATTATTGAATCATAAGTAGCCTCCTCCAACAATGCTTAGTTTTACACCCTCACCTATATATATCTCAAGGCCATCTTCTCACTCTATTCCATTCCCCACATCTACCCCCTCGTCACTCTCACAGTGATGTGACATGATCACAGATATTAATACCAGTCCAGAACCCTGCCTCACATAAATAACTACCCAATTTTATCCAGAGAAGCTATTAAAAGTCTAATTTTCAAACTTTTTCTAGGATAAAAAAATATGTCTATATTGGATTTAAAGGCATTTGGAAACTAAGTTTTACACCATTTGCCTATTTAACAAGAGTTCTTAACATATTATCTCCTGAAACTCAAAAGAATTTATTAAAAGTATGTCTTCTCTATTAGACCAGGTTAAAAAAAAAGTGCATGCCAATGGCCACAAGAACAAAGCAATTCAGGGCACATTTCTATCAGCGTTGAGGTAGAATTATCTACATATCTAAAGGTACATACAGCTAATCAACATTTGTTTTCCTGGCTTAATTCAGCTTCTTACGGCTTTTCTCTCATCTTCTCTAATATTTCACTGTCATTCTCCCTGCATTCAGCCAAGCAACATGAAGATATCATTACAGGTATTTCTAAATATTCACGTTTAACTTTACTTATTGAGTGAGCACTGTACTCAGTCTTATATAAGGTACTGTGATTGATGTAAGAGATACAAAGCTGAAAAAATCCCTACCCTGAAGATCACTGTCTAGTGGAAGAAACAGAAAAATAAACAGACGAGTATAACACATGGTAGGGATAGCTAAGTTAGGAGAACTTTCTAAAAGAGATGTCTTCTCAGGTGAATCAAGAAGGATAAGTAATAGTTAAGCAAACAAAGGCAGGGATAGTAGCTGAAGAGCATTGAGAAAACACTGGGCAACAGAAGCAGCAGATGTCAAAGCTCATGGCTCATTTATAGAAAAAGCAAGTTAACTTCATATGATAAAATAAGAAGAAATACCAAGACAAAGGGCTACAGAGGAAGAAAAAAACAGACCACAAAGGGTTCTTCTAAAGAGCTTGGATTTTATCCTGGAGACAAAGAAGATCCACTGAAGGATTTTAAGTAGAAGAGTATGAAATAATCAGATGGGAATTTAAGGATGGCAATGTGGAATATGTATTAGAAAATACAAGACAGAGATCATCTATGATCCTAGTATAGTGATTCAGACAAGAAATGATGATAACCTGAACTAACCATGGATATACTTTCTCCTAGTAAAGATGGAGATAAAGAGGAGGCAAAATTCAAGATATAATAAAAGATGGCATAATAGACAGCACTTGGTAATACTGATAATGTAGTTTTGATGAAAGAGGTATGTGTGAAAAATGACACAGGGATGAATGATCATGACAGTCATGGAAACAAAAATGCAGAAGTAGACTCTGAATCTTACATAGTCAACTGAATAAAATGGCTGCAAAATAATATAGTCTATTTGATCTCTTTTAATACACACACATGAATGGAGAAAAGTCTAGTTAACAATGGTTATCTCTACGTGGTGAAATTATATGGGTTTTTTTTCCTTTGTGTTTTACTGATTCTTTCAATTTTTCTGCATTTGGACAAATTTCTTTTTAATTAGAGAATTAAAGTAATTTTCTTTAAAAAATAAATCAGTTGAG
Organism: Balaenoptera ricei; assembly: GCF_028023285.1. NCBI lineage: Eukaryota > Metazoa > Chordata > Mammalia > Artiodactyla > Balaenopteridae > Balaenoptera > Balaenoptera ricei. The sequence goes on along the minus strand of NC_082651.1, from coordinate 65,131,300 downwards.
GGTTTTCTCCCTCAACTGCTGTTCAGGTAATTACAAGTATTTCTATGAAGAGACACATCTGTAGACAACGTCTGCAAACCAACTTATGGAATGAAATAAGATATTTTTTAACCACAGGCATTTTAGAAAAAGAGGAGGAAAGTGCTCTTGCTTGCCACTGCTAATGGAAGTCGGAGAAGAATTATACATTAAATAATCCCACAGCAAACTGCACAAATTAAATCTCAATGAAATTATTCCACAAGCAGTAAAGCTATTCACATCAAATATATGTAAAAATGTCAAATGTACCACTGGACATTATATGCGACATGAGAAAACAAGATAAAAGGATGAATCAAGAGAATGAATGATTTTGATAAAAAAGAGGTTGGACAAAGGAGCTATATATCTTTTTTGTTAGTACCTGCTCACTCCCTACTCTAAATGCCTCCAAAGTCAACGGCCAAGTCCAGTAAAAGAAAAACAGACAAACATAAAGGCTGCTGTAAATTCTAGTGAGGCTGAAGAGATGGCTAGAAATCTATAGTTTCCAGGTGACCCTTGCTGAAACACTAAATAAACGGGAATGAAGAAAATCTATAGCACATAGAAAGGAATATATGAAGGCATGGCTGGTGTCTAAACATTGACTACCAAGACAAAGGCTAGAGAGAAGTAGGAAAGAGGGTTTTTGCCTCCCAACAATGTCTGTCCATCTCCTCCCCTAAAAACAATTCGGTACCTCACCTCTTTTGCAGTTCTTTGTAACCTTTAGTTCTTCTGCTACTCCATTTAGATGGTCACCTTAATAATCTCCTAATATTTGTTCATCACTGCTGATAATTATTCATTGAAACAACTCCATTTGCTAATATATATTAGCTTTCTCTCATAGTAATACATTCATCATGTACTCCTCTGATTTCCTTATGCTTTTTTTGGCTCTCTTACCTCTAAAACTGCTGCCAACTAACTTCTCCATTAACTTCTTAGTTTGTTTCTCCCAAGCCAAATCTCTCATCAATAAAACCATTTGTTTGGCTTGGTTGTCAAATTGCAAGACTAGTATTGCAGAACTGGAAGGGGTACACATTAAGTGGTCAAGATTTGAAAAGTATACCGTAAATGTTTTGTGATCTATGCATGTGAATGTCTCTACAGATTGAAATCTATGCTTAAATTTAAGACTTTGTGATTCTGACTCAGTTCTTTGGATTGGTTAATGGATCAACAAATATTTACTACACACTTTAATGGGCCTATTACCATACATAAAAATAAACAGTCCAGAAAGTTAAATAAGACAAGATGCATACCTGAACTCTCTACAAAGGAGAGGATAAATAAGGCGTTTAAAGGAATCATCCAGTGAGTTGTATAAGATCTTCATTAACTCTGGCCTTGCAAAGCCACGTGGTCTCCACCTGCAAAAAAGAAAAGCCTATACTAAAACTGATGTAACAATAATAAGGTCATAAAAGGGCTCCTGGAAGAGCAGAGAGGAAGTGGAAAAGAAAAGGGGGGAAGATATTTTATTGAATCCAAAGTAACATAATCTGTAAGAAGAGACAGTAATGTCTGAAAATTATTACTATGACATCTGGAGTTCTTATTTTTAAAAACCTGGTAACCATGGTAACACATAAAACTTAAGGGAGGAAAAAACTTTCCTATTCTGGGGAGAGTCCCCAAGGCATTATTAATAATGGTCAAAATTTTTAAGATATAAGAAAGTCACCAAAAAATTACTGAACCACTGCTATAGACTGAATTATGTCCCCTAAAATTAGTATGTTGAAGCCCTAACCCTCAAATCGGATGATATTTGGAGACGGAGCCTTTGGGAGGTAATTAGGTTTAGATGAGGTCATGAGGGTAGGGTCCCCATGATAGGATTAGTGAGTGCCCTTAAAAGAAGAAATATCAGATACCCCCTTCTCTCTACCCCCACGTCAGGTGAGGACATAATGAGAAGGCTGCTGTCTGCAAGACAAAAAGAGGGTTGTCACCAGAAACCAAATCAGCCTGACCTTGATCTTGGACTTCCAGCCTCCAGAACAAGGAGAAAATAAATTTCTGTTGTTTAAGCCACCTAGTCTATGGTATTTTGTTATGGCAACTGAAGCTAAGACAAGCACTATGTCCTTCTTTTCCCATTTCTTAATCTCTTCCTGAGAGTTAAAGTAGATTGAGCAAAGGAGAAACTCTGTTTTAACCTTTGCCTCTTGTCATCCTTGAGTAGAACTCACTCTATTCCTCAGGTTGTACTGTTCTACTAGGCAGTGTATCTGCATACATACTGATAAATATAAATGCCAGAGAACCCACTGTTAGTAGAAACTGGAAAAAGAACAGTAAGAGAAAAACACAAGCTAAAAAGGACAAACAAATTCAGCCTTACCCCTTTTCTGTGTTCCCTACATCTACAGCATCTCTGCCCATGTCCTTCATTGGCTCTTGAATAGAAAACATTAATATTTTATCAATGGTTCCTAATAAACCATTAATATACTTTAGGGACACTGTCATCTCCCTTACTTATAATGTGATACACCAAAGGCTACATAATAATAACTAATTGAATACCTTCCATAGAAGGGTATTATTTGAGTAGAATATAGTTTTGTTTTTTAATTTGAATGAAAGTGCTTTTAGGCAGGACGTACATCCTTCCTTCCATCCAAATCCTTGTTTCTCCCTACTGTCATCTACACCTTAGGGCATGAAACGTAGGGAGAACTAGGATATGAATTAGACAGTTATTATTATTATTATTATTATTATTATTATTATTATTATTTTGTTATGTTACAGGCATACCTTGGAGATACTGTGGGTTTGGTTCCAGACCACCACAATAAAGTGATTATCACAGTAAAGTGAGTCACATGAAGTTTTTGGTTTCCTAGAGCATATAAGAGTTATGTTTACACTATAATGTAGTCTATTAAGTGTGTAATACCATTATGTCTTAGAAAACAATGTACATACCTTAACCAAAAAATAATGCTATTGGAAAAATGGTACCAATAGATAACGCACAACACAGGGCTGCCACAAACCTTCAATTTGTAAAAAAAAAAAAAACAAAAAAACCCAATATCTGCGAAGCACAATAAAGCAAAGTGCAATAAAACTTATAGCTCTGTTGTTGTTATTAATTGGGGAAATTCAATGGCAAACAAAGACATCCCAGAAGAAACATCTGAGATGGCTTTAAAAAAATGAATTGTGGTTTACCAAATAAGACAAAGGAATAAAAGCATTCTAGGAAGAAACCATACCATATGTAAAAGCTTAGAGGCATTAAAGAGCATGATAAGCTCGAGTAACTAGAAGCAGATTAGTCATACAAGGGCATAAAGCTGCAGGATCAGGTTGCAGGGTAGATGAGGCTAGAAAATATGGCAGTAGCCAGATTACTGAGGCCCTTATCACCATACTCTGGAGCTTGGCCAGTTAGGAGAGAACATAGCCCTGGGTCATGGGACAATACACTAGGAAAAGAGTCCTTAGAGGCAGGAAGGCCCTAATGTAGTGATTCTTATAATGAATGTATCTGATGTCTGCTGGGGGATCATTCCCTTTAAAGCCAAACCAAGGTTTACACATTGGTTGTAGGAAAAAAATGGAAATCTTTAACATCAGATACCCAATTTCTCTGGAAGCCCCAGTAGCCTTCCTTAAACCTCAAGGTTCTCCTGTGGCGTGACGGCTCACCTCCCTGGAACAGAGTGCTGTGGGTCTATTTTATACCTAAGGATGCCTCAATTATACTCATTCACAGTGACCTTTAGACCACAGACCCAGCTATACTCACTTCCTGCATTACAGAAACTCCTTTTTCTTCCTCACCCCACAGCAATTTCTATCTCTTGACTGGCTTCCTGTGATCTATTCATTTAGCACTCGAAGGGACCTGAAACAGTATAGCGAAGTCACAGACCTTATTACTTCTAAACTTAAAGGAAATACAATGGGTTTCCCTTACAGGGTATCATCTTAAAACTTGATTCTTCCTCTAATTCAATAGTTAAACACTGCTGAATAAAATTAAGAAGGACCTCACTTTAACTAAATTTCACAATACAAAATACATGCGATGTGCACAATGAAGCATACAAATTAAGACAGAGGCCACAAACTCAAATACCTACGGGGAGTCAGGAAAGTACTGTAAACAAATGAATAAGACCCAGGGCCTATATGTATGTTTTTGACAGAGACATGCTTTATTCACCCATTACAGACAAAGAAATATTCTTCACTCTGGCAAAGAAACATGCTCCCCCCCATTCGGTACCTATAGATAAAGATAGGCTCTCTCCATCTAGCTTTCATTTTCCCACATTTAAAATAGAAATGGATACAGGATATAGTTCCCCTTAAATCTACCACAAGAAAAAAGCAGCACCATTTTAGTGTAGCATTTTCTCAAAGTGATGTGACAGACATTTGGGAACAGAATAATTTACTTTACAAGACTATCCCATACATTGGCACTAAAAGCTAGTTTTAAAAAAGAAAAAAGCTAGTAGCCAGCCTCAGTCATTCATTCGTTACTCATATAATATCTGATAAATTAAATATTTGATTCAATTATCCTTAATGAACAAAACATTTCAGATATACTATATACAGTATGTTTCTGTTAATTCATTTTTCATAAAAGAAAATATACTCTTTATAAAAGATTCATATGGTACAGGATTACAGTAAAAGTCTCTTTCCCCAGAAATAACCACTATTAATAATTCTTATGTACTTCCCAGATATTTCCTATTTAAACATACACAACATACGTACTTTTTAAATTAAAAAAAATTTTTTTTAACATCTTTATTGGAGTATAATTGCTTTACAGTGGTGTGTTAGTTTCTGCTTTATAACGAAGTGAATCAGCTATACATATACATATATCCCCATATCTCCTCCCTCTTGCGTCTCCCTCCCACCTTCCCTATCCCACCCCTCTAGGTGGTCAGCTCCCTGTGCTATGCGGCTGCTTCCCACTAGCTATCTATTTTACATTTGGTAGTGTATATAGGTCCATGCCACTCTCTCACTTCGTCCCAGCTTACCCTTCCCCCTCTCCGTGTCCTCAAGTCCATTCTCTATGTCTGTGTCTTTATTCCTGTCCTGCTCCTAGGTTCGTCAGAACCTTTTTTTTTTTAGATTCCATATATATGTGTTAGCATATGGTACTTGTTTTTCTCTTTCTGACTTACTTCACTCTGTATGACAGACTCTAGGTCCATCCACCTCACTACAAGACACTATATCCATTGCCTGTCACTGTTTTTTTTTTTTTTTTTAACACAATGGACATCTTTCCATTATCAGTACATATAGATCTCAATATAGCATTTTAAAAACAAAAAAAAGAATATTCTGTAAAAATCTATAAACAGACCTGTTTTGGATGCACCACCTACAGAACTCATTCTTCACTCCATCAGAAATGTTAACCTTGACCGTCAGTATCTTCAAATTTTCTCCACGGTTAATTGCCAGAATCTGAGTGCAAACATATATGGCAAAGACTGATGATCCACAAAATATATAAATGATCAATTTAACCAGTCAATATTTGTGAAACAAACTGGGTGGTTATCCAGTCTAGAGCTATATCAATTTTGTATTCATTTATTTACCAAAAATGTATTCAAAAATAATCATTTCTTTATATTATTTTCAAGTATTTTCAAAATAAAATACAGGTACAAAGCCTATGATATTCACAGGAAGAGATAGTGTTGATCTAAAAATCTCATTTCAGATTCTACTAATTGAAAGTTTTTGATCACCTAGAGTTAGAAGGATATACTTTTTATATTTGTGAAAAAACATTACTAAGATAAATACAAACATGGAAATTTCTAAGTGGAATATTTAATAACTACTAATTGCTACCATTTATTGAGCACTTACTAATTGTCAGGCCCATCTAAGCACTTTAAATACATTAACTCATTTATCTTCAAAGCCACCAGTGATGTATGTATTAACATCTTACTCTTATATGATAATTTTTCTAAGACTAACTTGTCCTAAATCACAAAGCTAGCAAGTAGCAAAGGAGGAATTTAAATTCAGATTGACCTGTTTCTACTTTTAATTAATATATTAAAAGAACAATTGCTTTAAAACACATTAAAAACACTCCTTAAAGAAAAGCAAACAAACCTAAAGCAAGAAGAAGAAAGGAAATAATAAAGAACAGAGGGAAAATTAATACAATAGAGAATAGAAAAACAATAAAAAGTATCAACAAAACCAAAAGTTGGTTCTTGGAAAATATCAACAAAATTGACAAACCTTTCTCTAGGCTGACCAAAGAAAAAAGGGAGACATTCCAATTATCAAAATCAGGAATGAAAGAGGGGCCGTTAATATGAATGCTATAGAAATAAAAAGGATCAAAAGAGAATACTATGAACAACTGTATGCCAAATTAGAATTCCTAAAAAGATACAAACTTCTAAACTAGAATAAAAAAGAAATAGAAAAATTCAAAATTATCTATAACAAGTAAAGAGATAGAATTAGTAATTTTAAAATTTCCCACAAGGAAATACCCAGGCTCATATGGCTTCACTGCTGAATTCTACCAAACATTTAAAGAAGAATTAATAGCAATTCTTCACAAACTCTTCCAAAAATACAATAGAAGAAAAAACTTCCTGACTCTACCCTGTTCTTGCAAGAACATTGCAAGAGAAAAGTAAAGACCATTGCCTCTTATGAATATAGGTGTAAAAATTCTCAATAAAATACTAGTAAACTAAACCCAGAAACATATAAAAAGGATTATACACAAGGATCAAAAGGGATTTACTCCAGGAATGCAAGGTTGGTTTAACATCCAAAAAAGAAGTAATACATCATAACTATAGAATAAAAAACAAAAATTACATGATCATTTCAATAGAAGCAGAAAGAATATTTGAGAAAATTCCAGCAGTTGTTCATGATAAAAATACTCAAGAAACTAGGAAGAGAAAGCAAATTCTTCAAAATGATAAAGGGCACATACAAAAACTCCACAGATAACATAATGTTTAATAGTGAAAGACTGGATGCTTTCCCTCTAAGATTACAAGGGTGTCTCCTCTTGCACTTCTATTCAACATTGTACTGGAGGTTCTATCTATGGAAATTAGGCAAGAAAAAGAAATAAAAGGCCTCTAGATTGAAAAGAAAGAAGTTAAAACTATCTCTATTTGCAGATACTATGATCTTGTATACAGAAAATCCTAAGGAGTCCACTATAAAACTATTAGAACTAATAGAGTTCAGCAAGGTTGCAGGATAATTAATTTCTACACACTAGCAATAAACATCCTAAAAATAATTTTTTTAAATTCCATTTACCATAGCACCAGCACAAATAAAATACTTTCCAATAAATTTAACAAAAGAAGTTCAAAATTATACACTGAGAACTATAAAATATTGTTTTTAACAAAACTGAAGAAGACCTAAATAAATGGAAAGACATCCCAGGTCAATGGATCAAAAGGCTTAATATTGCTAAATGGCACTAATCCCCAAATTACTTCATAAATTCAATGTGATCCCTATCAAATCCCAGCTAGCCTCTTTGCAGAAATTGACAAACTAATTCTAAGATTCATATAGAAATGCAAGGGACCCAGAATAACTAAGTCAATCTTGTAAAAAAAGAACAAACCTGGAGGACTCCCACTTCTCAATTTCAAAACTTACTACAAAACTACAGTAATCAAGACGGTGTGGTACTGGCATTAAAGATAAACATACAGATGAATGGAATAGAATTTAGAGTCCAGAAATAAATCTATACATCTACAATCAAGTGAATGTCAACAAGGGTGCTAAGAAAATTAAACGGGGAAAATACAGTCTTTTCAACAAGTGATGCTGGTACAATGGATGGCCAAATTCAAAAGAATGAAGTTGGACAGCGTCTTCACACCATACACAAAAATTAGCTCAAAATTGATCATAGACCTTAATATAAAAACCAAACCTATAAAATGCTTAGAAGAAAATACTTGAGAAAATCTTCATAACCTTGAGTTACAAAAGGCCTTAGGTAAAACACCACATGCATAATCAACACAAGAAAAAAATAAATAGATTGGATTTCAACAAAATTATAATTTTTATATCTCAAAGGATACCATCAAGAAATTGAAAAGAAAGCACTTAGCACAGGAGAAAAGTTTTGCAAATCATATATCACATAAAGGACTTATATCTAGAACATACAAATATCTCTTATAACTTAACAATAAAAAGACACAACCTAACAAAAATGTGCAAAAGGTCCAAAGAGATATATTTTTCAAAGATAATATAGAAATGTTCAATAAGTACATGAAAAGATGCTCAACATCATTAGTTAGAAGAGAAGTGCAAACCAAAACCATAATGAGAAACCAGTTCATACCAAGATGGCCATAATCAAAAAGATAGACAGGGACTTCTCTCATAGTGCAGTGGTTAAGAATCCACCTGCCAGTGCAGGGGACATGGGTTCAAGTCCTGGTCTAGGAGGATCCCACATGCCGCGGAGCAATTAAGCCTGTGTGCCACAACTATTGAGCCTGCGCTCTAGAGCCTACAAGTCACAACTACGGAGCCCACAAGCCACAACTATGGAGCCCAAGTGCCACAACTACTGAAACCTGCGTGCCTAGAGCTCGTGCCCCACAACAAAAAGAAGCCACTGCAATGAGAAGCCTGTGCACTACAATGAAGAGTAGCCCCCGCTCGTTGGAACTAGAGAAAGCCCGTGTGCAGCAACGAAGACCCAATGCAGCCAAAAATAAAACAAATAAATAAAATAAAATTTATATTAAAAAAAAAGATAGACAATAAGTATTGGTGAGGATATAAAGAAACGGAACTCTCATAAACTGCTGGTGGGAAGGTAAAATGGTATAGCCACTCTGGAAAACAGCAACCTTAATTTATGTAAATTCTAAAGGTATTTTCAAGTAAAATGTTAAATATAGAACAAATCCTCAAAGTTTAAAATATTACAGATACTTTAAAAAAATTCTTTAAATATATTTGAGAAATTTCCAAGGTAAACATTGGCAGAAATAAAATAATCACTTAAAAATAAACTTTTAATACAAAATAAACTTCAGTTTGGGCTGGACAAAATCTTCAATGTCTGCCAGCTCTCTGAAATACTGAAAGGAACACTGAAGAGTAAATAAAAGTTCTTCATCCAAGAATTTATCAGTAATAAATTCATTCACGCAGAATACAATATTATAGGGGAAAAAGAGTTATTTAATTCTGATTTATATAAATACATTATTAGGGACTTCCCTGGTGGCGCAGTGGTTAAGAATCCGCCTGCCAATGCAGGGGACATGGGTTTGATCCCTGGTCCAGGAAGATCCCACATGCCATGGAGCAACTAAGCCCGTGCGCCACAACTACTGAGTCCGCGTGCCACAACTACTGAAGCCCATGCGCCTAGAGTTCGTGCTCCACAACAAAGAGAAGCCACTGCAATGAGAAGCCCACGCACTGCAACAAAGAGTAGCCCCCACTAGCCGCAACTAGGGAAAGCCTGCGCGCAGCAACGAAGACCCAATGCAGCCAAAAAAAAAAAAAAAAACCCAAATAAATAAAAATATAAATACACTATTATATCAAAATATATTATTGGAGGGTGCTTTTTTTTCCACCATACCTAGTAAAGTCATAGGTCAAACTTTAAAAAATCCTAACATAGAGGATCCATGGTAGAAAAGGGAGTGGAGTAGCAGAAACAGCTTGGGGCAAAAAGTGAGGTTGAAAGTGAATACAGAGTTAAAGCAGAATTACTGTAGATGGCAGCACCGAATGTTAAACAGGTATTGTAAAAGAAAAAGAAAGTGAGACATCAGTGAAAGAAGCTACAAAAAAGAATGGGAAGGCTGAGTTACAAATTCATGTGGTGGAAAGGAGCACATTAAGGACCAGTGTGGAGAAGAAAGAAAACAAGATGCAGCTAGAAGAATTAATTTGGTAGACAGCTATAACAGCTCTTCCCACAGCATTTGGAGAAGGAGTTCCAGGTACCGTTGTTCCTTTACCACTGTCTGTCATCACTCTCCCTCACTTCTGTATTCTGGGATGCTATATGCTGGGCTATCTAGGTGAAAGCTGAAAAACAGAGTCTGGAGTCAGGGACATGAGGCCTTAGCACTATAGGGATTAAAAACCCATCTTTGTGAGCTAGCATATCATCACTCTAGCCTACAAGATAACTAGAAAGTTCTTCTCAAAACACAGGTCTGTTTTTCAAAACTGACATTCCCAAAACGTTCTACCTTCTCAGGTCTTAGGACTGTCACACTTAGAAGCCTGTGTCAATCACAAACTTAGATTCAACCACAAACTAACTCAGAATGCCACATGTGCTAATAAGCACACTAGTTAAAATGCAGAGACCAAAATGTTTTCAAGCAAATACTAGAAAGACTAAGTTTTAATAGAATAAAAGTATTCATATGTTTCCGAAGTTGCAATAAAATTAAATCAAATAAAGGGAGGCAAAATCCAGTAGCAAAGTCATTTCTGCAAAAGGAATTTTAGTATTTTAGTCACTGGTTTTATAAAAAATTCCTTTTCATTAGGCTCTATCAGTAGACAATAGCTAGGTAAGTAAAATTTCACTCTTCTAACAATTTTTCCAATTATCAAAAGTATTCATTTCGCCCCATATGATACAGTGTACACAAAAGTAAAAAGAACAACTTAGATATTAGTGAAACACTTCAAAAGTTCAACAGCAGGGACCATGTCATCTACATACCCCAAGCAGGCACCAATACATAATAAGTGTTCAAGAAGTATTTGTAACGTAACTGAAGACTCTTCATTTTATGTTAAACACACACACACAGAATAATAACATACCTTTTCATATCTATACCACCGTATTTTTTAATTACATTTTTAATGAAGATAACTAAACATTATCAATGAAAAGTGACACATTCTAGTCTTTTTCATTATCCTCTCCTTATAACAGTAAAATTCAGGAAGGAAGAAAAAATAAATTTAAAAAATGATTCACTGAGGAATTTCAGGTTTAAAGAACACTGGCAGGCCCCTCATTCTAAATCCCCGCCTCATCCTCCTATAAAACCAATAAAGTGAATAAATAAAACAACACAGGACCCACATCTTCAGCATTTCTAAGAAACAGAGAATTAGATTGGCATCTGATTTCAAAAACAAGCAAACAAAAAAAAAACTTGCAAAGTAAGACAACAACAGAGCAACATGTTTGACAAACTTAAGGAAAGAAAGTGCAAACAAAAAATATTATACTGGGCTTCCTTGGTGGCACAGTAGTTAAGAATCTGCCTGCCAATGCAGGGGACACAAGTTTGAGCCCTGGTCCGGGAAGATCCCACATGCCACAGAGCAACTAAGCCCGTGTGCCACAACTACTGAGCCTGCGCTCTAGAGCCCGCAAGCCACAACTACTGAGCCTGCACTCTAGAGCCCGCGAGCCACAACCACTGAAGCCCATGCACCTAGAGCCTGTGCTCCGCAACAAGAGAAGCCACTGCAATGAGAAGCCCATGCACCACAATGAAGAGTAGCCCCGCTTGCCACAACTAGAGAAAGCCCGCGCGCAGCAACGAAGACCCAATGTAGCCAAAAATAAAATAAAAAATAAATAAATTTTTAAAAAATCATTGGATTATTAAAAATATATATATTTACTGAGCTAAGCTATCCTTCAAGTATCAAGGACATAGGAAACAATTGTGACTGTGTCAAAACTCAGAGACTTACAGGCATATCTCGGAGATATTACAGGTTCAGTTCCAGACTACTACAATAAAACAACATCACAATAAAGCAAGTCATACACATTTTTTGGTTTCCCAGTGCATATAAAGGTTATGTTACACTATACTTTAGTCTAGGTGTGCAATAACATTATGTCTAAAAAAAAAAGATGTACATACCTGAATTTAAAAGTGGCTATCATCAAAAAGAACACAAATAACAAATGTTGGAGAGGATGTGGAGAAAAGGGTACCCTGCACATTGTTGCTGGGAATGTAAATTGGTGCAGCCACTGTGGAAAACAGTTTGGAAGTTACTCAAAAAACTAAAACTAGGGCTTCCCTGGTGGCACAGTGGTTACGAATCCGCCTGCCAATGCAGGGGACATGGGTTTGAGCCCTGGTCCAGGAAGATCCCGCATGCCACGGAGCAACTAAGCTCATGAGCCACAACTACTGAGCCTGCCCTCTAGAGTCCGCGAGCCACAACTACTGAAGCCCACACACCACAACTACTAAAGCCTGCACGCCTAGAGCCTGTGCTCCGCAACAAGAGAAGCCACTGCAATGAGAAGGCTGTGCAACACAACGAAGAGTAGCCCCTGCTCACCGCAACTAAAGAAAGCCCATGCTCAGCAACAAAGACCCAACAGAGCCAAAAATAAATTAATTAATTAATTAATTAAAAAACAAAACAAAACCTAAAACTAGAACTACCATATGACCCAGGATTCCACTCTTCGGTATACACCCAAAACAAAAACACTAATTTGAAAAGATAAATGCACCCCTATGTTCATAGCAGTATTATTTACAATTGACAAGATATGGAAGCAACCTAAGTGTCCATCAACAGAAGAATGGATAAAGAAGATGTGACAGATAGATAGATATCCACATCTGTTGTAAACAGATGTGCTGTTATCCACAGTGTGTAGAGTATAGATAGTACTCCACACACTGTGGAGTACTATTCAGCCATAAAAAAGAACAAAATTTTGCCATTTGCAACAACATTGATGGACTTGGAGAGTATTATGCTAAGTAAAATAAGTCAGAAAGAGAAAGACAAATACTGTATGATATCACTTATATATGGAATATAAAAAATACAACAAACTAGTGAATATAGCAAAAACAGACTCACAGATATAGAGAACTAGAGTACCAGTGGGGAGGGGGAAAGAAGGAGGGGCAAAGAGGGTAAGGGGATTAAGAGGTACAAACTATTAATATTATGTATAAAATAAGCTACAAGGATATATTGTACAACACAGGGAATGTAGCAAATATTTTATAATGACTACAAATGGAGTATAACCTTCAAAAATTGTGAATCGCTATATTGTAACCTATAATTTATATAATATTGTACATAAACTATACTTCAATAAAAAATTAAAAATAAATTTTAAAAATTAAAATTGAAAAATACTTTAATGCTAAAAAATCATAGTCATCATCTGAACCTTCAGCAAGCCATAATCTTTTTGCTGGTGGAGGATCCTGCCTCCGTGTTGACGGCTGCTGACTGATGGGGTGGTGGCTGCTGAGGGCTGGGGTGGCCGTGGCAATTTCTTAAAAGAAGACAACAATGAAGTTTGCCGCAGCGACTGACTCTTCCTTTCAGGAACAATCTCTCTGTAACATGCAATGCTGATAGCATTTTACTCACAGTAGAACTTCTTTCAAACCTGGAGTCAATCCTCTCAAACCCTGACATTGCTTTATTGACTAAGTTGATGTAACACTCTAAATCACTTGTTGTCATTTGAACAATCTTCACCAGGAGCAGATCCCATCTCACAAAACCTCTTTCTTTGCTCATCCATAAGAAGTAACTCCTCATCAATTAAAGTTTAGTCATGAGATTTCAGCAATTCTTTCACATCTTCAGGCACCAGTTCTAATTCTAGTTCTCGTGCTATTTCCATTACAGCTGCAGTTACTTCCTTTACTGAAGTCTGGAACCCTTAAAAGTCACCCATAAGGATTAGAATCAATTTCTTCCAAACTCCTATTAATATTGATATCATATCTCTTCCCACGAATCACAAGTGGTCTTAATGGCATCTAGAGTGGTGAATCCCTTCTAGAGGTTTTCAATTTACTTTGCCTAAATCCATCAGAGGAATCATTATCTATGGCAGCTATAGCCTTATGAAATGCATTTCTTAAATAATTAAGACTTGAAAGTCGAAATGACTCCCTGACCCATGGGCTGCAGAATGGATGTTGTGTTAGCAGGCATGAAAACATTAATCTCATTGTACATCTCCATCAGAGCTCTTGGGTGATCAGGTACATTGTGAATGAGCAGTAATATTTTGAAAGGAATCTTTTTTCCTGAGCAGTAGGTCTCAACTGTGGGCTTAAAATATTCAGCAAACCATGTTGTAAACAGATGTGCTGTTATCCAGGCTTTGTTGTTCCATTTATAGAGCACTGGTAAATGAGCATTGGCTTCAATTTCAAGTCACCAGCTGCATTAGTCCCTAACAAGAAAGACCCTATCCTTTGAAGCTTTGAAGCCTTTAAGCCAGGCATTTTACTCCTCTCTAGCTATGAAAGTCCTAGATGGCATCTTCTTCAAGTATAAGGCTGTTTTGTTTATAATGAAAATCTGTTGTTTACTGTAGCTACCTTCATTAATTATCTTAGTTAGACCTTCTGCATAACTTACTGCAGCTTCTACATCAGCACTTGCTGCTTCACCTTGTACTTTTCTTTTTTTTTAATAAATATTTATTTATTTAGTTACTTACTTACTTACTTACTTATGGCTGCGTTGGGTCTCCATTGCTGTGCACGGGCTTTCTCTAGTTGCGGCGAGTGGGGGCTACTCTTCGTTGCGGTGCGCGGGCTTCTTATTGCAGTGGCTTCTCTTGTTGCGGAGCACAGGCTCTAGGCACGTGGGCTTCAGTAGTTGTGGCTCATGGGCTCTAGAGCGCAGGCTCAGTAGTTGTGGCGCACAGGCTTAGTTGCTCCATTGCATGTGGGATCTTCCCGGACCAGGGATCAAACCCGTGTCCCCTGCATTGGCAGGCGGATTCTTAACCACTGTGCCACGAGGGAAGTCCCTCACCTTGTACTTTTATGTTATGGAGATGGCTTCTTTCCTTAAACCTCATGAACCAACCTCTGCTAACTTCAAACTTTTCTTCTGCAGCTTCCTTACCTCTCAGCCTTCATAGAACTGAATAGAGTTTGGGCAATGCTCTGGATTAGGCTTTGGCTTAAGGGAGTGTTACAGCTGATTTGATCTTCTATCCAGACCACTGAAACTTTCTCCGTATCAGCAATAAGGCTGTTTCACTTTCTTATCATTTGTGTGTTCACTAGAGTAGCAGTTTTAGTTTCCTTCAAGAACTTATCCTTTGCATTCACAACTTGGCTACCTATTTGGCACAAGAGGCCTAGATTGCAGCCTATCTTGGCTTTTGATGTATCTTCCTCACTAAGCTTAATCATTTCTAGCTTTTGATTTAAAGTGAGAGATGTGCAACTCCTTCCATTCACTGAACACTTAGGGGCCACTGTCGGGTTATTAAATGTCCTAATGTCAATATTATTGTGTCTCAGGGAATAGGGAGGCCCAAGGAGGATAGAGATGGAGGGAACAGCTGGTCGGTGGAGCAATCAGAACACACATTATCAATTAAGTTTGCTGTCTTATATGGGTGCAGTCATGGCACCTCAAAACAATTACAATAGTAACGTCAAAGATCACTGATCACAGATCACCAGAACAAATATAATAATAATGGAAAATTCTGAAATATTGAGAGAATTACCAAAATGTGACACAAGAGACACAAAGTCAGCAAATGCTGTTGGAAAATGGTGCCAACAGACTTGTATGAAACACAGTTGCCACAAACCTTCAATCGGTAAAACACACAGATTCTGCATTTATTTGCAGAATAAACACATTTATTCTGCAAAGCATAATAAAGCAAAAAGCACTATGGAATAAGGCACACCTGTACTGTACACATAAAATCTTCTTGAGAAATACGCAAGAGCAGAGGCCAGCAAACTATGGCCCACGGACCAAATCCAATCTAACATCTGTTTTCATAAATAAAATTTTATTAAAACACAACCATGCTCATTCATTTATGTATTAGCTGTGACTGCTTTCGTACTGCAATGGCAGTTGTGTAGTTGCAGGAAGAGGCATCTAGCTCACAAAGTCTAAAATATTTTCTCCCTGGTCCTTTACAGAAAAACTTTGCCAACTCCATACTAGACTAGAGAATAAGCTTCAACCAGCTTAAAAGAAGACTGGAAAATTTTGGCAAAAGGACTAAGGGCAAGCATTTCATATAATTGTAGGGCTAAGATTAAAACAAGGGTGAAATCAATTTCCATTAAGAAAATACAGGTTGCAATCCTGATACCAAAGTAGACTTCAAGCTAAAAACCATTAAACAAGATAAAGAAGGACAGTTCATAAGGTTAAGTCCACATGCTGGTTTTGGAATAGAACAGGGGAATACACACCACACTTTAAAGATGCTGTTAGGTGTGACATGACCAAAGTGGTGGAGTAGGGAATTCCAAAACTCCAAACCTCTACAAAAGCAAAAAACTGGCAAAAACTGCCAGATTCAGCTTTTTCAGAACTCTGGAATCTAATCAAAAACTTACAATAATCAGAGGAACACTTCAAGAAGAAGCTGCAGAATTTTGGTGAAAGAGCACTTTTAACTTACCCACTTACCATCCTCCACTCTGCAGTTCAGCAGTGGCAGTGAAGATAACAGCCTACTTTTCTGGTGCAGTCCGCTAGTACCAGAGGGAGCAATATGGACCTTATTCTCAAAAGTTTGTGATTATGTGTTTCGATCTGTCTCATAGCTCCCTGACGGTTTGGCTCAAGGGCTTGCCTTTGTTTTGCTTGTCTCAGAGCTTCCCCAGGAAGCTCCTGGGTGACATTTGTTCAAAGTATGTAAAGGCAATGTGTTAGCTGCAGTTTCAAGGGGTAAGGGATAACACCTGGGGATAAGGGATTACAGTCAGGGCAACCATCAGACAGACCAGAAAAACCTGGGAAGGAAGAGGCTAGTAAAAGAGATAACCGAGAGGAAAGGGGCTTTTTAAAATTTCCGCATATTTTAGGAAATCTAAGAGGTCATGCACGCATTCAGGACTAGACAGACACCTGCTCTGAAAAGACCTGGGAAGACCTTAAGTTTTCACCTCTGTCTGACCTTTGAGCTCCACACAAAGACAAAGTGAAGGCTAAGGTAGAGTTGTAAACAGCCTCGCTAAGCATTGAAGGATGCCCCAACATAGAGCAAATACGCAGGACCAGGAAAGTTGTTATTTGTTTTGGCTCTAGGAATGAAGGAAATCTCTGTCAAGTAACTAGCTGTCCACTAAGCTAATAGACCAGGGACTTCAGTGGCCAAACATGACAAAGAATACAGACTACAGAAACAGTTTAGAAGTCGCTAAATAAACCACAAAACCCCACAACAGCAAGAGCAACAACAACAAATGCCAGGGAGGGGGGAGAATCTGATTTTCAGTGTTGCCAACTTATAATATTCAAAATGACAAGTTTTAACAAAAAATTACATGGCAGGCAAAGAAACAAGAAAATATGACCCATTTACAGAAAAAAAGAAATTAACAGAAACCATCTCTGAGGAAGTTCAGACTTTGGCATTACTAGACACACTTTAAACTAACTGTTTTAAATATGCTCAAAGTTAAAGGAAATCACAGAGTCCTAAAGGAAATCATGAGCATGTTATCCCAACAAATACAGAATATCAATAAAGAGCTGGGTATTATAAAAAAGAACCAAAGAGAAATTCTTGAGCAAAAAAGTACAATGACTGAAATGAAAAATTTACTAGAGGGGTTCAGTATTTGCACAATCAGAAGAAAGAATCAGCAAACTTGAAGATATATCAATTGAGACTACATAGTCTGAGAAGAATTTAAAAAAAGAAAAAAAGAAATAAACAGAGGCTAAGAGACTTGTGGGATACTCTCAAGCATGCCAACACACATATAATGGGAGACCCAGGAGAAAAGGGCTCAAAGAATATTTGAAGAAATAATGGCCAAAATTTTCCCAAGTTTGATTAGAAACATCTAACTACACCACCAAAAATCACAACAAACTCCAAGAAAAATAAACTCAAAGAGATCCACAGCAAGACAAATTATAATCAAATTGTCAAAAGTCAGAGAATCTTAAATGTAGCAAGAAAATCAAGTGCAATCATCATGTGCAAGGGCTCAGTGAGATTAACAGCTGATTTCTCATCAAAACCATTAAGGCCAGAAGATAGTGGGGTAACATATTCAAAGTGCTGAAAGAAAAAACTGCTAACCAAGAATTCTATATTCAGAAAATCTATGTTTTGCAAGATAAAAAAATTCTGGGGATTGGTTGCACAACAATGTTAAGATACTTAACATTACTAAACTGTACACTTAAAAAGTTAAGATGGTAAAGTTTATGTTATATGTATTTTATCACAATTAAAAATAAATTTTAAAAAATAAGGAGAAATTAAGACTTTCCAGATAAACAAAAACTGAGGGAGTTTACTTTCCCTACCTGAAATGTTACAGAAAGTCCTCCAGGCTGAAATAAAATCTAGATAGTAACTCAAAAGCATACAAAGAAGTAAAGAATACTGGTAAAGGTAGCTACACAGGTAAATACAAAAGCCAGTATTACTGTATTTTTGGTTTGTAAAAAAAATTTTTTCTATATGATTTAAAGCCACATTCCACAATGTAGATATATAACCTATAACTACAATTAGGATAAAAATTAATAAAATGAAATGTGAAATTAAAAGACTGAGGGCTTCCCTGGTGGCACAGTGGTTGAGAATCTGCCTGCTAATGCAGGGGACACGGGTTCGAGCCCTGGTCTGGGAAGATCCCACATGCTGCAGAGCAACTAGGCCCGTGAGCCACAACTACTGAGCCTGCGCGTCTGGAGCCTGTGCTCCGCAACAAGAGAGGCCACGATAGTGAGAGGCCCGCGCACTGTGATGAAGAGTGGCTCCCGCTCGCCGCAACTAGGGAAAGCCCTCGCACAGAAACGAAGACCCAACACAGCCAAAAATAAATAAATAAATAAATAAATTAAAAAAAAAAAAGACTGAGATATAATGACTACGATTTATATAACTGAGATCTCTCATACTTTATTTATCTTTATTTATTCTAATTCAGTTATCTCTATTTTGTATTTCACATGGAAAAGATCCAGAATTGAGCTCAAATCCAAGCATACTGGGAAGGAAAGTCTAATAAGAAAGATCACCAGCCAGAGAGTCAAGATACCAAAGTGTTATACTGTTAGCATAGCTAATAAGTCTCAGTGTCATTTACTAACTTCTGTGGGTCTTGAGTTCCCCATTTGTCAAATGGGGAGGATATAACAAAATTATAAAAATTTATATGAAGGAAGAAAATAGTTGATTGAAAATTCTTTAGTAAATAAAGTAATAAACAAATCTGAGGTATTATCATTATTACTACTATCAGCATGCATAAGCAGTTTTCTTATTTACCTGATGATGTTGGATGTTTCTTATGTTGCACGAAAAATTTTGGTAGAGCAGAAACTTATCAACATCTTTTTCATTTACTTTTTTTGAGGATACCTTTGCCAGAGATGATTGGATACAAATATATCTATTTTGGCACCTGTTCAGATACACAAATATTCAAACATTAAGTAGTTATTAATATGTGCTTTAGTAAAGAAACACATTATATAGAAAGAAGATTAACAAAAAACTAAATGAGATTTACCAAATGAGATTTTTTTTTAATGATGCTCAACTATAAAAACGTTATTGACCCATCAAAAGGGGACTCCTCGCCTATTCATGCTAGCATAGGTGTTCCAGATCTATTTATATTTCAACCCAATCCTCCCATAAAATGCCTAAATGAGTTCGGATACTACCTGCAGTTATGCGAGAGACTAATAACTCTGGCCTAGATATCATCCTTTTCTAACCACTGAGTTAGGGAGTCAGAACCAATTAAAAGCAAAAAAGAAGGGAAACAAGATGATGTGTCAGGACAGCTTCCAATGACAATTTATGAAATTGAACCAAATTTCAGCAGTATAATTACTTATAAAAACACATTTAAAAACCTGCACAATTCTCCTACTTCAACTCATTCCTGTGAGGGCCACTGAGAAAAAAGGAAAATTCTCTCCCTTACATTAACAAAAACCCTGACAAGCTACAGTAGTCAACCGGTTCATTTTCACCTTTACTCTCCTCTGCACAGCTCACACAGCTAGAGATGTGGAGAGAGAGGAAGAGTAGACCTCTGCCAAACCCTGTCCTCTGATACACAGAAGGAAAGGAAGGACACAGTACCTAAAAATAAGGTTTTTAAAATAATATCTTTTTTTAATGAGGCGTAAAATCCATAAGCCCAAGTAGGGTCTAGGTCAAAGGGTTTTACTCTCTTATAAATTGGGACTATGATACTATGGATAAGCTGCTCTCTCCATCAGCTAAAATTCATTTTGAGATCAGCACTTTTATCCATACCTGATATTAAACATTCTCAAGTTAACCCAACCACTGGTAAACATTATAAAATTAAGTGCATACATCTCAATACGTTTAAAAAGCAATGCCACCCATTCTCAATGGTTATGAATCTCTCTCTAGCATGTACTGCACAATGCAGTGGTTTTAAAACTGTGTTCCTCAGAGGTCTCTGCTGAGATGCTTCAGGGTAAGGAGGATGAACAGGCAGAGTTCCAGGCTCCCTGCCCAGAATTCAATTAAAGCAACTTTACTTTTATCTGTTTTATGTATTCGGGTTCTGTTGTTTGAGCAGAGAGCTGTGCTACTAAAAAAAATTTTTTAATTTTTAAAAGTCTGAAAATAAAGTTTTTAATGAACACTGGAGTTAGCACTAACCATGCGACCCTTAACATCATGAGTCCACAAAGCAGAAAACTGAGAGTTACTCACAATTTCCGAATGAAGTCAAGCGTGTCTTTGTCCTTAGCAATCATGTCTGCTAAAATATGCTGCACTCCTGTTTCAATATCCTGGAGTGCTGAAAGCCCTTTAGGAGAAGGGTAAGAGGGAAAACAAAAGCAAGAACTACAGATTGGTTTTTAAATCTATAATTAAATCATAATAAATTTATTCCAGTCAAAATAAAACCTTAAGTTGACAAACTTAAGACAGAAAAGTATCCTCTGTGGTGACCTAAATGGGAAAGAAATCCAAAAAAGAGGGGATATATGTATACATGTAGCTGATTCACTTTGCTGTACAGTGGAAACTAACACAACATTGTAAAGCAACTATACTCCAATAAAAATTAAAAAAACAAACAAACAAAAAGACAGAAAAGTATCATAGTAGTGACTAGCTTCCCTCAGCAACAAAATCAAGTCTCCAAAAACAATAATACAGGACCTTAACATACCATGTAACCTAGTGGTGAAAAATGCAGCTCTGGAGCCAGCTGCCTGGTCTAATCCTGGCTCCACCATCTACTAAATGCATGACCCTGGGCAAATTACTTGTTCTCTCTGTGCCTCAGTTTCCTATAAAAATGGAATAATAATAGTATCTACCTCATGAAGTATTTACAAAGATTAAGCATTATAGGATTAAGCATTATAGGTTATAGGAAATATATATTAATAGAGTCATATCTCAAGGTATACTATTTCATTCCAGTTACAAAAATTCTCTTTTGCAAATAATTTTATTAATATCCCTATTTTGGCTTATGAGGCATTTATTCACATTTTCAATGACCTATGTGAATTTCTCAAACCTCAAATGAGCACAAAACAAGAGCCATTATGTGGTTGTTCATCTTCACAGCTGAACTGTCTACCAATGGTACCTTAAGTTCTCTCCAAGTGCTTTCAGTTTGCTAATTTACAGCAGTGTGTCTTGTACATTATGGCCCCTGCAATACCAACTTATACACTGAGAGAGATCATTTGCAATGCATTATTTATTTCTTTTGTCTTTATTGTTCTATTTCCATTAAAGCTTCTTTTTTTTTCTTCCATTAAAACTTGAATTACACAAGCACTGAGTATCATAAATATGTTTTTCTGAGGGTATGGTTTTAGTGAATAACAAGTACAGAAGACAAAGAGGACAGGAGGACAGACTTACAGAGTAATTAATAAAGAGAAAATGCCTTGTTGGCTTGTGTTATGATAACTGATCTTAACTAATGATGTAACTGCATTTATTTCAAAGAAATTTAAAGAAAGAAATTTGGCCACTGAAATTAATAGGAATCCTGTTTACATTTTAAGAGAGTTTCCCTATGAGGGAATTTTCAGGAACAAATTACCTTTGAGAGGTGGAAGACTGTATATGTAAAGACTTAGAACAGCTGTGGTGCATAGTAAGCAGTCAGTAGGTGTCTGCTCTTGTGTTAGCTTTCTCACTAGATCAGTCTTTATCCTAGAAAACCACTCACTATGCATTCATTCCTGGAGTCCAAAAGTACCTCACAGCATCATTACCCGAAGTTTAATGAGAATACCAGGGTGAGAAGTCAGTAGTAAAGATGGAACCTACAATGAGACCAATTAATGAGAGAGACTAGAAAGAGGAAATTATAGATTTTGCAATTATAACAATGGGCTTTTGTAAAGCCCACATCATTCAGGGGAATACAATTTGTAAACCTTATGTTATCAAACCTACTTAGTAGGAACTCAGTATGTGTGTGAACTAAGGAAAACTTTGTACCAGAGGAGGTGAAGAGTGGAAGGAAAGAAAATAGACCAGAAGAGAAAAATAAAAACTGACCATAAATCATTATGCATCTAACATTCTGAAAGCTCCAATGTTTGATTCTATTGATAATAAAACATACCATCACTGGGCACAGACAGTTCCCACTGTGGCTAACCTTAATGCTTGGCTATATGTTCTCAGTAAATATTAAAATATTAAAGTTGCAACCATTTGAAAATATAACGAAAAAAATAAAACAAACTTGAATTTTACTCATTTCAACCCATCTCTAAATTCAAATATTTACCAATTTGCTTTTTCTTTTCATTATTGCCCTTTTCAATATAGATATTAGGATGTGTGTATTTGTGTATGAGCAGATATTCATATTTTCACAGACACATACTTAATTTTTTTAATTGCAAATTCACATTTGCCAGATTATATAAAATAAACACAGGTTTTGGTAATCTGATTCTCTACAGTTTAGTACATCCTGTAGATTTTGTTGTCAGAGACTGCCCCCTACAGACACTCTCCCAGCCTAAAGGAAGGAAGGCTAAAAGGAACTAGAATGAGAGTAGTAATCACCAGAGCATCAATCTCCCCTTTCAATCCTAGCAGAGCACTCCTTGGAAAAAGCCACTCTTACTCAAAAAGCTCTCACTCCAAGGCTCACTTTGACAATAAAACCAATATACCCTAACACGTATCAGTTGACACTTTCCTTGGGTTCTTCTTAGAAATATCTCTCCCTTACCCCCTTCCTCTCTCATTCTCTCCTGTGCACGCACATACACAAAGTGAAAGGAAGATACACTTAAGAAAAAGACAAACACTTTACTCGTGGAGAGTAGAAGTGTGGAAGTAGGACTTCACTTTACAATCCATATCTGTCCGAATTGTTGAAGTTCTTTTTAAAAAGTAGATATGATTTTTATAATTAAATAAGTTTTTAGAAATAGAATAAAAATTTTAAAAGACAATACAGGAGGATCTTTATAACCTTGGATATAAAGGAAATTCTTTAAAAAGAAAAAGAAGCAATTATCTAAAAAGAAAAGATTAACAAAATTGAAAAGATTAACTATGATAAAACTAAGACCTTCTATTTACCGAAAGACAGCATAAAGAAAGTGAAAAGAGAAGTTACAAGCTGGGAGAAAAGATCTGTAGCACATGTAACTGAGCAAGAATATCTAAAAAATTCTTATAAATTAATAAGAAAAAGTGAAACAACACAATAGAAAAATGAGCAGAAGAGTAGAACAGGCACTTCATCAAAAGAGGAAAGCTGAATGGCTAAGCAGGAGGTATACTGGGATTTGTTTTATTAGAATTATTTACTCTTTATATGCTGTAATATTCTTTTGTATCATCATTACTTAATGAAACAATTTTTTTAACCTAAGTTTTCAAATTAAAAAAGGAAAGACACAGAAACGACCTCTTTATTAAGTAAAGCTGGTACCTTTAACATTGGGCCTAATGTAAGAGAGCAGATTGAGGTCCCCTGGATTCTCAAGCAGTGTCCTGGCTGCTCCTTCTAATCCCAGCTGCTTTGCTCTCTGGGCTTTGGTGCCCTTGCTCCCAGTTTTATATGGTGCTGACTAGGGAAAAAAGTCAGAAAACATACCAAATTATTCAGTTTTAAAAAGCAAAAGTTAAAATTAGGACACAAAATTAGAGGACATGTGAGAATGCTAAAGACATCCTCTTCTCAACCCTTTCCTCTTCCTTCAAAGATTAATGCTAGGGGCTTCCCTGGAGGCGCAGTGGTTGAGAATCTGCCTGCCAATGCAGGGGACACGGGTTCGAGCCCTGGTCTGGGAAGATCCCACATACCGCGTAGCAGCTGGGCCCGTGAGCCACAATTACTGAGCCTGCGCGTCTGGAGCCTGTGCTCCACAACAAGAGAGGCCGCGATAGTGAGAGGCCCGCGCGCTGCGATGAAGAGTGGTCCCCATTTGCCACAACTAGAGAAAGCCCTCGCACAGAAACGAAGACCCAACACAGCCATAAATAAATAAATAAATAAATATTAAAAAAAAAAAAAGATTAATGCTAACAGAGAATACAAGTTGTATGAAAACAGTTGTTCCTTATCAGACTCTCTACTTTTCTACACACTTACAGTTAGCTATCTGCTTGGATTCACTCATCCCACAAACTCAGTGCTTGGACTGCCAGGACTGCAAGTCCTCAACTCAAGCAAGCTCCTCTAAAAGATGTCCTCACACAATGCTTCTACTTCTTAGTCCACGTTCACTCCTCAACCCACTGCCCCCTGGCTTCTCTTTCCACACACCTTGCTGAAAGTGGTATCACAAAGATCCACAATGATCCCCTAATTACCAAATATACATTTTTCAGTCCTTATCTTGCCAAAACTCCCTGCTATATTTAATTACTTAACCATTGATCATTACCTCCTTCTATGACTCTCTTCCTTAATCTTTTATGGGTATCATCATCTCCTGATTCTCTTCATACTTCTCTGACTATTCTTTCCATGTCTCCTCCTTAGGCTCTCCCTTCCTCCACCCATGCTTCAAAAGTTAGTGTTCCTGGGCTTCCCTGGTGGCGCAGTGGTTGAGAATCTGCCTGCCAATGCAGGGGACACGGGTTCGAGCCCTGGTCTGGAAAGATCCCACATGCCGCGGAGCAACTAAGCCCGTGCACCACAACTACTGAGGCTGCGCGTCTGGAGCCTGTGCTCTGCAACAAGAGAGGCCGCGACAGTGAAAGGCCTGCGCACCGCGATGAAGAGTGGCCCCCGCTCACCGCAACTAGAGAAAGCCCTCGCACAGAAACGAAGACCCAACACAGCCAAAAATAAATAAATAAACTAAAAAAAAAAAAAAGTTAGTGTTCCTCAGTGGTCTATCCTGACCTGCTTACCCCATGATCTCTCCTTGAGTGAAATCTTCCATTTTCATGGTTCCAAATACCAATTACATGCTGCAGACACATCTATGTCTACAGCTCAGCACACTCTCCCATAAGCTTACGCTTCTGTTACCTACTCTCATTTTTCCCCACTCGACTGGAAATTCCTTGAAGACAAGGACTATGTATTAGTCATCTTTGTATTGGGTTGGCCAAAAAGGGCCTTCGGTTTTTAAGTAAAAATAAAAGACATTTTTCATTTCACCAAGAACTTTATTGAACAACGTATTCACCCTTTTGTTCTACTACCTTCTGCCATTTTTCAGGCACCTTCATAATTCTATCTTCCCAAAACTTTTTATCTTTTTGAGTAAAGAACTGTTCCAGGTGCCTTTTACAGTCTTCCAGGGAATTGAAATTTTTTCCGTTAAGAGAATTTTGTGAAGACCGAAATAAATGGAAATCCGAAGGTGCCATGTCTGGCAAATATGGCGGATGAATCAGAACTTCCCAGCCAAACTGTAACAGTTTTTGCCTGGTCATCAAAGAAACATGCGGTCTTGCATTGTCCTGATGAAAGATTATGCGTTGTCTGTTGACTAATTCCAGACGCTTTTCGTCGAGTGCTGCTTTCAGTTGGTCTAATTGGGAGCATTACTTGTTGGAATTAATCATTTGATTTTCCAGAAGGAGCTCATAATAGAGGACTCTCTTCCAATCCCACCATATATACATCACCTGCTTTGGATGAAGACCAGCCTTTGGTGTGGTTGGTGGTGGTTCATTTCACTTGTCCCACGATCTCTTCCGTTCCACATTGTTGTACAGTATCCACTTTTCATTGCCCGTCACAATTTGTTTTAAAAACAGAACGTTTTCATTACGTTCAAGTAGAGAATCGCATGTGGAAGCGCGGTCAAAAAGGTTTTTTTCACTTAACTTACGTGGAACCCAAACATCAAAGCAATTAACATAACCAAAGTGGTGCAAATGATTTTCAACACTTGATTTGGATATTTTGAGTATGTCGGCGCTATCTCCCGCATGGTATAATGTTGACTGTTCTCAATGAATGCCTCGATTTGATCGCTATCAACTTCAACTGGTCTACCCGACTGTGGAGCATTGTCCAGCGAGAAATTTCTAGCACGAAACTTCGCAAACCACTTTTGACACGTTTGATCAGTCACAGCACCTTCTCCATATGCTGCACAAATCTTTTTCTGCACGAATATTTTTTGCATTTCAGTTGCATTTTTACCTTTCTTGAAATAATAAAGCATAATATGTTGAAAATGCTGTTTTCCTTCCATCTTTAATATTAAAATGGCTACACAAAAGTTCACCAATTGTGATAAGTCCTTTTTTTAAATGCATGCTGATATGACAGATGTCACATACAATCTAACAAAATTGTTCTGAATGAAGTTAAAGACAACTAAGTGCTACTAGAGCCATCTTATGGGAAAAACCGATTGAACCTTTTGGCCAACCCAATAAATCCAAGTGCCTATCACAAAAAAGCGCTTAATAGATATTTACTGAATAAAGAATATTTTGTTGAATTAAATAATGATGGTGGCTGATGACTTTAGCTTTTTATTTCCAGCTCTTTAACTATAAGACCCAAATCATAATATACTCAGGTAAGTATTACATTAAAAGATAAAAAGGATTCCTTACCACGTGTTCTAGTTCTTCAAAAGTTTTACAGTTCAGCAAGGCTTTTAACAAGCACTCAGACATCTTCCCCTCCTTCTTAATTTTTTGGATTGTGTTATAAGCCTTCTTTGCAACAGCCCTGAAAATAGAAACTTTTATAATATACAAGACCTATATGTTAAAACTTTCTTTTTGAAGCTATATCAAACTTACAGAAAAGTTGTAGGTGAGGTAAAAAGAACTTTTTTCCCCCTCTGAACCATTTGAGAATAAGTTACCATCATCCCCAAGTACTTTAGTATGTATTTTCTATAAACAAGAATCTTCTCCTATAACCATCAAAAGCAGGTAATTAAAATTGATATTAATATTGATATAATATTGATATATTCTAACCCTCAGATCTCATTTAAGTTTCATCAATTGTTCCTATACATGTCCTTGATAGTGAATTCAGCTAAGAATGGGTTTTATGTAATTGCTATGTGTCTACAGTCTCTTTCAAGCTGAAACAGTATTTCAGTCTCTCCTCGATTTTCAAAACCTTGATACTTTAGAATGTATTATTATTACAGCCTTTCATCCTATTTCATTACCTGTTACTATTTATAATTTCTGCCTAATAATGGTATTGCTAAAATGATGGGCAAAAGTTAGAGAGATGATAATATAAATTACTAAAAATGATTGATGGAAAAGAAAACTAAATCTACTTATGAAAAAAAAGAAAGGCAGAAGATTGTAAGTTAATGAGGAAGAATATGCAGTCCTTAGATCACACCTCTGTGTCTTCTACACTCCTGGTAGCACAAGACTGTTTTCAGATGCTGAAGCCTACCAGGGTCATTTCGACAAAAGGCCAATGACCTACTGGCTTGCATATAAGGGAGAGGAAAGGCATCTTTAGAGAAAATACAGGAAGTTTCTTACTATCCATAATCATAATCATTTTTTAATTCACTTTTTTAAGTGACCCTCAGTAAGAAATATATTTTACCTTGCAACCCAGTATATACACATACATAATTTCATATTTAATAAAGTTATATAAACATATGATAGTTTCATGAAACAATATTTACCTTTACCACAGAAGCTGCACTCATATTTTCTATTCTCTATTTCATTTTTGTTAAAGTGGTAATGACCTACTAAATTAGTTTCACTACTCATTTATGAGTAGCAATTAACAGGGTGAAAACCAATGCTCTAGTTATAGAAAAAGCTGAGCTCAAGAAAAATAGAGACCATACCTCATTACCAAAAAGAAATCTCTGTACGATATAAAAAGATCTTCTAAGTCCTAGTCAGTGCCACCACTTACTTGGAGAAATAGTCCTCTACTAATATTTAATGTATTCCTCTATTAATAGATACCCAGAGAATGAACTCTGTTGCAGCTGAAGTGTGTTTTCAGAGAAAAAGAAAATAATAATATTAATCTTGACATAAAGCTCCTATTTGTCCCCCACCCAATCAAAAATTGGTAGAATACCTTTCATTTTTTTAAGTAAACTATTCTTGCTTGTTTGTGACACTTTCCCCAATTTCAGATCCCAAAACCCTTAAGATTTTCTTCATTACTTTGCCTTCAACCAAACAGAAAGCTTACTTCTGAATTTGCAAATTGCTGGACTTCTAAGATGTGGCCTGTAGATGATTTTGTTTGACCTCAAAATTTTTTTACATAAAAATTCAGATTATCAGTTTTTCAAATATAGGAAGATACAGCAATCTGGGTAGAGAACCCCACATGTTATAATCTGATGGAGATGAGTAGCAGCTGCCCCTCTTAGACAGGACTTGTGATCTCCAGTTTGCGTCCCTTTGTGCTTGATTATACTAGCCTGGCCCTGGGTGATCTGAATCTGAAACCACTTGAATAACTAGTCATTTATATTTCTGGGTTGGCTAATTGATTTTGCCTCTTGATGAAATATAACTTTCCACGTATTAGCATTTAAATCTTCCTGGCACTAAAAGAAGTTCAACAAAAGGGGTAGAAATGTTAGTGAGAGGCAAGTTCCTCCAAAATCAAAGAGGCTTATTAGGCTTGTTCTAAAAGTAACCCTTAGTGCTTTTAGAATGGCTTGATGGTAAGATTATATCCAATTTAAATCATATCCTTGTTGAAGAACACACATAGCAACAACACAGCACTTGGCATGTAGGAGACATGCAATAAATAAATGAATGGTAAAGACTGTCTTAATAAACTCTACTGATACAGTTAGTTTTATAGTCTTTATATGCTTATTTCTGAGTTATTACAATAAATCCAGAGGAATAATTTTTTTAAAGAGTGCTTTCCATTCTACAACCATACAAAACTCACAATCCACTAACATTAAATTACCATGCCCTATAAAAGAACAGAAAAAGGAAATATACATATTTCCTACCAAACTCTATACAGCCAAAGAACTCTCCATTTAGGGACTTCACAGTATTAAGAGGACAGTTTTATGTAAGCTATTGAAGATTTAGACTAAAATGTATTTTTCTGAGTTACCTGCTGGTAGTTCTAATTTTGCCGTTATGCAAAATCATTTCTATGAGAGAAGATGACATTCAAACTCATAGGCACAGACTCTTAATAATGCAAACCACCTTTTGCAGATACATGCCCAAGCTATGCATGAACACACCAGCAGAGGGACTCTGCACACCCCTAAATAAGTAAACTGGAGCTGGCTTCCTCTGTCAGAAGGGGACTATATCCAGATTACAATAAATCAAGAAAACAAAATATTGGAACTGTCGAAATATACTATCACTCACTTCCTCACTGTTTCGCCTCATTGGCTCACACACCCTCTTCGCCCTTACACAAAGCTCATCCCTTCCCAGGTTTCTTACCGTAGCTCCTCTAGAGTTTGTTGAACTTCTCTCAAGGAATCAGCATCAAGGTTATTAATAAGCTCTTTTCGATAACGTATAATGAAGGGAATTGTGTTATCATCATTAAAGAGACGAATAATGTTGGCACAAACCCAAAGTTCAATATCAGTTCTCTCAGATAAAACCTGTAAATTAACATTTAGTGATTTAAAACTCTGAAAATTAAACATGTGTATTATAACATATGGTTTAAAATACAGCAATTAAATAATGTTCTCCAGCCACTTAGAAACAAACTGCTGTGGTTTTAAAAAAAGAAAAGGAAATTGTATGAAATATATATATATATATATAGACAATCATAGAATAGTCATTTCACTCATTCAATAAAATCCAATCGAAACCACTCTGCATTACCCCAATTCTACAGGGCTCAAATGAGATATGCATTTTTCATCTCTCAGATTGGCACCAAAGATCAAGGAGATGGTAACTCACTATGCTGGCATAAGTGATGGAAAAAGGCACTTTCAACTACTGCTAGTGAGAAAGTACAATGGTAAAACCTCTGGAGGAAGAACAGTTTGGCAATATCTATCAAAATTTACAATGCATAAACTCTATGACCCACCAATTACACTTCTGGAAATTTGTTCTGATATAGTCATACCTCTGGAAAATGATATTATTTACAGTGATATTTTTTGAAGAATTTTTTCCAGTATGGTAGAAGTCAGCAAAAAACAGTCTACAATGGGGAATTGGTAAATAAATTATGATATGCCCGTGGAGCAGAATACCACTCAACTTACTCTTACATGAACGGATATGGAATGAATTACAAGAACTTGGAACATGGCTTATTTTGGGGAAAGGTAACTGGTTGGCTTACAGCTAGGGCAGGAAGATCCTTCTGTGTCTTTGGAATTTTGTATCATTCCCATATACTACATATTCAAAATAATTATTTTTTAAAAAACAAGTCTACAGGTTTCAGCAAAAATGTACATGTAAGCAGAAAAGTTTAGAGAAGTCAGCCTGGAGAAGAGAAAGAATAAAATGCAATTTCAGTAACTGTCCTCAAAACCTAAGCCGATTTTTTTAAAGTAAAGCATGAAAGGCATAAGCTTTATTATTATTTCAATCTTGATGCTCAAGATATGCCAAAAATGTAAGAAAAAAATTCAAAAATTATTAAAGCATTAACATGGTCAACTGCTTAACAAAATCAAGTCAATATATAAAATAGACTGAGTTTCAAAACTACAGATGAAATAAATGGCTGAGCTCCAGAGACTATTGAGGATACCCTCATTCCTCTGTGCACTGTATATCCTAAGGCCTACATCTTATCACCCATTCTGAGAATGCCAGCTTTACGTCTCCAGCCCTAGCTCTCTTCTGCATGAGCTCTGGACTCATTTAGCCAGCTACCTGACCTACCTCTTGAAATCCTATTAGGTATCTCAAACTTTGCATTCGCAAAAGTGATTTCCCTCTCAAACTTCTTCCTCTTCCAGTTTTCCCCTTATTATGTCCATTCAAGTACCAGTTTAGGCCTGAAAACTAAGAGTCTTCAACTCTTTTGACTCCTTTAACTCTTAAATCTACACTATCATAAGAATCAATCAACTCTAGTGGCAAAATATTTCTTTAGTCTATTACTGCTCTTCATTTCTGCCCTATAGCCCAGTCTAGTTCAAGCCAGGATTACTGCAACTGCCTTTTACTATTCTTCTCGCATCCATAGCAATCTCATCTATGTCAATTTCCATAAAACAACAAGAATTATCTTTCCAAAGTCTATATTGGATCATGTCACCTGACTAGTCAAAACCTTTCAATGATTTCCCATAGCATTTAGAATCCAAAGTCCTTACCATGACCCAAAAAACATGGGCCTCCCTCTCCAGCCTCATCTTATCCAGTCTTCCCCTCATTAGAAGCCAGCCCCAATGGGCTGCTCCTAGAACAATGTTCACTTCCTAGAACAATGTTCACTTCCTAGAACAAGCTCAGTTGCTTCCCTCTTCAGAGGCCTTCATGAGGCTGCTCCATCATGCAGAAATGCTCCTCTTGCTTGATATCATCCCTGACCCCTACAAAATCATGTTCATTAGTATTTTCTCTCTCAAACCTGTACCTCTTCCTGTTTCCTATTCCAGTTAACATTATCTCCTACCACAGAAACCTTCGGGGATATTGTGGTTATCTCCCCCAACAATACCTCCCCATTATGTAGCAGCTTTGTGGCTGAAGAACACTTGACCTCAACTCCACCTCCACAGCATTTTGTTCAGTAACCAGTTGTTTTAGAATTACAACAGCCAGAGTTTGGACAGAGAGATGAGTCCAGTGAGCAGGAAGCTCAAGATCTGGCTTAGAACTCTGGACCCAGGTACAATTTCTTCCTCGGGAGAAATATGGTTTATACAAGTAGAATCTTGAAGTTGGATGGCAGTGCTAAGAGAATTGTGGAGAGACTGTTGCAGTGCACTTAGGTAACTCTCCTGTTACCTAAGTCAATAAATCTCCTTTATTGCTTAAGCTAGTTCAAGATAGGTTTTCTCTTATTGCAACCAAAAGTATTCTAATCAATGTCCTCAGTTTCACTGTGTGTTCTCTATCTCGCTCTTCTAATCTGTCACCAAGGAAGCAAACTGAACTTCTAAAATGTCTGTTCTTTCCCCTCAAGCTCCCTTTCTATTATCTTCTTTTATCTAAACCACAGAGCATTTTTTTTGTTCTCTATGCATTCCACCCAACCTTTCTGCATTACTACTGATTATACTTCTAAGACACATTTATAATAAGTCCCTTATTTTTTTCCTCTTTTTCTTCTTTTGAACATAAGCTTCAATGACTCTTTCCTAACTAGTAGTAAAAGTCCAACCATTGTAGCATAGTTTTAAAATCCTTTCCCAAGCTTGCTCCCAAATTTCACTGTCCTCACGGAATAAACAATCTAGAACAGAAGATAAAACATTAATATAAATAAGTACAAATAAAACAGAATATGCCAGGGAATATAAGTGGTATAACGTTTTCAGAGAAGAGAACGATCTCCCTGGTGTAATCAAGGAAGGCTTGTTGCAGGGGCAGCATTTCAGCTGGCCCTTGAAAGGCCAGATTCTGAAAGACGGACATAAGACACGAAAATGACAAAAATGGTCATTATTTTGGAACTGAGTGATTGTTAGAACCCATGGGCTCCCACTATCCTAAACTAGTTCAGTGATTGTTAACTAAAAGGGGCCCAAGACAGCTAATACTCCAGACCCGCATCTGAAGTGTACCAGGTCCTGACAAATCCAGAAGCATCATATGTGTTAAGACAGTGTATACTGCTGCTTATGAAAATTTGCTTCTTGAAATTAAGGATAATAAAACTACATACAAGCAGTCACAACTCTGGGGCCTCCAAATCATCCAATTTCTTCTGTCTTAATTTAGTCAAACATTTATTTTAGCTCATATTATATGCCAATAACCATACCAAGCCAGTAATAAACAAAATGTAAAAAACCAAGTCCCTCTTGCCAAGAAGCTTATAACCTAGAATGAAGAAAGACAGTCAAGTAGACAGTTAAAATACAGTGTGATCTGTACTCTGACAGAAGCATATACAGGCTCTTTGAGAGCACGTGGGAGGAAGAAACATCTACCTCTGCAGAAATGGAAAAGCAACAAGGGAATGAAAGTATCTCAGGCAGCCAAATGAGGGCAGGAATTCTAGGAAGAGAGAAGAACATATCAAAAGCCACTGATAAGGAACCACTGCACATTTTTAAAAATTTCTATGTTCAGTAATGCTAAAATGTACAAGGCATATTGAGATGAGTGAGAAATGGAAAAGTGGATGGAGCTAGATGGTGAATTCTAAAAAAAGTTGGAACTTTATCCTGTACTTAATATCAAGCCACTCAATGACTGATCTGCTCGTTACTTGATTTCAGCTGTTGAGTCAACTCCCCCTGTAAACTCCCTTGACATTTTATGAGTCAATGAGATTTGGGGACTAGAGCAGTGGTTCAAAACATGTGGTTCCCAAACCAGCAGCATAAGCATAATCAGGAAACTTATTAGAAATGTAACTTCTTGAGCCCCACCCCAGATCAACTGAATCAGAACCTCTGGGGTGGGGCCCAGCATCTGTGTTTTAGACAGATGAGGCAAACGCCAAAGAAACAGCTAAGCGTTAAAAGTAGAGATCAAACCTTAGGGATGGGCAGGGAACTACTAAAATTTTTACTTTTAAACTACTACTTATTTCAATTATTACACTTACTACTTAAATAATTTTTATAGTTAACTGGTGAATAGGAATGAGGGTAAAGTAAAAAGGAAGGCAGTCTCGATATTTTTTTCACCTCTAAGACTTAAATAGACAGACACTTTTTGTGACTGTTGTTGTTTTAAGCTAATACCTGTATAGGGCTTATTATGTTCTACACACTTTTACATATTCAATAGTAACTCATTTTACAGATACAAAAACTGAGACCCAAAGAAGTTAAGTAAATTGCCCAAAGTCCCACAAGCTGTATTTCCTTTTCAGAAATTTGATTTGTGTGCAAAGCAAGATGATTTTCTTCAGGCAAAAGTATCAATACAAATTAATCAATCACCTTACTTTTCGTCCTGAATCCAACTGCGATGAGACATGGTGCCTTCATACTGTCCTCTACTGTCTAAAACCTCCAACAAAATGGCCTTCTCCGCAAGTGGCCTGAGAATTTCCTGCTTCAAAATCTATATTCCCATTTCCTCAGTTATAAAAGAAAACTGCTGGGTATCAACAGCTAAACTATTGCCTTAATCATCCAGGCAGCATTTTAAAAGAACTAGCATCTAAATTAAATGACACTCAAATGAGTACATTGAGAGAGAATTTTTTATCCAAAATCAAACCAGCAACTGGACATCTCCCTTCTAAAACAGTTTTGATTACTGCTGCTCTCTTTACCCTTACCTATTCATTTTATTATATCACTTATTTTATCACACACATAAGTTTCCTTAAAGACTGCAAAAGGAAAAACTATGCTGTTAGAAGTCAGAAGAGTGGTTTTAGGCAAGGGGATGGAGGATTGGAAAAGGGTATGAAGGGATTGTAGGGTGCTGGTAATGTTCTGTTTCTTGATCTGAAAACTTGTTACATGGTTACAATTTTGAACATTCATGAGTTGCATATTTAAGTACAATTTTATATATATATGCATATATGTATACATATATATATTTCAGAAAGTTTTTTTTAAGCCCATAATAAATACCACGAGCTAAGTTATAAAAATAAAAAAGGGCCAATACAATTTCTTTTACTTAATCCCTCCTGGAACACACAGGTTGACCTAACGGATGGCGCATGCTTATGAGTAGAAGTGCAGTGAGAAAAGCCAACTCAGAGACACTCGCCTCCTTCCCGTCCCTCTTCTTTCCCCTATACTTTCATCCCATGTTCTTCTTCACCTATATAATCCCACATCATCTTCTTGCAAGAATGGGGAAAATGGCTAATAAAGGGGTTTTTGCTTGCTTTTCCTCCCTAATTTAGCAAACATTACTAAGATATTCTATATGGCTGCTCCACGTCCACCCCCCTCAAAGTAAAGACACTATGTAACAACAATCACCACTTGGGAGCATTTAATTTTCTCAAAAACTGCTTGTAGCTAGTCACCTCTTCAAATTCTTACAAAGGTTATGGTACTCACAATATATTTGTGTAATGATAAAATATACTTTAACAAAAACTAGTTTCTAATGGCAACCACACATTTGTGGCTTGGGGGAAGGGCTGAAGTAGGTTGCTTCTCAAGGAGTCTGGTGATCGCCAAACCTGATTAGGAAATAGACACAAAGTGTGTTTATATGTAAAGTCTACAAATAAATTAAGTATTGACAATGTAGTTTTCCTTCCCCAAACAAGACAGTGATATTCCTGAAAAGGCTGTGGACTTTTCAGAAATGAGAAACACACCTTGAAGAGAAAAAACAGAGGATCAAAGTGTCATGGTGGGCAGGGTCCAAGGGGAACAGCACACAAAATGAAGGAAATATAAATGACATTTCCCTCATGTTCAATTAGTAATAATAATTCCTATACAATTAATTTCCATTGACTATTTCTTACTAACTAGGAACTTGTTAGGACTTCCCCAAAGAACTTGGACATACATTTCATTTTGTGACAGATAAAATGCATACCACAGGCATTTCACTGACTCTGGTCCTCACTCAAATGTTCAAAGCCTTCCTGATTGTCTGACTTGGCATTGCTGACTCTCGCTCTTCTCAGCCCCTTTCCCCCTAACACCTGCCACTATTCTCAAACATGTTTGGAAGCAGGAATGCAGTGCTAAGATAGAATGATTCTCTCTCCTGCTTATAGAGAATAAAAAGTATAGGACAGGAAGTCCACATACACTAAAAGACTTGTCTGTAAAAGTAACTCAAGGTTAGACAAGGATGACTGTATCTGGTTAAATTTTTTAAAAACCCAAACATGTAAATCACACCTGAAGTTCCCCAGGCAATTTCCCTAAACCGATCTAGAAAATGCTGAGCATACTAGTTGTCCTCAGGGTGCTCAGCGAGGGTGGCAGCTGAGGCAACCACTTCTCCCAACTCACAAGCAAGGAGTGCCACATTCTGAGTGCAGGCTTGTTTGAGCTGTCAAAAATCACTTTCAATAAGGAGGAGGAGAAAAAATGCTTGGAATTGAAAAGAAAGACAAGCACACCAATATTACCCAAATAATATGGCCAAAGGCCATAAAAATAGTTCTAGGACCTGAAAACTTGCTTCCATTTGATATTCAAACAACACAACCATGGACACTGCTGCTACCGATTTACAAATGAAGCTTTTACTCCTGGCTGCTCTTCTTCTGCCACTCGCCCTCTGGCAGTTGGGAACCTGTTCTCTCCGTACACTTTTCCCTCCTCACAAGCTAAAACTAATGGTAAATGAATTGTGGAGCTGTCATCTTCCACCTTCAGTGAAGAAGCAGGGAAATCTGGTCTGTTGAGAGGAAATAACAACTCAGACAAACAGAGAAGGGGCAAAAATGGGTGATCATGAAACCTCTGAAAGAGAGAAAACTGAGAAAATGACTTCCTCAAGTCCTCAGTTTTCCAATTTTTGGTTCAAGGCCTTTAGGAGACTCAATCACACTTTGTCCCTTGCATCTTTGAAAGGGCCCTGGTCCTTGGTAATAAACTCTTTTCTTCCTAAGCTCATTAGAAGCAGGTTTCTATTACCTGTAACTAAGAGACAGCTGGCAAAGCTGGGTCATTTTCATCTCTTTCTCTGTTACACAGATTAGGAGATAGGGGTGTGAAGCAAAGTTTCATAGAATAAGTAGCCCTTGACTTCCTTTTGTAAAACTTATTTCCACAGTTCAAGAGATTTCCTGGGCTCTGAAACCTTCCTCTCTCCCTCCCTCCTGCTCAGGGTCAACTACTAAAGGTAGATCTATGTCAACAGCAGAAGTAAGCTTAAAAGTAAAGGAGAAGAGAAGGGAAGTGGGACACGTCCACCTGTCCCTGTAGGTCTGGACTGGAACCAAGGAGTCTGCCTGTTAAGAAAGCCTTCCGTGTGAATCTGATTCAGGCTGCCATGAACCAACCTTTTAAAACAATTCTTTGTAGGCCTAAATGAAAAAAGAAAAAGAAGGCATAGAAAGGAGCCTAATTATACCGTTTCTCCAGGAAACTCTGAACTGTTCAGGAACAAGAATGAGAAGAAAGATATGAGGCAACATTCTATTCCTTAATAAGTCAGAGAGAAGAAAATATCATAATTAAAAATTACTGGTGATGTTCAACTAATAGGTAATAGAAAAGGCAGCATGGATAAAAAGAAGTTCCTCTGAAAAAAAGGTAACACACAGACAATCCCAGACTGAGAAGTAGTATTACCCAGCAGAGGCACCAAGCTCTAGAGCAGTAATTCACAGCAGAGGAAGGAGTACACATCAAATCACCATGGGACAGACAATAAGGAGGGAGGTTATCCCCATTTACACTGAGGGGCACTGCTATGATTAAGTTTGAACCGTTCCCAGAGTGTGTTGGGGCAGACAAAAGGTTGAGAATCACTGTTTAAGAGTCACTCTTCAGGTCTTCTCTACCATCCCCAAAGCCAGCCAAAGAAACTGGGAGAAATCCAATTTCTCCTGTAGTAAGAAATATAATTATGGCAGCTCAAGTTAGAATTTGGATAAAATTTTCCTTTAAGAAATTACTAGGCCTTGTTCATAGTCTATTACAACATTACACTAAGAGTTAAACAGATGTACTAATGGTCAATGACTTAATCACTTGCACTGCTTTTATAGGCAATACAATCCAAGTGCAAAGCAAAAACTTAACAAAGAACTTAGGAGGGCCCAATCTGTTGATGCAATCTGTCTATATAGGACATGTTCACTAGAACACCATGGCGGAGATCTACCTTGCCTGAGGTCACAGCTTTTAGCTAAAGAACTGATGACAATAAGCAATAATACCAAACCACGTACCCAGGAAAGGAACCAGTGGGCAAAGCCTCCAGAGACCACTGGCAAGAGTGAAAAGAGAACTGAAAACTCCCAGCCCTTCCCTAGCCCCATCCCAGTCAAAAAGAAAGGGATCAAACAAATTGAAGTGACAGAAAGAGGCTGCACATACCTGTACTATGTCCCAGTTCATTTCCACCTCCTCCTTAATATTGTTGGCATTTGCTGGAAACCTGACAGGCTGCCCCTGAGGACACATTTCTGTCTTCACTTTCTTCAAAGGGGACTGACTGCATGTGAAGTCGTCTTCACTCTCCTCCTTCTTGCACCCACCTTCCCACGTGGCGCTTGTGGACGGTGTCTCTGTGCTGTTACTCCCGCTCTCTAAGCTGCTGGCTTTGTTGGTTTCTTCATCAGCTTTCAGCTTTTTGGTCCTCCGAGCTGAAGGTGACTGAGCTGAATTTTTCCGTTTCATCTTTGCTGTTTTCAGAGTCTGCACAGTCTCCAATTTATTTTTTCTGTCTTCCATATCAACATCAGCAATAGGCACAGAGCTATTCTATCAAATCATGAAGAGATCACACAAGAATTAGATGATAAAAACCAATGGCTCTGGAATATTATTCAGCAATGAAAAGGCACAAATTGTAGACATACACAATAATTTGGAAGACTCTCAAGGAAATTATGTTGACTGGAGGGAAAACGCCAATCTCAAAAAGTTACATACTATATGATTGTATTTATACAATATTCCTGAAAAAATTAGTGGTTATTGGGGGTCAGAGATGGGGGTGGAGGTTGGGAGGGAGGTGGGTATGACAATAAAAGGGCAATACTAGGGATCCTTGTGATAGGACTGTCCTGTGTGGTGGACACACAGGCCTACACATATTGTAAAATTGCATAGAACTAAATATACACATATACATACACACATATAAATGAATACAAATAAAACTGGAGAAATCTAAATAAGATCAGTGGATTTTATCAATGTCAATATCCTGGCTGTGATATTTAACTATAGTTTTACATGATGTGACCACAGGGGGAAATGGGATAAAGGGTACATGATATCTCTGTATTATTTTTCACAACTGCAGGTGAAGGTTTAATTTTTTTAAATAAGTGGAGAATAGGTGTACACCTGGCAGGAAAACCAAGATTTAAAACTTGCAATCAAAAGTCAACACTTTGGAGGGAGAAGAGTAACACTCAGAGGTTCATAGAACTCAACATGCTACGCCTGCCACCAGTTCATGCAGAAAGAGAACAGAAAACGTGGCAGGACAGCAGGGTAGTACCAGGCGTTTTTCCTTAGTAAGAGGCTGCACAGCAGTACATGCAGGTGTCCAAGGGCTGCTCTCTGCACCACCCACCCCTCCCCCCAGGTGACAACTCAGGTGTGAAGCAATGACATCTGGCACTCATTTTGAGACTAGAGTAGTAAATAAGATATAGACCCTGCCCCATGGAGTTCACAATTTCGCAAGCTAGCCTGTTTTTAGTTACCTAAGTGATGTAGATGGCACAAACTCAAACAAAAGAACTGCTCCCAAACTAAATTTCAGTCAGTATTGAATTTTCTCTCCTATCAGATAATTTTCCATAATTACTGACTACTGAAAATACTGGGAACTATAATAAAGAGCACAACCCCTCCATCCTAATGCCCACCCATCACCACCTAACCTGGAAATGATATATAATACATTAAATAGCCCTCCAAGTATTACATTTTTAATTGGAACATAACAGATAAGAACAGAGGTATAAAAATAGAATGCCTCCTCAAGTCCATAAGAGTTGATAATAACCTGATCAAATTAATTGACATAGCTAAAGAATGTGTCAATCATACAGAGAGTTGTCAGCCCTAGAGGAACAGAAAAAGGAGAACTGTAGAAAGCAAATAGGAGCAGCATTCTAAGTAACATACAAAGAAGAGGAAAGGTTAGCAAACAAATTCTGAGTAATTTGCTCCCAATGGTTAAGACAGCCCTCCTGTGAGATGGATACATCAGACTACCTTAGATTCATGCAGTTAAAACATTCAGTTCTCATTGTGACAAGCACAGTACCTTGACCACAGAAGGCATTCAATAAACCCAAATGAATATTTCTCTAATTCTCCTATTCTGAGCCCATGCTCATCAAGTAAATTTCTGATTATTATTTAATTCCCTACTTACTTCAGCCTCCAACGAGAGACAGTGCTAGTCATAAGAATTTAACTCCTTGCGACGGTTATATCAAACTATTAATTATTAAACCAGCACTCTGGTTTTTTTTTTTTTTTTTTTTATAATTACTATTTTTTTTCTGCTTTTTTTTTTTAAACATCACTTATAAATTTATTTATTTATTTATGGCTGTGTTGGGTCTTCGTTTCTGTGCGAGGGCTTTCTCTAGTTGTGGCAAGCGGGGGGCCACTCTTCATCGCAGTGCGCGGGCCTCTCACAATCGCGGCCTCTCTTGTTGCGGAGCAC
Organism: Balaenoptera ricei; assembly: GCF_028023285.1. Taxonomy (NCBI): domain Eukaryota; kingdom Metazoa; phylum Chordata; class Mammalia; order Artiodactyla; family Balaenopteridae; genus Balaenoptera; species Balaenoptera ricei. Next base: position 65,090,394 of record NC_082651.1, on the reverse strand, counting down.
AGGCTCCAAACGCGCAGGCTCAGTAGTTGTGGCTCACGGGCCCAGTCGCTCCACGGCATGTGGAATCCTCCCAGACCAGGGCTCGAACCCGTGTCTCCTGCATTAGCAGGCAGATTCTCAACCACTGCGCCACCAGGGAAGCCCAGCACTCTGGTTTTATACACCACTCTTATGAGCATGGCTGATGTAAAAACACCCACGAGAGAAATATTGGTTCCTGAAATGCTGACAAAATCATGTTCTTGACTTAGAAACCCAGTTCCATTACTATCTGTGATTCATGAGCAAGTCACTTAACATCTCTCCCCTTGGCTTTCTGGTCTATAAAATCAGGATAATTACAGCACCTGCCTCAAGGGATTGTTGTGAAGATTAAGTAATATCACGCAAATGCAGTGCTGAACATGTCGCCTGGCTAACGGTAAGCAATCAAAAATCTGCTGTTACCACCAACATTACCATGACTACCACACCCAGACTACCTCTCAGGAGAGGGAAAAGGAAGTAGATGAAGAAATAAAGAAAAAGTAAAATGACTAAAGGTGGGGGGTTTAAAGTAAGAGGAAAAAAAGAAAAGCCAGCAGTCAAAAATTAGACACTTAAAGGTATCTTCTCTGGAGTCTTCAGGCAAAATTTACCTAGGGTTTCTCAGTGTTGTTCACAGACCCCTGAGACCCTTTCAGGGGGTCTGCAAGGTCACAACTATTTTCATAATAATGCCAAGGCACTGTCTGACATTTCACTGATGGTGCAAGAGCAATGGTAGCAAAAAAACAAGGCAGTGGCACCAAGCTGTACTAGCAATCACTGTTCCCTTCACTGTCACACACTTGCAATAAAACAATGTCAGCTTCACTTAAGAATGAAGCAGTAAAAGTTTTTAATTTTTAAAATTTCAATCCTTGAAAGCACACTTTTTTCATAGTCTGTACTGAAATGTACATAAAGCACAAATGTACACATAAAGCACTTCTGCTGCAGGCCAATGCATACTGACGTGCAGTGGTTGTCTCACAGTAAATCAATTAGTGAACCAGTATTTTCCAAATGGCCAACACATAATGTTACAAAATCATGGGGCTTCCCTGGTGGCGCAGTGGTTGAGAATCTGCCTGCCAATGCAGGGGACACGGGTTCGTGCCCCGGTCCGGGAGGATCCCACATGCCACGGAGCAACTAGGCCCGTGAGCCACAACTACTGAGCCTGCGCGTCTGGAGCCTGTGCTCCGCGTCTGGAGCCTGTGCTCCGCAACGGAAGAGGCCGCGACAGTGAGAGGCCCGCGCACCGCGATGAAGAGTGGCCCCCGCTCGCCGTAACTGGAGAAAGCCCTCGCACAGAAACGAAGACCCAACACAGCCAAAAATAAATAAATAAATAAATAAATAAATAAATTTATTTAAAAAAAAAAAATCATGCACAGGTAAAAGAGCCATTCAAACAACACAGACCAATGGATTTTAATGTAATAGAATATAGTATGGTTACAGATTCCACAATGAAACCTTTTAAACTACCACTTACTGAGTTTTGGTATAGTATAAAATAATATCTACAATTATCTGAAAAGGCTATTAAAACACCATTCCCTTTTCCAAATACACATCTGTGTGGAGGCTGGGATTTCTTTTTTATTTCAAATATCTTCTAGTAAATCAGACATTAAAGACATTTGCAAAAATGTAAAACAACGTCATTCTCATCATTAATTTTTTTGTTGTTTGGGGAAATATATACTTATTTTTCATTAAAACATGTTATTTGCATTAACATGTAATAGGATTATTATTAGTTTTAAATTGATGAATATTTTCTCATTTTTAATTTCTAATATGGTAAATATCTACAGATATAACCCACCTAAGCAAAAGTTCCTTGGGGTCCTCAGTAAGTTCTAAAAGTGTGAAGGAGTCCAAAAACCAAAAATTTTGAGAAAAGTGAATCCAAACATGTTTAGATCAAAACACAGATCAAAAACATATGGAAAGGGCTTCCCTGGTGGTGCAGTGGTTGAGAATCCACCTGCCAATGCAGGGGACACAGGTTCGAGCCCTGGTCTGGGAAGAGCCCACATGCCGCGGAGCAACTAAGCCCACGCGCCACAACTACTGAGCCTGCGCCCTAGAGCCCATGAGCCACAACTACTGAAGCTCATGCGCCGAGAGCCCGTGCTCCGCAGCAAGAGAAGCCACAGCAATGAGAAGCCCGCACACCACAACAAAGAGTAGCCTCGCTCGCTGCAACTAGAGAAAGCCTGTGTGCAGCAACGAAGACTCAATGCAGCCAAAAATAAAGTAAATAAATAAACAAACAAAAATATGGAAATAACTCTCCATTTTTTTTTTTTGAATTAATTAATTTATTTATTTATTTATTTTTGTCTGTGTTGGGTCTTCGTTTCTGTGCGGGGGCTTTCTCTAGTTGTGGCAAGCGGGGGCCACACTTCATCGCGGTGCGCGGGCCTCTCACTGTCACGGCCTCTCTTGTTGCGGAGCACAGGCTCCAGACGCGCAGGCTCAGTAGTTGTGGCTCACGGGCCCAGTTGCTCCGTGGCATGTGGGATCTTCCCAGAGCAAGGCTCGAACCCGTGTCCCCTGCATTAGCAGGCAGATTCTCAACCACTGCGCCACCAGGGAAGCCCTCCATTTTTAAAGCTTCTAAGATTCTACAGCCTTCCTCAGTGACATACTCAAGTTTAATAAGCCATGAAAATATTTTTCCTCCTTATAGTTAACCTGAATCTTTGATACGCTGAAAAATCACAGTTCATTATCTTTTGCCTTCATGGGTTTTTAAATCACTCTTAACACTTCAAATGGTAATTATGTAGCCTATAACTAAACCCAGAACTCCAGGAATAATCTGACCATTCTTCTTTTTGCTATCTCTGAAAGTTGTAAACTGTCTAAATCAAAAAAGTGGCTCATTGTAAATATCTTTACCAGTTGAATCAATCAGCAGGCCTTGGCCTTGACCTTGTGTTGTATTGTGTGAGCTTGACAGATAGCTGGAAAGGGATATGGAGTCAAGGGAAGGCTTCTTAAAAGTCAGATGTAAAAGAGCATTTTCTACCCTGTAGCAACTGAGGAAGAAAAGTTGACAAGAGAAAAGAAAGGAGATGACAGAGGGAACAGAGACCTTGCACAAGAGTGGATGAGATCGTAAGCCCAAGCGGCGAACCAATCCTTGGTAGGAGGAATGACATTTCCTCCATGGCAATAGGACAGAAGGTGAACACAAATACAGATAGCTTGGTCGTGAGAAAACCGGAAACTTCATATATTCTCAAATAAATAAAAGGCAATGTCATCAGCTGAGTGAGAGAACAGAAAGGAATTTAGGAAGTTTCAGAAAAGAGAAAAAGGTGGAAAAACAAACCTGCTGAAGAAAAATAATGAGGTTACCAGGTATTTCTGAAGCAATTTTGAGGTCTGAGATTATGAATCTAAAGCAAAACAAACTAGGTCACTGGTGAGACTGCTTCCCGCAATGGTTAGCTGCTCAGTGCAGGCAGGAGAGGCTATGGCTCACCCAGTGCTGGGGTTTAATCAGCCATGTAGGATCGAATAAAAGAAGGGCAAAATGGTGCGACCATTCAATAAAAAGTGATTATGTAATCTAGGCTAGATTAGGTAGGAAAAGAAAAGGGCTGATGGACAGTGACAGAGCCCTAGAGTCAAAGAATTAGGTAATGGATCTCAACTCTGGCTGTACATAAAAATCACATGAGGAGCTTTAAGAAAATAATACCACTGGTGCCAAGGTCTACCTCCAGAATTCTTTCCAGATTTAATTGGTTTGGAAAAGGGGCCTAGGCATTGGTTTTTTTTTTTTCAAGTTCCCTAGGCTGAGAACTACTGATGAGAAGTTGTGACAAATTTGCAAAATTGCATCAGTAAGGGCACCTGAGCAAGTAAGCTGGAAAAACAGGAAATGGTGAGCTGATGGTACAAAAGTGAGATAGATGGAAAAGAAATGTCAGCAGTAGCACAGCTTCTGGTCATGACAAGATTCAGGCTGAGCTCACGAGAGGTGTGGTGAAGGCAGAGAAGAAGAAAAAGGCACTGGAGGTGGGGAGGTTAAAGAACCAGGAACACAGGGTATTAGAAGGTTCATTCAAGTGGAGGTGGGTATCACTGAGAATAGTGACAGAAGATGCAGAGAGGAAGATACAAAGCAGGAGCTAAAGTCTTCAAAGAATGAAGAGGAATGGCCAGTGGACTGGCAAATTACAGCAACATGGAGAGGAAGAGACTGAGTAATGATGGATTTTGTCTACAATGTTTGCTAACAATAGATTTTAAAATTATTAAGAGGCTACCAATTCCATCTCCACCCAAAACCAATTCTAGCTCCACCTAATTAGGGTTTTCAATTATTTTGTTTGGTGGTGGTTACACGAGAACAAGATGCCAAACCAATGAAATGAAATAGTCTAACATGCTCCATGTGCTTTGATTGAGCCAGAAAACTTGTGGAATATCTCTTAAGTGAGAGACTTTCCATGTGAATTCTCTTTTTCCCTTTAAAAGAAATATACATATACCAATCACCATGGGAAGGATCAAGAAGTCACCATGACAAGGGTTCTTAAGCTGTATGCTCTTGAACCATACTTTAAAACTTATGTGTACATTTTACTGAAGAGAAGGTTCATAACTATAATCAAATTCTCAAAGGGTTTGTGACCCCAATACAAAGAACCCCGGAACTAAGAGATATTTCCTAATTAAGCAGTCAAGCTACTCTTAAGTGCAGCTATGCCATGCTTAATGAAAAACCTCCAAATTCTGCCAACAAGTCAATACTTTCTCAGCTGTAGGTAAAGCCTACCCACCCACCCACTAAAAGTGTGTTCAGTGAAAGGCTTGCATGCAAAGATGAAGAAACAGAGGTGCCGGCTGATAGGAGAAAAGATCGATTCAAATGCCCTATCCAAGGGCACAGCAAGGTACAATGTAATGTCCCCTCTATACACAATAAATGAGTCCCTGGGAAGTCAGGCATCCACTGCATATCAAAAGAGTATTCTTTTAAATGAACTAGGGAAGCTGTTATTTAAAGGAATACCACAGTGAATGATTTTGGAAATGCATAATCCTTTCGGTACTGCAACAGAGCCAATAATTTATTGTTGTTGGTTTTTTTAATCCAGATTGGTGTAGCTACAGTGTTTGCTTACAGCAAGATATACATATGTGCCAGTTGATAAATATTCCTTCTGCTCCAACACGGTGGATCTGATGGTAAATACTATTAAGGCCTCTGGCAGAAGGCACCATTGCCCTACAGTTTTTGCCATTTACTTGCTTTGTCCTAGTCCATGTAAGGAGAAAGCAGCATCGCTAATTAGGAAGGCACGGCAGTGTTCCCTCTATCCAGCTAAAGCACCTACCAGCTCTTCCTTAACAGCCACACCTTCTGAGCCATCTTTGGCCTGTAGGGTGTTCTTCTTCACCCGTGGCGCCCTCTTCGGTTTGGATTCCTTGGAAACAGGCAGCTTACGGCTTCTGGGGACTTTCTTTTGGGGCTCCCAGGCACTATCCTCCTTGTCATCTTCAGAGGCAGATGATCTAAAAGTAAAACGATAGGAAAATTTCCAGAAAAAATGAAGCCAAATGTTAAAGGTGAAAAAGAGATATCTGCTTCTTGAAAAAAGAATAAGGTAGAGGTGTTTAATATAAAACGGAGTGATGTGAACACAGAATATGAAGAGATATTGCTAAGAACTGAAACAAGAGAGTTGACCAGAAATACCCTCCAATATATTATAAATCACAGGTCTCCATCTGTTCTCCTCTCACCTAACCAATACACACACCCGTACACTCAAAACATAGGAAATCATGTATTACCTTAAGTAATAAGTGGGTCATGTCACACCATAGTCATAGTGAGGTTTTCCATTTTTAAACAATGTCTAAAGACATTTTTGATTGTCCCAACTGAGGTGGGGGAGGGGACGCTATTGGCAACTAATGGGTAGAGACCAGGGATGCTACTAAACATCCTACAATGTAAAGAACAGTCCCCGTACCAAAGAATTATCTGGTCAATAGTGCTGAAGTTGAGAAACTGTGCTCTAAAGCAATAAAAAAAACTCCACTGACCTCATGGACCTTATATTCTAGTGTATATATTTTATATTTAGTTGGTCACTTTCTCCTTGTTCAATAGTTTATCACCAACACCTAAACACAGCCTGGGACACAGCATGAGTTCAATAAATATTTGTTACATAAATGAATGAAAAAGACACAGCCTTCTTCAACACAAATGACTTCATAAGTTAGTAAATGACAGAATGCATCTCCTTAAAATACACATCATTCTCCCACCCCATATGAAACCAATATGCTTACAACTCAGAGAGGGAAGAGAATTCATCTTTGGATACCACAGTCTGGACCTTTACTTTTGCTCTTCTTGGCAATGATGACATCTGAAAGAAGAAATACAACATGAAATCAGTATGATTTAAATCACTGATCACTTATTTTGTCTACAAAATGATGTGCCATTCAAAACTAACTCCAATACCTCTGCTGCTAGAAAATGCCATAGGGGGGAAAAATGACAATCATTCACAAGCCTCAACGCTTGTTTCCCCTCCTATGTGGCTGCCAATTATAAGGGCAGCTAACAGCCTTCCCATGGTTTCAAAAGCCTGATGAGGATGGGCCATCTCTGGAAACATATATATAAGTTCCTGCAGGGTGAGAATTCTTCATTTTTTAGAATTATATGCTTGCGTATACTGCAAGTATTATTTGATAATTTATCAGACAGCAAATTATAAAGTCCTCTATCTCAAAGACAAGAAATACCTTCCTTCCTCTTTATCTTCTTACAGTATAAGTAGAGGCCCATCTACAAAGTTGGCAGTCAAATAAGCGATGCTGACTGACTGAATAAGCAGCCAGGCTATTCCTAAAACAAGATAATCTAGTCCCTTATGATAAAAGCTCACAATTTTTAAGTAAAATAATTAATCACAAATGCCACTAGAAAATATTTCCCAAATTCAAAGGCCCAGCTCTAAAAAAAAAAAAGGACTCAAATAACCAGAGACATCATACAATACAGGAAGTAAACAAATTTACTTTAGCTGATAAATTTTATTACGTAAAGACTGTATGTCAAACCATTAAAAACTACATTAGACTCTGACATGCTTGTAAACCTTTAAACAAGTTCCTAAACCAGTCATATGTTATAATGCCTCCGTTCTAACTTCCACTTGGAGAAGGAACAAACACCTCACAGAAATACCAAAGTGGTTGTCACAAAAGGGAACATGTACCCCTGGCAGCTATAGCTCAACTCAGTCCAGTGGGTGCAGAACTTCTGGACAGGAGAGTGCCCAGAGGGAACCAGGACAACAAAAGAAGTAGATAGGATATTCTTCCATCTTTTCCTTCACCGCCTTTTCTGAATTTTATGTTTATCAAGGTCATCATTCCTCAAATAAGTGCTCCTAGATACTGATCATAAAGGAACGGATAATTTGTGATTTCTGTGTTGTACGTATTTTACCACAATGAAACAAAAACAGAAACAGAGGAAATCAGTGTATGATGGGGTGGCATTTCAATCAATTTTATTTATTCATTTATATTTGGTTGCGTTGGGTCTCTGTTGCTGTGCACAGGCTTTCTCTAGTTGTGGCAAGTGGGGGCTACTCTTCGTTGCGGTGCATGGGCTTCTCGTTGTGGCGCGCAGGCTTCTCATCGCGATGGCTTCTCTTGTTGCAGAGCACGGGCTCTAGGGTGCACGGGCTTCAGTAGTTGTGGCGTGTGGGCTCAGTAGTTGTGGCTCACGGGCTCTAGAGCGCAGGCTCAGTAATTGCGGTGCACAGGCTTAGTTGCTCTGGGGAATGTGGGATCTTCCCGGACCAGGGATCAAACTGGTGTCCCCTGCATTGGCAGGCGATTCTTAACCACTGTGCCACCAGGGAAGTCCAGAAATGAATTATTGCATAAGTGGTATTAAGACAATCAGCTATCCCTCTGGAGGAAAAGAAGTGTTTAATTCTTGCTGCCACACCATGAACTAAAATATATTCCACACTGACTAATGATTTAAATGTACCAAATAAAACTACAGTACTACAAAAGGCAAAGAAGACTGTTTTGATAATTCTGAGTGGAGGTGGGAGAATTAAGGTTTTCCTAGGCATGACTCGAAATTCCAAAAGCCAAAAAGATTAGCAAATTTTACTATATAAAAATTAAAACCCCAAGTCAGCAGTGGGAGCATTTCAGAACCAAACCAATTTACTCTGCAGTATCCTCCAAAAAAAATGACAGGACATGGTACCTGATACCTTGGAACTAAGGGTAAAGGGAGTCAGGGCTGGGTGTAAGCTGTCTGAAGCAAAGGAATATCTCTAGATGCCCTACTCCACTTCGTGCTATTAACAACTGCCCCAGGAAAAAGTCTGGAGGTTATTCTCTGGAGAAGGTAAAACAAGTCTCTAGACTAGAGGACATGAAGTACAGTTGTGGACATGGGAACCATACAGGCTGAACATTAAACAGAGATTCCCGGCCCCCTTCCCCCACTATGCTCCTAAAAAGGCTGCCAGTCAGATTCCTACCCTCTTGGGAGGAGCATGGGAAGATTCTTCTTTGGAGAATCTGACCAGCCCAAGAATAAAAAGCTGAAGGTGCTAAGCTCCTCGACAAACAACCCAACCAGATCATCCACTCCCATCACCCCCTTCTACATTATACCTGAATTCAGAACTTTCCCACACAGACCACCATGCACCAATTCTAACTCCACACTTCAGCTTTAACAGAAATGTGTTATAAATAGGAATAGACAAATCCTTGGGAAGCTCATAAAATTTTAATTAACCACTGGAGAAGACTTTCCTAAAACAAATATTTCCAAATGCTCCTTTATCAGGCACCCTGGAGGCAATGCTGCCATTAAAAGAGGTGAACTTGTCTTTTGACAAGTAGAAAAAAAAATATGAATTTGAAAAAGGAGGTGGGAAAGGAGAATATGCATGAACACATAGGCCTATTACAGGCAAATCAGTTTTGGAAAGAGTATATACAGAAGGTAAGGTCTTCGAAATTCTTTCTTAAAAACTGTGTACCTATCTAGGTATACTCCCAGGGGTATGAATACTCCCAGGGGTATCCATACTCCCAGGGGTATCCATACTCCAGTTTTACCACCAATGTTCTGGGAACTGTTTGTCCATCTCCAATCCTCCCATGTTCTCTTATTTCCTATCATAGGATTTGTAGATTAACCAAAATTTAATCCATTTCCATGGTTTTAAATACTTGTATCACCTACTTACTAACAAACCTAATACCTCCATCACAAATCTCACCTCTGAGATTCAGATTTACATAATAAACTGCCTGCCTATGAAACTATTTAGATGCTTCACAGTTATCCAAAATTTAACATATCCACAATGGAACTCCTGATAACCATTCCTTGTCCTAAAACCCATTCAGACCTCAGTCTTTCCCATCTTTGTAAATGGCACCACCATCCACCTAAGATGAATGGTTCTTTGCTAAGTCAGAACGTTGGAAAAATTTTAACAGCTTCATTGAGCTATAACTGACATACAATAAATTGTTCGTGTTTAAAGTGTACAGATTTGATAAGTTTTGACATATGTATACTTATCTCCACAATCAAGATACTGAACATAACCATCATCTTCTAAAGTTTCACTTGCTAAACCAAAACCTTGCAAATCTGTTATTTCTTTCATCTCCCACATCCAGTCTGTAAGTAAGTCACATAAATTCTGCCTCCAAAATGTATCTTAAATCTTGATGATCTCCAGTGAGGCCTCAGTCCCAAACGCTTCTCACCTGGAGTACTGTAATAGCCTCTTAACTGGCCTCCCTGCTTCCACTCCTGCTCCTAAAACCCATCCTCCACAAATCCATTCAATCAAACATTTAGAAAATGCTTTAAAACCATTCAATGACTTCCTATTCCATCCTCCACTTAGAGTCAAATCATATTTTTTACCATAGCCTTCTAGAACGCCTTGAAGAAGTGACCGCTGCCTACCTTTCTAACCACATTTACCACTCCCTGTAGCTCCTTAGCCATAGTCACAACATTCTTTCAGTCCGTGTAACAAGCGTGATCCTTCCCCACCCCAGGTTCCCTCTGCCGGGAGCACTATTCCCCCCGCTCATCAATAGGCTGGCTCCTTCTCAGTGCTTAGATCTCAATATTTTAGGCCTAACATGCATTTCTCAGATAAAATATTATTATAGGACCCCATTTATTCCCTTTATACAGTACTATGTAACATAATCTATAATTATCCTTGTTTATTGTCTGCATTCCCCATGTTTACTTCATGGCGGTAAGCACCATAAAGTTTGAAGAAACCACATTTGTCTTTTTCACTTCTGTATCACACGGAGCCTGGCACTTAATAGCTGCTCTATAACTATTTTTAAATGAACATAAGAATATATATATAAAAATAGTCTCTACACAGGAATATAAATTTTTTTCTCCAGCACTATTAGGCAACATCACACATGGCACTCATTGCTTTCTTGAAAAAGTGATGGTACAAGAGAACATCCCTATTGTTAGTGGCTTGAGATTTTCACTCCTCCAAGCTCTCTTATCTCTGTGGTATGAAAGCCGACTCAGAATCAATAACTTGGAGGCTGCTATGATGTTACTGAGAGGAGGCACCAAGCCAGGGCAAGTGAAAAGCGGGGGAGGGGCTGGAAAGACCTGCACACACACAAATACTACATTAAAACTGTAAAAACAACAATTAGATAACTTAAAGGAAAACGGGGGGAACAACTTTTTAAGAGGCACCTAAAGAAGTTTCCCTGTGTACTAACAAAAGTCCTTGGAATGTCAGCACAGATCCCTAAGTAATAAAAATAAAATACTAGAGCTGGAAAGAGCCTCAGAAATCAGACAGTCCTGCTATTCTCTTTTATGAATAAGAAGCCTAAGATGCAGTGAAGTGATACGGTTTACTCAAAGGGAAGATCTATGTGGCATAAGGACCAGAACCCAGAGCCCCAAACACAAAGCCTAGGCTCGTTTCCCATTGCACATACAGTATATTTATGACATGCTGGCGAATGGGAGGCTCGAGAAGAGTTGCCTGGAGTGTTCCCATTCGTTCCTTTCCTCAACAGTTATTCAGTACCTCCTACGCGCCAAGCACACTACTGAGAATGCAGCTGATTCTGCCAGGGCTATCATCTGATAGTGAAAAGGGCGCTTCCTCCCCCATCTCCGATCATTTGAGGTTTGAAAACAATCTAGGTCTGCCCGGGCTTTCCCACGTCTGCCCCTAAGCGCTAAGAGCTTGTCTGAGAAGACGCGCCAGGTGACAACGCAGCAGGTAGGAGGGGTTTTCGAGGGTACGGTATGAGATACAGACTGCAGACAGTACAATGTAATGAAGCTTCTCACTTTAAAAAGGGATGTTATTTCCCAAATGAGCGCTCAGAACTTTCTTAATGGCCCCAAAAATACCGGAGCCCGGGCGCCGGGCTCCCGCGAGTCCGCAGGAAGACCGCCAAGGCGGACGCTCAGCTCACCTTCCCGCCCGGCGTGTCAGAAGGCCCAGGATTCTGTGTGTGCAACCACATCTTCCGGTTCCCGCCGGAAGTTTTTCAAACGCCGGAAGTCCCGCCTGGCTTTTCCCTGACTCGCCGCATAGGCGCGCAGCTACCGGAGCGGGGTGGAGCCGAGCCAAGCGGAGGCGTAACTAAAGCGAGGATCCCGCGGGACCCGCTCGTCGGCTGGGGGCGGAGCTCCATTTACCCACATCCGGCGGAGGTTATCGTGAGGTTCTTGTAAAGGTCTACCGCTTCCCTGTTTTTATTTCTTTATCTTCTGTTAATCCGCTTTGCTTGTATTTTCTTCTCTTTTAAGTTTAATCAAGAATGTTTCTGTTTATTGCATTATTTGTAATTTGCAAATGTGGAAAAATGAAAAACAATCAAGCTTTATTCTTTCTAACGTCAGTTTTAAATGTCAGTAATTAACTTCCCTAAGGGTGTTTCCTAAACCCTGAGATAAGGGTTTGCTCTAGGCTTATGGAACTATCCCAGTTTTGCCTTTTCTGTTAAGCCCTCACGCAGCCCCTGAGGTTTATGGGAGAGTTTAGCCCTAGAGTCATTACTGTCTTACGTTGGTCTCTCAGGCAGCTTGGGGGAGGCTCCCATCAAGATGTCGGAATAGAAGGACAGGGGAGATCACCTCCTCTCACAGGTACATCAAAAATACATCTGCATCTGGAACAATTCTCACAGAATACCTGCTGAACGCTGGCAAAATAGCTCAAACACACCAAATCACAAGAAAGATCTCCACATGACCAGGTAGGACAAAAGAAAAAAAAAAAACGGAATCTCAGGCAGCTTGGTACACTGCCAAGCACACTGATTGGGAAACCCGGTTCTCTCAGGAACTGCCTCGTGCTCTGGGCGAATACTTCATGTCTTTGGATTTATTTCCACCGCCTACCCCTCCATCTCACTCCTTACCTGATAAGGTACCCCGCACATATTAAGGGTGAATATTCACTGAATTAATTTACTTGAGGCAAATGCAGGTCCCAGTTACCTAACCTTTTGGGGCAAGAATGGAAAAATCCATTTCATTTTTAGATTCTTGAAAAGTGCTGTGTCTTAAGTCCTGATCACCTAGTAACCTAGGTGAGCTATCCTCCATATCCAGCAGTTCCATTTCCCTTCCCACAAAACATAAAAATAGCTCCTGCTTATTACTTTGATGAGGCCAAGTATCTTAACCCCACTTCCATACTCTAAGCCCCACTTTTTTTCACTAACGGAACTTAAAAGCTATTATAAAGGGCTCCCCAACAATTCTTCTCTCACTTTCCCTTTAATATATTTTCTCAAAATCAGTTCTCATTGGAAATGAAAAATGGCTTGTTTTTTGGTGTTGTGTTTTTTACAGAGTACATTAAACTCTAAGCGCCAAAGAAATTACATTGTAAAATTAGGGAAATAAGGCTGCTGTTAGTCTAGATTAGAATTTAGCAAATCAAAACCCCATGGATTCGTCTTAGAAGACTCTAAAGAGCAGCTTTCCATGCTACTGAATCATTTCCAGGAACTCTTATTAAATGCTGAAGAGCTGAGCAAGCTATTGAAATGACCCTTTGGGTGCTACAGATTCACCCACAATGAACATAAATTTTATTGGCTAATTTTTGCAATGGGGAGGAAAACAGGACTCCTTAACCTTATTAAGGTCTCTTCGTCTATATCTAAGATGCTTGGCGATAAGGATCCATTTCTGAGATTGATTAGGGATTTGTTTTTTCTTTCTTAATTTGCAGGCTTATGTTGCGTTTTGCAATGGTTCCAGTAGATCTGGAACTCTCTGCTGCAATCACAGTCTGCTCCACAATTTCTAGTTCTGAAAGAATTCTAGAGAACACATTGTAGTTCAGGATATGGGGAAGTGAAACCAGGTCATAATAATCAACAACAACAATTTATAATTTATCGTTCACCTACTTTTGATGTCGAATTGTGCTACATAGGTTTAAGGTACGGGTGGGTCAAGTTTAACCAATATGCTACAAAATCTTTTGACAAAATTCCTGTCCTGAAGGAATTTTCAAACAAGACTGGGGACTAGATACAGCCACAAGAGACAGAGGCCCAGACAAGACAGTCTAGGTTCAAGGGCTAGGTTGTACATGGGAGTAGCCACATTACCAGTGAGAACAAGAGTAGGGCCTGGCCAGCGTAGTGTTGGACCTTGATTCCCCTCTCCTCTACCAGGGAGAATTGTCTTTCAACTGGGGAAGAAAAAAGATTACTAAGCTAAAGTAAATAACCTGGTGAGGTTTTTGACATCAGACATCTGGGGAAAATAAAAGCTAGGGCAGTATCCGCCAAAATTAATGTAGGTGGTGACCTACTCCAAAGGCAAGTAAGATTGTCCAGAACATATTTCCCTTGCAATTTTGCAAGAAAGACACTCCCACTAAAAGATGTCAAGGGAAATTTGTAATCGCTAAGTATAAACCAGACTCCACGGCAAAAACTGCCTTTTCTCTCTAGAACCTTGCCCAGTCTGTTGTTTACCTTTGGATCTTAAGTGCTGAATTCTAAGAAATTCATGGGTTTAGACTCACAGCCTGGAATAGTCTGAACACCAGCCTGAGACTAATGCAGTAGAGTTTGGGAGTAATGAAAACATGTTTTGGATTTTCTTGGAGGTTATTTATTTTATTGCTCCAAAGCAAACAGCTCTTTGTATGCTATTCATTGGTATGTATTACTGTAATAATAATAGTAATAACCTACAGTCATTCCTCATCTACCATGTGCCAGGCGCTAAATTAATGTTTTTACATGTATTTGTGTATTTAACTCATATCAGCTCAGTGAGATGTTGCTATTATCTTATCCTCTTTTTATGAAATGAGAAGGCCAAGGTATAGATAAGTTAAATAACTCTTCCAAAGTCACATCAACTATTAAATTGCAGATCTGGGATTCAAACCCAGTGATCTGCCTTACTCCAAATCTAGAACTCTTAAAGACATCCATATACTACCACCAACTTGAAGCAAGTTCTTTTCTTTCTCCATTATGGTGGCCAGTGTAAGACTCGAAATCCTTGAGATGCTCAAGAACCATTGAATCTCTAAATGTACTAAATAAAGTACTATCTACCCACCTAAAACATAGCAAGGCCATTTTCCCTATTGACTTCAAACTAATTTACATTCCATGAGAACAAAAATTTTTAATATAGATGCAACTGTTTCACCCACTAAATTGTAAGACATTTGGATCTAAGTCCGGGAACTAAGTCTTAATCATTTTGGTCTCCCCTTCTCCAATTTCTCCTTCCACCCACACAGTGTCTAATAATACATTACAAATAATAGGTACTCGATAAAATACTAGACTAGCTCTTGGACCCAAGAATGTGCCTGGAATAAAGAAAAATCCTTCCTTGTACTAGAAAAGTAATCTAAAGCTCCTGCCACACAGAAGGGGGGTTACCATTTGAAAAATCAAGTGTACTTTTGGAAATTCAAACATTTTGTCACTTAAGAGTCAATCACTTAGCAAAGGCAAAAAAGTCTGTTTCAGATTAGGGGATGTACAAATTGAAACTGAGCCCTATATCATAAATGTGTGTGTTACCTCCTGCCCATCCACTTTCCCACTATCAGAAGCTCTCATTCCTAAACACTAAAACTCATTGTCTTCAATGAGCTTCTCAGTAACTCAGCCAGGAATATGGAGGATTTTCTGCAAAATCTAAGACATTGGGAAGCAGAGAGGGGACTGCCTCTGTTCCCAAATGAGAAAGGGGTTTCTTGTCAAGTGAGGTAGACTAGGCTGGTAGACGAGTTCCCAAACTTAGACTTCCCTGTTGCTCTTTCATTCTGGCTGGGAACAGCAGCATAATTCCGGAGTGCTAGTCTAGTACTGAGGACAATGCTCTAACCCAGAGTGAGTTTGTCAGTCTTTCGTGTAATAGAAAAAAGATTCAAGGGATTAAAATCCTGAGTTTTGAAAAAATACTGAATGGATCTTGAGAAGGCATCAGTTAAGCGTGAGGAAATTAATTGTACAGATTTTTCAAGGAAATGGATATTCATGCATCATTCAAAAGGATTATACACATTTAAATTTATCTTACGTGAAGTAAAATTGTGGGATTTACATATGGAGCTAGAATATAATTTTAATCTTTCGGTGAAAACTGAAATTTGCAGTGTTTTGTCCACTTAATCTTTTACAAATCCTCAAAGTATTTTTGTAATGAATGTAATTAAAAGCAATATTAAGGGGGAAAAAAGTCTGAATCATTGACAAACTACTGTATCTATTGCATGGCCCACTGTTCCACTTATCATCTGCCTGGCAAATTCACTGGCTCAATCACTGGTACTCAATCAGTTGCACTCATGAGCAGACATATTGCAAAATTTTCTCCTGGTGAGTTTCTCATCCTCAAGTAGTGTCCAGGGATCACTTCAAAGGCCTAAAATATCCATTGAATAGCCTGAGATCCAGGCATAGATACCGCAGAGAGCTCATTAGGATCCTAATGATGGCATGGCTGGTTGAGTTGCGGAGAAGGAAAGAAAGGCCGTATAGTGGGACCAGATTTATTTTGTTCCTCACCACAGGGAGCCATGTCTGAAGACTCTATACATCAGAACTAGTAGTTTGTTTGCAGTACCTTGAGTCCCGTATTCCAGTTTAATAAACTGGAACTATCTGCAAGGTGCTTGTTTGAAACACTCATCCAGAACCCGATAGTCAGAGTTTTAATACTAGGAGCTTCACACACTAACTGAAATTCAAATTTAGAAAAGCATCATGTGTCAAATCAGTCTATGTCCAAGTTTGTGTGTACTTATGTTTTTAAGTCAAGTTTATTGAGTATAATTTACATAGAGTAAAACTCAACTTTTTTATTCTGACAAACACATACAGGCATGGAACACAACCACAATCAAAATATAAAACATTTCCATCACCTAAGGAAAAAAAAAAAATGCCCCTGTGTAGTCAACCTCCTCCCCCATGCCAGCCCCCTGGCAACCATTCATTGTTCTCTGTCCCAATAATTCCATCTTTTCCAGATTATCATGGAAACAAAATCACACACTATGTAGCCATTTGAGTCTTTTTTTCTTTTTCCACTTAGTAGAAGGCATTTTAGATGAATCCATGTTGTTGCATGTTTCAGTAGTTTGTTTCTTTCTATTGCCAGTTAGCATTCCATTGTGTGAATGTTTGTTTAGCCATTCTGCAACTGATGGACATTTAGGTGTTTTCTTTCCACTTTTTGGTTCTCGTTAACAATGCTGCTATGAAAACTCACGTACAAGTTTTTGTGTGGACGTGTGTTTTCATTTCTCTTGGTAAATAAATACCTAGGAACAGGATTGCTGAGTCACATGGTGAGTGTTTAGTTTTATAAGAAACTACTAAATTGTTTTCAAAACTGGCTGTACCATTTTGCATTCCCACCAGCAATGCATGAGAGTTGCAAATGCTCTACATCCTCACAAGGACTTGATATTGTCAGGTTTGTCTATTTGTTTGTTTGTTTGATTTTTGCCATTTAATAGGTGTGTAGGAGTATCTGATTAGAATTTTAATTTGCATTTCCTTAATGACTAATGTTTAGTTATTTGTCACTCACATATCCTCTTTGATGAAGTATCTGTTCAAATATTTTGACATTTTTTAGTTGGATTTTTTGATTGTTGAATTATGAGAGTTCTTTATATATTGTGGATACTAGTTCTTTATTAAATATGACACTTGGCTTTAAGAGTTGTGAGTTATTACAGGCAGCTGCCATCATAATAGCACACAGAAAAATGATTCCTCCTCTGACCATGAAGAAAACTCTACCACAGCCAAGTGTCCTTCAAGAGACTAGCTAACAGATGGTATCAAAACCACCAACCTTTTTACATGCATGAATTTTCCTGAAACGACCATTCCACAGACAGAAAACATTCTTTGTAGAAAAATGGCCTAACTTCACAGTGAAGGATGATACAAGTATGAGTTTAAAATACCCTAAGCAATTGTCACCCTAAAGGAATGCTTTAAAATTGAGAAAGTGGCATGCACAAGCTTTTAGCAAATAATGTGGAAAGTTAGCTAAACCATAATGTTCATACAGCAGAAGTGGGTATTTTGTTTAGACTGGACCATGACCTGAGTATAAGAAAATCCAAACAGTTTGCCAAGAAACTCCTGTTGGATTCTGAAAGTTAGAGAGTTTAGCAGAAGTAGGTGCTGCATATATAAGGGCCTTTCATAACTTTCTGCCGTGAGCTTTTTTTTTTTTTTTTAATAAATTTATTTATTTATTTATTTTATTTTTGACTGTGTTGTATCTTCATTGCTGCGCGCGTGCTTTCTCTAGTTGCGGCGAGCAGGGGCTACTCTTCATTGCAGTGAACAGGCTTCTCATTGCAGTGGCTTCTTTTGTTGTGGAGCACAGGCTCTAGGCACGTGGCCTTCAGTAGTTGTGGCTTGCAGGCTCAGTAGTTGTGGCTCTCGGGCTCTAGAGCGCAGGCTCCGTAGTTGTGGCACACGGGCTTAGTTGCTCTGCGGCATGCATGTGGGATCTTCCTGGACCAGGGCTCGAACCCATGTCCCCTGCATTGGCAGACGGATTCTTAACCACTGCGCCACCAGGGAAGTCCCTGCCGTGAGCTTTTGTTAGTTAGGAGACCCAGATCTATAATTCCTATAACTTTCAGGCCTGTTTCTAGAAATCATTAGCTAGTACTTCTCAAATTTTAATGCACATAAGAATCACCAGCAGAACTTCTTTTTAAATGCTAATTTCCAGCCCCTAGCACCCAAAATCCCAACTGAATGAGTTTACCATGGCATCTACATGTATATCAGTACACTGGATGATTCTGATGGGGTGTTTATACATTACTGGAAGAACTGGCCTAATTCTTACCATGTACTTGATTTAGAAAACTTAGAGGACTGAGCTGTAGCAGTAGGGTTTCTACAGTGTTTTATGGTGCTTAACCTTAAACGTCACCTTCCAAAAGGTAGACCAGATAGTTCCTGCTAGCCACACTGACTATTTTGGTATAGTTTATTAACTGAAAATAACTTATACTTACAGATTGCTTAATATTTGTAAGATATTATGGTAATTATATACTTTTTTGTTTTGTTTTTAAAGTATTTTTTGAGGCAGATAGATGATATATTTATCCCCATTTTAAGATGATAAAACTGAAGCTTAGAGCACTCACCCAAATTCACCCAAAATTGCAGAGCACTATTAAATAAATGTATCACAAACTAAAGTAGTTTTATGCAAAATAGTTTTATACCTACTTCAACTAAACGCTTATATATTATTTATCTATTGCTGCATAGCACATTACCCTGAAATATTTTTTTCATGCTGTAAATATTTTAAATAACCTCCTGGTAAATAAACTGGATGAACTGGATTCCAGAGAGACTGAGTCTGGTCAAGTAAGAGTGCATATTCAAAGATATATTGAAAATAATGTCCCAACTATTTCATGATATAGCAAAAACTTCCAGTTATAAGACAAATAAGTTCTAGGAATGTAATGTACAACATAATGACTGTAGTAAACAATATTATACTGTATATTTGAAAGTTACTAATAGAGTAGATCTTAAGAGTTATCAGAAGGAAATGTTTTGGGCTTCCCTGGTGGCGCAGTGGTTGAGAATCTGCCTGCCGGTGCAGGGGACACGGGTTCGAGCCCTGGTCTGGGAGGATCCCACATGCTGTGGAGCAACTGGGCCCGGGAGCCACAACTGCTGAGCCTGCGCGTCTGGAGCCTGTGCTCCGCAACAAGAGAGGCCGTGATAGTGAGAGGCGCGCGCACCGCGATGAAGAGTGGCCCCCGCTCGCCGCAATTAGAGAGGGCCCTCGCACAGAAACGAAGACCCAACACAGCCAAATAAATAAATAAATAAATAATAATTTAAAAAAAAAAAAAGGAAATGTTTTATGTCAGTTGCATGTTAAATAATCTACCTTATTAAAAAGTAAATTTATGTAAAAGTAAGTCTGTCCTAATTCTAGGAAGTATTGTTTCTGTGCCCCAACACACAAATCACTGAAAATTGTTCATTTTACTGCTGGGCCTTTAAGCTTTCTTCACCTCAAACTGGCCTGTTGATGAGAGGGAACCATAAATGCCAACAAGAATTGATGGTAATCACCCTGGAACCTGTTGTTATCCACATCCAACCAGCACTGGTTGGATCCTATCTATGTCAAACTTGAAAGCTCTGGCCCTGAAAATTCTGCCTCTATTCTGTATTGAACTTTTTGAGTTCTTTTTGGAATAGGCCTGAGATCTCAGCTTGGCCCTACTTGGTAACTATTCTTTGCCATCTGGGATTGCTAGGATTGATTTTGCTTACTTGAGATTTAATACTACTTTTGTGTGTATAAAACATTCAGAGTGGTCTGGGAAGTGGCTACTTCCATTTCTAAATATCATCATCAACAGAAATGAATCAGCAATGCTGTTTTAGTGATACACATAACTGCCAGCATCTTAGAGTCATTCATTGCAGCTGCCTCCTGGTTTATTTAGCAAACACTATGTATGAGCTATCATGGTAACCCAATGGTTGCCAAGTGCTTTGGTGCCAATTAAACTGTTTTTTCTTTTTTTTTTTTTACTTTTCAAGACGTTTCTCTCCCCACCCACCCTAGATACTGCTACATGATTCTGCTGAAAGTCAATGTCTTATAAAAGAAGAGCATCTGATATATTTATGCTTTACCTTATGGAACAATTTCATCAGTAGAAATGTGAAGGAAGCAATGAGGGGAACAGCTATAGTGAACTTAATTTTAGCTAATAAATATCTGGTTGATGATTTACAAGTAACAGAAAACTTGGGAGAAAGGGACAATGTCAGTTGGAGTTAGTGCCCAGCCAGGCACAATGCTGGACTTGGGTTGAGATTGGGGCACGTGATGGCACAGCCATTACTAAGAACAATCACAAAACCGTGTACAAATCTGCACAGAAGTAGTGGTGTCAGGAGGACTCATGTCCAGTTGCACTTTTTGAATTTGAATTATTGTTCAAATGTTTCATTTATTAACATAATTATGTGATTCAAAATGTGAAGGATACAAAAGGGAATGCAACAGAAATCGTCACCTCTGCTCCCCAGTCACTTTGTTCCCCTCCCTTTGAGCGATCTTTTTTACCAGTTTCTTGCAAATTCTCCTAGAGAAAATTCTTTGCATATGCAATCAAATGAAATAATATACTTTACCAAACCTAGGATCCCATTGATTGCAAGATGTGCCATTATTATGTTTATATATTATTAATATACATATACTATATATATGTATATATACTATATATACTATATATAGTATATATACTATATATACTATATCTATTATATGGTGTGTTGCATTATATGGTATGTATTATACATATACTATAATTATAGTATGCTATACTACTACAAAAGAAAATTTTTAAGAAGCACTGTCAATTAAACTATGATTCGCCATCTATTATACAATGAATTCTGATTTCAGAGACATCCAAAGTGTGAAAATATGTGCATTTTAGAATCAGTGAAGTCTGACTTACATTCTTTTTTTCAAATTTTACACAAAAGATTGTAGCCTATGTTTATGATTCTGTATTATGCTTGCTTCACTCAACAGTACATCCTGGAGCTTATTTCATATCAGTACATAAGGTATTTCCTCCTCCTTTTTTATGTGGGAGAACTGTGAAAAGAGGACTTTAACGAGTATGTTCTATGACAGAAAGTGAAAAAGGAAGGAATAGGACACTCTTTGGAAAAGATAGTGAATAAACTGCAGATGACTGAAAGAAAAAAACATAATAACCCTTATTTTGCTTGTTTCTTCTCCAAGGATAAAGATATTCAAATTGGAAAGTGTAGGATAGATATCATGAAAAAAGAGCTCAAGTTTGCCATAAAAGAAAAAAAAATAGTAAGATGATGTCTAGATAGTTTATAGGAGTTAAAGCCTCTGAACCCGAACAAATAGAAACCACAGCACTAAAACACACAGACATGACAAAATCATTTGGGGGAATTTTTGTGAAATAATGAAGGAAAGAAGAGGTGACTGAAGATGTGGTAAAAGATTTGTACAAAAGTGAAAATTATAGGAAATACAGACTAGCAAATTTTCCCATTCATAAGTTTTAAAATACATTATTAAAAATATGGTTTATTAGCCCTTAAAAAGTAAAAATGTCATGCTTATTTTTTAAAATTGAAAAAAAAAGAGGTGATTAAAAGGAACCAGAATAGGTTCGCTAGAAATGTTATGCCATGGCTAGGTTGTGGCTATGGTGAGGGGGAAGGAGCTGAAGAGAAGCTTGCTTTGCCAGCAAACTAAACGACTGCCCTGCCAACGGTCAGGGAACATTCCCTTCACTTGTGCTCTGAGTGACACACTACAAAGAACAACAAGGTAAAAAATGGAACTGGATTCAAGTCCTGTCTCAGATGCTACGTACTAACCTTGGAAAAGTCACACATTTTGTTTTTCCTTATCTAAAATAAGGAGACTTCATTTATTGATTCCTAAATTCCTTTCTGTAAATTATATTTTAACTATAATCTGGTTATAACTATATTACATATAACTATATATTATCACTATAATCTAGAAAATTTGAAAGATCAAGAGTTTTTTGATGTAAGCAAAATGTCTGATGTCTTTCATGATATCTTTGTGGAAGTGATGAAGAAATATGGATTAGGTTCCCATCTAGTTCCAATCAGGCTGACATTTCTATGCAACAGGTTGATGAATAAATCAAAAAAAACATAAGATTGGGAAAACCACTGTTCAAAATCACCTCAAATTACTGAAAATGTGCCTGAAATCAATAAAAGGAAATTTAGTAAAGTTGATCTTGAACACCTCTACTTTGATTGTAAAAAAAAAAAAAGTCATTTATGATGTGGAGAAATTAGAACCCTCATTCGTTGCTGGTGGAAATGTAAAAATTGGTGCAGACACTGTGGAAAACACTTTGGTGGCTCCTCAAAAAGTTAAACATAGAGCTGCCATATGACCCAGCAATTCCACCCCTAGATATACACCCATGAGAAATGAAAACGTGTTCATACAAAAACTTGTACATGGACATTCATAGCAGCATTTGTAAGAGCAGAAAAGGGAAACAACCCAACTGTCTATCAATTGATGATTGGGTGAATAAAATGTAGTATGTCCACACAATGGAATATTATTCAGCCACTAAAAGGAATGAAGTACTGATACATGCTACAATATGGATGAACCTTAAAAACACTATACTCAGTGAAAGAAAACAAACACAAAAGGCCACATATTATATGATTCCATTTATATGAAATGTCCAGACTAGGCAAATCCATAGAGACAAAAAGTAGATTAGTGATTGGCAGGGGGTGTGGTGGGGGGCATTGGGGAATGCCTGCTAATAGGTATGAGGTTTCTTTGGGGGATAATGAAAGTGTTCTGGAATTAGATTGTGGTGATAGCTATGCAATCTTGTGAATAAACTACATACCAGTGAGTTGTACATTTGAAAATGGTAAATTTTATGGCATGTGAGTTATATCTTAATATAAAAATTAATTTAAAAGTTATTTACAGAAAATCAGTATGAGAGACCAGACTTCTTAGTTTAATAAGGTGAAAACAAAACAGCAATTCTGAGTTGGCTGTGAGCTCTTAATTGAATCAACAGACTGAAATGGCTGCTTAAGAAAGTACGCCATCTTGAGTTTTTTTAACACTTACTGAGAACATATTGAGAATAAGGCCAAGCATTTCCAGGATCATCAGAACAACTCTGTAAGTGGCTGTTATTATCTTCATTTTACAGAAAAGGAATCTGATGTTAAGTGACTTGCCCGAGGTCACCCAACTAGGAAGGGGAGGGCCAAGCTTTGAACCCAGTTTATTTGACTTTGGGAACCATGTACCTGACCACTGCACCATACTTGTGTAAAGAAAAGATTAAAGTCCAGATCAAGGAAGGTGATAGGCTGACAGCCAACTACACTAATCATACTTCATCTTGGCCATCATGGCCAGTTCTGAAAACCACACTGATGGTTTTAGATTATGTCCGCAAGCTCTTTGATGCTGCCCCCTTCAAAAGGTGAAGCCAAACTTCCCTCCTTGAGTGTAGGCTGTGCTTTGTATCTGGCTTCTATAGAATAAGAAGGAAGTAATAGTGTGTAATTCTGATATTAGGACATAAAACATGTTCTGGCTTCCCTCTTGCTCTCTCTTTTGGATCACTACCTCTGGAGGAAGCAAACTGCCATATTTCGAGGACGCTCAAGCAGCCCTATGGAGAGTTCCACATGGCGAGGAACTAAGGCCTCCAGGAACTCAGGCCTCCTGCCAAAAACCAGCAATGACTTGCCAAGCATGTGAATGGGCCTTCTTAGAAGCAGATCCTCCTGTTCCAGTCAAGCCTGCAAATGACTGACTCTTGACTGGGACCTCATGGGAGACCCAGAGCCAGAACCACCCACCTAAGCTATTAGAGGATTCCTGACTCTTTCTTTTCGGAATGATGAAAGTGTTGTGGAATTACATTGTAGTGATGGTTGCACAACCTTGTGAATATACTAAAAATCACTGAGTTGTACACTCAGAAATGATATAAAATAATATACAGTTAAAGCATCAACTAAGTTTTAGGGTAATTAGTTTCATGGCAATAGATGACTAATACATAACTTTAAGGGACACTGAAAAACCTAAGTGTGTCCCAAGAAGGACAACCAGGAGGTCCCTAGTGTTTTAAGCCCTGTCATGTGTGGAATGTACTTGAGGTGTTTTTGTCTGGACTAGGGGAGTCTGATGAGGACCTAGCTTCTGTGTGCAAAAATCTTCCAGCAGGGTGACATCAGCATCAAAACTGAATAAGGTGTCCCTCATCGTGTCCCACCCCTCAACAGCAACAATTTGGCATCCATCCATGGACAAAAGTGCCTGTGGGAGCTGTGGGATCCAGTGTCACGCCAAGGCGCCTGGGAGTAATCTTGCCCACCTGTGCATCAAGTAATAAGCATACAGACCTCAAAGCCATGAACAGGCTCTGCCCTTCCTGACCATGGACTGAGAGCCCCTGGGAAACATTGTCTTAGACAATCACCCGTGGATGAGAGAGGCTTTGTGGGAGTCCAGATTTCCAGTGGAGGTGTTCCAGGACACCGCTGGAGCAAAGAAAATGCAAGTTTGGACACGTTGGAGAGGTTAGTAAAGACTGGAGGAGGTGACTGCTACTTCAGATGCCAAGACAGTGATGGAAAACTTCACAGAACATGAAAAATCAAGGAAACATGACACCACCAAAGGACCACGATAATTTTCTAGTAACTGACCCCGATGACATGGAGATCTATGATTTACCCAACAAAGAATTCAAAATAACTGTTTTAAGGAAACTCAACAAAACTAAGAGCTGTTTTTCTGAAAAGATAAAGAAAATCGACAATCCTATAGCTAGACTAAGAAAAAAAGAAGATTGAAATAAATACAATCAGAAATAAAAGAAGAAACGTTACAATTGATACCATAGAAACAGAAAGAATCTTAAGAGACTACTATGAATAATTATACACCGACAAATTGGACAATCTAGAAGAAATGAATAAATTTCTAGAAACATACAACCTACCAAGACTGAATCATGAGAAAATAGAAAATCTGAGCAAACCAATAATGAGTAAGGAAATTGAATCAGTAATCAAAAACCCCCCAACAAAGGAAAACCAAGGACCAGATGGTATCCCTAGTGAATTCTACCAAACATTTAAAGAAGAATTAACACCAATCTTTGTCAAACTCTTCCAAAAAACTGAAGAGGTAGGAACACTTCCAAACTCATTTTATGAGGCCACTCTGATACCAAAGCCAGGTAAGGACACTACGAGGAAAGAAAACTATAGGCCAGTATCCCTGATGTATATAGGTGTAAAAATTCTCAATAAAATATTAACAA
This sequence comes from Balaenoptera ricei, assembly GCF_028023285.1. Taxonomy (NCBI): domain Eukaryota; kingdom Metazoa; phylum Chordata; class Mammalia; order Artiodactyla; family Balaenopteridae; genus Balaenoptera; species Balaenoptera ricei. The sequence continues at coordinate 65,064,829 of NC_082651.1, read as the reverse complement.
ACCAAATTCAATAACACATTAAAAAGATCATACACCACGACCAAGTGGGATTTATCCCTGGGATTTAAGAATGGTTCAATGTATGCAAATCAATAAATGTGATACAACACATTAAGATAATGAAAGATAAAAATTATATGATCATCTCAGTAGATGCGGAAAAAGCGTTTGACAAAATACAACCTCCTTTCATGATTAAAAACTCTCAATAAATTGGGTATTGAAGGAATGTACTTCAACATAATAAAGGCCATATGTGACAACCCCACAGCTGACGTTATACTCAAAGGTAAAAGGTTGAAAGCTTTTCCTCTAAGATTAGGAAGTTTGAGGAGCAGGAAGTGGAACCCTATGGGATACAGAGATCTGAGAAAATCTCCCAACCTTTTTTTTTTCTTTTTTAACTTTCTTTCCCATTCTAGCCCCAGGCAAGCCCCAGACATAAAACTACAGTCCTGTGATGGATGGATGACATCTGGGCAGTAATGGCAGTGGCTGCCAGTAGGCACCTAAAACCTAGAGGGAGGGGATTGCTTATCTCTCACAATTGGAATGTGATCCTAAAAATACAGGGAGAATCCCCATTGCTTTTTTTCTCTATATATTATCCTGCCGTTTGGCCCCAGAGGTAGACTCAGTTGCAGGAAGTAAATGGCAGAACTGGGAAATTAAAACTTTGGATTTCTAATCAGAAGACCAGGAAAGGGGAGCCTTGGAAACAAGACAAGAGGCAGCTCAGGAAAGGGATTCTATAAAGTATGTATCAATTTTTGGGCTCACACCTGAGCTGCACATGCATGGCTGTGATCCTAAATTCATACCAAAGACTTAAAGAACTGAACTATAGATGAGAACACCCAGACACATCTCAGACTGGTCACTGGATGGCACTGATGTGCAACAGATCTGAATAGCACAGCAAAGTCTTTGAAAGTTGAACAGACATTGAAATCATAGCTCATAGAAGGCAAATTAGACCCTGCAGCCTGAACTTAACAGGCTTATTGCCTGTTAAACAGACAAACAAAAAGTTGATATTCTCCATGGGATTTAAATGAGACACAGAATTCTTATAATATGATATTTTAAATGTCAATTTAAACATTTAGGATCCAAACCAAAAGTACTCAACTTATGAAGAACCAGGAACAGCTCAATAACTAACAAAGGAAAAGACAATCAATAGACACAAATTTCTAGATAATACAGATGTTGAAATTATCAGACTTTAAAGGAACTGTTATAACCATGCTCCAGTAAGTAAGTGTGAATACTCTTGAAACAAATGGAACGATAAAAAGTCTCAGAAGAAAAATGGAAGCATTGAAAAAGAACCAAATGGAGTTTTTAGAACTGAAAAACTCAATAAGCAAAATTTTAAAATCACTTCAGAGGATCAGTAGCAGAGTGGAAATGACAAAAGAGTCAGTGAACTTGGAGATCGATTAATAGAAATTATCTAGTCTTGAAAGCAATCAAAGAGGAAATCTCAAGGTAAATTAGAAGGTCTTTTGAACTAAATGAAAATGAAAATACACACGTCAATTTATGGGATACAGCTAAAATAATGCTTAGAGGGAAATTTTTAGCACTAAATGCTTAAATTAGAAAATGAGAATAGAAAGCAAACTACAGACTGGTATCCTTCATGAATATAGAAGTGAAAATCCTTAACAAAATATCAACAAATGAAATTTAGCAATATATTAAAAAAAATACATGATGACCAAGACAAGGCTGATTCAGCATTTTAATATCAGTCTATGTAGTACACTACATTAACAGACTAAAGAAAAAAATTATCATATTAATTGCTGCAGAAAAAGCATTTGACAAATTCCCATCCATTCATGACAAAAAAAAAAAAAAAAAGTCTCATAAAACTAGGAATATAAGGACACATCCTTAACCTAATAAAGTGTATCTACAAAAACCGACCTCTTCCTCAAGATCAGGAAAAAGGCAAGTATGTCCATTCATGTGATCCCTGTTGAGCATTGTACTGGAAGTCTTGGTCAGTGCAATAAGGCAAGAAAAAAAGGAAAGGAAGACATAAAAGTGTCCCTACTTGCAACTGATATGACTGCTTACATAGGAAGGTCCAAGGAATTTACAAAAAAAGTTTCTAAAACTAATAATTGAGTAGAGCAAGGTTGTAGAATACAAAGTCAACATACAAAAATCAATAGTATTTCTATATACTAGTGATGAACAACTGAAAACTGAATTTTCTAAAATACCATTTATAATAGGCCCCCCAAAATGACACCTAGGTATAAATCTAAGAAAACATGTGTAAGATCTACATGCTAAAAACTATAAAAACTACAAAACACTGATGAAAGAAATCAAAGAAGCCCTAAATAAATAAAGAAAAATACTATGTTCATAAATTAGAACACTCAAATAGTTAAGTGTTAATTCTCCCCCAACTAAAGTTGCCAAATTTAGGAAAAAACATTACAGGCTGCCAAGTTAAATTTGAATTTCAGATAAATAATGAATAATTTTTTGTATAATTATATCCCATGCAATATTTGGAATGCTATGATGTTAAATATTAATTTATTTTTATCTTAAATTCAAATTTAACTGAATGTCCTACATATTAATGGCAATTCTACAAGGCCCAATTGATTTTATAGATTTAATGGAATAACAATCAAAATCTCAGCAGGATTTTTGGTAGATAGAAGCAAGCCGATTCTAAAATATATGTGGAAAGGCAAAGAACCTAAAATAACCAAAATAATTTCGAAAAAGAAAAACAAGAGTTCGAGTACTCACATTACTCAATTTCAAAACTTATCCTAAAGCTAAATAATCCAGACAATGTGGTACTGGTGAAAGTTTAGACACATAGATCAATGGAACAAAATAAGATTCTAGAAATAGATCCTCACAAATATGATCTATTCATTTTTTAAGACAGATTATTTTATTAAGATAAAATTCACATTACATAAAATTCACCATTTTAATCATTTTAAAGTGTACAATTCACTATTGGGATGAAGACCAAACCAGTGGTTGCCAGAGGTTAGGCATGAGGGGCAGAATTTCACCGATGTTAAAATAAGGGAATTTGGTTGGGCGGTGTGAGGGGGGGGCGGGTGATGGAACTGTTCTGTATTGATTAGGGTGGTGGTTGTATAAATCTATACATGCGTTAAAACTCAGAACTGTACACACACATACGTACACATCCAAGTACACGTCACTCTTTGTAAATAAAAAGGGGATACATATATTGAAGACATTGTGCTCAAATGTTTAAAATACTAAGGATGCACCATCAAAAAAAGTTTGGGATTGGTGTGGGCCCCTCATTTTACAGTTGGGGAGACTGAGGCCAGAAGGCAAATGTAACATAAGCCCAAAAGAATTACAAAGCAGCCACAGGGGTGGATTTTTTCTTGGGAAATATCTCTGATGCCTGTTTCTTACCACAGGCTCAGCCAGGTTTAACTGGGCTTCTGTTTTTCTTCAGGCAGTTTCTAAATTCAGAGTTTTCTGTGAGAGACAGAATCATGGTTATGTGTACAAGTTAAAACAAAATCAGTATGAATGAAAGAAATATATATCCTATTTTACCGAGTATGCAGTCAGCATGAGCCCGGTTCCTGATAGGCAGACCTATGGGGAGATGTTTGCAGGATGCCCGAGGTTGCAAAACAAACAAACAGGTGGACTCTGGGCTACTTGTGTCTTAATCCAGGCTCTGCTACCTACTAGCAGTAGGACCCTGGGTACATCGCTTAGTTTTTCTGCATTTTACTTGCCTCACCTGTAAAATGCACCCTAATTTTATGTACTACTACGAGATTAAATAAAAATTTCACCAGCCATTATAATATGACATATTACCATGGATTATAAAATGTTAAAATGTGATTTTATTTATTTATTTATTTATTTATTTTTAGGCCACGCTGCGCTGCTTGTGAGATCTTAGTTCCCCAACCAGGGACTGAACCCAGCCCTGGCAGTGAAAGCTCCTAGTCCTAACCACTGGGCCGCCAGGGAATTCCCTAAAATGTGATTTTTAAAAATGTCTTAGAATTGGAGAAATATGGTAATACCTATTTCATTGGGCTGTTTAAATGATTAAAAGAGCTGTTATATGTTAATGCATGGCACACAGCTCTCAACCAGTAGTTGTTAACTGTCATTAGTATTAATGTTGCTACTATTGTTACTATGACTCCTATTACTACTTTAAGAAGTGAAGAGCGGGAGACTAGCTTGCAGTAAATGGTAAACTGCCCCTCCCACTCCACCCTGCCTTCTGCACCCACTACCCTCTTTGCTGTTGAATTTTCAAGCTCTGGCACAAGCAAACACAGAATGTGGGACGAAACCAGAGGAAAACGTGAGAAACATTTACCACTTCTCCATTCTTGTTAGAGAGAAACCACAATGACACACTCCGGGCTGTGTTGGCAAGGTCAGTTCTTGCATTGGCTTGTGCCCTGGTTCCCACGAGACGAGGGAGTCAGAGTGGGAACTTGAACGAATGGAGCAGGGTTTGTGCCAATCCTGCGCCGAGGGACAGGGGACCAGAGGCCGTGTCCAGGGTGGCAGGAGCATGGACCTTGTCTGCAGTTCTGGGTCTGCCGCCTGCCCACCCTGGAACCTTAGTTAGGCAGGTGGCTTCATGCCATTTCAGTCTGTTTCTTCTCTGAGAGACAGAGATAAATAATTACTACTTTACAGCCACTGAGGGTTCCAGTTGGGTTAAATGGCTGGAAAACTAACCGCAGCTGCAAACGGAAGCTGGTTAGCCACATGACTTGTTTCCTTATTATTTACATTTTTATTCAAGCTCCTTGAATGTTTCCTGCAGTCCTCTATCTTATCGTAGGAAGGAGCAGTGTAGAAGGGGTACCCCACACCTGGTCTCAGGGCCATTCTTAGTGGGGTGCTGGGCCCAGGGCAAATCCCTTTGTGTGCTTGGACCCTTCACACCAAAACCCCACTATCCAGCAGCCATGGTTAAAAGGCTATGGGGAGAGTGGGCTGTCAATGCTAGAGATAAAAAGGATTTTCTAAAAATGTGCCTTAGGGAGTGAGTATTATAAAGGCATTTCCTAAGACCTAGTCAGTGTCAGGCACTGTATACCCATCTGTAGCACAACGCCCATTGTTAATCTATAAGGCAGTTGTTACAACACCTTGTTACATTTGAATCAACCAGGGCCTGCTGAGAGGCAGGTAATTTGCCCCAGATCCCAGAACTAAGTCCCTGAGCTTCCAAGCTGGACTCCACTCCACACTGCACTGCGCTAAAGGGACAGGCCAGCCTGTCCAGGTCGCCCAGTTGACAGTGCTGAGGGCACTTAATGAGAACCCCTGGTCTGCTAAACGCTAGCCAAGGATCCTTTCTTCCTTTCATTTTTTTCATTTAACAAACGTTTGTTGAGAGCGTAGCCTGTCTGTTGAGACCTAGGAGTACCCCAGGGAATCTGACATACAGTCCCTGAACCAGGGAGTTTGCAGAGCAATGGGAAATACCACAGGAAGACCCGGGTTGCATGTGGCCTGAAGCTTAAACATTTGAAAAGCCCCCTTTAGGAAAAAGAATACAAAATTAGGAATATAAAATTAGGAACAGGGCCTTGGAAGGAGCAAGGGAGGGGCCCTGAAATTTAAACTGTATTAGCTTTGCTGTAACTCTGCCTTTGGTGAAAACCAACAAGTAGACCAGCACTAACAACAACATGTATTCAGGGCTGATGGGGGAGCATTTCTCTGGGAAGAAGTGCTGTCTAAGCTGAGACCCACAGGATGGGGCAGGGAGCCCTGGCAGAGGGAATAACTGGGTGCAGGACTCAGGTCAGGAAAAGGAGCTGGCGTGGTTTTCAGGGAGTTAAGAGGGAAATGTCCTTTCTCTTTCCTTCACTACACCCCAGGCCTCAGCAACCCTCCCACAGCACAGGGACCTGAGGGGGCCACAGCCTCGAGGTTAACAGGATGCCATCCCAGGCAGGGCTTCCACCTTTCCTCCAAGCTCCCTGGGGAATCTCAGGTCCCAGAAGAGGGCTCCCATGCTTGGTTCCTGCACCCCACCAACAAAGGCCTGCCTCGGCTGGGCCTGGCTTGACTCTCCTGGTTAGCTTGTTTGCATTTGCAAGAATAAAACAATCCAGAAAAGCTTCCTTTGTTAGAAGTTAAGGACAGAAGTGCAACAGGTTCAGAGAAAGAAAAGATAGGGGAGGGGAAGGGAAAAAAGCAGACAAAGACTGACTTTTATAAGAAAATCCTTCAGTGAGGTAAGAATTTGAGAGATAGCTATCCTCACCCAGAGGTGGGTGCAGGTAGTGCCCCCCAGCCCTCCACCACCACCCCATCCCAGGAAAAGCAATCAGCAGGGTGCCCAGTAGCTCTCAGTTCCTCAGGGGGCAAAGGGCGTGTTTAGCGCCTTCCCCGCTGGACCAGGATGCAAACGTGCCCCAGCCAGCACTCCTTCGTTAACTAACACCCACATCGCCCAGGCCACTTAGGCAGCTGAGGGTGGGTAGAACGGCCTGCACGTCTGAGCCGATGTCTCCGTGCAACCCACCAGCTGGAGCAGCAGCCTTTGCCTTGCAGGGCAATGAGGCGTCCTTGGAGACTCAGTTTCCAGGGAAATGGGAGAAGAGCCACCCACCAGTGACTTGATCATACTCAGATAAAGGGGGTAAGGTTGGTCTTGTGGGAGGCCCCATCTAGGGAGCCAGGTTCTGCTCTGGGCCCTGATCCTGTGTCCACTTGAGTCCCTTCCCTTCTCTGAGTTCCAGTTACTCTCATCTGTAAAATGGGGGATGATAATATTTGCTTTGAACTTGTGGTTGAGAAGGGAGTAGTAAAGGAGGGATAGAGGTACACTCTTCCTTAGAAGTTCAAAGTACAGAATAGTGTTCTACATCTGATGCTTGTGCCTGGTGACTCACTTTCACCCCACACTGCACTGCAGCTTCTCCCAGGTTACCTGGAGGGAGGACCTTGACCAAGTTCACTTGTGGGTTGAGAATTTCCCCCCATCAGAAAATAACAGGTGTCTCCCACCACGCCACAACTTTCACCAAAGATAAGGGCAACTTGGCATGTTAATGGGCAGGGACAGGGAGGGGCTGGAAGACGCTGTCCTCTCTAGACACTGCAGCCCAGCACACTGCTTTCTCCTGTTTCTTGACCTTTATCTTGACTCGCACCTGCACCTGTATCTCTCTTCACAACTGTAGAGGCTTTGTAGCTCTTTTTAACACATAAGGTAGGGAAAGAATGAGGATAATGAAGAATGGATCAAATTTATACTATAGGTTAACCCAAATGGATCATCCTAATCTCCAGCAAAGAGGAAAGGACCAAGTGGGAAACAGCTCTTTGCTCACCAAAAGCCATGCTCCCTTCACCCTCCTGGCACTTGACCAGACTGTTTCCCTTGCAGTTATATGTGGCCATGTGACTAAGTCCTAGCCAATGGGATGTGAGCAACCTGGCCCATAAATACCTTTCTGACTCCACGATCCTTCATGATCTTTTCTCTTTCTGGATGGGTCCATTGGCTACAATCCCCAGGGTGACTGTGGAAGCCTGAGAGGAACAGGGCCACCCCTCTGACCTATTCACCTACTCAATACCGTTAGGTGAGAAAACATAAATGTCTCTTGTGTTTGAGCTTTTATATATTTGAGGCTGTATCTCCATTAGAGCAGTTAGCCTACACTAATTGAAACAGAGCAATATAGCCCACAAGTCCCGCCATCTCCAGGAAGCCCGTGCTGATCTCTTCCTTCTTTGCACCATCTATACCTCTATCAAATGCTACCTTATGTTGCTTTCTGATCACTTCACAGGAACGTAAGCTGAAATTTAAACTAGGGACTCATGTCTTCCTTTTTTATTTTATGCCATGCCTAGCAAAGAGATGCTTAATAGTTTTGGATTAAACCTTTTCTTCCTTCTGTGCATTTAGTGGGAAGTTCCTCCACCAGGAATGTCATTTCTCTTTCTCTCTGATATTCTACCCTATGTCCGCGCCCACTTTCCATCTCTCTTTCTTCACGGGGGCTTCCCTTACCACTCTAAGCCATAGTGATCTTTCCTTCCTTCGAAGTGTATGGCACCTATGGTCACTCACCTGACATTTTCATCGAGAAAACATTTGCATTATTATCTTAGCATTCTGCAGTGTAATTAATGATGCATTTAAGAGATGGGCAGAGGAAGAGAAGAACAAAGGAAACTGGAAAGGAGAAGCCAAGGAGGCAGGGAGAACATTTTGGAGAGCTCAGATGTCATGTAAACCAGGGGAAGAGAGCATTTTAAGGACAGAGGGGAAACAGCATCCCATGCTGCCAAGAGAGTGGCCAAGCGAGGTATTCACTCCAAAACTGGGCTTAGCAGGGTGGAGGTGACTCGTCCCCTCCATGAGAGAGGGCTCAGTGAGCCTCATGGCATGGGCTGAGGAGGGAGTGGATTGTAAGAAAATAGAGAACGTGAGACTAGGTAATGCTTAACTTTAGGGAGGGAGGAGAAGAGGTTTGAGAGGTAGCTGGAGAGAGATGTGTGGTGACGAAAATATTTTTTAGGATGGGTGAGACTTACTGATGGGAAAGAATAGTGGAGAGGGAGAGGTTGAAGGTGAGGAGTGAGGGGTGATCAGCAGTGGAGTCCCTGAAACGGAGGGGTGGGTAATGGATCCAAGGCACAGGTGGGGGCCTAAGTTGGAGGGACCCGCTTCCGTGACAACCGGTGGGATGGAGAAATGACACTCATCCTTTCTTCCTTCCTAAGTGGTTGTCGGGTTAAGTGGCAAAGTCAGGTCAGCCCCCAGCTGATGGCTTCTGTGTTTTTTAATAAAAGGAAACCAAGTTATCTGCTGGAATGAGGGGAGCAACCTCTGTGGGGACCCCAATCCTCTGCCATTCCCAGTGCTTCCCATTCTGAATGTGACTTCTCCAGCAGGGTTCCTTGGCCATTTCTCACAACCCTCACCTCAGCTTTGGAAACTGACCAGCCATCTTAAATCAAGAAAAAAGCAGGGTTGGTCTCTGTGGCCCACAGGGAGGCCCTTTGAGTTCTAGCTCCTCAAAAACCTGGACCGCAACTCCTTCATTTCTGTTTTTCCTGGACCCAGCATGGATTTAACTGGCAAACGGATGGCTTATTGCTCTAATGCAATGATAGGAACATAGTTCTTCACTTTGAGAAGACTAGTTGTTAAAAAAGAAAAAGAAAAAAGACAGAACATTATTCACAGTATTTTCATACCGCAGGTGCTCGCTGACTGCATCTGTCCCCTGCTCCCGATGGGCATGTGGGTAAAGCCAATGGTCCCGTGCCAGGTGGTCTGCCCCTTGACCTCAGCTTTTAAAGAAATCCTAGAGCTCCCAGCGTTTGGAGCCCCAGTCCGCGGACACAAGAGTAAGCAGAGGCGGTCAGAGCGCCGGAAAAACCGGGCTGGGCGCGCTCGCGTCCGCCAGAGGGCGCTGTCGGCTCGCGGAGCCCGGCGCGGCGGCCGCAGGCCCCGAGGTGCCCTCGCGACGCCACCCAGCAGCCCCACTGACTTATCACTACAGCCCCTCGTTGCCTTGGAGCGGAGCGAGCCAACCATTGCCAGGGCGCTCATCTGGGCAAGGATGGGAGAGGCTAACAAGATTTGTGACACTCTTTTCAGAGGGCCATCCTTGTGACGAATATTTATCGAGCGCAAACTTGTACCTACCATGTCCAAGGTACTGGGGAGCAGGTATGGAGATGAGTCATATTTCAGAGAAGGGGCAGAGTTAAGACAGGTACCAAATAAGAGACTTATAGCTGACTGGGCAATAAGAAGTGAGGAGGAGGTGGTAGGGGAGTTCAGGGAGGACGATGCAGAGCTTCAGCTGGGGGAATAAGGACCGGGCCCGCGGAAGATGTGGGCCTTAAAGGAGAGAAAGAATTGCCACCCTGCATCACATGTTGGTTGTAACAAAACCCGTGAATTTAACCTGTTCTGGTTTTACATTTGTTATAACTACATGATCCTTATTGGTAACGAGAAGCAATGTTCCCTGCCCTGGAGCCCCAGCTCCTTGATCCTGAAAAGTAAATTAGAAGTAGAAATGGATTAATCAAATGTCCAGAACTTGTTAGAGATCTATAACCTAATCTGAACAGTCAGATCAGTCTTTCTGCTAATTGATAAAATATCCACAGGGAGCCTCGGGAAACAGCTGCTATACTTGGTGCAGGTATCATAAAACCATCTGCCGAAAATACATCTGATTGGTGTTAGGAGAGAAGAGGTAAAAATAGAGAAGTTGAGGAACAATAAAGTCCTTTTGTTTTCAGGAAGACCTCTGTCAATATCATAGTCCCCCGAGAATTACTGTAAGTCTATAATATTGTATTTCACCCAGGCCAGTTAAACTTGAAACCAATACATTAAAACAAACCTGAACCTTAGATTTACAGAAATTTTGTTTCCGAGGTATTAAAATGGAATTGGAGTTATTATCATTACATGGCATTGCATTGGTTCCAGCATGACAATGTAGAAAAAAGGTGAACTTAAACTAGTAAGTGCAAGCATTGGTTTTGACCTCTAAATAGTGTTTTGGTTATTATGATTATTTTTTTAAATTTTCTTGTGTGGCAAGTCAGTTAACCTCTCTAGAACTGAGTTTCCTCATTTAATAGAGGAATGTAATAAGGATTAAGAATATAGGCCAGGTAATCTCTCAAATCCTGCAGGGTGAAACAAACAAGTTTTAGTTCTATTGAGTCCAAATTCCTCCTTAGTGCTGATTTGGTTCTGAAGTCGCTTGAAGGACCTGCAGGTCCTGTGAAGTTAGACATATTGAGGGAAGGGGAAGAGGAGCTTAGGTGGTTGCTAGTCTGACACTTGGTAGGATTCTCCAGTCACCGGAAGTCTTCTGTATGCGGTGGCCCAGGGCCACTGGGCGTCAAACGGTCCCACTCTGACTGTGATAGCTGCGCTCCCTAAATGACTATAGCTCTTTCTGACTGTGCCATTTATCTGCCATTTACTATGTGCTACCTTGAATTATCTCTAGGCACCAGTTATCTGAAGACAGGGTCTAGGGCAGTCTTCAGTGCTATTCACCAAATAGTCCAGGCTCCTCACCTCTGCGGGTAGGAGAACTTCCCAGCCCCCTCATGTCTGGGGAAGGGAGGCCGCGTGACTCGTTCTAGCCAACAACTAGTGAGCAGAAATGGAGGTTAGCACTTCCGGTGGGCTATTGAATTGCCTGAGTAAGACCCTCTAGAGGTTCTTTTGCTCTCTGCCTGTGACCAGCTATGTTCCAGAAGGTGAGAATGACGTGAATGAGTGACAATGATGCTGATATGGAGGCAGACCTGCAGCCAACCCTGCCATGGACTTACAGCAGTGTGAGAAGAGAGCTCTGTTATTTTTAGACCTTGAGATTTGGGGACTGTTTATTAGAGCAGCATGAACTGGCCCATCCCAACTAATAAAGGGTCACTGTGTGTCATCATCTTCATTTCCTCAGTGCTCTAGATGACACGGCACTCAATACCGACTGCTAAATATATGAATGACTGCCTGAATTGATCTTTCTATCTCCCCCACTGGAGTAGGAATCATCCACGTATCTGTTTGTTCTCCCTAGAGCACCTGCCCCAGTATTCTGAACATAGCAGGTACTCAGTAAAGACGGATGGGTTAATTCATGGATTTAAAAGTCCCAAGATGCAGCCCAACATCAGAGCCAAAGAAGATGTGGTATGTGATACTATTTTCCATATGGCACCTGAGAGAGTGGGGCTCAGGGTCAAAGGAACTGAGGAGGGAGGGGCACCAGGCCCTCTCCTGTCCACATCCACCTTTAAGCTCTATGGGGTTACCTCTGATCCCTCCATCTCTCTGCAGGGTGTGAGTGAAGCTTGGTTTCTGGGTCATTGCAACAGAGTTTAGAGCAGAGACAGGGCCCAAATAAGCAGACATGGCAGGCCAGATATGGGCCAGAAACAGGAGGGTGGGCCTAGGGTGGGGTTAGAATTGGGGTTGGAACTAAGGTGGGGACTGAGCCAGGGCAGGGCCAACAAAACTCTGCAAGGTTTTCTGCTGCTGTGCTCCTGCATATTCCATCACAGGGCCCAGGTGGTTGGACTCTGTTTCACGGAGCATGTGTGGAATGTATGAGAGACCCTGACCAGGCAGACCTTTGCAGAAGCCATTAACATCCTGTAAATGGCAACAACCAGCAGAGCAACAAGGCCATGAATCTGAACGCGCTAGTCTAAGGTTCTGGCGCCCCTCCCTCCTTCCTTTTACCCAGTTCAACAATATCCACAGACCGTTTCATTTTTGATCAGATGGAGTGTAAAGCATACTCAGACTTGGAGCTTCTGTTTCTCTGACATCCTGTGTTTGGGGTGAGTCTTCTGGGGAAAAATTACAGAAGAGAAAAGTATCCATCCCTGAAAAATGGTTTTTTTAAAGTGTTAACTCCAGTTATAATGCTTCTCCACTTTAGAGGGATCTTTGTCTCTCAAGGAGGAAGTTCAGACTTCCTTTGCAGGCTCCACAAGGCCTTAATTATTCAGTCCAACCTACCTCACCTCCTCTTACCTCACAGGCCAGGTACACCTGGTCCCTTACTCATCCCAAACAGCCATGCTCTTACCTACCTGTGCTTTATACACTCTGTTCCCGTTGCCTCCAATGCCCTTTCCTCTCCTCTTTGCCTCTGAAGGAATTCCTGTTGAAAAGCCTAGGCCTGCCTGGTGATGCCTTCCCAGGCAGCCCCAGGCAAAGCGTTGATCCTTCTTCCGTGCTCTCCGTGCTCTCCGAGAGGCTGGTGCAGCCCTCCATTGGCTACTATCATACTGCCCTGGGGACTCTTGCTCCATCAGTCTTTTTTCCATGAGCCTTAATTTTAAAAGGAGAAGGTCACCATCCTGATCGTTTTTGTCAAATTCTTCTATCACTTTTCTTCCCTCTCCCAAAGATCACAAAACAACTAGGCCATAGTTGGAATCCAAAGGGTGTTTTACTCAGTGTCTATACCCATGGCTGTCCTGTCTTTCAAGACTATACAGGGGCCAAGAAAAGGATGAAATAGGCAATAATTATTGATTGGACTTTTACATTGTAAAACTTCTGCCCTGCAAGGGCTTGTTTTTCTTTTCACATGAAATCTGGAGCAGAGGGTCATTTTAGACCCACTGCCCCTACTCCTCAGGTAAATTTAAGGGTTTCCCCCGAAAGAGGCTCACATCTGGCCTCTCCATGGTGCCCCTGGAGGATACATATTTTCATTCAGCCAAGTTTGAGAGGAGGATGGTGAGAGATTTATTTAGAAATAAGGATGTAATAAGGGCAGGAAATTAGCAATGTTTGTATGTAGACAACCAGCATTCTCCCTTTTTATTTAAATATTTTTCCAACACAAAACAGAAAGTTTGTTTGGCCAAGTTTTTTAGTTACCCCACCTTCCTCCACCCCCAGACAGAAAGACTTGTAATTGAAAGGAAAGGTGACCCTGGGCTTGGCTGCATCTGAGGATTGCAGGCTGATTTATTCACATGGTGTAACAAACATTCTGCTAAGAGGCAGATGCTGCCTTCCTGTAACCTTACCCAGGTCCAAGGAAATGGTATTAGAAACTTGTAACTTATTGGTTTTAACAACGCCTGGTCACTGGGATGGCAACAGACCCTATTTAATATCATTGGGGTTCTTGCCTGGGGAGGTGGTGGGAATATAATATCATGCCAAAAGTTCAAGTTTAGTGTGTCTTTAATTCTAAACGTATTTCCTGTTGAGCACACAGAAGAGGAGGGATTCTGACCAATGTCCTTCAATCCTTGTACTTCTCTGTTTGCAGGTAAGATAGGACTCTCCCAGAGAAAGAGTAGAGAGAAGGTATGAAACACTCAAGAATCCCTAACTTCACAAAATCTGTGCCTTTCTCCACTGCTCCAAAGGGCTGGGGCTGGTGTGGGGCAAGTGAAGCCCTCATCTCGGGCACAAAATTTCAGGGGTGCCAATAAACTCAGTAATACAAAGACTATTTTAATGCAATATTTTAAATTATTCAAAATTTGGATATTATGTTCACCCTGGAATTCTACATTCGTTTTGATTTTTTAAAAAAAATATTGCATTAAAATATTATTTGTCTTGATGGCCGAGTTTGTTGGTAGCCCTTCAATTTTGCCTCTTTGTCAGGCATCGTAGTCATCTCTCTCTAGCTCTTGCTCTGCTTCCAAATGCATTTTTAGAAGATCAAGCCCTATTTGCCATTCTCGCCCATCACATGCCCCATGAAGGGGGAAACGTGTTTAATAAGAACAGAATGATGGCAGTAAGAAACAAGGAGGAAAAAGTTCTGATGATCAAAGAAATAAAGTTAAACAGCAACGAGATATCCCACCTGTGCTTTGTCAAACGGACAGATTTTAAAATATGCCTCCAGTTGGTGGGAGTGGCCCTGGAAGGCATAACTTTTATATCTTGACATTTTACATGTGAGCGGTCTCGACTGTCCTTAAGACTGCATGGTAGCTCTCTCTCTACCCTGCTGCTCAATCCAACAGGGCGGGCTTCGAGAAATTACTTCTAAATTCAGGAGAGCGCAGTGGCTGCAGGCCTTCAGAGAGGATCTGCCTGGGGCTTTTCTAATCATTTTTGCGACCTGTGTGCTGCACTTGGTATCCTGTTGTTCCAGGGGCCTGCCTTCTTCTTCACCTTTAAGCCTTTTGAAGCCTTTAAGCCACAATGATAACCTTTTTTCCTCTGAGAAAAAGTGATCGAGAGGTGGGTTTCAAATTTTGGCCGACACTAACCAGACTCGAGAGATAAACACTCAGCTTACCACGATTCCTACAAACTCCCTGACTTGACTTGGCACACGGGACAGGGCCGAGGTTTTCTTTTTCCGTTTGCACAACCCCCCGGCTCGCAGGTTGCGGAGATGACCTCTTCCCAGCGCTGTCCTTCTGCTGTTCCAGCCAGGGCCGCGACCGGGACCTCCGCGCTCTCCGCCCCGGCCTCCCAGGTTCGTGTCCCCAGGCGCGAGGCCGTCCCTCGCCGGGCCGCCTTCCCCGTCCTCGGCTCCCCGCGGAGGAAATTCTTCCCCAGCAGCCCAGGGCTCGCCTCACGTGATCAGCCGCCGCCGCGGCTTCCAGCGAGAGTTTAAAGGTTACGGAGGAAATTAGCACGGACACAGCCCCTCGCCCCTCGGAGGACGCACCCCGTTTTCGCGCAGCTGGGACGGCCGCTGTCAGCGCGCTGATCAGAGCCCCCAGAAGGGCACAGGCAAGGTCCAGAGTAAATATGAAGTCACTTCGTAAAATATAAACAAACAAACACACAAACCGAGCCGGGGTGCTACTAAGCTTTCACTTGTCAACAAGTTCTCGCAGCCCGAGAAGTCTGGGACAGACCCCCAAAGGGAGAATGCCCCCAAAGAAAGGGAAGAGAGAATAAATGTTTTAAAGCTCACACGGAGCCTTGCACGCCCCTCCCTTTCCCCCTTCCCCCACCACCGCGGAGCAGAGCGTCTCCGGACAGAATGACAGACAGACCGACCAATACTCCGCAGGCTGCCCTTGCCAGCCACGGTCCGAGGAGGGGTGGGACCGGGGGAGGGTCCCGAGTCCTCGCCGGCTGCGCGACCCCTGCCACTTATCCACCCTCGGCTCTAAAAGACAGTGTTGGCCGCAGAGCCTGGAGAGATGCGCGGCCCGCTCGTCTACCGGCGGAGACCACAGACCAGGTATCGACAGCCGGCGGGCTCGCACCCCAGCCCCCAAGGCCGCCACTCCACGGGGTCCCGCGCGGGGTCCCGGTCTGGCTCCTCCGCCCGCCACCGCGACCCCGGCAGGCTTGCCCGCTCTCGATCGTCCTCTCCTCGGCTCACTTTTCCCGTATTGCTCCCCCAACCGGCAAAACTTTCTATTTCCCCAAACACAGGAGCGCGCCCGCGCGCGTGCACACACACACACATACACACACAAACACACACACACACACACTGACGTCTTTTGCGCATTTCCTGCATTAGAGGGAGGGAGACTCGCTCGCACACCGACGGAGGGAGAAGAGACCGAGGGGGAGAGCGGGCGGGCGGGCGGGCGGCGAGCGAGCGGCAGCCGAGAGCTGGGACGCGGGGAGCGCGGCAGGCGGGCGCCGGCGCCCGGGAGGTGGGGCCGCGCGGAGTCGCAGTCCCGTCCCCGCCGCTGCGCTGCGCACCGCTCGGTGCCGGCCTGCGCCCCAAGCCTTAGCGACGGCCACCCCGACTCCCGAGCCCGCGCGGATGTGAGATTCCCGACTCCTGGCGCCTCCCGATCGCCGACTGCGGCGCGGCGCGGCTTCGCCCAGGAGGAGGCGGCCGGGCTGGCCGTGTGGCTTGTGGATTTTTAAAAATTTGGCTCCGAGGAGGACCATTTCCTCTCGACATGCATCCCTCCGGATAGACTGCACATCCCTTGGTCCATCCCCCGCCCCGCGCGGTCAGAGGCAGGCGCTGGGTGTGCGAAGAGGATCCGGGTTGAAATCTGCGCCCCCGGTTCTCGTCCCCGCCCCGTCTCACCGCCCCCTCCCCCTCCCGGAGTCGAAATTTCCCGGGGATTATGTTTCGGAAAGGTAGGTAAGCGCCGGGCGCGGCGCCCGCTTCCCCGCAGCCCGGACCCAGTGAGGCGGCGAGGCGACGACACAGCCCCCGCGGCTTGCAACGGAGCCAGCACCTCATCTCCTCTTCTGGAGGTGCTGCTGTTTGGGGGGGGGGGGAGAGACTTGCTCCAAACACGGACGTCCCCCAGCTCTCCCCCCCTCCCTGTTTTCCGTTAGGAACCCGGCGAGGAAATACATGCACTGGCTGAGAATCGCCCGCGCCAGGGCGCAACGCTACAAGGTGTAGGGAGAGTGTGCGGTGGGGCGAGAGGGGACCCAGGAGTCCCCGTGCTCGGAGCGCCGCGGCGTCGGTTCTTCGTTCCTGCCCTCGGGGCGGACGGAGTGACCCCGGCCCCCACTCCCCGCCCCGACCATGGTAGTGTTCAATGGCCTTCTTAAGATCAAAATCTGCGAGGCCGTGAGCTTGAAGCCCACAGCCTGGTCGCTGCGCCATGCGGTGGGACCCCGGCCGCAGACTTTCCTTCTCGACCCCTACATCGCCCTCAACGTGGACGATTCGCGCATCGGCCAAACGGCCACCAAGCAGAAGACCAACAGCCCGGCCTGGCACGACGAGTTCGTCACCGATGTGTGTAACGGGCGCAAGATCGAGCTGGCCGTCTTCCACGATGCCCCCATCGGCTACGACGACTTCGTGGCCAACTGCACCATCCAGTTTGAGGAGCTGCTGCAGAACGGGAGCCGCCACTTCGAGGACTGGGTGAGTTGGGCGCCTCCTGGTCCAGGAGCCCGGCTCTGGGGTTCCGGGGGAAGACTCTTGGCCTTGGCTTTGGTCGTTGGGCGCGGGGTCTTAGTGCCCTCTGAGGTGTGTGTGTGTATGTCTCAATTACCTTGGGGAAGCACACTCCACTTCGTAGTTGGGAAGAAGTAGGCATTGGGGCGAGGAAGAAGAGACTTGGAAAGAGGGTACGGCCCTCTGCCCCCTCCAGACAGCGGGTGCTACAGGGAGCTCGCAAGCTGGGAGCCCCGAGCCGCCGATGCTGAAGGCTGGCCGAGAACCCGGCGCCTTCCGCAGGCGCGCGGTGGGCTGGCTGTGTGTGATTGTGTGCGTGGGGGTTCCTCCGTCCTTGGAGAGGCACGTGGAGCCCTAGACTGAAGGCTTCGTGCACGTCCTGGCTTTGTCCTGCGTAGCCTGAGGGACTGTTTTCTCTTTCCCTCCGGGAGGAAGCTAGCTTGTTTCTATTCTGTTGCCTGGCAGTTAGCTCATCTTCTGACATACGGGGAGAAAAATGTCTTCTCCTCTAGTCCCCTCCAGGGTCCCAGAAACATCGGCCCAGCTGGTTTTGCCCAATGCATTGCCTATCCATCCGGAACGAGTGTTGTATTCTACAAATGGTTCTGCTAGTGAGTAATTGGAAGTCAATGCTTTGAATCCGACTTCAAGTTATATCGTTTCCCTGTTTTGATTTTCAAGACACTGTGCAATGAGATACTAAGTCTGAGACTGAGTTAATTGATTACATCGTCAAAATATTAGGGACTTGGAAACAGGCCTTGTGCACATACTATAAGCCAAATGCATTAAACCTTGGCATTTGGAGAAGCAGGGAGAAGCAACCTTGCTTTAGCTCTTTTTTTAGAGGGAAGGTGTTCAATAAGGAAATGTATTTCTTTATTTTCAGATTTGTTACATGTTTCCACCGAGAGCAGGTGTGGCTCTGGGTATATATGTTTTCAGGGTTCTTTGGTCTACCCAAAAAGAGAGATATCTGATCCTCATGGAGAGATGTTTAACTATTGAAAATGAATAACTTCATGATTGTCCTATGGTCAAAGGTTGCACACGAATCACCTTGGCATATTGCCTTACATATATATACATATACAAATACATATATGTACACCCATATATATACATATATAAATGTATATATATTTTAAGGATATGGAATTTTAGGGGGAAATAGGAAAAAGCCTCTTCCCTTTATGCTCACAGCTGTGATGTAGTCTGCCCGAAACCATGGTTACGGGGCTTACAGGGAAGCTCCAACAAACCACACCAAGTACAGCCCTAGAAGATTGTGGCTTACACTTTGGGAAGCAGGCAAACCTTTATGGAATCCCAAAGAGCACAGTGCTATTCCATTCCATTCCAGTTCACCAATGGCCCTTGCCACTGCCTCCCTCCCACCACTGGCGTTCCCATGCATTCCCCATTTCCTCTCCACACTGGCCTCCAGTCCTTTCACTCATGAAAGCGATGCATGTCTGAGGGGGAGCTGAAGGTATAACTAATTTCAAAGCCAGATCTTAACACCGAAAACCTGTGGTTTTCAAGTTGTTGTTGTTGTTGTTGTTTTAGAACGGGAAGGGGAAGAAAAAGCTATGACTCTGGTAGTGAGGAGATGGGGCCTTTTGCCATGTATTCAGATGAAGGAGTTGGACAGTGAGGCAGAGAGCAGGTAGGGTGAACAGCAGGTCTGCTTTTATCCACATGCAGATGCTGGTTGGAGGGAAAGGTGTCTGAGTGTCTCTGATGATGCTTTGCTGGGGCCCACCCAAATCTTGGGCACATTGGGGCACCATCCCCACTTCGGAGCACGTCCAGTGAAGTGTGCATTGGGCACTAGTCTTGTTTGGCTATCATTCTCTAAGGTACTCAAATTCACGTTGAACTTGGCCCTAGACCAGATCATCTAGTGCACAGGCAAATTTCACAGACAAGGACGTTGAGTCCCAGAGCAGCTAAGTGGGTACCTGAGGTCATGTGACAAGCAAAGGTGGCAGAGTTGGAAGGAGGGACCACACCTCCTATTGCTCACGGCTCGCCCGGTGGAGAACGGGCCCCTCTGGCCTCCCAGTCTAATTCTCCTTGCAGAGTCATGTGCTGTGTCCCTGATGTTTTTATTGTACATGATAATTTAAACTGCTTTCAAAATCACTGTCTCTTTTGCCTTATAACAAGTGTGAATTAGGTATGACAGGTATTGGATAGATTCAAAAACTTGAGATACAGAAAGGCCAAAGTCACAGGATGAATCAAGTAGTGGAGCTTGTTCTGTTTGCCCATTTGTGGTCGTTTCCACGAGGATTCTTTGGCCACTCTGGTTCTTCCAGACTGAGGGTGAGGATGCAGCAGCAGAGGTGACTGGCCCTTGGAAACAGACAAGTTGCAACTGGGATGGCTAAGGTCACCTTTCCCATCCCCGTCGGTCAGGGGACACCCACAGAATCACACCTTTGGGTAGAATTTCCTAGGCTCTGGCTTCTGTGCTCTTCACCTGACAGTGATGAAGAGATGTGGCTGAGAAATCTGACCTGGAGTAAGGAGATGCAGAGGGCATGCAACAGCCGCTTCTCTCATTGCTGTGGAACATTTCATTCAGCTACATGATGAATTCCCACGTAGTCACTCAGTTCTGGTTTTGTGCTCGGATCCAACCAGGGACGTTTAGCTCTCTGGGTAATCCAGGAGTAAAAGAGACCATGGGTTACTCTCAGGAGGCTCGGTTTCACTAGGGAAATGAATAGATCCATATAGACACTTAAGTAGCAATTATGTTATAAATGAGTGGTACCTTAAGTATGTTACAGGAGTTCCAAAAGGGAGTGTGCTGGGATGGCTGGAAGAATCTGGAGGTTCCTGGAAGGAGGCATGAATTGGGTGTGAAATGATGGGTAACATTTAAAGAGATATTTATAAGAGGAGACAGTGTTCCATGGGCACGGACACTCTGGAATAAAGGCAGAGGATGCCTGTGGTCAGAGACACATGGCTGAAACTGAGGGTGCCTGTCAGAAAGGACAAAGGCAAATTTGAAGTTTCCCAAATTTAAGACTTTTATCTGAGTGCTGCCTGTACTATTACATATTTACTTAATATTTTTAAACATTGATGCTTTTATTTCCCACTGAAGCCCCAGTATTCATGAAATCACAGGTTTGGATATTGTAGTTACAATTTTTCTTCATTTATATTAACATAAACATTGGGCCTCTAAAAGAAAAAGAAAAGTTTATCTCCGGTGCCTCTTAAAATCATTAGTGCCACGGGGGCCACCCTCTGGAAACACTGGAGTGGGAGAAAGTTTAGAAAACTGAGGTGGATTCTAGAATGTTTAAAACCAGGATGAGATCATTATTCTCCAGACCATGAGAGATGTATCAGTTATGATGACAAAAAGGATTGCTTTAAAGAAAGCTTATTACAGAGAGAGGGGAAGATTTCATTTGTACTTGAAGCAGAATCCCATTAAATACTATTGCCATAGCTTGTTTCCCAAGAACTAGATAATGACGCTACTCAGACTTTGGTGTGCAGAAGAATCACTGGTTGAGGGGCTTAAAAATATAGGTTCTCCTGCCCCACCTTCAGAGCTTTTCATTCTGTAATTTAGGACGAGTGCTAGGAATACTCATTTTTAACAAGATGTCCTGGAGATTCTGACCAGACCATACCTTAAGAAACACTGAATTAGAATAGAAATTGTGGGCAGGAGAAGTCTCCAGATAATTAATGTACCAAGACTTTGTACGTAGAAATGTCCTGAGATTTTTGAATGGACTTTTATCATTCTTAAAGCAAGATTTATAAGCAGGATTGGGTAGACTAGAAGTATTGGGGTTCCCATGAGAACCAGAGGCTGAATGAATGCTGGCTGGAGCAGCGCTTGCATTTAGGACAGATGATGGGGGAGCAGGGGGATGGCAGAGAGGGTGGGTGGAGCGTGCCGCTACAGCTGGCTGGTCCTGTCACACTCTGGAGTTTGCTCTTTGTCACCCCAGTAGTCTATATCCTTAGCCTCAGTTCTCTCCTGTTCTCCCCTTCCTGCCTCTGAAGATATCTTTGGTTGGTGTCACTCCCGTTCTTCATCCTGTGGAAGAGGCACTCATAACAGTGCTAATGACAGAAAGTCATTGTCTGAGAGGTGGTTCGGCAGAGCACCTAAGGGCAGAGCGCTGGAGCCTGGCTGCTTGGGCTTGAATCTCACCTCTACCACCGACTACTTTCGAGACCTTTAGGGAGTGATTTAACCTGTTTCTGTTTCTTCTTCTGTAAAAAGTGGGGATAGTACAAGTCCCTACCTCTAATGAAACGGGCTTGTCGTGGGGATAGAAGGAACACATGAAGTGCATAAGCCAATGCCTGGCCCTCAGTCAGGGCTCTGTGAATGTTTAACAACTATAGCTATCATTGTTATGTCCCCCTAAACCTACCATGGGGCTGGCACTTGAGAGGGTTCTTTCCTGAGTTGATTATTATACAGGACCTAAGGAAGCCAGTTTTTCTTAGCCTCCAAAGTATTTTTCATTCGGGGAGTCTCATTTGGCAAGGAATCGGACTCTAGTGTTTCTGTTTCATTTTTCCAAAGTAGCGCGTTGACAGGGCTTCTCAAAATTATCCCACCCTGCTGACCCTGGGGGATAGGCCGATGCCCCTTTTGGAGAGGTTAGGCTTGGGGGGCTGGCGTTCCCCCTGGGCCCCAAAGCCCTTGGGGAGAGTCTTACAATGCAAAAGCCAAACAGAGGGGCCTAGTGGTTCAGATGGTGGTGCCCTGGGCAGAGCCTGAGGACACGTGTTCCAGGGAAACTACCCTAGCTGAGTGTTCTGCTGGTGGCCTGAGCACATGTTGATATACGCTGCCTAAAAGCCCATCTCCTCTGTCTTCAGGACTCTGGTCAGGCAATCTTTCGGAGGATTTCTGAAAACTTCTATTATCATTTAAATAGAGTGAGGTGGGATGGTCTGGAAAGGGGCGCCGAAGCCCTGGGAAGGGTCCACACCCACTTTGTGGGCACCTATGCCTTGAATTCGTCCCCCAGCACCTGAGGTTCCAGATCTCTCCCTGCTCTACTTCCTACCGACTCATATAGTACTTACCATCTAATTAAATATTGCTCCCCATGGTACATAATTACTTATTTAACAACTACCCTAAGAGTTGATTCTTGACCCAGTGCTATCATAGAGAGCTGCTTGACTTTGTGTGCCCGAAGTTAAAGGGCCTCGAGCCTCATGGGCTGTCAGGGCTTGCCTGTCTGTCCTGTTCCTCTTTCTCTGTGTCTTTGACCAGCAGCAGATCTGGTGAATATTTAAGACCATCAGCTCCCTAGCTCCTCAGTGGGCCCCTCACCCTGAATCTGTGAGCTCGAACTTCAGGATGCCTGGACCAGTCACTAGTTGTGTGTCTTTGGGTACGTGACTTAGGCTCTTTAAGTCTGTTTCTTTGTTTGTAAAATGGGAATATAATAGTTCTTACCTCTTAGGGTTGCTGTGAGAAATAAGGGAATCTATGTAAAGTTCTTAGCAAGGGGCCAGGCTACAGTACATTCTAACAATTTTTATTAATATTTGAAGGGTTATGTGCGTGTATTTATAGTTTTAGAATCTTAAATCAGAACATATTGTCCAGTGAAAGATATTTTTCTCTTTGATTTGTGAATGTATTTATATGAGAAGTCTCACATTGTCTAAAAATAAAGTTGATTTAGTTACACTTAACAATTGCCTTTTTGGAAATATTAGAATTACTTGAAATGAGATTGTTTTGGGAAGTCTAGAACTGTGACCACTGGAGTCAAAGGTTAATTATTTATTGAAGCATATGAGTAATTGGAAATAGGAATATTTGGGAGCTGCTGTTTCGGTTTTGCTGTACCCATTTCATCTAGTTTCATGGGTTTAAATACATTCTCAGTGCTGTTGACTCTAAATTCCTAATTCCAGCCCATACCTGCTCTTGAGCCTCAGAACTCATATATGCGACTGCCTTCTTGTCATGGCCATATGATGGTATAAAGGGCATCTCAAACTCAATTATGTCCCAACCTGATGTCCCCCCTCCCCAGTTTAAGCATCTCGTAGTTTTCCCCATCTCAAGAAATGGCAACTCCATCCTTCCAATTGCCCAGGCCATTCTTGACGCCTCTCATTCTCATGCACCCCGCCCTGTATGCAGTCCCTCAGCAACATCTCTTGTCTCTGCCTTCAAAATATGTCCCAAATCTGATCAGCTTTCCATACCTCTGCCGACGCCACTCTGGCCCAAGTCCAAGTCATCTCATGCCTGGATTATTTCAACAGCCTCCTAAGTGGTACCCCCTGCCCCAGCTTCATCAGATCATGTCACTCTGCTCACAAACCTCTCAGGGTAAAAACCCTTATCACCATCTGTAAGACCACCATGGTCAGGCCTCCTGTTATGACCTCTCTGACCCCATGGCCCAGTACTCCTTACCGTTCTGTCCTCTCCCAGTCATATTGACCCACTTGACACCCTTACACTTACTCACTATGTTCCTGCCTCAGTCTTTGCACCTGCTATTCCATCTTTCTAGAGCATTCCTTCCTCAGATACCCTCATGGTTCAAGTCTTTACTCAAATGTTACATTCTCAGTAAGGCCTTTTCTGACAATCCTGTCTAAAATTTTACTCTTCTCCTTGAAACTTTATATGCTCCTTTCCTGCTTTATTTTTGCTTTTTAGCTCTTATCTATCCTATATATTATATAGTTTTCTTATTTGTCTTCATCTCTAGCACCAGAACAGAGGTTCAATAAATGTGGAGGTTTTTGTTCACTGCTCTATTCTTGGTACTCAAAACAATTCCTGGCACACTGTTGCATTAAAGAATGAATTTAGTCAAACAAAGATGTATTCCCCTAGCACCCTCTGTGGTCTAGCACTGTGGTAGATACTGGGGGCTTGATAAAACAAAAGTGGTGTATGGTATCATTCCTGCCTCTGAGGAGTAGGAAGTATAGTTGGGAAGACCAGTAAGATAAGCAGTTGAGTGAATTCCTTAAACGATCTTTCTGTATGGTTGAAAGAAGTAAGGAGAAGGCAGAAGAAAAGGATATTTTATTTTATAAAACTCTATGGGATCCTTGAAGATGTTTTTATGAGAGAATGCTGTATTATTTCCATGAGGCAATTTGCACCAAGCTGAAGCAACTCCATCAAGTCTGAGGTTTCTTTATTTTTTATTTTTTTCCAGCCTACTGAGATATAATTGACAAATAAAAATTATATACATTTAGGGTGTACAGTGTGATGATTTACTATACATATACATTGTAAAAAATTATATATGTGTATATATATACACAGACAGACATATATATATATATTCTTTTTCAGATTCTTTTCCATTACAGGTTATTACAAGATATTGAATATTATTTCCTGTGCTATACAGCAGGTCCTTGTCAAACCGTTTTTAAGGGTGGAAGCTGTCACAAAAAAATAAGGGTTCCAAAAAGTATGGAGTTTCCTCAAAAAACTAAAAATAGAGTTGCCATATGATCCAGCAATCCCACTCCTGGGCATATATCTGGACAAAACTATAATTCAAAAAGATACATGCACCCCTATGTTCATAGCAGCACTGTTCGCAATAGCCAAGACATGGAAAGAACCTAAATGTCCATTGGCAGATGAATGGATAAAGAAGATGTGGTACATATATATAACGGAGTACTACAGACATAAAAAGAGAGTGAAATAATGCCATTTGCAGCAACATGGATGGAACTAGAGATTATCATAGTAAGTGAAGTAAGTCAGACAGAGAAAGACAAATACCATGTGATATCACTTATATGTGGAATCTAAAATATGACACAAAAGAACTTATCTATGAAACAGAAACAGACTCACAGACATAGAGAACAGACTTGTGGTTGCCAAGGGGGAGGGGAGGTGGGAGAGGCATGGATTGGGAGTTTGGGATTAGTAGATACAAACTACTATATATAGAATGGATAAACAACAAGGTTCTACTATATAGCACAGGGAACTATATTCAATATCCTGTGATAAACCATAATGGAAAAGAATATGAAAAAGAATGTATATATATGTATAACTGAGTCACTTTGCTGTACAGCAGAAATTAACGCAACATTGTAAATCAACTATACTTCAATAAAATAAATTTAAAATAAAAAAAAATAAAGGCTACAAATGCTGTATAACCATTACGGAGCAAAATGATTGTCTGAGGTTTCTAAAAGAGGGAACTGTATACCCTGTGGGTGCTCAGGGCCCATGCTAGGTGCTGTGATAGGGGGAGAAGGAAAAGGCCCACTTGTCTTCCCTTTGCAGAGTTTAAAACCAAGTTTAAATTCTCATAAGGGCTTTAGATACAACACCCTTTGTAATTGGCAGCAACAAGAAGTGAAATTTTACATTCCAGCACCTGAACTCACAGAGCTCATTGAAGCACACGCAGACAAAGCTTCCAGGGGTTTCACTTAGTTGAAAAGAACTCTGGAGCAGGCCTGCAGTATTTTACATAAATAAACGCTACACTTGGCAAAACATTATATTTCTCTTCAAGTCCCTCTGGGTATATATGGGCTTGTTAAGTAATTACAATCTATTATAATGCTAATTAGCAGGCTGCACCTATTTGAAATCTAATTTTCTGGCAGAAACCATGCAAAGTGGGCAAAACTCTGCACTGTGCTGGGAGAACGGGAAGGACAGGGACGGACTGTTGTCCTTGTACCTCGCCGACCTCTAAACAGAATGGAAACTCCAGACAGAATAAGATTGTGCTCTGTAGTATCTATTGCCTGGGAGGAGGAAGGGCACAAGCCTGTCACCAGATCCAGGTTAAGGAATGAGGACCTCCCCCCCATCCCCCGTCCTGTTCCCCTCTACCTCACCTTGAAGTCTCAGAGAGTTAGTTTTGAAGCTAGTGAAAAGTCACTTTCATTTGCCAGCAAGGAATAAACTCATTGAGCTACTGACCCAGCTTCAAGGTGTAATCAGTCAGGTTCAAGAAGGGTTTAGCAGGTGCATCTATGATTAATTATTGACGAAAAATTGACTTGGAGTTTGCTTATGTCCTTCTTGAATAGATTTGTTTGTTTTCTTCAGACTAGAGCATCTCTTGGTGCCCATTGTCCTTCTGCAGCCAGATGTAAGCATCTTGTTTTCTTTTTTAAAATAAATTCTGTGTTTATTTATATATTAGGAAAAAAAAGACTTTTTTTTTTACGACAATCATGGAGTCACAGAAAAATTGAGAAGAGATACAGAGATTTCCCATACACCCCCTATGTACGCATATGCCCCCTCATTATCAGCATCTCCCACCAGAGAGGTACATTTGTTACAACTGATGAACCTATACCATAATCAAAATCACTCACTGTCCATAGTTTACCTTAGGGTTCGCTCTTGGTGTTGTACATTCTGTGTTTGGACAGATGTGTAATATATATCCATCATGATAGTATTATATGAAGCAGTTTCACTGCCCTAAAAATTCTCAGATGTAAGCATCTTGTGAGCAGACGTGTCTTCAACGCCAATCAGAGTATGAGCCACTCAGAAGGTGCATGTAACCTACTCACTCATCCGTGCGTTGAGTAAAAGGTTGCCTCTTTGGAGTCTGTCTTGTAGAATCTCAAACAGGCAGCACTCTTTCATCAGACTAACTTAGCTTCTGCCCCTCTTAGAAATTCATCATCCAGTACAGTGCTGAAAAGAAGGATGGTGGAACCCACAAAAGATTCTAACCAGTGGACAAAGAGGAGTCTTCCTTCATTGTTCCAGCCATCCTTTCAGCCATTTAGTGAATATTCATTGAATACCTTATATGCCAGGCACCATGCTAGAAGCTGGTCCCCGATCTCATGGAGTGTATAGTCTAGTAGGAGACACAATATTAATCAAGGAATAACACAAATGTCCTGGTATGTAAAATTACAGCTAAGAAGGAGAGCTCTTCACAAAACTTTCAGAGCCTGGGGACACCTAGACCTCACCTCTTCAGGGTTGGATTGGCTAATACCTTTTTCTTTCCCTGAAAAATTTGTTGAATGGTGAGTCAGGTGACTTCTATTACCAAGTGGCATTGGACCTTAAATTCCACATCTGTGAAAGCAGGAGTTTGCATAGTCTAGAGGCTTAGTAAGGCCTGTGTGAACAATGATCCTGACTTGGCTGTCTGCATTTGGGGCCTTGACTGTGCTCAACCTAGCACTTGATAGTATTTTATCTTTATTGTTCTCCATGTAGCTAAGTCTTGTCTCTCCTGAGAAACTTCCAGCTTCTGCCTTTTCCCCTCCTCATCCTTCTTTGTTGTTGTGATCAAAATCACAAAGGTATTTTTGAAAGCTCACTTCTTCGCCTAGTGTTCAAGGCCCACAAAAATACATTTATTTTTAAAATGGAGTCCTCTCTCTGTATCCTTGAGCCATTCAAAGAATATGCTAAAAACAAACAAACAAGCAAGCAGAATTTCTAGAATACAGGGTCTGTGAATCCATCTCTCTACCTTCCAGACTGATGATTACCTAAAATGTTTTGGGCAGCTGATCGAATCATCAATCAGCCAGCAAGAATGGAGCATGTGATCGACCAGTATTTGCCAGCATATCTTTCAAAGTATAGGAGCCTTGTAATATTTTCAGGTTGCTGTGATCAAAGAGTTTGGGAAATGTTACAGAGTCAAATGCACATTAGTATATTAAAGACTCCAAGATCGCCTGTAGCAAAGGGACTTGTATAACTCTGTATGTAACCACTTATTTCCAAAATTATTTTGTCATAGAATGCTCTTATTTGTTAAAAATTATTAGCACTATAGAGCTAGTGTTTTGTGCACATATTTTGCAAAATATTATAATTAGAAAAAAGAAGGAATGGACTTTCCTCAAGTGGGTCACTTGGGGATTCAAAGGTAACACCCTTTTATGAAAGTGAACTTGAGGAACTGTGGGATTTCACAGGAGGGGGGGATTACTGTGGGTTCTGATAGTTGGCAGAGGCTTCTTGGTAAGATCTGGAGCCAGTCCTTATAGAAAATGGAATCTGAATAGACAGGGAAGGGAGCCTCTAAGTTGAAAGGAGAGCATAAAGAATATTGGACTGGCAGTTTCTAGCATTTTGGGTTATGAGGGCAGTCAGGAAATCAGTGAGATTAAAGTAAGAATGCATTCCAAAAATAATTGCTTCAGTAAAAAAAATACACAAAAAAACCACCAAGGAATAAGATATCCAAAGAAAGGGAACAGTGAGTAGCATGGGGTATTCATTCATTAATCTATCCATCCATCTAGCCGGCCAGCCAACTAGCCAGCCAGCCATTCAACAAATATGTATTGAATACTTTCTATGTTCTAGGAATTTTGCTCAGAGCACAGTGTTGAACAAAATCACTCATGATATATTGAACTCTTTATTAGCAAGGAAATCTATCCTGAGGGCTAACCTCAGTCTCTCATCCTGTATTTCCAGTTAATTTTCCTTTGTTTATTTCTTGATAGGCCTAATAGAGATGGAGAAAAGCTTTGTAGCATCCTTCATGTAATTGAGTGGTGACTTGTCCAAATTCATGAACATAAAAAAAATTGTGTGTGGGCTTTGGAGTCAGTCCATCCTGGGTTGAATTCTGGTTTATCAGTTTTGGCCGCATGATCTTGGGCAAATTATTTAACTTATATCTGTACCAGTCTCTTATCTATAAAGGGGAATAATAGCTGTCTTGTAGAGTTATTGTAATATTAGATGAGAAATGTAAAAGTGCCCAGCTTCTAGCAAGTTTTTAAAAAAATGGTAGTTAATTATTATTGGGAAATATCTGCAATTAATATTTATTACTAGATACAGGTAAAATTGTGCTTTGTCTGAAGATTTTGTTCAGTAATTCCCAGCTAAGGAGTCTTAAGCAAAACCTTTTTCAGTCCCTACTTCCCTCCCTCCCTGAAATGAGCTAGCAACAGGAATTCAGGGTTTGCTAATTCCAAGTGTGCAGAACTAGAATCCCACACTTAACTCTTCTTAGGTGACCCCTTGGGGTGGGAGGTACAGGGAACATAGATGACCTGCCCTTGGGCTCTCTTTGGTCCTGATGGACAGACCTTCCCAACAAATTGCTCCCTCTTGCCTTTTTAAAAAGCAGAGACAGTGTTGCATTTTGACCTGAACAACACCTGCATCAGTTTGTGGGCCTAATGTGGTAACTGAGGTTTGAGGGTTTTTTAACAGCCCAGTTTGCTGTGGTCCAGGTGTATGTCCCATTTCTCTGGGCCAAAGCATCTGACTTCATTTCCCTATTATGCATGTCTTCTGTAAGCCCAGCCTCCGATGCAGTGCATGCCGATCGCTCTGTTTTCCTAGCCCAAATGCCGGCAGCACCCAAAGCCACTCCATTTAGAGAGTAGGACTTTGCTTTTGACCCAGGCACTGGAATTGCTAAGGAGTACCAAGAGTTGAAGAATAGCCAGTCTTTTGAAAAGATTACTGTGTGCTCATAAGGAACTATACATTTACTTGTTAATTTTCTGTTGAGACCCTTGGTCTTTCAGCTCAGATTTCATTTTAGATAATTTATATTGAAATAACAAAAATAAGTGTGGCAGATAGCTCATCTGCCCTTCTTTATGGGTCAGTTCTCAGAAACTGCCTTTTCTTCTCTTCAGTCATAAAAGTCCTTTTCTTCCTTCAAATCCTTCTTCAGACTTCACCCAGGAGCAGCAGGTCTGGTTCTTTTGTAGCTTTATGACTTCGTGAAAATTCACTTAACATCCTCAAACTTTGGTTTCCTAGTTTATGAAAAGCGTTAGTACTATTTTTCATTTTAGAGAAGACTATCTCATTTAAGTTACAGGTGCCTGAGTACTAATTCAGGACGACAGCTTTAGGACTGGTTTTCGTATCTTTATTAGTCTGGTTCTCCGGAATCCAGAGGATTTGTGCAAGAGTTGTATGGTAGCACTAAATCCCCTTTCTGGGTGCTTAGAACCAAGGATAGTCTCCCCCCACCCCAGGAGCTTATAGGATAGAGTCCAGCCCCATCATCCTGCCAGACATTCAGGACCCTGCGTGGCTCGCCCCCTTGCCCGTTTAGCGGATCCCGCATCTTCTGAGCTGGGAACCTCCTCCACGAGGGCTTGTTTCTGTCCTCTGTGCCCAGTGTTTCCTTGTGCTCTGATGCCCCATGTCCATCTTCCTGGGATATTCCTGCCACCCAACCAAGTCTCGTCCTTTTTGGGCCATCATTCCTAGAACTCTTCAGGCTACTGCTCTTTTGGCCTTTGGAATCCTGGTGAGGTTTCCCATCTGTGCCCTCCATTTACAAGTATTGCTGTCTGGTGTTGACGACCCCATACCCTCTGTCTCTGTTCTCTCACAGAGGCAGCAAAGGTCTCTGAGAGGAAAAACTCGTGCCATTTTGTGCTAACACTTGGCATATTGCCTTGAACATAATAGATACTTGCTGGGCCAAAAAATTTTAACGTTAAATACAGTAAGATTTACCTAAAAAAAGATGTCCTTTAGATGTTTGTTCTGGGGTGTTCTCCTTCCTTCTATGACAGAAAAGAATGTCATATTTTAAAAATTACACACATACACACATCTGTATGTGCTTTAAAAAAGAAAAAGGCAAGAGAGACTGCTGATACATGGGGACGATTTTTATCTTTTACTTTTACTTCAGCATTTTTTAAAAAATTAATAAACTTTATTTCCTAGAGCAGTTTTAGGTTTACAGAAAAAATTGAACAGGCAGTACAGAGAGTCTCATAAACTCCCTCTGTCCCCCCCACCCCAGGTTTCCCCTATTATTTTATATATATTTTGACTTGAAAAAAAGCAGGGGAAAGATGCAACACAGCCACTGCGAATTGAGGCAGGTGGTGTCATGGTTAAATGCAGAGGCTTTGCATTAGAGGGAGGTGGGTTCTAATCCTGGTTGTACCACGGAACCAGCTGTGTGACCTTTTGACAAACTGGGTAACCACTCTGAGCCTTCATTTCTTCATCTGTAAAACAAGGTCAGTAATATCTACCTATTACTATTGTGTTGTTTGGAATAAATAATATAATGCATAGAAAGTGCTTAGAAAAGTGCTTGTCACATGACAATCACTTTAAAATGTTAGCTATTATTATTATTATTCTAATTCTATTGTAAAAAATAAATTGTAGATTATGTGGTTTGGGACTTATGACGTCAGAGTCCATTTGGTTTGATTTTGTATGTCGGAGGGTGACTTGGGCTTGGGGGTTGCTTTTTGTCTGAGGGCCGTGTCTCTGATAGATTGTAGTTCGTGTTGTAATAAGTGACATAGGAAATGACTGTGGTTTGCCGAGCTTGTATTTGCTGTCTGCATCAGGCATTTATAGACCAGCATACATTCACAGAGTGCTGTGTTCACAGTGGCTTGTTTATTCTTTATCAACTCAGCTCCGCTGCTAATGAGCTGTGTGATCTTGGGGAAGAAATGTAACCTCTCTGACCTTCGGTTTCCTCTACTGTAAAATAAGAATAGTCGTATTGGCTCTGCCTACCTCATGGGGTTGAAAGACTCATTTACTATACCTCTGAAAAATGAAATATGTCACACACATGTTAAGCAGCGATGATGAACCACTTTGGGATTTGGGGGAGGGGTGTGGCATTTTCATGTGAAGTTTACAGATGGGAAAATTGAGGATAGAGGTTGTCCCCTGGCAGGGACTAGAGTGGATCTTATCTCCCCAAAGTCCCTGATAAATCTGAGCGGTGAGCAGCATTTGGGTTTCTGAGCCAAACAGTCTGCCTTACCCTCACATTGTTAGGGCTGAGGATTTAAAATTGATCTGCGGGCTTTGTTTCTAGGAAACTGGCGTCTTAGAAGCCCACCCCCACAAGCAAGAGAACATGTCTCTTTCTCTTTGCTTCCTTATCCCTTCTTGGCTCTTTAAATTTTTGTCTTTATCACGGCTTATCATATGACTGGGCACAGACAACCGAACGCCAACTATTTTAAGGGGAAAAGGGGAGGAAGACAGATAAGACAGTGATTCAGAAACGAGCAGGAAAGTGGAGTCATGTGGTCGTCCCCTGTGGGTGGGATGTACAGCAGTTTTTGAGACTGAGAAGGCCTCCTGAGTGCCTGGAGAGTAAATTAGGCCTGTCGTGAATGTGTTTTAAAGCCCTTCCCTGTGCTGGGAGAGATTCAGGACCCAGATGGAGCACACGATCCACAAGTCATGCCCTCCTGCCCTGCTCTGTGCCTGGGGCGTGCTAGGTGCAGTGGAGGCTCCAAAGGAGAGGCCTTGGCGCCTGCCCCCTGGGAATAGGAAAGGGCAAAGCGATGCCCACTTGAAAAGACTGCTCACATCAGTTTCAGAGTGAGAGGAAACTGGGTCTTGTCCTAACCTATTGGTGAAGGTATAAATTAGTGAAGCCTATTTTTAGAGAG
This sequence comes from Balaenoptera ricei, assembly GCF_028023285.1. Lineage (NCBI taxonomy): Eukaryota > Metazoa > Chordata > Mammalia > Artiodactyla > Balaenopteridae > Balaenoptera > Balaenoptera ricei. The sequence goes on along the minus strand of NC_082651.1, from coordinate 65,032,031 downwards.
CAGCCTGGCCGGTAGTATCTGTAAAAACCAAAATGTATATAATCAAGATATAATCCAGATAATGTTTATAATTAATTCCATTGTTAGTTATCAATCATATGGATACGTTACACCGATACTATTTGAGATCCAAACCATCGCTTGTCCCTGATGGCTGAAGGGGTGGCCCTGTGGCTGCCCACATACCGTTAAGACTGCCATGTGGCTTCTCTGATGGAATTGGGATTTTAGGCAAGTGAGCATCATTTAACCCTTTCAAATTTAAGTCGATTAAGAACTTTCAGAACTTTTGTCTATTTTTTTGTAGGAGGATCTGTTTTTCTTTTTGATGGGGAAAGACATGAGAAAAGAGAATAAGGGTACATCTTGTTGAGTTTTTCAAACCATGGGTCAGGGCCCATCCATTGAGGTCATGAGATCAATTAGGTAGCTCTCAAACAGCGATATTAAATATGGAAATAGAATAGAACAATGTCAAAATGACCAGAATGCATCACAGGCAGTAAGCGTAAATGTTACTTTAGAAAACTTCTGCTTCAGTTTTATGTGAGTATTATTTATATGATGATCTTAATTCTCACTGTGGGTCCCAGTAAAAATTTTTAAAAATTTGAGAAACATTGGCGTAGAACACAATTTCTAATTTAACAGGCTTTTGATGAGTACCAGTAAGAGGGAGATAAGAAAGGAAAGAAGATAGGGTTCCCTGCATTCAATAAGCTTCCAATTGGACCTCCCTGGTGGCGCAGTGGTTAAGAATCCACCTGCCAATGCAGGGGACAAGGGTTGGATCCCTGGTCGGGGAAGATCCCACATGCTGCGGGGCAACTAAGCCCGTGCGCCACAACTACTGAGCCTGCGTGCCACAACTACTGAAGCCTGTGCACCCTAGAGCCCACGTGCCACAACTACTGAGCCCGCATGCTGCAGCTACTGAAGCCCGGGAGCCTAGAGCCCGTGCTCCGCAGCAAGAGAAGCCACCACAATGAGAAACTCACGCACTGCAACGAAGACCCAACACAGCCAAAAAAAAAAAAAAAGTAAGCTTCCAATTTCCTCACCCCCAAAATTCCATAAAGGTGGTGGCTTTTGAAGAATGGGTGGGATAGACTGCTTCTGGAAAACCTGCCTGAGTCTTCCTTAGTGAACAAGTTCACAACAATGTAGGATGCAAAAGTGACCTGATGAACTGAAATACCTTATGTTCTCCAAGAGCCCCCATCTCCTGACACCCCTGCAAATGGCATTCAGTATCAGATAGTGGTGCATCAGGGTTCATGTGTTGAACTATCCGAAGTTCAAGGTTAGAGAGCTCAGTTTGTGCCCTGTGATGTGTGGTGGGTTTCTCTAGCACTAGCTACACTTCAGCCAGCACAGGATAGTTTTGCACTTTTTCATCAGGAATGTGGTGTCTTTGGAAAATAATGTGTTTTGACCTCACCCCTCATGGCACTGCACAAGGTTAATACATTTATTCAAAAACCTGTACTGTTTCTCTTGATTTTCCCATCAAACTTGTATGGTAGTAAATAGATGTTCTCCCTCTTAATTTGACATTTGAGGACAACAAGACCCAGGGAAGTTAAATGATGAATTGGAGGCTGGGGCAGATGAATGAGGACCTGGGTCTCTTGGTTTTTAGGATGAGGCTATTTACTGCACAGGTAGAGGTATATAGTCTCCCAAACACACTGACCTAGGGGACCCAGGGCCTGGCCCAGAAGGTATTGATATCAATACCATTATACATTTAATACCTTTATATATTTGTACATTTAAGCTGTATTCAAAAGGCATTCAGATGAATCAAAATTCCTTCCTACTTTTCTCTTTCCCTCCTCTTGCTTCTCTCTCTCTCTCTCTCTCTCTCTCTTTCTCTTAGGAATGATTAGATGGAGGAAAGGTCCATGGAACATTTTCCCAACAGCTGAAATTATGCAAAAACTGCTATTTAATAGGAGATATTCACTTAACCCTTATGTATAGATGGAAAACTCAAAGAGCTCAGAACGTAGGTGATTTGATCAAAGTAAAAACTCCAGTAGAGACAGAGAAAATATGAGAAATCAGGTTTCCTCATTCCTATCAAGGTGATTGTATAGCTATACCACATTGGATCCAACCATCATCCACCTACCAGGCTTCCATCATCCATCATTTTCCATCCATCCCATTTATTGGTCATAAGTTAATGCCAATACCATGTGTCTAGAACTTTTAGTAAGGGAGGTTGATTTATTTATTTATCTTTTCAGTTTACTCTTCAGCTATTGACAGGGGCAGATGATCAGACCACCTTTGGGCTGACAAAAGTTGAAACTTGCCTGTTTGACGAGATGACCATTTGCCTCTCTCTCTGGGGTTGGTCTTTACATGTCAAGGGGATGGTAAAAACCGTGATGAGGGGTAATTTAAAAAAAATAAGTTCGCTTTTTCTTCCCCCGACTTCCAGAATTCTCTAGAGTGTCAGGATGCATTGATTTTGTAATTCAGCCTACTGTACTGACAAGATCCTTCCTTTCAAGTTGGAGTTCCCAAAATGTGTTCTGCAGAATAAAAGAAGTTAATAGATCATATACATTCAAAAAAGGAATGCTGTGTCAAGTAGATTTGGCAAACAATGGATTAAATAAAGCAAAGAACTTACTGTAGGACTTTTCAGAGCCTTCAATATGCTGATTTCCGTTAGTCTTCAGGATGGCAATTGAGTGAATAGTGTTCCCAAACTCATCTGGCCATACAACACTGTTTTGGGGACAGTCCTTATATATCTTGAAGTAGTATCATTTAGGAAGTACTATCTGAGAATCTGGCCTCTACCATATAAAGCAAATACTACATATTTGGGACTGTTGACCAAGGGAGACTGATGTGGTGAGCAGGAAGGGATCATTATTAGTTTTTGTTAATCTTTTAATCATTAAGTCTAAACCTTTGTTTTTAAAAATAGGATCCCAAGTGTTGTTTATAGGCCTCTGACCCTAAAGGGAGAGAAGCTGAGGCTGGACAGTTGTTTTTATATGAAAAAAGGAGTGCAAATAGGGCTCTTATTAGTAGGATTTTCTACATGATATTCTAGTAGTTCATCCTTGTTCTGTCTTTAGCCAGTGACATTATAAAGCAGTCGCCAAGCTAATATTATGGTTCCTGAGATCATTCATGTAGAATTACATGGGCTGAGGTCAGAAGCCCATGGTTCCTCCTCCTTCCTGACTCAGGTCAGGCTGAATAGTATCCAAGTGCAATTTAACTCTTGCTCCTTCTCTTCAGAAATCACTTGTTACTGGGTTATTGCTTCCAATCAACTCTATTGTGGAGGCATGTTTCAATATTTCATTTCCTTGTGTTTATTAGAAAAGATTGGGGGAAAGCTACATGCAAAGATCTGAGTGTGATCGTGGGAGCTGACCTGCAGTTAAAAAAGTGAGGGAGGCAAAGATTGATTTCAGGTTTTCATGTCTTTGAGGGCCCCTCCTAGCCTGGGGCCCAGTCAGGGTTCCTGGGTTCCTCTTGGCTGATAAACTCATTTACATTGGGGTGTCCACACATAATGAGTTATACAGGCTGGAGAGGGAGCAATCCTTCACCCAGAGGGCGATATCTCTACCTCTGGAGTTTTCAGATGTCAGTGATAGGTGAAGATGAGCTTTTTTGGCTGAGAGGAAGCTTTCAAACCAGGTACTGTCCTGTGACCAGGCTATTACTGAGACTATGTCAAGGGCTAGGGTCTCCACATAAACCTTCAGCAGTGGGTCAGGACCCAACTCACCTATGCTGAGTGGACATATTTCTAGATTACCTCGCATTGAAATGCTTGTCTCCCTTGTCCGTGAGGGATTAGTGCTTTTCCACTTTAAAGGAAAAACAGGCCATAAATTACTGCGGAATTTTATGGCACTGTCCAAAGCACAGATTGGAAGCCAAGGAAAAACAAAACTCCAGCTTCTTTATGGAAAGTCAAATGTAAAAGAGAGATTGCTTCCTGAAAAGAGGGAGGCACTGCCTAGGGGGAGTGGAGGGATAAGGGACTTGAACTTAGTCTGTAGAAACCCATCTTCTGGTGCCCCTGAGGATTTTATGAGAACTCTGGGCCTCAAACTGATGAACTTGAAGGCAAAGGGAAGCAGGTGGTTGAACTGATTGGAAAGTAGGCGAGAAAAGTGATTATTTTTGGTAGCAAGATTTTTGTGTTTGGATTATGCCTGCTGTAGATCCAGTATCTTAATTTACATTCGCCTCAGCAAGGCAAAGAATTCCCCAGGTCATTCATACACCTGATTCCAATTCAAGGCTTGTTAAATGTTGGAGAAGGAAAGGAAGGGGTGGTGTGGAAGTTTCTGAGGCTGGCTGACCAGGGAGAAAGCAGACAGATCCTGGGGGCTGGACTTCGTCATAAATTACAGACGAACAGAACACTCTAGAACATTGTATGTTGCAAAACAAAGTAGAACCAGCACAAGAAAGCACTTTGTACGCATACGTGAAGCAGTCTCCTTTCTAGAAAATGTTTCCTCAAACTAGGAAGATCCAGCAAGCCCTGTATCATCTGAACCCAAGCCTTCAACTCTTTTCAGCTGTCCTTTTCTGACAGTGGATACACATGATGCTGTAAGTCTTTGCTTTCATGCCTTTATCCCATCTCAGGAGCAGTGGGGGGATTGTGACCGTATGGGGGGAGTAGATACAGTCATTTCACTGTCATTTCTTGTTTCAGAATTGGAGTGAATCTGAATGAATCATAACAGTTGCATTTAATATATTCTCCTGGGTATTGGCTAATTTTAAACCGGTCAGACGAGTTTTAAGGTCCATGTGGTTTGGGGAAATTCAGTGGTGCATTTCCTCGTTTGGTCACCCCTTATTTCCCTCCAACTTTGTTCCTTTTCAGCAAGCTGGTCTACTTGGCATGGTTATCTTTGATCATCTGAGTAGGGAGGAGGGGAGACTGGGGAGGGGCTGGGCTGAAGGTCATGCAAGAAGCATTCAGGTCTCTGCTTGTTAGCCAGCACCGCTGGGAATTCCCAGGGGTCTTGGGGAGCTGGCCTTCAGCTTGCAGAGGGCCCCAGGTGGGAGGCCGCCATCCACCAGGAAGCTTCCAGCTAGCAGATGCGGGGCAGGGGAGGGGGCAAAACTCTGATCGTGGAAATGAAAGTATCTCAGCATTTTGCTTCTTTTCCTCCAAGTCACTGCCTCCACTCCAGGCTCTGACATGAGCAGCTTTAGCCTCTCCACGTTGACTTTCTGCCTTGGCTCTATAATCATGGTGGTTAATGGATGCCAGGTGTGTTGGTGTTTTTTTTTTTTTTTTGGAGAAGTTATTTACTACCGGAGTGGGGAGATCTTCTGGGTCATGGGAAGTTCAGGGAGCCCCAAGACAGCGTCACTGGATGGGATCATTACCAGAATCACCCGCAATCTCAGGATGTCTGCCCCCACCTCCCCTTGCTTGTCTGCTGGATGTTCAGCCCTGTCGACGTTTCATAGCTCACCTGAGCAGATTCCCCCAGTAGCCTGTATTTTGATAATTGTTTGCCTCACAGGGCAAGCATTACAGTGATTGAAGTGTTGCTCTGTGAAGGAGATTTTTTTTTTTTTAATTAATTAATTAATTAATTTATGGCTGTGTTGGGTCTTCGTTTCTGTGCCAGGGCTTTCTCTAGTTGTGGCAGGTGGGGGCCACTCTTCATCGCGGTGCGCGGGCCTCTCACTGTCGCGGCCTCTCTTGTTGCAGAGCACAGGCTCCAGACGCGCAGGCTCAGTAATTGTGGCTCATGGGCCCAGTTGCTCCGCGGCATGTGGGATCTTCCCAGACCAGGGTTCGAACCCGTGTCCCCTGCATTGGCAGGCAGATTCTCAACCACTGTGCCACCAGGGAAGCCCTGTGAAGGAGATTTTTAAAAACCAAAACAAGTGCAACAAAACCATTTAAAACATTTTAATAATTTCTTAAAGGATGCAGAGCACTTTCCTCGCTTAACACATGAAGTTCAGAATGACATCAATAAAGACTATATTTTTACATTAAGAGGAGAACTCAGTTCAAGGCTGGAGTGTAGGTAGAGAGAAGGATGGTTCTGCTTGAAGTAAATTGTGACCCACCCACCAAAGGAAAGCCAGGAAGTGGCGCCAGGGGGTGCAGATACCATAACTTTTTCATTCTCTACCGGACACACACATTGTTCCATTGTGATGAAAGATTTGTTGTAATGAAGAGGGTAGTGAAAAGCTCAGTCCAGGTTCTAGGGAGGTTTGGAGTAAAGGCAGCACACGCCCATCCTTCTGTGGTTAGTCACTGCTAGTTGCTGAAGGAGGGAGGTGTCAAGCATCTCCATTCTTTCCTTTGTTCTTCCTCATTTCTAGATCATTCACTCATTCATTCAACAAATCATTAGGGAGCCCCTGCCTTGTGCCAGGCATCAAGCCAGGCCCTAGGGTTATAACTAGGTCATGATAGATATATGCGCCCTGGCCTCAGAGGGCTTCCAGTCAGATTGGGGGACAGATAAGCAAATGGGCAATTACATAGTATGGAAGTGCTGTGATGTATGCCACTTAAAAGGGGCCTCGAACTAGGTTGTGGGGCAGGGGGAGGCTTTTGGGAGAAGATGACATTTAAGCAGAGACCTAAAATGAGAAACTAAAAACGTGACTGCAATGTGAAGCGGGGTGGTGGATGGGAGTGGGTTGGAGGTGTGGGCAAGAGTAAGATTTTTTTTGTCAGCTGGCCCCTCCCTCCCCTCCCTCCCCCTCCCTCCCCCTCCATCCCCCTCTCTTCCTGTCTCCCTCCCTCCCTTTCTCCCTCCTTCTCTCCCTTCTTTCCTTAAGAATTAATCCTTGGATCATGAGGAGCTACTCTTCGTGCATAGCAATTTGTGAGTTTGGGCTCTATTCTGGGGGTAACAGGGGAACCAGGGAAAGAGTTTTAAGCTGAGAAATAGCCAGACCAGATTTGAAATTTATCACCCTGGAGAATGGACCAGAGATAGATTTAAAAATTAGGGAACTGTGGTAGTTAGCCCGTTAGAGATGCTGGTGACCTGGAGTGGGAATTGGCAGGGCTGATAGTGTTTGGAGAAGGCAGAGCTGGTGGTGGATTGAACATGGGGATGAGGGTGGCTAGGATCTAGGATGAACCTCACGTTTCTGGCTTGAGCCATGGGGTGGCTCTGGGTGTTCTTTACTGAGATGGGTAATTCAGAGGAATGGGTGTCTTTGTGGGCGCTGGGGTCTTTGATGGCTGCTTTAGATCTGCTTTGGGGAATTTCATCTTGGAATAGATAAGGCTGTTTAAGGTAGTGAACATGAGGACAATTGAAAGGTGAATTAAGTGATAGAAAGTCTGCAGAGATAGTGGGAAGTGAGACGAGCATATCACCAGCTTTTCCTGCCCTCTTCTCTGCCCGCACAGCGTAAATGTCAACCTTATTTTACATGAGTCTGAAATATCCTTTAGGACCAAATCAACCAAGTTGGTGGTTCATCCACTGATCCAGGAGAAAAGCTTTGTTTCTTTGTTGTAACAAGGGAATTTTGACTTACCTGGCTTTTCTGCCTTCCTCATGTCTTTCTTTTTGGTTTTCTTGGATTATATGTCTATGTAAATACTTCATATTGAAATTTTGGGCTTTTCTGCTTAAACTTTTAATATTCTACCCATGTTCACATGCATTCAGAATATACAGTATAATTCTTTTGAATTATATAGTGCAAAATATTCTTAAAATGTCCTTTTTTTAAATTAAAAAAAATAAAAGAAACCAAAGTTAAGATTTAAAATTTTATTTTGGTATTTGTTACTAGTGTGATGTATAATTTTAGTGAAGGATCAGGTTTTAAAAATCTCTCCAATGTTGTTACATTCTGCAGATTGCAAATGTTTTGCAACAGCTCTTGCCAAATAAAAAATGCATGTGCTAGTTAAGGGCACCAATTGTTTCTAAACTTCTTTCTGATTTTAAGGGCACAGAGTAAGCTTGGGTAAATCAGAGTGTTAAAACAAGTATTAGGTGAGGAAATTTTATAGATGAGAATTTAGAAGGCAAAAATTTATATTAAGGGAAATTTGGAGGGAACTCTTCTTCCAAGATAATTAAATTATTTACCATCCAGAAATTTCTCCTGGAATTATCTGGAAACTTTTTTCATTTCTCTGAGTGTAAGCTGAGGCTCGGTGGACTCAGATTTCACAAATACAATGTATTTTTAAATTCCAGAAGTCATGCATCTGCGGGCATTTGTGAAACTTGGTGCAAATAAAATGAAGAGATACGTATTTCAATTGTTTCTGCTTTATTCTCCTTGCATTGTCTCATTATCAGCAAGATTCATCCTTGATGAAGCCTAGACAAGTGGAAAGTTTCTCATTTTGAAGTTTAGTTGTTTTTTAATTGGTCACGCCAAAGAAAGGCTTACATTGATTTTGAAAGACAAAACATGTCATTGTTTTTTTCACTCATGCCCAACTCCTACATGGCTGACTGGATATTGTTCAAATTTTCCAAAAGAAAAAAAAAAAAGAAAGAAACACCCTTATTTTGGGTCAGAAGCCAGTCATGGAAAATTTCATCCCAAAAGGATAATTTTTCATAAATATGTAAGCAGCAAATGGCAATGTGACTACAATAGACTCTGCCCCTGAACTTCCATAGAAAATCTCATGCTGTAAATACTCAACTTCAGGCACACATATTAGGTCCAAAAGGAAAACACAGTACTGGAAGCCTAATTATGCATTTCCACTGGAACTGAGACTTCTTCTGAGACCTGTAGTGGGGTAGGCACAGGCCCCAACTTCGTTTTTATTCCACATTCATTCATTCATTCATTTTTATAGCATGTCTACTATGCAAAAGGTGGTTTTGCTAGGGAAAACTCTGCCCTCAGCATTTGCAATCCAGTTTGGAAAATAAAGTGCACATATATTAAAATCTAAGTCCATTTGTAATAAGTGCCAAGGATGTGATAGAGACAGGAAGTACTGTAGATCTAAGAAGGTCAAGCTCATGGGTATACGGGCTCTAATAGTTGGGGAAGTCCTCCTAGGAGAAGTGTAACTTGAGTGATAGGTTGAAAGATGGGGTGGATTGAGGCACATGTGCGATACTTACACAACGAAGAGGGTGTGGAGAGCGTGTGATTGCGAAGAGCAGGGAGCCTGGCGCCTGCGGGTGTATGTGGCCCTCTGCTATGGGTTTGTTGATTGACCTGTGTAGACACTCTGCCCTTCTGTCATCTGGGTTCCTGCCAGCTGGGACAGAGAGGCTGGCTCAGCTCAGCCCTTCTGGGTCTTACCCGAGGACTATGCAACGTGAAGGTGAAGTCCTAATAGGGCAAAGGTCATGGGAAGTCTATTTTCCAAATCCAGGCTCTGCCTGTTTCCTGCAATTTTATTCCATGTTATTAGATCTGGGAAGAGGTTTAGCGTCTCTCGATGTTAATAGAGGATTTGAGAGAGAGTGTATACTGAGAGAGAGAGAGGCGAAGAGAATCAGAGATGAACAGGTGTGTGTTGGGATGAAGGGTGAGGGTACGGGTTTGAAGCTAACATTCACAGATGTGGTGCTGGCTGTCCTAGAAACAATAAAAGTCACCAGACAAATCATGAGGGGGTAGATTGGTATTGGGACTGTAAATTTCTAGAGGCTGTCAACTTTGTTGAGTTTAAATGGTGAGTGCTAGCCATCACAGGAGGCCTCACTGCAAGATTTGTTCTTTCCAAGTTAGGAGATTCTGGCGTGTTCAGGCTAATAGAATGGACTCTGCATACCCCTCTCTGCCCTCACTGGGAGGGAGAATGGAAAAAGAGGATCATGCTCCTGATATCCCAAATATGAGCTAATACACTGTAGGGATGCTCACCCCAGCCCTTTAGGCTCAAACCTGTTCCTTTGACTGATAGTTTTATGGTGCCCAGGGTTAAACATTAAAGTCATGCTGTTTATATGCTCAGGACATGGGGAGCCAAACTGGGAAAGTAAAATAAAGACAAGCTGATAAAGCACAGCCCACTTCTGCCATTAGACCAGAACTCACACACTCTTGGATATATACATACATCTATAACCAAGGCATCTTGCTGTTGAATGATCTTCAGGAAGCAGAAAAACCTTTGAACAAATGTCCATTTTATAGAGACTTGCCAATAGCCTTCTACATTTCAGCTTGTGAAAATAAATGAGAAGGTATGGTTGTCTCAAGGTGCTTATAACAAAAATCTGACTGATACACATAAAGCAGAGCTTTGTCCTAAACACTCTAAAGTTCTTATACATCATATTTGTTCTTCACTCAGGAGACATTTATTGACTACTGTGTTCCAGGCACTGTGCTAGAGGTTAGATATTTTAAACCTTAAGTAACTTAGGCATTACAACCTATAAAATGTCATTTAAAGACATAGTGTTTTCTTCCTATACTTACTATAACCACTCTTCATTTTTCTCATGATAGGAAGTGATTGTGATTGAGTATCGAGGGCCACATAGTTATTCTAGACTTTAGCCAGGTGTTTTTTTAAATTTCCATTTAGAAATTGGTCCTGTTATATTTATCTGTAAACCAAGTCATAAAGTTTTCAGAGTGACCAGGTAGGAATTTATGTACATAACTAAAGGCCAATCAGATCTGTTTTGATTTTAGTGTTTTTACCTGTGGTTAATGCCCCATTTGACTCCTTGGGCAATTTCATCTGTGTTATTATATTCCAAAATTTGTCTAGTTTTGTTGGTTATCCCTTCCTCGGTCTGGGGGTGAGACCAGGGATACCAGAAGCTAGGGTCATTTCTTGGTGACACAACTGCCAGGCCCACATGAGTGGACAGGAATGGGTAATGCCTATGGGAATCCAAACACTGAGACTGTGAGAGGAATGCACACCCTGTATTTAAATCAGCAAAGGGGCTGGGTTCCCCTTAGTGAATACAGTCAGCAGTCACTACTCCTATAACGTGTATTGTCTGGGTCACTCATTTGGCACTTATTACATCCTGTCTTGGGTTATTAGCAACCGTTGCATGCATCTGTTTTTTCCTCCCCAGCTACACTGCCCCATTGGTGTAGATACAGGCTTTCCTCCCCATTCAAATTCTTTACCAGTGCTCTTTATGGGGAGCAAACTGGATGATTGTTTTTATTATGAAATAGGGGTGTTTGATTTATTAAAATATAAGTTTTTTTTTTCAAACAATTATAAATTGACTAATCGAGCCTACTTTTAAAAAACAGATTTATTGAGGCATCGTTGACATAGAATAAACTACATGTGTACAGTTGATAAGTGTACAGTTTGATAAGTTTGGACTCGATAACTTTTTTTTTTCAAAAAAAATTCAGTAAGCAGCGACTTTGTGTAAGTTGCCAATCTAAGAGTGTGAGGTAGGAAGTTTCAAAGTGACACTTGTGTGGTGGTGAGGGGGTGATTTGGTGCCCAGATGACTTTCCAATTGTAGTTTTCTGCCTTGGTGAGTTGAGGTGCTTATGGCACGCAGTGGACATGTGATAAATCCTGCTCACTGAAGGTCATTTGTGTGTAGTTGTAAAGTCTTCATCTCTGTGCCCTTTAAAAAAGCAGTATTTTATGTCTTTTATTTGTTTATTTTTTAAGGAAGGATAGTTTTTAAAAATTTATTTTTTCCCAGCTATATTGAGGTATCATTGACAAATAAAAACGGATATATTTAAAGCATACAACGTGATGATTTGATATACTTATATATCGTGAAATGATTACCACAATTAAGTTAATTAACATATCTGTCACTTCACGTAGTTACTTTTTTTTTTAATGGAGGATTGTTTATAATGCCCTCAGAAACTTAGGACATTTTATCCTCTTGACAAATCCAGCAATGATTTTACTTCCTGAGTGAAGGGATGCTGGCTGGCCAAGGCTTGGTTGGAAGATTCAGTCAGGAAAGTAGGTGGATATTCTTATCGCTGCAGAATCTCTTACTCTCTGGATCCTTCTTTGATTTTCATAAGGGCTGAGCGAGTCCTGCAAGGGAATTGAGTGCCAGGGCAGGCCAGCTGAGTGTTAATTGATTCTAATTAACACCCCCATAGACTGTAACAATTTTTTTTTTCCCTCCAAGCAGTCAGCCAAGTAGCATTAGGAAAGGTGAGACATCTTTCTCTGGAATCATCCAAGAGGCAAAACTATTTTCAGGCTCTGTCTCTGCAAGTCCTGCCTTTCTCAGGAATAGGGAGGAAGTGAGATAAGGAAAAGAAATACCTGAGGAGACAGGTGCCAGGAAATAGTCACTCTAAACCCAGCTGTGGGCTTAGTACAACAGGAAGAAGATGCTTAAGGTCTTTGCACTCAAGTACCTGCCAGTCGAGTTGGAAAGAATGAGAGATGGGATGTAATCAAGCCTTAATGTTTCATGGGAGCTGGGGAAATGTTTCTTGGGAGCAGTATTTATGGACATTTCAGAAGGCGTTTTCTTACCTTGAACAAGTCATTAGAGCTGGAACTGGATGCTGCTGCCAAAAGGATAAAGTCTAAGAAAACGAACAGTCTGCAGACAGTCCTGAGTGCTCCCTCCCCTTTCAGCCGCACTCAGCGGGGACCCAGTGCCTGCCTGTAGTAGTAGATGCTCCTGTTTTCCCATCCCTTGGCAAGGCATATGGTTTCCATTAATGGGCAGCTAAATTTGCAGCCAATTCTCAATCATTTGTGGTGTTAGGGGGACAGAAATAATGTGGGAAGCTAGAGCCCCAAGTCAACCCAAGGCCTTATTAGTCAGAAATTTCAATCTTCCTTGCCATCCAACACCACAAGCAACTTCAGAGTACAACTGGCTTGGTCTTGGGGGACTTGGGGGTGGGAGGAAGTGAGAAGTTATGCCAGAGCTGGACAAAATTGTGAAGTGAGGTGGGGATATCTTCATTCCCCTCCCCTCCATTCAGTAATGCGATGGTTTTGATAGTCACTTCATCAAAACTTGCTCTCAGACACATCTGCTATCAGCCATTTAGACCCCAGTATGACTATAAGCCTGTGGGTTCCCATTTTTAGGAAATTTGCCTTTTGAATTTGGGTCTTCTTGGTGAACCGAAAGGCCTGGGTTTCTGGTGACGGAATCATAAGGAGTTGAGGAATGGGCAGGCCCGATTCTGAGATGACACTAGCGAGGAGAAGGCCTGCCTCATATGCACTCAGAAGAGCACCGCGGGCAAGCTTCACCCTGGGTTTTCGGAGATATGAGCTAGACCCACAGTAGGAAGTACTTTCTGCCTGTGACACAGGGCGCACACATGAGGAGGAATGGAATGATATTTACCTTCCTATGTGAGAGGCACCTGATCCATTTTAATAACCTATGGCTTAATTTAAATAATGTTGACTGGATCTACTAAACTGATTTCACTACCCACAAGTAGCATGTGAGTTACAGGGCCAGGCCAAGCTGCAGTTTTGGGTTTCCTATACCAGGGCGCCTAGTCAGGGGGCTGGTGTGGGCTGAACCTTGACTCTCATTTCTCTTGCCAAGCGGGTGCCCAGACTTGGGGCTGGGTCTTCCAGAAGAAGGGGTGCCTTTTAGAATGTGTACATGGAGTGATCCTTGTGCCCAAGACTTGTATGCATGGGACTTGTGTGCCCCACCCAACACCATTTGTAATTTACAAATAAGATCTCTGTGGCTGGTAGTGTCCTGGCAGTAGGCACTGTGCAGAAGAAAGAGAGGGTAGAAAGTTACAGGTCAGGAGAGACGAGATCCAGAGTGAGAAAGGATGCCTGCTATGGCTCTGGCACTGGTGAGAGTACAGTTGAGGGGGATTGGTTCCAGCGCCCCACAGATACCAAAATTGGTGGATGCTCAAGTCCCTTATCTAAAATGGTGAAGTATTTGAAGTATATAATCTGTGCACATCCTCCTGCATACTTCAAATCTCTCTAGATTACTTGTAATACCTAATACAATGTAAATGATATGTAAATTATTGTTAATACAATGTAAATGCTCTGTAAATAGTTGCCAGCATGCAGCAAGTTCACGTTTTGCTTTTTGGAACTTTCTGGAATTTTTTTCTCAAACATTTTCTATCCGTGGTTGGTTGAATCCTTAGATGTTGAATTCGCAGATATGGAGGTTCCAACTGTATCTGTTCCCGGCTTCTTCCTCACGTCCCATTCACTTTGTGGTCAAAAGATCAGGAAGGTGCTGAACCACGACAAGGAGAAAAGGGCCCATGTGACACTGGCCACTGCTTCTTAGATTTCTCTGAAGGGAGGAGTTAAATTTCTTTCTGTGATGGAAAAATTGGGAAAGAGCAATAAGGAAAAAATATATGTAATAAAAAATGAAAATAAACAATAAATGCAGCAAATGTCTGTTGAAAACTTTCTCTGTACCAGAGACTGAATCAGACACTACATTGTTTAAATAACTTCTTATAGTCACCATGGATCACAATAAATTCTTTTGAAAAAAGATGAGATTTACCCGTCTGCATGAGTGCCCTCATTTGAATTCTATGATTTTTCTTCATTTCTAGCTAGTCACTAGGCATAAATTTCCTGAAAACAGAAGAGACCCAACTACTGTTATTCAAATAATGACCATTTTGCCAGGAGGGAGTGTCAGGGAGTTAATTAAAGCTAACAAAGCCATTGCCAGGTTTCCTAGGGTAAGAAAAAGTTTTCTTTTCCCCCGTGTTCTTGATTACACCATGGAAAGCATAGAAGACTAACAGGCATTTCTTTTGTGTCACTCAGAGTTTCTCATTCAGCAAATACTTACTGAATATCCACTGTGTTGCAGACACTGAGTAGGCACCTGGCATGAAGCAGGACTAAGAAATCCTTGACCTCAGGGAGCAGGGTTGAGGGGAAGGTAAGGCTTACTAATGAGCAAGAAAGGGCCCTGAGACCCCCTTATATGGGGATCACTAAGGGTCCTACTCAGTGTGTACCAGTTAGGATTAAGTGTGCCTGCATGTGATAGAAAACCTAAATTAACAGTGGCTTAAAGAGACAAAGTTTTATGTTTTCAAGGGTAAGAAGTTTTGATCAGGGCTGATATGGTATTCCAAGATGCTTTCAGGGACCCAGGGTCCATCCAACTTTCCACTTCATCATCCTTAGTGTGTGGTCCTCCCTCACATGGTCCAATGTGGCTGCCAGAGCTCCACCTCCAATGTGGCTGCCATAGTCATTCTAAGAGAAAGAGAAGAAGGAGGGCATACTTTCTCCCTTTTAAGAAAGGTTGGGAAATATAGTCTTTATTCTAGGCAGTCATATGCACAGCTAAAATTCAGGAGGTTTATTACTAAGGAAGAAGGGGAGACTCGATATTAAGGTAAGCAACTAGCAGCCTCTCCCCAAGCATGGGGTACAGGGATGTGGGAAAGCTTTGTAAAGGAGGTGGGATGTGACACAGGCTTTCATGGACTGGGTAGTATTTGGATGAGATTGGCTGACACCCTGTTCACTGTACACTAGACCCGTCCTCTGCTGTGGCAGATGTAATAGAGCTTGCGAAGGTCCTCCTCTGGCAGCTTGTTTGCAACTTGTCCATTGATAGAGCCCTGACCACCCAGTAGTCCCAAGAGTCGAGTTGTAGCTTAGCATGTTTTGATTATTATTGTTATTTAAAAATTTAAGTACAGGAGATTTTGTAGGTATAACATAGGAAATCACACCTGGACATTCTTAGAATGGAATCTTAGTTCCTTGTTTTTTGTCATCCACAAAACATACTCCTGACCCTATCAAGCATGGCAAATAAAAGGGAGGGGAAGGCAAGCCGAAATCCAGAGAGACCCAGCAGGGGGAGTGTAGTTGGATGGTCCTAGAGAAAAGCTTTTCCTTCTTCATAATTTCCTTGCTTCTGTTTCCCCCACATCCCAGAGTGGAAATCGGCAGTTTGATATTCTCCCTTTTTTTTTTCTCCTTTAAGCTTCTGCAGAATACAGAGCCAAGCAGGATTACATGGATTGTTAAGGGTCATGCTGCCAACAAAATAAGGATGTCTAATACCACTGCCTGTATTAAACATTGTTCTGTAGGTACTCGCTGAGGCACCTGGACAAGAGAAAGTATACATGTGGAAAGCAAGAGGTGGAATTATCATTATGTGCACATGATATGCTTATATACTAAATGATATACTATTTATTATAAAAAACCAGAGAGTACAGTAAAGTAGTTTGACACGAAATTAATATACAAAAATAGCTTTAGAGAAAAACAACCAGGTAGAAATAGGAAATAGAGTGGAAGCAAAGACTCCATTCCTAGCAAGGATAAGTGAGAATAATTAAGATGAACTAGTTTTATAGGACATTATATATTTTAAGTGATATTATACATATTTAAGTAGTATAATACTGACACTTGAATAGACAGGAAGATCAGTAGTATAGAACAGAATCCAGAACTAAGACACCGATATATATATGGAAACTTTGTCTTTAGATAAAGGTGGCATTTTATATCAGTAAGGATAATGATAGATTATTCAATAAATAGTTTGGGACAACTGGATAGCCATCTGCAAGAACAAAAATTGGATCAATACCTCACTTCTTATGCCAACATAAATGCCAGATGGATAAAAATTTAAATATTAAAAGTAGTAGAAGACAGAAGTTTTAAAAGTCTTGTGGTAACACAGTCTTCCTAGGTATAACACAAACCCTAGAAATCATAAATAAAAAGATTTGTATATTAAATTTCAAAAAACTGAAAAAACCCAGGCCTCATTGAGGCTAGGTCCCTGACAGCTTCATGGACCATCAGAAAGTCAAGAAACAAACAATGAACAGAGAATTATGTATAAAAACCAGGGGCTTCCCTGGTGGCGCAGTGGTTAAGAATCCGCCTGCCAATGCAGGGGACACGGGTTCGAGCCCTGGTCTGGGAAGATCCCACGTGCCGCGGAGCAACTAGGCCCGTGAGCCACAACTACTGAGCCTGCGCGTCTGGAGCCTGTGCTCCGCAACAAGAGAGGCCGCAATAGTGAGAGGCCCGCGCACCGCGATGAAGAGCAGCCCCCACTTGCCGCAACTAGAGAAAGCCCTCGCATAGAAACGGAGACCCAACACAGCCAAAAATAAATAAATAAATAAATAAATTTTAAAAAAAAGAAAAAAAACACCAAAGGACTAATATCCGTTATAAAGAGCTCTAATCAATTAATAAAAGATCAGCAACGTAATGGAAAAATGGGGAAAGACAAGAACAGATTATTGACAGAAAAAAGAAATAAAGTTACTCACATATATAAGAAGATATTCAACCTACAACAGAGTTTGTTTGTTTGTTTGTTTTTAATTATCAGAATGGTAGTTAAAATATTTTTAACTATCAGAATGATAAAAAAATTTATCATTGAGAGTGAAGGGAACCAGACATTCATGCATAATGGGAGCATAAATTGGAACAACTTCCATGGTGGGTGTTTTGATAATCTTTTATCAAAATAAAAAGTGCACATTAACTCAATAATTCCACTTCCAGAAATGCTATCCTTCAGAAATATTTATGTGTAAAGATATGTATGAGAAGATTCATTCCCTCATCTCAATGTCTTCATCACTCTGTGTTTCATTCTGCTCATCTGTGAGGTGGGAATAATGATTCTAGTTTCCTGACACTTGAAATGGCTGGTATAAGAACATCTCAGAAACAAGCTAGGCTGCCTGAAAGAAGAAGAAAGGTAGTCTTTAAATTTAGGACATTATTCTGGTGTTTGAGAAAAGCGGTCCCAATTATAAAGCGATTACCTGTGCTTTGAAATACCAGGGCAAAGCCAGCACAGCCATGCTAGGTTTACACCTGCTTCGCTACTCTGGCATCAAGAGTTGTGTTTGGAAGCACTTGAAAGGCCTTTGGAGGCCAGCGTGATGGAATGGCTGGTAGCCTTTTTGGCACAGGGCCTCAAGAGATGGAGCAATGGGTCAAAGCACGCCTCACCACTTGGGGACATCTGGCCCGACCTTCCCGAATGCCTCAAGATGGAAGCTCTCCTAGGGCCGTCTTCCTGGTTCCAGCATGTGGAGAGCCCTCAGATTTGACATCACTTTCACACCAACATTAATTTGACACAGATAATGATGCAACCTGTTACACAGCCCATCAGCATAATTATAGGTAAGGAAATTGCTAAGGGAGGTCCCTGAGCAGTTGGAGGCCAGAAGGAAATATTTTCAAGTAATTAATGGGTGGACAGGTGAAAATTTTTATTATTTAAAAAAATAAGAACGTCCTAGAATAAGATGTTATAGCTCATATCTGTCCAGAAAAGGGTATATACTAGAAGTTAAGCTGAAATTCATGGATGCTCAAACTTTGATTTTAATCTCTTCTTCTTTAAAATATCATTTTAAAAGTACCTTGTTATATTTCCTTGTTTTTTTTTTCCCTTAACCCCCAAATAAGGCCTAAAAAAATAACCATTCTGGGAGTTTATAAACAGCAGAGGCTAGAATTTAGCAAAACAAAGAGAATTTAACTTGGATGAATACATTATGCATAAAAAATAGAGCATCGGTCTGGGCTTTGTTAATGGCAAACGCCTAAACCACCAAATGATTGTGTTGATTTTGTGGGTTTCTTGAAAGAGACCAAGCATTTAGAAACTGTCTGACTTATGTAACACTTCAGCTAGGGCATTGGTTAAAAGTCAAGAAAAATAAGGCACGGGGAACAGGATTTCAAATAGAGCTTCCTATCTGTTTGGAAGAATACACTCTAATGATTTGTTATGATCGTTTTATAAATTGCACTGATAGCAAATGCACCTTGGGCCTGGGGTCAAGGGCATTAGCTGAAGAGACTGTCGTATCAGAAGGCTTCTGAAATGCCTGCATGAAGCAAAATTCAAAAGTTGAGCATCAACAACATAAGCGAATTGGTGATGACCTTTTGGGAGCTCATGTTTCAAAGCAGATCTCACTGATGTGGGCAGAACCTAAGAACACAAGGAAAATGAACCAAATGTTGCAGGCACAGATGAGCCATCTGCGTGCTCTGTTTAGAGCAAACCTCATACAAGAAGAACAGGGTGAAAGAAACGTAAATGAGTTAGGGATCATTTCTTTGCTTTTCATGAAGGGAGAGATTTAAGCACAACTTGTAGCATCTTGGGAATAGAATTTGATTTAAAAGAGAATCTAGATCACAGATTCCCTGTTTTAAGCATGTCATATAAATAAAATAAACAGCAGTGACGCCTCATTTGCCCGGGGTGTAGATTTCAGGTAACCCTGGGCAACCGGAACAGGATCATGAATACGGAAATGCTGTGGAAGAGCAGCAAGAACTGAAGGGCCAGAGGTCCAGCCTCCAGCCACCCTCAGGCCACTTTCTGGACCTCGGTTTCCTCATTGTTGAAATGAAGGTATTAGACAGTTTCAAGGTCTCTCTCCCTGTTAAAAATAAAAAATGTGTTATCAATGCTTTATTTGTGTTTATACATTTATATATGTATAATACTTAAAAAGATTTAATAAATATACTTTGTAAAGAATTCAAACAGTAAAAAGGCAGATGGCGAAAAATGACCTTTCCTCTTATCCCAGACTACCAGCTCCCTGGTTGCAGAGGCAACCATTATACTAGCTCCTTGTATATCCTTCCAAAAATATTCTATAGGCGTATTAGGTATATATCTCTTGAGAACGAATGGCATAGTTGTCATACACAGTCCTGCTTCTTGTCTTTTTTACTTAACAATTTTGCAAACTTTTTACTTTACAATTTTGGGAATTGTAATTATAGGCTCCATCTACTTTCTTTCTTCCTTTTAAAGACTCTACAGTATGATAATCCATAGTTCAGTCATTAGTTTAACGAATGTCTTGTTGATGAAGAGTCAGTTTATATTCATAGATCTTTCCTTCGACTCCCTATAGCTCTAAATTCCTATGGCTTTAACATCTTGGTGAAAAGATATCTGAGTAAGAAAAAAAAAAGATAGCTGTTACAAATCACATGTACTGCTCCTCTTGGGCGATAAAAGCCCACCTGTTACAAGTCCTTGACCACAGGTGTGTATGGAGTGAGGCGGCAGATGAAACCCTAGTCCTTACATCAGCGGAGGCCGGAGATAGAGGAAGCATGTTGATTCCCACAGGGTGGGCCTCCTGCACTGTCATTTTTACCCAAGTGAGAACCCCTGTTGACACCTGGGTCATTCATTAGTAAACGGGTAAATCAGATTTGAGACCAAAACTTCACTGCCTTTTAAAATGATAAATACATGTTAGAGATTTTGCATTTCAGAAAGTTAAAAGAAGAATTTGGGGTTGCCGAAGAACCTCTCAAAGAGAGGGTTGAGCATGTGGTGTGGGAGCCCGAAGTAAGGGAGTTCACAGTTAGGGAAGTAGAGGGCGGCGTGATTTTCCCTCTGTGTCTAATGACTGAGTGATGAGACTCCTGCACTCTCAGGGTTGGAGAGGGGACAGTGGAAAGGCGATCGTGGACTGTCCAGGTGTTCCCGACCTGCAGAACAAGTGACAGTGGCAGCGTGGGCCCTGCTCGACTAGCCCCAGGCAGATGAAGTGCCGGCAGAGTGGGGACACAGCACATTTATCTTGGAAAGAATTTTATGTTTAGTATTTACCAAAAAGCTTCAAAGTAGTCATCATGGGAAAAGCCTGAACTTTGTTGGACTTCCTCCTCTTATGGCTTAGTATTTGTTTTATTTAAAATCACACACGTGGGGAACACTGTGTTTTTAGGACTGAGGATCTACACGCTGTAACCAGGCCCGAGAGGGGGCTTCTGGAAACCAGCGAGCCGTGTCCGTCCGTGGCCAGCCTGGGCAGTTCCCCTTTCTAAGCCGGGCAGGGAAGAATGGACCATTTGCATTTGCGGGGCGGGGGGTGGGCATCTTGCCACCCCCCACCCCCAGACCTGGTTTCCTCACAGGAACAGGGCTGGGCACACCTGCCGCTGCTCTGCTGTGTCTCCAGAGAGGTTGTGGGTTTTCACTGTGACTCATGAGCCTTATTTATGGCTACCACACCAGTGGAGACACACAGACGGAGTGACACAAGCTCAGAGAGTGTTTCCCCTCTTTCCATTCAGAGGTTTTTCTGGAACGCCCCCAGCATGTTGGCTTTCAGTGTTCAAGAAAGAGAAAAGAGAAAAAACTCATTCTTGGGTGAATTCAGCCACCTGCTCCCCACCCTGTTCATTCCCAAAGGCCTTTGGTTCAAGGGTCCACTTGGCTGAATTGCAAGCATTTTGGTGTCAGCATGGACATCTTGATAATTACACTCTGCTTTACTTTGCGTGTGAAGAGAGACGCTGTCCTTTTCAGCCTCCACTCCCCATGCCCCTTTTAGTGAGTCTCATTTCTGCTGGCTGGTATTTGAGGTCATTAGCTTAGTGGAACAGGGCCCTGTGCTAATGAGTCCAAGGTCACAGCTTTGCACAGAGGGTAGCCTTGCTCTCCCTTGGAGGACACCTGCAGGCCCCGCCAGCTGCTTTGTCCACGTTTCCATGAGGTATGGGGAGGCCAGGTGAAGAGGGTACAGGTAGCTTAAACTCAGCCCATCTCTTTTTCTTTCTGGACACAAAACACAGAGCTGAGGTTCTAGCAATTATGGGTTAGTAATTCTGTCTTAGGAAATTATGGTTTAAGTGTGAATATACATTCAAGTTTAAGGGATTAATTTTTAGAAAAATCTGCATTCGTGGCCAGAGTTCCTTGGTGTGCGTGGTTCATTTTTGTTCATGAATTCACCGGGAAGTTAATGAGTTTCAAGGACTCTATGGATACTGAGAGTTCACAAGGAGAAATTAAGATGTAGTTCCCACCTGTGTTAGTTTCCCAGGGCTGCCGGCAGCAAAGTACCACAAACTGGGTGGCTTGCAGCAGAAATGTATTCTCTTCTTATAAGGACAACAGTCATTGGATAAAAGGCCCACCCTAATGACCTCATCTTCACCTGATTACATCTGCAAAGGCTCTATTTCCAAATAAGGTCACATTCACAGGTGTGAGGACTTAGAACTTCAACACACCTTTTTGGGGGACACAACTCAACCCCCGACCCCACCTGTCCTTAGGTACCTTCCAATTCATGAGGGAAACTGATGGAAAAGGATGGTGAAATGAGTGCTATAAGAGCCCCAAGCACTGTGTTGTAAGAGTCCAAGGAAGGATACACACACTCCCAATACCAAACATGCACCTATGGCATGATGTGGAATGGTTAAGTTATAAAGGCTCTGTGGAGGAGTTTTCCCGGGCATGTGGCCTTGAAGGATGGGATTTAGTTCTAGAGAAGAAGGCAGTGAAGGGCATTTCAAACTGAGAGTAAGCAGGGACTTCCCTGGTGGCACAGTGGTTAAGACTCTGCACTCCCAATGCAGGGGGCCTGGGTTCGATCCCTGGTCTGGGAACTAGATCCCACATGCATGCTGCAACTAAGAGTTTGCATGCTGCAACTAAGGAGCTGGTGAGCCGCAACTAAGGAGCCAGCGAGCTGCAACTAAGGAGCCCACATGCTGCAACTAAGGAGCTGGTGAGCCACAACTAAGGAGCCCACCTGCCACAACTAAGGAGCCCACATGCTACAACTAAGAAGCTGGAGAGCCACAACTAAGACCCGATGCACCCAAATAAATAAATAAATAAACCAAGTGTAAGCAAAGTTATGAAAGCACACTTGGTTAGACCTGGGAAGAAAGATGCTTCCGGCAGAAATGTGAGGGCAGGATTGGAGATCTGGAGACTGGAGGCCAGTTGGGAGATTCTATAGGAGCCCCAGGCAGCTCTGGAGGGCCTGAACTTGGAAATGGTGGTGGGGTGAGAGGTCAGGGACAGATTATGAGGAGTGGGCTGGGAGCCGGGGAGTTGTTGGAAGGTGGCAATGGACAGGTAGGGGAGATAGTCAGGGGAGAGCTGACCCTCAGACTTCTGGTGGGATTGACTGGGAGGACGGTAATGCCTTTCGACAGGAGGGAGAGCTCAGGAAGAAAGCAAATTTGAAAGGGAAGATAATAAGTTTGTTTGTAAATATGTTGAGTTTGAGGTCATTGTAGCTCTAGGTGTAGAGGCTCAGCACAAATTCTGAAACTTGAGATTAGCACTCTGGAGGAAGTGGTCCAGGTTGGAGGTGAGAATGCCAGCATGCTAGTTGGAATCATGGGAATGGATGAAGTGACCTGGAGAGCGAGGGGACAGAGGCAGAAGAGCAGAGGGGCAAGGCCCAAGCCTTGGGGAATGCCTGGGGGATGGAAGGGGTAAGAGACAGTGCAGGTCGAAAGGCAGGGAGGGAGTGGAGAGTTTAGAGGAGAGAGTACACCCAGCAGGGCTGCAGCGGCCTTGCGTTAGCCGAGAAGACTGGAAACTAAGGAGACTGTCAGAGCTGACAGCTGATGTTCTGTCTGAAGGCTGTTTGGGAGAAAACCCTCTCAGTGAAGTGATGGGGGCAGAATCCAAATTGCAAGAGGTTGAGGAGATCAGCGGGAGATGTGGCAGCGAAGGTGGACTGTCATTCTTGAAAAGGAGAGAAGGGTAGACTGTCACTTCTTGGCAGGATGAAGAGAGAAGGCAGGTCACCTGAAGAAGCAGAGTAAAAAGAAGGAATAGTCAGTCAGGAAGATAGAAAAGAGGATCATTAGTTGGTGAACTGAGTTCTGGAAAAGATGGCAGGCTGTGGGATGTGTAGCCGGGAGAGAAGTTTAATTGAGACTCTCAAGGGAATTTTGAGAACAATGTAAGGAGTCATTGTGTGACTGCAGTGTGAACCTTGTGGGGATTTTTAATCCGTGAGGATCATTCTTGTGGGGGGCTCCCTGAAGACTAGAGAATGGACTAGTTGACCTGTGGACACAGAATTTTGTGATTTTTGGCCTCTGCTGCGCCCCACTGCCATGGGAACTGAAGGGTCACACCCAGCTCCAGTAACTTCCTCAGAGAGTGTCTAGCTTTGTCATTTTATGGCTGTTTCCGAAACCAAGGGACAGCGCCGCCATCCCAGATAGTCTTTCTCTGACCCAAGAACTAATGTGTCATCTGGGTAAACAAAATTGTTATAGGAGCCTGACCTAGAAATATCCATTTTCCCTCTGTCACCATCCAGAGGAACTACTATGCTTTTCTCCTCACCCTACCTCTCTCTAGATCTGAATTTCTGGATCTGGATCTGGATCTGGATCTGGATCTAGGGAATGAGCAGGAGAATGGGGGTGGGGTTAGGAAGCCTGGAGTGAGTGACCTCAACCCCTTGCCATGCTTATTTTTACCAAAGGCATCAGTCAGTCCAGCCCTGTGCTAAGTGCTCCCAGATAAAAGAGAGATGGGTTCCCTGCCTTCATGGACTTCCATGCGACTTAGAGCCTGTGCAATGCTAGTAGAGGAGACACGAGTTCCCTGAGAAATGCATGTGTGCTAGTTTTGTGTTTCAGAAAGGAGAAGCAAGGTCGGTGTTGGCTGGAGTGGTTGAGAAAGGCTTCATAGAAGACAAGAGTGGGACTTTGAATGATGGATCGATTGCATAGATCGGTAAGAAATGCAGTAGCATCCCAGGTTGATGGCCAACATGCTGGAAACAATGTGGCGTGTCCATGAGACAAGGAAAAGACTGGCCAGACTAGAGGGGACTGTATCTGGGAGTGAATGTGATCAGATAGGAAGGAGGCTGGAGTTTGGAGGGCTTTGAGTATAAGGCTGAAGAGTGTGGACTTTTTCCTGAGAGTGAGTGGGAGCTGCTGAACGTTATAGAGTAGGGGTCACATGGGCAAGTCAGTGTTTTGGAGAAAGAATTGCCTCTCCTGTCTACTTCAGTTTGGCTGTGTAGAGCTAACCGGCTCATGCAAGATGCGTTGGCTGTGTTCCCTGCCCTTGTGGAACTCACCTACAGGAAGGACACTTCCTCCTTCCTGTTTCTCCTCTCTCTGTTAGGAAACATCCCCCGGGAGCTTGGGTTCATTCCTCCAAACTGCAGAATGTAGGTTACTGTAAAGCTTGAGGAGAAAAACCTGTTTTTCAATTTTTCTCTTCTTTTTTTTCCCCCCTCAACATTGGTCTTTTGCCCTTAGCCTCTGAGGATCTTGACAACATTCTTAATTGGATTTTTCCTATTCCCACAATGAGTTTTCTGAAACCATCACCACTCCCAGAAGAGAACCCAATCCCGGACTGGAGGTGGAGAGGCCGATTGCATTTCAGTCTGTCTCACCTTTCCTGTGGGGAGATGGCGTGTGTGTTAGATAAATGCACCACCACTTAATGAAATAACTGCCCATCACAGAGCTCCTTGAAGAAATCCTAAAATAACAATAATAGAACATGTGCCACGCTTGTGGGAAGCAAGGGCTTTGTGGGGAAGGGGGTAGGGAGCAGAGAAAAGAAACAGATTTTAATGTCAGGCTGACAAGAGATTATACACATCAGTGGTTAAAATAATTACTTTTTAAATTATGAGAAAGGCCTTTTGGGGGGCCCTGTTAAATATCAGCTGCAGTTCCTTGCAATAGATTTGCTGGGGCCACAAAGAGACACCTTGCTTTTCCGGATCCCTGTGGGAATTCTGGCAGGAGGCAACGAAGCACACCCCCTCTCCTCCTGCCCTCACGTTTCGGCTTTTGGTTGCAGTGCTCTGTGTGTCTTTGCTCTCCTGAGGGCTTCTTCGATTTCTCCATCTCCCATCTCGGGTTTGCTTCTGCTTCTCCATCTTCTCACTGCTCTCAGGAGAGAAGTCACAGGGCCACAGGGCAGAGGAAGGTGCCACTTGGCATCCTCTTTTCATTTTCTTTGAAAAATGTAAGCCTCTTCTGGAATAAGCAAAAGGTGTGACAGGGACCTGCCAAGACGGTGGGGTGAGTGCAGACCTGAGAACTTGGATCTCAGTTTTCCCACCCAGCTAGAATCTTCTCACAGGAAGCTGAGAATGCTGATGGTCAGATTGTTCCACACGGTCTTTGTGTGATGTTCCAGCATCAGACCTCTCATTACATTTCTAGACTCATCACAGAACTTGAAGAGCTCTAATGCCCTTACCTGTGCAGGTAAGGACCAGGCAGTGATTGCTCAGAACACGGCTTGGTCATGTGACTGATCATGTGACCACAGCTCCCTAGACACAGATCTCCTGCTCTCCCCCTGGAACTCTGAACCCCACTTCCTTTTTTATTCTGAACGTCCGTTCCCCCTTGCCTTCTGTACCTGCCAAAAAGGGCCATGTTTGGTACAGAGCTGAAGGCAAGTCCTTTTATGACCACTCTTCCATTCATGCCCATGGTGATACTGGGGATTATCCACTGAGATCAAAGGTGGATTTCGCTCTAATACTCAGGAAGATGCCTCCATATAAAATGAAATGCTCTGGTGAAGATGACAAGTGATCACTTTCTCCTTTCAAAGCCAGTGCTCTGCCTGGGAGGGCCTGGGAGGTGGGGAGGGGACTGTCACCCCTGGCCTTGCCCCATCCTCCTGGCTGCCCACATTCTGCTTGGCTCTGGTCCTGAGGATTTTTTTTTTTTTTTTTTTGAGTTTCGGAAAACTCTGGTCTGGCTCACATTGTTGCCCTCTGTGCCTCCTAATGGTGTTCTGATTCTCTATTGGTTTTGGCCAAATATGGATGTAAATCCATTTTCTTCTTCATTTAACCAGGACAGATAAGGACTTTTACTGTCAAAAACAAAATGAAATACCCAAAGCAAACAGACAAAACCAAACCAAACCAGAGTGGAAATGGCAACCAGAACCGCCCCCGAAAGTGAAGAAATTGGGGTCCAACATAGAAGAGTCTTCCGCTCTTTACTCCATGTGGGCTGGTTGGCACATGTACGGGACATCTCCAGCCCCCTTTTTTCACTCTGGCCCTGATTACCTCATGCCTTAGGTGGCTTCCTACAGGTGCCAGCTTCACCTGGAGGCCCAAGGACCTCACCTACCTCCATTCCCAGGAGCTGACCGGAAGGAGCTTCCTGTTTCTAAGCCCTACCCTTCCCTTGAGGGTCCCATTTCCAGGCTGAATGAATTTCCAGACCAGCCCAGCTCACCACCCCAATTCCCAGCGAGATTTTTGTTGATGAACCAGCACCCAGATATTCCTGCAGGAAGGTAAAATTTGTCCCCAGTTTCTTTAATTGTGTGTGGATTTGCTTTCTACCTTGAAAGAAACTCAGAACATTAAAACTCTTGAGGACTTCATTCTCAGCCAGTGTGAATGGAGTGCAGCCTTTAGATAGAAGAAAGAGACCTGTTTCCAAAGAGCTGTGAGCGTGTGTCATCTCCCTGTAGACTTATTTTCAGTTTCCAGGCATCTGCGATCGGTGTGGACATCAAGCCTGTGCTGGCTTTATCTTCCACAAATGCTCCATTGGGTGCCACATACAAATGTGAGCAGTCCCCACTCATTTTGTGGGCAAGCTTCTGGACAAGAGGTTAAAATAGGAGTTTGTGTGTGATTATCTACTTCATAGATGTACATTAAAGTGACCAGATTACGGGTAGGTGAATTTGATGGAATCTTTTTTCTACCAGAATCCCAAATTGTATTTTGAATCTTATTTTAGTAAAGTTAATGTAATCTGGCTTGATATAAAACAGAAATCTCCAGTTGGGGGCTAGGAGTGAAGGGAAGGGGCTGTTTGGGGGGAGCGTCCCCCCCCACCCCCCAAGTCAGCGTGGGGATATGGCTCCCTGGGGGGAGGGTGGGGGAGGTGACAGCCTTGATTTTGCCCAACATCTCTGCTAATGATGCGGTGCTCAAGTAAACAGCACGTTAATGGACTTCCCAGATATGTGAAATTCAGCAGCTGTTGCAAACAGCAGTGAGCACAGGAAAAAAAAAAATATTATAGAGGAAGAGAGAAGGGAAGAGGAAAGAGCGGAAGAGGAGGGGAGGGAGGTCAGCAATGTGAGCAGGAAACAACAAGGATGAGATTCCATCTTTCAAATCCAAATTCTTGTATCTGGGCATGATTGCAAATGCACGGAGCTTAGGAATCCATCTGGAAAACCCACCAATCTGAGGAAGCCCCCGAGGGCGACCAAGGGCAGCCGTGTGGCCTGGAGTCCTCTGGGTTTCTTCGGATCTGGTTGTGCATGTAGAGGTGAACCGAACAGGCATCATATAGAGAGGCAATAGGTGCTTACACCCCTTTTGAGAGAATGAACATCCATGACCTTCAAAATTCACTATTAGTCTTAGGTTAAGATTTATGTATTGTCCAGGGAGTGGTAACAAATTATGCCTTGTCAGCTAATTATAAGACCCTTTATGAACTGCCCCCAGTTTTATCTTTTTAGCTTCATCTATTTCTATTTTTACTGGATACCCTACACCACAGACAAGTGGTGTGGTTTGCTGTTGCCATAACATCTTATTCTTTGCCTCTGCTTGAAAGCTCTGCCCTACGCCCCCGACCCCCTCCCACCCTCCTCCCTGTCTTACTGGCCTTTGCAGGTAGAGGAGGGGCTTCCCCAAAGCCCCAGAACTCACCCCCTGTAGCCCTTTTGCACTTAACTCTGTTGGGGCATTTACCTATCTGCCTTCTCATTATCTGATTCCTTGTCTCTCTCTCTCTCCAGCATCTCTAAGATAGGAACAAGATGGACCTCTGTTTTTTTTTTTTCCCTCTATCAATCCCGTTGTCTTAAATTGTTCCGTTGGCACTGTAAGAATTCAGTAAAAGTTGTCTAAGGGAGTGAATGAGTTACGAGTTACAAAGTGAGAGTGAAGGAATGGCCAGATGGCCTTCCTGCGTGGTACCACACAGAGCTCCTCAGGTTCAGGGGCTGCTGATGGGGGCTGAAGGACCAGTCCCCATGCTGGGTCACTATAGGCGTAGCTCTGCTGTCCTCATCAATACACAGGCCAAGGTTGCTTTAGCCATGGTGACTGTTTAAAGCTGATCTCAAGGAAACCTGCCATGTTTTTGATGGTCCTGGAGAATTTCTGAAGCATATAGGTGTGTGTGGTGTTCAGGGTTGAGCAGGGTGTTAAAAGTACGAAATTAAATCCTCAGAAAGTAGTGGCTTTGAGGAGACTGTGTGTGGCTGGCAGCCGCCGAGGAAGGTGTGAAGTGGAAACACCCCTTAGGGCCCTGGGAAACTCTAGTGCCAATGTCGCCTCTTGTGTCTAGTGGGGAGTGAAGACATGTGTTTCCCACACTGATGAGGGCTGGATGCAGGGTGCGGGGAGCTGTGGAGTTGAGGGGGTAGCGCTGGGTGAGAGCCCTTTGGTTCTCAGGGATTGCCAGCCATGGGCTGGGCTGGAGCGGGGAGGCAGGCTGGGCCCAGCCTGTGAAGGTGGAAGGCTTAGGTCACAAGGCTAATGACTGCCCTCAACTAACCAGGCTGCTTGGGGCTGAGGATAAACTGGCTAGCTGAGTTTTCTTTCCAAGGACAGAGGACTAAGGTCTGGGCCCCCCCTGAGGGCCGGGAGCTGTGCTAAGAGTCAGGAAGACAGCCGTGAGCAAAGCAGGGAGGTGCTCGCGGTCGGATAGCGGAGAGAGACACCTATCAGATAATCCCAAAACAAATGGAAAATTGCAACAGCGATGAGGGCGATGAGGGAGAGAGAGATGGTGTGCAGAGATCCTGAGGTAGGGGGTTTTGACCTGGTCTGGGAGGTCAGGGAAGGCTCCCTGGGGTCAGGTGCTTGAGCTCCTTGGAGGAGTTGAGCAAAGAGTGGGGGAGAGGAGGTCTGAAGCAGCGGGAGCAGCAGGAGAAGCACAGCACTGTTGATCTTTGATGTCATGGACTCCTTCACGGTGTTTGAGTCTGCACTTCCACCTGGCTGAGGATAATCTAGGAAATGAAACTGAACGTTGCGATGACCAGGACCTTGTAGGACCTTGAGGTCATCACTTTCTCACAGGTGGGTGTTATGAGTTGAATTGTGTCCCCCTCTCCCACTAAAGATATGTTAAATTCCTAACCCAGAATACCTAGGTATTGACCTAGTATCTCAGAATATGACCTTCTTTGGAAGTAGGGTCTTTGCAGATGTAATCAACTTACGGTGAGGTCATTAGGGTGGCCTCCAATCCAATATGATTGGTATACTTATATAAAGGGGGAATTTGGACACAAAGACAGACGCAGGGAGAAGATGGCTATGTGAGGATGGACGCAGGGGTTGGTATGATGCTGCCACAGCCAAGGAACACCTGGGGCTACCAGAAGCTGGAAGAGGCAAGGAAGGGTTCTCTTTTAGAGGCTTTGGAGAGAGCACAGCCTTGCCAACACCTTAATTTCAGACTTCCAGTCTCTAGAATTGCAAGAGAATACATTTCTGTTGTCTTAAGCCACCCAGTTTATGGTTCTTTGTTGTGGCAGCCCTAGGAAACTAATACAGTGAGGAAGAAAGGAAAATGAGAGCTTGTGTTGAAGATTAAACATAAGATATTTATACCTAGAACAAGACCTGAAAAATAATATATTCCAGTAACTATTGTTATCTTATTGGGTAAATTCCATTTTGTTTTTCAGGTTTATGTGTGTGTCTGTGTGTGTGTGTGTGTGTGTGTGTGTGTGTGTGTGTGTGTGTGTATGCATGCACACATACTTTGTGTTTCTTTTTGTAAAAACTGGAAGAACTCAAAAGTTAAATCGGGCTGCCTTATATAGATAGACTATTGATAGCTACGGTAGAGAATTTTTTACTTCCTTATGCTCAAAAAAATGCCCTGGTCAGTCCACCTATGGTAAGATCTCTGGCCCTTTATCAGAGGACAGAGCTTTAAAATGCAGGTGCCCTTGGAAGTAGGTCACAGTGACTTGCAGAGGCACTAGTGGATAAATGATTGATTCCTCACATCTTCTGGGGACAATTTTGACCTAGAGAGGGGAGAGCACAGAGCCTACTAGGGCAATAAAGGCCTGAACTACAGAAGAGGCCATTCCAGAAGGGATAACACAGTGAAGAAAGAAAGTTTTGCCCAACTCGTTGTAGGTTAACCCAGGCATGGCCCCAGGTGAAGGCGGAATTCTTCCTATTGGTCCAGGCAGCTTCCCATTCGCACTTACATTCCAGGCTGATAAAGGCCCATCTTTTACATCGGTGTTTTAGAAAACATCTGAATTCTTAGACATCGATGGGTCTGGATTATTTCCTTCCTTCCTTGGTATCTGAAATTTAGGACTCACCTAGCAATACAAAATCACAAAGCAAATACAAAGGTGAGTAAACCTGAAATGGGGAGTTAGGCTGAATCAACGTGGTTTTGGTAGCTGGCAAGGAGGCCTTGGTGTCAGGTGGCCTGGGGTTCTAGTCCCAGCCCTTGGACAAGCTATTTGCCTTTTGTCAGTGTCAGCGTCCTCATCTGTGAGATAAAGATGATAGTACCTACCACTGCATGCAGTCCTTCCGCTGGTGATCAGATGAGAGCAGCAGTAAGTTGCCAAGTCAGTTGTTGCTGTGTTTACTCTGAGCTGTGGGATTTATGCCTCCTGAAGGCTGATCTCTGGGATCTAGTTTTTCTTTTTTCTATTTTTTTTTTCAGTTTTGTTGAGATATGGTTGACAAAAATTATATATGCAGATATTCTTTGATGTATAATGTGGTTACATCTGATAAACTTGTTGTTAGTTGAAGATATCAAGTCGAAAATACTTTTAATACACCTAACCTATTGACCATTGTAGCTTAGCCTCACCTACCTTAAATGTGCTCAGAACACTTAAATTAGCTTGCAGTTGGGCAAAATCATCTAACACAAAGCCTATTTTGTGTTTCCTCTTGTGATCGCGCGGCTGACTGGGAGCTGCAGCTCGCTGCCCTGCCCAGCATCACGAGAGAGTATATATTGCATATTGGTATCTTGGGAAAAGATCAAAATTCAAAAATCAAAGTACAACTTCTACTGAATGCGTGTCAATTTCATACCATCGTAAGGTCGAAAAATCCTAAGTCAAACCATCATAAGTCAGGGCCATCTGTATTTAGGTTATGCAATGATTTTTTTAAAGGTGTACAATGTGATGATTTAACATACGTATACATTGTGATCATTGTGAAGTGATTGTGAAATGCTTACTACAGTCAAATTAACATATCCGTCACCTCACATAGTTACGGTTTTTTTTTTTTTTTTTTTATGGTGAGAACACTTAAGATTTACTCTCTTAGCAAATATCAAGTATACAATACAGTGTTATTAACTATAATCACCATGTTGTACATTAGATCCCCAGAATTTATCCATCTTATAACTGTACCCTTTGACCAGTATCTCCCCATTTCCCCCACCCCACCCCCAGCCCCTGGCAACCATAGTTCAACTCTCTGGTTCTATGAGTTTGACTTTTTTAGATTCCACAAATGAGTGAGATGATACACTATTTGTCTTTCTGTGTCTGGCTTATTTCATTTAACATACTGTCTTCCAGGTTCATCTGTGTTGTTGCAAATGTCAGGATTTCCTTCTTTTTTGTGTCTGAGTAATATTCCATTATATGTATGTCTTCCTTATCCACAGGGGATATGTTCTAAGACCTCCAGTGAATGCCTGAAACTTTGGAGAGTACCAAACCCTATATATACTATGTTTTTTCTATACATACATACCTATGATAAAGTTTAATTTATAAATTAGGCACAGTAAGAGATTAACAACAATAACTAATAATAAAATAGAACAATTATATCAATATACTGTAATAAAATTATATGAATGTGGTCTCTTTCTCAAAATATCTTATTGTACAAATGTAATGCTTTTCCCTCTTAACTAAACCACACGCACTATGGCTGTAATTTTTGCAGTTTGAGGTGCGACAGCAAAACTAGCGCACGTTTTTTTTTCTTCTTCACAATTTCGCACAGATAGAAGATTCATTCTTATCATAGGTCTTAGCAACCTCAGCATATGATTTTTTTTCCTTATTAAGTTGAGAACTTTCACCTTTTCACTTAAAGGAAGTGCTTTACGACTTCTCTTTGGCCTATCTAAATTGCCAGCATCACTACTCTTGCTGGCTTTGGGGCCACTATGAAGTAAAGCAAGGGTAACTTGAACATAAGCACTGAGATACCGCAACAGTTAATCTGATAACCAAGGCAGCTACTAAGTGACTAAGGGGAGAGATGTGCTGGCCAAGTGGGCAGGATGGAGCGGGATAGCGTGACATTTCATCACCCTACTCAGAATGGCGTGTGATTGAAAACTTATGAATTGTTTATTTCTGATATTTTCCATTTAATATTTTGGGACCACAGTTGACCACAGGTAACTGAAACTGCAGAAAGTGAAACCGAGGCTAACAGGGGACTACTGTATAGATACCACATTTTTTTCTTTTTTTAAATTGAAATCTAGCTGATGTACAATATTATATGTTACAGGTATACAATATAGTGATTCATGATTTTTAAAAGTTACTCTCCATTTATGGTGATTATAAAATATTAACTATATTCCGCACATTGTACAATATATCCTTGTAGCTTATTTTTTTAAAAAATATTATTATTTATTTATTTTTTAAACATGTTAATTTCTTTTTTTATTTATTTATTTATGGCTGTGTTGGGTCTTCGTTTCTGTGCGAGGGCTTTCTCTAGTTGTGGCAAGCGGGGGCCACTCTTCATCGCGGTGCGCAGGCCTATCACTATCGCGGCCTCTCCTGTTGTGGAGCACAGGCTCCAGACGCGCAGGCTCAGTAGTTGTGGCTCACGGGCCCAGTTGCTCCGTGGCATGTGGGATCTTCCCAGACCAGGGCTCGAACCCATGTCCCCTGCATTGGCAGGCAGATTCTCAACCACTGCGCCACCAGGGAAGCCCCCTTGTAGCTTATTTTATACATAATAGTTTGTACTTCTTAATCACCTACCCCTATATTGCCCCTCCCCCCTTCCCTCTCCCCACCGGTAACCACCAGTTTGTTCTCTGTATCTGTGAATCTGCTTCTTTTTTGTTATATTCACTAGTTTGTTGTAATTTTTAGATTCCGCATATCAGTGATATCATACAGTATTTGTCTTTCTCTGTTTGACTTATTTCAGTAAGCATAATACTCTCCAAGTCCATTCATGTTGTTGAAAATGGCAAAATTTCATTCTTTTTTATGGCTGAGTCGTACTCCATTGTATGTATATACCTTTTCAAATCAGTGTTTTAGTTTTTTTTTTGGATATATACCCAAAAGCGGAATTGCTGGGTCATTTGGTAGTTCTATTTTTAGTTTTTTGAGAAACCTCAATACTGTTTTCCACAGTGGCTCCGCCAATTTACATTCCCACCAACAGTGTATGAGAGTTCCCTTTTCTCCACATCCTTGTCAACATTTGTCATTTGTGTTCTTTTTGATGGTAGCCGTTCGATATCTCTTTGTGGTTTTTATTTGCATTTCCCTGATGATTAGTGATGTTTAGCATCTTTTCATGTGCCTGTTGGCCATCTGCATGAACTCTTTGGAAAAACGTCTGTTGAGGTCTTCTGCCCATTTTTTAATCGGGTTGTTTGTTTTTTTGATGTTGAGTTGTATGAGCTGTTTATGTATTTTAGATTTTAACCCCTTATCGGTCATATCATTTCCATGTCATTTTTTTAATCCATATCTGTTGATGGGTACTTAGGTAGTTTCCATAGCTTGGCTACTTAAAGCACCTAGTTTTGTACCTGGTTCCGTAGATATTTATTGAATGACTAATGAATGAGATTTAGCCGATGTTCTACAACAGTGGTATCCAAATTATTATTATATTTTAGTAGTAGGAATCCTCCTCTCCTTTTTTCCCTAAATAAAGCTCTAGGGAAATCCCAGCACATACGGTAAATCCAAGAGGAGCTTCTCTTGTTGAACACAGGGCAAGGGCTACCTCTCTTTGTCCCCATTCCCTTTCCTTCACCCTACCTAAGACAACTCCCTAGAAGGAGCAATTTGAAAACCTTATACTGACCATAGGACTGAAAACTCTACTGAAACCAGAAAGGATTTTTGCTTTTTGCTTTTTCAGGAAGTCAGTCCTTACTCCTAACTAAAAATCTTAAAATTTAGCTGTTCTTAGTAAGGGTGGAATGTGTTGGGCTTCAGCTTCTGTGTAATTATTTTTTGCATTCCTGCTGACTGTTGTTATGTTCTCCCTACCTGAGTTAAAGACCACAACACCATTTCCTTTCCTCCTAAGTTTTATTCTCTAGCCTGTAAATGAACAACTCGATTTGAAGCTCCTGGAGGGCAGGGCTCATTTGGAATTTCCTAAGCACCTCCCACTCGAAGGACACACAGAGGCCCTCCGTTCATGTTCATGGAATGATTCTTCTTTGGATTTTCTTTTATTGTCCTAAATAGAAAGCTCCACTTGTGCTTGTAAAGATTCTTTCCTAGAACATTTGTTTTGTCTTTAAAAAGACAATAATTGGGCTTCTGTCACAATCTTTGGAAAACTATCTTTAACTATGCAGCCTGTTCACTTGCAACAAAACATTCATATTCTTTCCTCCATATGCTCACAGAAGATAAAGCTAAAATAGCTCGTGTTACAAGTATTAAAATGACAAACATGTCTCCAAATATCAAATGACTGGAATAGTACAGATTTAAATTCCACCTAGATTGGGAGGCATTATTACTGACAACAGTATTATTCCATCCATTCATCTATCTATCCATCCATCCATCTAACATTCATTGAGCATTTACTTGGGGCAGGCCCAGAGACACATGGGTGATACACACCTGCATAGAAAAAGGCCAAGGAAATCATGGCAGGGAGCAGCATATAATATTTGAGATTATTAACATTTTACCTCCATTTAATTTCTTTCATTGTCTTTAGAATTAAGTATAGGAAAAACAACTCTATGTGCCTCTTCAATGTAGTATATCTGAAGGACACTACTGGATTACTATGTAGGGGATGGTTTTCTGGCTTGTAGATTGTTCCATTTCATTCTTTTCCCACCCTCTGAATATTCCATAGTACTTTTGGACTATGACCGTCTGTTTTTTTTGTTTGTTTTTTTTTTTAGATGGAACTTCAAACATTTAATTACCAAACAGTGTAAGAAGTACAAAAACAAATGCATACGAAGTATGCAAGGTTCAGTGGTAACACAAGGAAGAAAGTGTCCAAAACTTGAAAAAGAGGTGCCCAGAGAAATTATTACAGAGAAAATATTTTTATTTTATTTATTTATTTATTTATTTAACATCTTTATTGGAGTATAATTGCTTTACAATGTTGTGTTAGTTTCTGCTTTATAACAAAGTGAATCGGCTATACGTATACATATATCCCCATATCCCCTTCCTCTTGCGCCTCCCTCCCACCCTCCCTATCCCACCCTTCTAGGTGGTCACAAAGCACCGAACTGATTTCCCCATGCGATGCAGCTGCTTCGCACTAGCTATCTATTTTACATTTGGTAGTGTACATATGTCAATGCTGCTCTCTCACTTCATCCCAGCTTACCCTTCCCCCTCCCCATTCCTCAAGTCCATTCTCTACATCTGCATCTTTATTCCTGTCCTGCCCCTAGGTTCAGCAGAACCTTTTATTTTTATTTTTTAGATTCCATATATATGTGTTAGCATACGGTATTTGTTTTTCTCTTTCTGACTTACTTCACTCTGTATGACAGACTCTAACTCCATCCACCTCATTACAAATACCTCCATTTCATTTCTTTTTATGGCTGAGTAATATTCCATTGTATATATGTGCCACATCTTCTTTATCCATTCATCCGATGATGGACACTTCGGTTGCTTCCATGTCCTGGCTATTGTAAATAGAGCTGCAATGAACATTTTGGTACATGACTCTTTTTGAATTATGGTTTTCTCAGGGTATATGCCCAGTAGTGGGATTGCTGGGTCGTATGGTAGTTCTATTTGTAGTTTTTTAAGGAACCTCCATACTGTTCTCCATAGTGGCTGTATCAATTTACATTCCCACCAACAGTGTAAGAGGGTTCTCTTTTCTCCACACCCTCTCCAGCATTTATTGTTTGTAGAGTTTTTGATGATGGCCATTCTGACCGGTGTGAGGTGATCCCTCATTGTAGTTTTGATTTGCATTTCTCTAATGATTAGTGATGTTGAGCATCCTTTCATGTGTTTGTTGGCAATCTGTATATCTTCTTTGGAGAACTGTCTGTTTAGATCTTATGACCGTCTCTTTTCAGAGACTGGGCGGTTGGGGAGGGACAGGAAAGGAGGGGCAAGTCTTTAGTTTAGATTTTGTTAGCAAATCCTAAAGTGATTTTTCTGTATAAAATGTGACTTGGGGTCTTGCAGTTTTCCTGAGCCTGGCATTCTGGTGTGAAGACATGGCCTTTGCCAGCAGATCCACTTGAAGTACCCACTGGGAAGTACTAGTTCTGCCAATTACAGGCACACCTTGTTTTATTGCACTTTGCTTTATTACACTTCCCAGATTTTTTTTTTTTTTTAAATTGAAGGTTTGTGGCAACCCTGCATCAAGCAAGTCTATGGGTGACATTTTTCCAACAGTGTTTGCTCACTTCCTGTCTTTGTGGCACATTTTGGTTAATTCTCACAATATTTCAAACTTTTTCATTATTATTAGTTTGTTATAGTGATCTGTGATCAGTG
Source organism: Balaenoptera ricei (assembly GCF_028023285.1). NCBI lineage: Eukaryota > Metazoa > Chordata > Mammalia > Artiodactyla > Balaenopteridae > Balaenoptera > Balaenoptera ricei. The sequence continues at coordinate 64,994,556 of NC_082651.1, read as the reverse complement.
ATCTTTCATGTTACCGTTGTGATCGTTTTGGGGAGCCATGAACCATGCCCGTATAAGATGGTGAACTTTATCAATAAATGTGTGTGTTCTGACTGCTCCACCGACTGGCTCTTCCCCTGTCTCGCTCCCTCTCCTCAGGCCCCCTTAGTCCCTGAGACACAACAATATTGACATTAGACCAGTTAATAACCCTACAGTGGCCTGTAAGTGTTCAAGTGAAAGGAGAGTTAGTCAGTATGGCAGCCTTCATTATCGTCTTCTTTTAAGAAATTGACACAGCCATTCCAGCCTTCAGGAACCAGACCCTGATCAGTCATCAGCCATCAACATCGAGGTGAGATCCTACACCAGCAAAACGATTATGACTCGCTGAAGGCTCAGATGATATTCAGCATTTTTTTTAGCAATAAAGTACTTTAAAATTAAGGTATGTCCATTATTGTTTAGACATAATGCTATGCACAGTAAATAGACTACAGTATCATGGAAACATAACTTTCATTTGCGGTGGGAAACCAAAAAATTCGCGTGACTTGCTTGATTGCAATATTCGCTTTATTGCAATGGTCTGGCACCAAACCTGCAATATCTCTGAGGTCTGCGTGTACTGTCTGGGTATCTCATCTACCTCCTCTGAAGAATGGGCATCGTGGTACCAGTGTTGTAGAAGTTTGGTGAGAATGAGGTGCCCGCTATTGTGTCTGGAAAGTGTGGATACTCAGTAAATGTCAGTCTCTTCCTCCTAATTTGTGAAGATACCAAACAAGATAACAATGTTTGAAGAACCTTGATAACATAGTTCAGTGCCATATTTTAAGATTCTGTTGGAACTCCTGTACTTACCATTAAAGGCTATAAAACTTGGCCCGGGAGGACCAGGGGTCAAGAGGGTGGTCTTGAACTTACCAACTGTGGTGTAATGTGACCTTAAGTCATTCTCAGCCCCTCTTTTGCTCCCATTTTACTATCTGTCAGATGGAAGCTGAGGAGGGGGGGTCCCCTCTTAGCCCCAGGGCAGCCGTGTGGCATGTATGAGATAATGGGATCAAGTATTTTGAGAAGTCTAAAGCTTACAAATGCTTGCAATTCACTATCATCACTATTTGGATAGGTCGAAATTAAATTTGAGTTCCTCATTCACTATCACTTTTGGAGGCGTATCTTTTCACACCACATTTAATGCATACTTTGTCCCTGGATCTGTGGGGATTGGCCCCATGTAACCCTAGGGGCCTGAACTATTGCTGTAGTCACAGGACATAATTTTATGTGGGGGGAAGTAGCAGCCTTTCTTTCACCTGCTTGAAACTCTAAGTTGCAGAAAAACTTGGCTCAGACTTTCCAAAATAAATTCACCTTTGAATTGAATCCAGGAGTGGAAAATTTTAGCTGGAAACGATGGCTTGTCAGAAAACATAGGAGTGACTGCAAAGGGGGGCATAGGTCCCCATCAGAGAAGGCTGGGTGTAATTGCAACCATACCATCCCCTGCCCTCCCCTGAGTATAGGTTACAGGCTCCACAGGAGGGGGGGAGGCAGGAAAAGTCTTAAGAACTGTCTGTTTTTTCCACTGTCAGATCAACCTCAAGTCTCTAGCTTCTGGAGTGATGGGTGGGCTCGCTTTCATTTTGTGGCTTTGATAGCATTTGACTCTATAATTATTCCTCTCTGCTGAATATCCCTGAATATCCTTTGACATGATGGTGGTATAGGTGGCTTTACCAGGCATAATTCCTATAATCCATGGAGTGTTAAAAGAAGGTTCTTATTTTCAGATCAAATGCTGCTGACCTGATTAAGCCTCTTGTCTTGCCTTGGAGCAGAGGATAATCAGTTTGTCCAGCGCACTGGCTGGTGGGACGTGAGGGGCTTTTTTAAGATGGTTCTGAGGCTGGGTGCTGAGCCGGCTTGTATAACTATCAGACGTGTCAAGTTAGATGTATGCTTTGCAGCTCTGTGCCTGGCTTTCTATGCTCTGATCACTCTGTCCCACAGGTCATTTTGCAGATAAAGGGATCTCTGGTCCTCCTTGAATTTTCCATTGTTTGAGGACTGGAAACTATTTCTACCAGGGATTTCACCTGAACAGAAACGTGTCCAGATGAAAGCTAGTGGGGGTGGGGTAGAAGGAGAAGAAATGGAAGCCCAGGGATTTGGGGGGTGGGATGGGGGACGATTCTGAGTTGATGCTGGGGTAGAAATGCCACAGGGCTGGCGGGGAGGCTAGGGCTTAACAGCTGCTGTCATAGTTGGCAAGAAAAGTAGGCTATGAAGTGAAATATTACACAGAATCGCTCTAGACTCTCAATGGAAAACTTTTTTCCCCTTCCAACAGAGGAAATAAGTACACGGTAATGGTAATGAGAAAATAAGTCTCTGAAAGTGTCCTGTTTTTCTTCATTCTCCTCTTTCCCTTCTTTTCCCTGAATCCTCTCTGCCCTTGTTTCAGGCCTTACCCAATCTGTCAACCAGTCTGGAAAGGTATCTGGAAACCTGGACTCAGCCCTGGCAAGAGTCAGACTAGAATCCAGAATGATCTTTGCTCTTGTTTCTGTTCTGAATGAACAGTTTGCAGGTGTCACAACCTCTACTGTCTTATCCCAGCAGTGTCTTCTCTTCTGTTCATCCCGAGGTAGCATTTTGTGTTGGCAGCAGGAGAGATGGGACCCACCACAGTGAATTAAATTCCAGCAGAAGGAAAATGGGAACCCCTGTCTTCTGTGTGTGAGAGAATCTGAGAACACTGTAGGGGATTCATAGGGAAGAAATACCTTTCATCTGATCAGTGTCTTTTAGTTGCCAAAGTGCTTCCCCATTCTGTACTCTTGTTGAGTAAGAAACTGGCATGTTGGGGTGGTTAAATAACTTGTGGAAGATCCCAAACCAAATAAGTGATGATAGACAGAAACCTGTTTTGCCTTTCATGAGTCAGTTTTCCACTTTTACTTGGGAACTAGCTCGTTTCCCTCAAGGACTGGGGTCCGCACCAAGTGTAGAAGTCTGTGATTTTTTTTGACTGTGTGTTCCTTGCAGTTCAAAGATACCACACCTGAGTCTGCGAGAGTCGGCTTCTATGCAGTGGAAGTGATCCTCCTGGATCACAGTTCACTGTTTTACATACAGATGTTTCTTGATTAGAGCGTGCATCCCAGAACATACCGGGCCTATGTCTGGCACAGGCTTCTGCCTCAGGACCCATTTCTTAAATGTGGAGGCTGCCACATTGCTTCGACTCATTGAGGCGGAGCCTTTGCCAGATTGTAATTGTTATCAAACATCTGAATTTGCTGGAGAGGCATGAAGGGTGAGTGGATAATAACACCTTATATTCTCGTAGAAAGCGTTATACTTTCCAGAGCCATTTACACATTGATTATCTCATTCTAACTTCAGAACAGCTTTTATTATCTCCATTTGACAGATGGGGAAAAAATGGAGACAGAGAATCTGTCACTTGCCCAAGGTCACAAAGCCAACTAATAACTGTGCTTGCTTTTTGATCTTTCCCCTCTGTTGGCCCCTTTGGTGGTGGAGGGGCTTTGTCTGTCCCCTGAAGTCAAGGGTGTTCTCACCGACGTTTTTCCTGGCTCCCTGCTTTGGAGATGCTGCAGTGGGGGAGGGAGAATGCTTCTTCTGTGGCTTCTCATGTCTGTGGGACACAGTTCGTGATGAATATGAAAGAAAATGGAAACAGCTCCTTCTTCCTTCCCACACAGATGAGGCGAGAGTCTGCCTCTGACGTGAGAGCTGGGCATGGGGGCGGGTATGGGGGCAGAGGAGGCTCTGGCTGTCCCCTTCTCCTTGCTTCCCCCCCCTGCAAAGTGGATCAGGGAATCCCAGGCATGAAGCTCCAGTGAGTCAGACCGTGGCGTTCCTGCAAGACGGCTGGTGCCTGGCACCCCTGCAGGCCCCAGTCCTCCCCTCCTCCTGTTCAACAGACATACACGGGGGGCCTTGCTCTGTGACGGGCCACATGCGAGGAACGTGGGGCTGCCGCACGAGCCGCCACACGGTTCTTGCCCTCGATGGGTTCCCGGTCTGCTACAATCTGTCCCTCTCGCTCCTCCCTGCATGTCATAGCCTGGACATTGAGGGCCATCAGATTCCCTTTAAAGTCACCTGGGCAGAGCAAGTCGCCAACTTAAGCTGGGGCTCCAGTCTAAGACCATCAAGTGCCACAGAGCAAAGGCGTGAGGTCGATGGCAGCAGGTGGCCTTTGTGTCCACCAAAGCCTGTTTCTTCTGTTCCCTGGGCAAACAGCTAGACTACACCTCCCAGCTTCCCTTATGGGCAGATGTGGCCAGGTGGCTAAATTCTGGCCAGTGGAAGATGGAAGAAAGGATAAGTGGCTCTTCTAGGCTAGCCTGTAAACCCTCCAGGGCCAGGCCCCATGCGCCTTCCACCTCCGTTGGCTTGCATCAGCCAGTTGTAGTCATCATGGGGGCCGTGAGTTGAAGGTGGCAGAGTCACAAGGAGGAAGGAGCCATGGTCTCCACATCCCATGTGGATGGCAGCACACGGTGGGACTTCAATTGCCTTGAGCCACTGAAGATCTGGGGATTTCCCTGCTTCCCTAATAGGCCAGTTTTACCAACAGAGATGCTGGCTTGAGTCAGGAACGTGGAATCAGTCTGCATGAGACAAGTGAGGTTGTGGAACTTTTTGGGCTGCTTCTTCTAGACTCGTGCCCAGGCCTGGAGCCACCTCCAGTGTGAACATGTAGGAGGTGAGGACTCGCAATCCCCACTTCCGAAAGAGGAAATCGAGCCTGAGGTCTCTAGGGACTGCCAGAGCTTGGTGGCAGGTGCTGGTCTGCAACAGCCTGCACTGGGGCCAGTGCACGGCCGGCCCTGCCAGCCCGGGGTGGCAGCTGCTTCAGCCATGCCGAGACCTAGATGCTCCAGATCCAACAGCCCTCAGCTCAGCTCTTGCTCCTTTCCCACACCAGCCAGCTACCGTGACCTTGGACAAGACCCTTCTCTGGCCCTCAGCATGATTCTTTTCCTGCCCAGTGGGCTGGGCGTGCACTGGATGATTTTGGATATTTCTGAGTGTGAATTTTGAAAGCTTTAGTATAAACTACACCCCAGGAATTTCTAGCATTCTTGAGCCATGCCACCCCATCCTGGATTCCAAGGCCCTGACTCTGCCTTGGGATAGCTGCTGTGGCACGTTGTTGAATAGCACTGCAACTTTCCCTGTGACCTGAAATCAGTAACTTCCAACTTTTAAAAAATCTAAACTCTTAGAAGAAATAGAAACATCTCATCCCCATCCCTGGCCTCCATGAACTTGTACGTGATGGTATCCTCCACCGTGAGACGTGAGATGTCTCATGTTTCCCCCAGCCCATTTATCTTATTTAACAAACATATATATAGCACTGCCTAGGTGTGATGCACTGTTCTCAGAGCTTTCCATATATTAACTCATTGAATCCCCATAACCTGATGAGGCAGGTACTATTATTATCCTCCTATAACTGGGGAGAAAACTGAGGCCTAGAGAGATGAAAGAACATGCCCAAGTCTCTAAGCCAGTAAGTGATCCAGCTGGGATTTGAACCCAGGGAGTCTGGCTTCAAAGTCCACACCCTTGACCACTGTGATACGCAGCCTCTCATAAGTGCTCCTTCAAAGTCCCACAGAACCTTTAAGATGTCCTCCTGGAGGTTTTGCCCTCCTGCTTCAGAATCACTGCCTTAAATGGTCTGGTCTTAGCTAAACCCTGGTGAATTTTTTAGCTCTGTTTCCTTCGGTAAAATTTCCTGCATGTTTTCCTCCGTAGGAAGCCAGTCCATAGATTAATGATTCCATGGCCAGGCCCCAGGCCAGGACTCCCAGTCCCGAGAAGTGGCAGGAGAAGGCTCTGGACATTGCGGCTCCAGCATGGCCCAGAGTGTGCCTGGGGCCTGGGGCGCTGCTGTCACCAGGATTTACAGCTGTTGCTAACTGACATCTTGTTTTTGCCAAGACCGATCAGTGAAGCCCGGACCTGACTGAGATATCATTGTTTGCCACCCCCCTGCCCCGTTCCCAGTGCCACGGCCTGCAGATCCTCACCCCCAAGGGATCGGAGTGTTTTATTGCCCAGCTGACAGGGTCTGACTTGTATGCCAGGCTGAGCAGGGGTGCTGGGAGAGAGGGGAACTTGCCTTCTCTCTTCTCTGCTTAACACTGGGTAGAAAAACCTATTCCGGCTGCTTGCCCACTCCTCTCAGCATTCAGCCTTCCTCTGGGTTGCTGCTCCTTCTGTTTTTTGTACTTTTAGAATGAAGGGAGAGGAGAGAGCAGTTAAAAGCAGTCACACAGGGTGTTAAAAGCAGACTGCAGGGTGCAGTTTGTAACTCTACCGCTTACTAGAATGTGTAACTTTGAGTGAAGTGCTGGTTCTCTCTGTGTCTCGGTTTCTTTACCTGCAAAACAGGCACAAAAAGAGTGCCTACCTCATGGAATCATTGTGAGGACCAAAGTAATAAACAATGACTATAAGGCACTTACCACAGTGCTGGGACATGACAAGCAAGAGGCCATGAATGTGACCAAGAGCCAAGGAAGGGACTGGGGTCAGATTGCCTGGATATAAATCCCAGCTCTGCTACTTACTGCCTGCGTGACCTGGTGTAAGTCACTTAACGTCTCTGTGCCTCAATTTTCTCATCTGTAAAATGGGGATAATTAAAATCCTTATTTTATAGGATTGTTATGAGGATTAAATGGACTAGTGTTTGTAAAGCACTTAGAACAATGCCTGATACCTATCAAACGCTATCTAAATGCTATCTATTTGTTAAATAAAATACATATGTTCTCAATATATGTTGGTCATTATTTTTATTATATTTTCATTATTATTAACAACTTTATCATAGCCCCATAAGGGAGGCAGGACAAATATTATTTCACTTTTCAGGTGAAAGGTTAAGTGACAAGGGCAGATCTTCTGCTTAGCTCCCCCACTGTCACTTGCCTGAACAATTACATTTTCTCACTGATCTGTGTCCCCAGGTGCTCCTGTTAACTTCTAGCCAGATCTGTTCGTGCTGTTCTGCTGTTTAACACCTCTGATGGAGGCGGGTCCTGTTGGCCTCTGGAAAATCTCCCCTCCTTAGTGAGACCTGTGAGGCTTTTGGCTAGTTGGCCCTGGCTGATGTCACCAGACATCTGCAGTCCCTTCATGATGTGTCACACCGCCAGGGCCTTGGCACACTGTCCCCTCAGCCTGGAATGGCCCTTTGCTTCTTCTCCACCCAGCGAAGCCCTCCTTCAGGTTGTAGCTCAAATGCCCCCTCCTCCTTGCTCCTACAGACAGGCAGGCTGTCCTCGTCTGGGCTTCTAGCTGCATGGCTCTAGAATTCCATTGTGTGGTACAGGTTTGTTTAAAAGAGATGGTCAGCTCCTCCAGTACACTGCCCTTTCCTTGATGGGCAGGGACCATGCATCATTTATCTTTGTACCGCCCCGCCCCTGCCACATGCCTACCTCCTTGAGGTTGGGAGAGCCTGCGGCACATGGTAAACGCCCAGAGATCTTGAGTGGAAACATAATGATGAGAACTACAGCACTGTTGCCTTGCATCTCCAATGCACATCATGATTTCAAGGCTCTGACACCTTTGCATTTTCATCCTAGTCCTACTCTGGGGTTGACTTACAGCGCTGTCTTCAGTAAGCTAGCTCATCCCCTGGGCCTCAGTTTTTCTACCTGTAAATGACCTGCAGTCGCCCTCATATCAAGGATCTTGTAGAAGTGAGTGGATGCTTACTGAAGAATTTGTTTAGGATGGAGCTCTAGACATACGGAGGGCATCACTGTTTTGCACATCTCGCCCTTGGACTTCATGGCCGATCGCCTGGCCAGATGGGAACAGCTACAGGAGAGCCTGGGCGTGGCTGCTAATGTGTGTTTTTCTGTGCCCTACCTAGTTGTGCAGTGTCTGGTGGAAATGGAGAGCTGTAAAGACTCATTATGTCCCGTGTAGCTGCAGGGATAAGTGTTCTTTTCCTGCGTTACTGATCCGGAGGCTGGCCCCCCGGGGAAACAGCCAGTGCACAGGTGAACCCTGCTGTAAGAAAACTCAGTATCCGAACATCCAAATCCATACAACACTGGGACATCATTAATGCAATCAGAAATGGTTCTGCATTGAAAGAAAGGATCCATTGGTATTTCCTTAAGCAGGAACCCATGAATGTTTATGAGTTGAAAAATTAAAACCTACATAATAAAGAGCTTGGTAAGGAAAGGGAAAGCCAGAAGATGCTAAAGCTGTGATATTAGTGACCACTGTTGGGGAATGAGAAGTGAAGATAAAACACCTCTGAGAAAGTGAGTCTCTTTGGAAATAGATGTGGATTTGCATACATTTTGTTTATAGGTATCTGTTTCAGAAGTAGGTCTGTGATTTTAACAGAGGGACCCCATACTATGTTTGCTTACACGAAAGGACTTACTCTATAAAGCATTGGTTTGCAAACTTTTCATTTCTTTAAACAACAAAATGCCTCCTCTCCCTCCACCTTTCTCCCCTGAAAAAGGGGAAGGTACCAACCTAGAGTTATGCTCTTTTAATTTTACCAAGTAAGAATTTAAAAAATAAATTTGCCATCGTAATTATTTCATAAACAGAGCATTTTCATTCAATGATTGGATAAGCATTTATTGAGAGCATGTGTGCTCCAAATGCTGTGCTAAGTAGTGGCTGTTTAATGGCAAACAAGACAGGAATGGCCCTTGCTCTAATGGGACTTAAGAGTTGGGTGGGGGATTGGCACGAAACAAGCCGATTAATAAGTGCGGGTTCTAAGAAGGGATTTGAAGAAAAACAAGGGGCTAAGATCGAGGTGAGGAGAGGAGGCTGCCTTCCAGTGGCATAGTCAGGGAAGGCCTCCCCGTGGAAGGGACAATGAAACTGAGGCACAGAGGGAGAGAAGGAGCTGGAGGTGGAAAGGGTGATAAGTGTTCCAGGCAGAGGAAACTGCGTGTGCAAAGGATCTGAGGTGGGAAAGGACTTGGTGTGTTCAAGATAGAAAATCAAAAAAGTAAGACAAACATATCTCAGAATAAAGGATGGCTCTTTCAATGAAATATATTCAGTGTTATGAAAAACTCAAAACAATGTCTGTCTTTCTGTCTTCCTCCCTCCCTTCCTGCCTCATTTTGCTGTGGCCTAGTAAAAGGTTTTCTTGTCTCACCACTGTTAAGCCTGTTAAAGAGGCGATGTCCTTTCCATGTGGGGAGTGCGGATCATGTGGGGGAGGAGCCTGGGGGATCAAGGTTAGGTTTAACAGATGACCTCCCTGACTCAGTGGATGGGCCTTGAGGCTGCTGAGCCTGTCCTGGAATCTCTTGGCGTTCTTGGAGTGTAATTTCTGTGTCCCTAAAACCAAGGCAGACCTGAGGCATTGCCACTGGCCTGAGGGTATTAGTATCTGTCACATCTGTGAGTAAGCTGGTTACAGCCTCATGGTCTTCGTGTTTGGGTGGCATTGACAACCGCAAGGCAGTTCACCTCTCGGCTTCACGGTCTCCAGCCTTTACAGGTTCCTCCCCAGACTTTGTTGTTTTCCCTGAAACAGGCTGGAATTGTTCCCTAGCAGAAAATGAGATGGGATTTCACAGAGCTTTTCCAAAGGCAAGCGACTCAAAGCTGTGAATTGAGTGAATAAGTCATTCATTCAGTTAAGAAATATTTTTTGAGTGCCGACTGTGTGCAGCTGTGTATGTGGCTCCACTGGACTCCCTTGATCTGCACTTTGTCGTCTTTTGCCATGGACTCTCCCCAGTGTATGGGCTGCCAGACGTAAGCTCTGCCAGGAGGAAGCGTCTCTTGATCTTCTGTTCTGACCCCCTCAGCACCTGGTGCCCTTTGACACCCCCAGGTGGAGCTAGTGAATCTTAAATTGTGTCACCCGCCTTCAGATCCTCAGGGAAATCAGTGTCCTTAAGGACATGGTTGGTTTTCTCTCTGACCAGTTCCAGCTCTTCCTCTTGGAGGAAGACCCTCACATCCTGCTTTCATCCATCCACTGTCCCTCATTGTCATGGAGCAATGTCCCTTGCCGAGGAGCGAGGGACTCCTGCTGTCTCCCACAAAGACTTGGCTTCTTCTGGAATTTTCTAGGAGTGTCTGTCTACTGTCTCCATAGAAACAGACTAGTATATTCTAAGGAGTTGGATCTCTTTCAAAAATAAAGTCTGCATGGTGGGGTGCAGATCCCACCATGAGGGGATGAAGATGGGGTGAGTGGGGAAAGGGAGGACCATATATGGATGGATTCTGAGCGCCCCCTCAGAATCCATCCATATATGGATGGATGGATATGGATTTTTTTTTTTTCAAATGTCACTTCTTTTTATTTTATTTTTTAATTATTTATTTAATTTCTTGGCTGCGTTGGGTCTTCGCTGCTGCATGCGGGCTTTCTCTAGTTGCAGTGAGCAGGGGCTACTCTTCGTTGCGGTGCACGGACTTCTCATTGTGGTGGCTTCTCTTGTTGCGGAGCACCAGCTCTAGGCATGAGGGCTTCAGTAGTTGTGGCACACGGGCTCAGTAGTTGCGGCGCGTGGGCTTAGCTGCTCTGCAGCATGTGGGATCTTCCCAGACCAGGGATCAAACCTGTGTCCCCTGCATTGGCAGGCGGATTCTTAACCACTGCACCACCAGGGAAGTGCACCACTGCACCATCTCGGGCCTCACAGCTGTAGGAGGAAGGCCTTGTCACCATCTTGCAGAGCAGGAAACTGTGTCTCAGAAGGTAAACCACCTCTCCCGAGATCACTCGGCTTCTCTGTGGTGGAACCAGGCTTTGAGCCTGGTCTATTGGGCTCTGGAGCCCATGCATGTACCACTCTACCATGGTGACTCCTTTCCTGAGCTGAGCGCTCTCACTGGTTCCTGGCGAATAATGGCACTGTGTGTGTGTGTGTGTGTTGGGAGTGCTCACTTTTTATCAACGTGGCTTAAGCTGTCTTGTTTTTCCTACTTTGAACTCTTGTCTGCTAGTTCAACTTTTCTTCCTTCTTGCCATCTTTCCTCACCACATAAACTGCTTGTCTCTGGTGACTCAGTTATTTCCTCTCGCTCCTATTTTTGGGACAGGATGGGGTCTGATGGTTTGGGACAGGTTGAGCAGTGTTAGCTGAAGGCAAACGAAGTCCATAAAGCCCGTCTTTATTGCCTGTCCTCCCTTTCTGCACTTTGTCCCTGGAGCCTCTCACCTCAAAGCACCCCTGAAGCCCTCCCTCCTGGGGAGAGGTACCCAGGCCTCTCCTCCCAGGGCCGTGCCCCACATTCTCGGCTGAGTCCCACCTGCCCAAATCTGGTTTTCAGTTTTTAACCTGGAAAGTGCCTTTTGAAGCCTGCAAAGCCTCCCTTCCCCTCCCTCCCTCTCTGCACTCATCTCTTACCCACCTTCAGCTGTTACAGAGGCCCAGGCAGAATTAGAATCCTCCGGAAGGGTTGTTTCTCTGGCTTTCAAAGGTCAAGGCCAATGCCGTGGTGATAGTCCAGCTGCCCCAACCTGTTCAGGGTCCTTGAGGGAACGGATGGGGCTCCCACTGTGTCCTCCACCTCCCAGCTCAGGCTGGGCCCAGGTGAGGATGACATAACTGCTTGTGGGAGGAGGAGCTTAATCTTTTCATTTGTCACCCAGAGTGCAGCTTCTCCGGCTTGCAGGTTGTTGGCTTGTCTGTGTCATTGGACAGGGAGGAGAGCTGGGCCTGTGAGTTAAGGAGCAGCACTTACATACCAACCACTTGGGAATCTCTCAATCCATCCATCAACGATCTATCTACCTATTCATCATCTGTCTTTTTCTATCTATCTACACAAGGGCACATGTGTGTCAACACAGATACATCCATAGTTTGGAGCATTTTGCTTGCATAAGGAAACCAGCATTGGGTTCCCCCTAAAGCATATCTGGTCTTTGTGCATATCTGCTGGTCCCACAGAGCACAGTGTGTCCCTTCTGTCTGAGGTCTTTAATCTGTCTCGACTTCAGAAAGAGCATACCGAGGCTTCTTTCCTAATGTCTTGTGTTTTTAGTGGTGATGACAGTGTTCGGTCCACTGAAGTTGTCTGCGACTGACGTTCACATCTTTTGCTTCTTCCCCTGTGATGGGAAAGGAGGCAGCTGAGGGGCTCAGTACCCGCTAGCCTGGCTGCTTCCACTAGCTGGTCATTACTTGTTGAGCAAATGACATTCCAGCTGTGTAAATGGCTTCATGTGTCCGTGAACTGAGTAGGTGGAGGACAGGGCCGAGGACCTCTTATCACAGGGTCACTCTGTGTGTGACTGGCCTTTGTGCCCAGCCCCAGGTTGTATATCTTGTGGACATTAAAGGAAAGTCTCCTTCTGTACGGGTGAGCAGAGATGGCCCCCTGCAGAGGCTGATGGCTGGTTGTCAACAGTCCTTTTGGGGTAGCATTCATTGTTTTGGTCAATTTATCAAGATTCTCAACCTTGCAGACCAAGACCATGGGTTTATAGGTTTCCCAACCTCAGCACTGTTGGCATTTCAGACCAGACAACTCTTTATTGTGTAGGCTGTTCCATGCATTATAGCAGGGGTCCCCAACCCCCTGGCTGTGGGCCAGTACTGGCCTGTTAGGAACCGGGCCGCACAGCAGGAGGGGAGAGGCAGGCGGGCAAGTGAGCCAAGCTTCATCTGCCGCTCCCCATGGCTCACATTCCCGTCTGAACCATCCACCCCCCTGCCCCCCATCCGCAGAAAAACTGTCTTCCACGAAACTGGTCCCTGGTGCCAAAAAGTTTGGGGACCGCTGCATTATAGGATGTTTAGCACCATCCCTGGCCTCTACCCACTAGATGATAATAATATCTCATTGCTAGTTGTGACAACTAAATATGTCTCCAGATATTACCAAATGCCCCCCATCCAGGGCAAAACACCCCTAGTTGGGACCCACTAGGTTCGAACATGAGAGAGGCTCCAGGTATTTGGGGAAGCTAATGGTAACCGAGTGTTTGCAACGGATATATAATGTCGGGGTGTCAGTTCATCCCGTTACAAGGAGAATAGGATGTTAGTCTAAAGTTTGAAAAAAAGGTTTATCAGCAACAGGTGGGGGAGGCCTGAGGCATCAATTCCCACCACAGGATCCCCTCACCTGCGGGCAGTGCTGGGCTTGGCACCGTCATTGTATGCTTTGAGATTTCCCTCTTCCCTCGCTCTCTTTGTTGGTCCCCCCTGCCCCAGCCCCATCCCAGCCTCTTACTTTTTTGAGATTATGTTAAAGTGTTGAATCTGATTGAGATCTATTCTAAGTGACTGACTTTTTAATTTTTATGCTGATTCATGATTGTGTTGATCTTACAGTTTTATTGTTGGAGTGCAAACTGTGTTTCTTATTTTAAAGTTTTTCTTAAGGAGGATATCAGTGGAGTCAAGAGGGCTGACCCCCCGTTAGGCCATATCCCCAGGGTGTCCTGTAGACCACGGGAAGAACTGTTTGGGCATCTGCCCATCTTTGTTTCCTCCAGCTCTTACCTACTCTCAGGAAAGCAATGGTGGGCACTGGCACTCGGGAAATGTGTACTGAGTGGATGGATGGATGAACTGATGGTGAGTTGCATTTGAAAGACAGGGTCAGGGTTTTATCTAACAAATATTTCAAGGTGTGATATGTCTGAAATACATGTGCACAATACGTAATATATAGTCATTAAACACACGTAGCATGTGGTTATGGCTTGGAAGAAATTTCCTCTCACTCCTTTGCAATCTGGATCAAACAAATCATGGCTCCCCGTAAAACAATTAAAATACTCAGATTGCCTGTCCTGAGTTCACAGAGGGCTTGTTTGCTGAAGTCCCTTCCCAGGGATCACAGTCCAAAGCAGTGGAATCCGAATTCACACAGTAACAGCATTCCTTGGCTGCTTCCTGTCTCTCTCTGACAGAGATGCAGGCTGCCTGCCAGAGAGTGAGTGAGGGAGTGGGGCCGGAGGGCTGAGAACTGTGATGAGGGGCACTAGGTGAAGGAGACACACCCCCAAAGTTGGGAGTAGCCACTTCCCCACCCCTCTGGGAGTTGAGAGTAAGTGAAGTGATGCACCATCATTTCAGCCTATTGGTTGGTAAGAGAACTAATCACCTGGAATGTTGGAGGAACTGGCATTCCTCCTAGGGATTTGAGGATACCCCGGAGAGCCCCCCAGGAATGGCTTGGGCAGGAACACTGGGGCCCCTCTTCTATGAGTGAGGGAGAAGCTTATGATCCTGAGAGGTACAATATGAGGCACCAGGATGCTGAGAAGATGTTCACGTCTGAGATAGAAATCTGTGGCATTTGGGTGGATGGAGTTTTAGGTATGTCCCTGCCCACTAAATGCCAATAATTCATGCTCACTAAAAGCCAGTAGCCCTCTTTTCCCTCCCTTGTTTCCTAGTGTCCCTCTAGGAAGGGCATACTGTACCCCGGTGAGACCCCAACTTTGTGCATTGATTCATGCATCATTCATTCATTCACTTAATAAGTGTGGGTGATAGTTAAGGCCATTTCTGCCTGTCATGGCAACACAGTTGGGAAGAAGACTGATCAGCCTCCTGCACGCCAGCACCTTGCTTGGAGCTCAAGATCGTTACAGTTGTTCGTTCTCAGAAAAATCCTAAGTTATGTGGTGTTGGTAGAGCAGGTAATTGCCTGTGGTTCACAGAAAGTCTGCCTACTCTGAGTTTTAGAAATGAGGAAACAGGCTTTGTAACTCGACCAAGGTCAGCCTGCTAGTTAAGAGGCAGAGCTGGGATTGGGACCCATTTTCACAGTTCCACATTGCCTTGGGAAGCAAGACACACCCTTGGGGGAAGTTAAATAACAACAGGAGTTACATAACCCAGGACAATAATGCAGGGGATCACCCGGCAGAGTGTAATGAAATGCTAGGTGGTATGGAAAAACCAGTTGTCAGGGATATCAGAGGGTGGAATCCTTAGAGGGCTGGGTCATCTGGAAGATTTGAAGGAGAGCATGGAGCTTGAACTAGACCCCGAAGGATGGGTAGGGTCTGATGGGCAGAAAGCGTCAGGGTTATTCAGATTTAGTTTCTTAAGAAACAGATGGGATGCGAGCATCTTTCTTATGAACCAGTGGTTCTCAAACTTTTGGGTCTCAAGAGCAAAACTGAAGTGATTTCAATTTAAATATTTTAAAATTACTGAGGACTCCAGAGAATTTTTTGTTTATGTGGGTTATATCTATCAATATTTACCACATTAAGATTAAAACCAATACATTTTAAAACTAATTAATTAAAAAGAAACCCATTTCATGTTAATGTAAGAGCATATTTTTGTGCAATATTAACTACATTTTCCACAACAAAAATCTTAGAAGCATGGCATTGTTTTACAGTTTTGCCAATCTCTTTAATGTCTGGCTTAATGGAAGTCAGCTGGATTCTTCTATCTGCTTTTGCATTGTTGCCATATCACACGTCATGTAGCCCCTGGAAACCCCACTGGACACTCTTGAGAGTATGAGAGTGAAAGAGACCAAAAAGAATCTGTTTTTATTATTCTGAAAATAATTTTGACCTTGCAAAACAACTGAAAAAGTCTCAGGGACCCCCAGGTATCCCTGGATCACACTTTGGGAACCACTGCTAGGAATCAGTAGAACTTACAAGTAGGCAGAAGAGGGTGCTGCACTTGGGATGATGGTCTTGGTGAGTCTCCCTTGGGAAAAGGAAGAAGAAAGAAAGCAGATGGGACACCATCCTTTCACTTCCTGGAATGATCGTGTGGTCTGACTCTTGAATCTGAGTGTACTAACCAGGTGTGATTCAGTGCTGGTGACAGATTTGGCCTGTTTCCATTTGGAGTTTTAATCTCACCTTTTGTGTGTAACAAAGGCACCTCATGGCTCTCTTCATAGAAACCCAGGAATACACTGTCGTCAGTTAGAAGCTAAATTCACAGCATTTCTTCTCCATTTCCTAACAGTGGGAAACAAGCAGAGTATGAGAGGCGACTTCTACCCTCTCGGAGCTTTCAGTCCACATGGTTTACACATGTGGTTTTTTCTACCCCTAGAGATTCTTGGGAGAAAATGCTGTGAATCCTCCCTGTTAAAATATGCAATAGGGGAAGAGAGGCCCCGGTGAGCCCAGAGCCCAGTTCCCATGTGTTTTCCTGATAGTAACTAGCGGGTGCCTGCCTGAGCCCCAGGAATCTTTCAGGGCCTGAGGTTTAAGTGTTAATTTTCAGCACAGATGTGCTTCTGGGCTTCTGTGCTCTAGGTTAAGTGTGTGCTGCTTGTTGCTGTCTTTTGGGAGGGGACCATCCTTTTTCCTAGCCAGTTTGTCCTGTGGATGGTCATGATTCACCATTCACTTCTGCCCACTGTGGAGTTTCTGCTGCTCAGGATAGCTTACTGGTTTTGAGTTGAACATTCCAACACATGTTCTTTTAATTTCTTCATGCTGTGATGACATGGCCTGTTTTTACATTCTTTTAGGAGATCCTGATTTTAGTTCTTGTTTTGTGAGCGGTTTAAACAGTCTAGAATCTCTAGTTACCACTGCCTGGCTTCAGATCCTGGACAGTGTGCTGGGGTCTCCACTGCCTAGTTTTGCTTCTCAGGATCTATTTTTCTTAAACCAAATATCACTGATTTAACGAATCAGATATGTCCTGGGAGCCTTTGGCTTCTGATAGTGCCTTGTGCTTCAGCCCTCCTGTTTTCCCAGGTGACATGAAAGGCCTTGTAGAGTGGCTGTAGGGCAGTGGAAAAGGAATTGGAACTGGATTCCAGTGCTGACTTTGCTGTGTGTTGGCTGGGTGACCCTGGTTAAGCCACTTAACCTTTCTGAGCCTCACTTTCCTGATGGGAAACAGGAATAAGAGTGCATGAGAAGGCTTAGTATTGTCAAGCTCCATTCAGTTTAAAATTTGGCCTTAGAGTTCTTATTAATAGACCTGCCATTCACTGAGAAAATTTTCTAGGTGAGGATATATTCCCAGATGTGTGTCATAGTACAGTTACTTATCTGCCCAAGGTGAAATTAATTTTCTATGACTGGGCATAGTTGATCTTTATTAGGCCAATGGTGCTATCTTCTCCTGAGAAGAGAATTAGGTGTACATTAAGAACGGTTTACTTACACATTTAAGCCACAGTTATTTATTCCGTGTGAGCCAAGTGCCAGGTGAAATGGGAGATAAAATAAAACCCTTTGGAAGTCCTTTCATGAGCGCGAGGTGTATTTGGAGGACAGAAAACAAGCAATGGCAGAGTGCTTTGTATGTCTAGTGAATGCTCAGCAGTAAATGTGAGCGGGTGTCCCTAATGGGAGAGACACTGGGTGCAGTATTACCAGTGGAGGCTTCCAGGAGGAGGGGGCAGGGGTGTTGAACTCTGCCTTCAAGGATAAGAGGATTTGGACTGGGAGGGAGGGCATTCCCAGTAGCTTAGAGGATTTGGCCAAGCTTTTGTGCAACATCTGTCATTCCGCCCAGATGTGCTGGCTGTCACTTAAGCCCTGATGATACTGGTTTCCTGCCATTGCAGTGGTCTCTGCTTCCTGGCTCCACGCTTGGGGCATGTATTTTCACACTGTATCAGAACTCTGGGAAGCCAAGAAGGACACCATTGATGCTGAAGCCCTGACTGGTTTAAACTAGGCTAAGGGAGGGGGAGTATTGTGTAAACACCATGCCTCGCTCTCTGTTTAAGTGTATTTTTTAAAGTGTGACTTCACATCCTTTCTGAAAGCCTTTTGTAGTCCATCAAGGGAGTAAGGTCATGGGTGAGAAGCCATTCTATATAAATTAAAGGCACTTTGAGTTTTGGCTTCAAAGGACAAAGAATCAAGGTTAGGGTGAAGAGATATCTCTCTCTCCTGATGTCAGGGGAAACTGTTTTTAACAAGTCCTGAATTGCCTGCTTGGTACCTAGATGGCCAGAAACTTCTCTAGCTGCTGGTCTAGAAAACCCAAGAATAACAATGCAAGCAATGCCCGTTGTGGTTAACCAGCGGCACCCCACGCCCTCCTCACCCCTCCCCCAACACTCCCACGCCAGACACACTCACTCACTCTCCACTACGTGTTGTGCACGTAGCTTCCTTTGATGAAGGAAGGTTTCCTGTTAGGTTTTCTCTCTGCTCTCACTTCTTCCCCCATTTCCAACCCTCTCTCCTTTCCCCTGTCCCACCGGGGACCTCCTTCTCTACTATGGTACGATGGTACATGGCCGCCATGATGACTCAGGAGCCTGGGCCCCTTCCTTTAGAGCCTTTTCAATGGTTCAGAATCCTCATCCTGGGCATGTAAAGGGGCTGATATCACATCACTGATACCAGGAGTCCTGGGCTGGTTAAGGGAGGCAGTTAGGGCAGTGGAGGGCATAATGCAGTCCCTTATTGCATTGGTTTGTAAGAGCCTGAGCAAGATATAGTAGAGAGAAAGTGGATGGAAGTCTCCATGAAACCCACCTCCAGCTCAAACACATGCCCTCTTAGCTGGAGTCAGTTGCATCATCTTTATTGTCAAAGAGTATGTTCCCAATTTGGATGGCCTAGGATATACCAGTGCAGATGTGGCGCTAAGCTAGCTGAGGGGCTCCTGCCTGCATGTTCCACCATTGCATCTGTGTTTCTCCCTTTCATTCTCTTTTCTGTCTTTCTTCTCCCCTTCTTATAGCAGTAGCCTGAAGGATATTACTCACACCCCATAAGGCTATGACCTCTGGCTTACGTGAATTTTTACACAGTATTGGAGGGACATGTATACTCAAGAATGTAGCCATTTTTGAATCTGTACTAGAGATTCTAGGCTGTGCCAGAGGCTTCATCCTCTACGGGGCTTATTTTTCAAGTTTGAGCAGAAAATAGTCCAAGGGACATTGGTCGTGTAATTGATCAGACTGCATGCTGACTCTGATACAGAGTGGGGGCTGAGGGATGCTCTGGTCATCCTTCACAGGGATAAAACTGGTACGTTCACCTCACCCCAAGGAAGATAGACTTGGCAATGGCTTAGAAGTCTACCAAACTGGAGGCAGGGTTCTAGACCCTTCTGGGTTCTTATGAGAGAAACAGATCACTATGGAGAAGATCTTTGGGTCACGGGCATATTTTGCATTTTTTTTAAAGGATATAAGGTCATAATTTTATAGTGCAATGACACTGACAAGCATGGATGCTTTTGAGTCCCTTCATTAACCTTGGATTAGAAAAGAGGAAGAAAATGGGAACCACACATCAGAAGAACAGCACTGGGGGTACAGTAGTGTTGCCAAGGACACCGAGCCTAAATTGCCATTTGGGGCTTAACAGAGCACAACATTTTTAACTGTCAAGAGCTTTCATCACCACCACTTTCTTTTCTGTCTCTTAAGAGACACTTCTCCCAAGAAAAAGAAATCAACTTTGTGTGTATGCCCAACAGATCATAGGAGACAGAGAGTTATTATTTGTAAAATGTTTTAAAAATAAACTTTTACATTCATGGGCCATGAAAATGATATTCCCCAGATATTCCTGAAAGGAAACCAAATCCCACTGGTGTGAAACGACACATGGAGACTGTTAATGAAAATTTTGAGATGAAGGAAATAGGAATGTGGAAAATGGTGGAAACTTGGGTGCTTTTGAACCAGGAAGAAGTCTCAGGCATTAGTCTAGGGACTGGTAAGAAGGTATTTTAGGGCCAGTTGATTACCATGGTTAGTGAGCGCTCTGCTTTGCTTTTAGAGAAGAGGGGTGTTACAACTACCGTCAGGGGAGCAAGGCATGACTTCACTGAGAGACACGCAATCTTTGCCTCTGATTGACACGTGGTGTTTTCCCTTGGTTTAAAGATGGAGGCCACTTGCTGAAGAGATTGCCTACTTTTCACAGCTCAGCCTCTTGGACCCAGAGTGTTCGCTTTGAAAGAGCAGCCCCTGTGATTTTCTGGTTAATATTTCAGGACCATCAGTTCTATGACTTATGTGGGTCTGATGTGTAAATATACCCCTTTGGGAGAGATGCCCAAAGGGGTGGGGAGATGAGTATTATTAGAGTAATAAGCGTCTGTCTGGAGATTTCTCATTGACTGAGTTTGTCTTAAGGTTTTTTGTTTTGTTTTGTTTTGTTTTTAAATCGTGGTAAGAACACTTAACATGAGGTCTACCCTTTTTTTTTTTTTTTTTTTTTTTACAAGAGATAAATCGACTGACACCAAGCATTGTACATTGTACATGGATGACCACAACAAAAGCAACAATGATTGCAATTACCAAACATGAAACACACTCATACTATGTCATAGTATTGCCATTCAGTCCAGTAATCCTCCACTGTAACAGCTCCTTTACTTTGCAGTGAAAATTGATTTGTATATTCTTTGCCTCTGAGTCCTTGTGGAATTTTTTTTTTTTTTTTTTAAATTCAGACAGAAAGTCACAAAAATTATACTCATCCTCATCAGTTCACTCAGTCCCATGTAATTAATTTTTTTTTTTTCATCTTGATCTTTTGTTAGCACTTTTATGAGTTCATCAGTTTTTCATTAGAGTTCTGAAAATGCTTATTCATTCAGTTCAGCAGTACAGTCCGTTACCAGAAACCTGTACTTGTCAGAGTCTTTTCCATGTATTTCTTGAAGATGAAACCCTTTTATAGGAACATATTTGCAAAATCATCAGAGTACACCCAGAACTGTCTGTAAATGACAAAAGACTTAAAAATGACCACGGTTAAAGATTTGATGACAGTTCATAATAATGCAGTTGACAAGAAAATTAGTTATTTCTGAGATATACATTTTAAAGTAATAACTAGGATTATTACTTATAACATTATACCAGAACATATAAGATTTTTAGAAATTTCAGGTAATGTCTGAAACATTTATATTAACATATTTCCATACATATTTCCATACAAGTACAAATATAAGATTTTTAGAAATTTCATGTAATGTCTGAAACATTTATATTAACATATTTCCATACATATTTCCATACAAATACAAATATGATTTTTAGAAATTTCATGTAATGTCTGAAACATTTATATTAACATATTTCCATACATATTTCCATACAAATACAAATATAAGATTTTTAGAAATTTCATGTAATGTCTGAAACATTTATATTAACATGTTTCCATACAAATAACCCAATGAAAGTTTAGTATTAGTTGTTTTGTTTGTTTTTTTATACTGCAGGTTCTTATTAGGCATCAGTTTTATACACATCAGTGTATACATGTCAATCCCAATCGCCCAATTCAGCACACCACCATCCCCACCCCACCGCAGTTTTCCCCCCTTGGTGTCCATATGTCCATTCTCTACATCTGTGTCTCAACTTCTGCCCTGCAAACTGGCTCATCTGTACCATTTTTCTAGGTTCCGCATACATGCATTAATATACGATATTTGTTTTTCTCTTTCTGACTTACTTCACTCTGTATGACAGTCTCTAGATCCATCCACGTCTCAACAAATGACTCAATTTCGTTCCTTTTTATGGCTGAGTAATATTCCATTGTATATATGTACCACATCTTCTTTATCCATTCGTCTGTTGATGGGCATTTAGGTTGCTTCCATGACCTGGCTATTGTAAATAGTGCTGCAATGAACATTCGGGTGCATGTGTCTTTTTGAATTACGGTTTTCTCTGGGTATATGCCCAGTAGTGGGATTGCTGGGTCCTATGGTAATTCTATTTTTAGTTTTTTAAGGAACCTCCATATTGTTCTCCATAGTGGCTGTATCAATTTACATTCCCACCAACAGTGCAAGAGGGTTCCCTTTTCACCACACCCTCTCCAGCATTTGTTGTTTGTAGATTTTCTGATGATGCCCATTCTAACAGGAGTGAGGTGATACCTCATTGTAGTTTTGATTTGCATTTCTCTAATAATTAGTGATGTTGAGCATCTTTTCATGTGCTTCGTGGCCATCTGTATGTCTTCTTTGGAGAAATGTCTATTTAGGTCTTCTGCCCATTTTTGGATTGGGGTGTTTGTTTCTTTGATATTGAGCTGAATGAGCTGTTTATATATTTTGGAGATTAATCCTTTGTCCGTTGATTCATTTGCAAATATCTTCTCCCATTCTGAGGGTTGTCTTTTCGTCTTGTTTATGGTTTCCTTTGCTGTGCAAAAGCTTTGAAGTTTCATTAGGTCCCACTTGTTTATTTTTGTTTTTATTTCCATTACTCTAGGAGGTGGATCAAAAAAGATCTTGCTGTGATTTATGTCAAAGAGTGTTCTTCCTATGTTTTCCTCTAAGAGTTTTATAGTGTCCAGTCTTATATTTAGGTCTCTAATCCATTTTGAGTTTATTTTTGTGTATGGTGTTAGGGAGTATTCTAATTTCATTCTTTTACATGTAGCTGTCCAGTTTTCCCAGCACCACTTATTGAAGAGACTGTCTTTTCTCCATTGTATATCTTTGCCTCCTTTGTCATAGATTAGTTGACCATAGGTGCGTGGGTTAATGTCTGGGCTTTCTATCTTGTTCCATTGATCTATGTTTCTGTTTTTGTGCCAGTACCATATTGTCTTCATTACTGTAGCTTTGTAGTATAGTCTGAAGTCAGGGAGTCTGATTCCTCCAGCTCCATTTTTTTGCCTCAAGACTGCTTTGCCTATTCGGGGTCTTTTGTGTCTCCATACAAATTTTAAGATGATTTGTTCTAGCTCCGTAAAAAATGCCATTGGTAATTTGATAGGGATTGCATTGAATCTGTAGATTGCTTTGGGTAGTATACTCATTTTCACAATGTTGATTCTTCCAATCCAAGAACATGGTATATCTCTCCATCTGTTGGTATCATCTTTAATTTCTTTCATCAGTGTCTTATAGTTTTCTGCATACAGGTCTTTTGTCTCCCTAGGTAGGTTTATTCCTAGGTATTTTATTCTTTTTGTTGCAATGGTAAATGGGAGTGTTTCCATAATTTCTCTTTCAGATTTTTCATCATTAGTGTATAGGAATGCAAGAGATTTCTGTGCATTAATTTTGTATCCTGCAACTTTACCATATTCATTAATTAGCTCTAGCAGTTTTCTGGTGGCAGTTTTAGGATTCTCTATGTATAGTATCATGTCATCCGCAAACAGTGACAGTTTTACTTCTTCTTTTCCAATTTGTATTCCTTTTATTTCTTTTTCTTCTCTGATTGCCGTGGCTAGGACTTCCAAAACTATGTTGAATAATAGTGGTGAGAGTGGACATCCTTGTCTCGTTCCTGATCTTAGAGGAAATGCTTTCAGTTTTTCACCATTGAGAATGATGTTTGCTGTGGGTTTGTCATATATGGCCTTTATTATGTTGAGGTAGGTTCCCTCTATGCCCACTTTCTGGAGAGTTTTTATCAGAAATGGGTGTTGAATTTTGTCAAAAGCTTTTTCTGCATCTATTGAGATGATCATATGGTTTTTATTCTTCAATTTGTTAATATGGTGTATCACATTGATTGATTTGCGTATATTGAAGAATCCTTGCATCCCTGGGATAAATCCCACTTGATCGTGGTGTATGATCCTTTTAATGTGTTGTTGGATCCTGTTTGCTAGTATTTTGTTGAGGATTTTTGCATCTATATTCATCAGTGATATTGGTCTGTAATTTTCTTTTTTTGTAGTGTCTTTGTCTGGTTTTGGTATCAGGGTGATGGTGGCCTCATAGAATGAGTTTGGGAGTGTTCCTTCCTCTGCAATTTTTTGGAAGAGTTTGAGAAGGATGGGTGTTAGCTCTTCTCTAAATGTTTGATAGAATTCACCTGTGAAGCCATCTGGTCCTGGACTTTTGTTTGTTGGAAGATTTTTAATCACAGTTTCAATTTCATTACTTGTGATTGGTCTGTTCATATTTTCTATTTCTTCCTGGTTCAGTCTTGGAAGGTTATACCTTTCTAAGAATTTGTCCATTTCTTCCAGGTTGTCCATTTTATTGGCATAAAGTTGCTTGTAGTAATCTCTTAGGATGCTTTGTATTTCTGCGGTGTCTGTTGTAACTTCTCCTTTTTCATTTCTGATTTTATTGATTTGAGTCCTCTCCCTCTTTTTCTTGATGAGTCTGGCTAATGGCTTATCAATTTTGTTTATCTTCTCAAAGAACCAACTTTTAGTTTTATTGATCTTTGCTATTGTTTTCTTTGTTTCTATTTCATTTATTTCTGCTCTGATCTTTATGATTTCTTTCCTTCTGCTAACTTTGGGTTTTGTTTGTTCTTCTTTCTCTAGTTTCTTTAAGTGTAAGGTTAGATTGTTTACTTGAGCTTTTTCTTGTTTCTTTAGGTAGGCTTGTATAGCTATAAACTTCCCTCTTAGAACTGCTTTTGCTGCATCCCATAGGTTTTGGGTCGTCGTGTTTTCATTGTCATTTGTCTCTAGGTATTTTTTGATTTCCTCTTTGATTTCTTCAGTGATCTCTTGGTTATTTAGTAACGTATTGTTTAGCCTACATGTGTTTGTCCTTTTTACGTTTTTTTCCCTGTAATTCATTTCTAATCTCATAGCGTTGTGGTCAGAAAAGATGCTTGATATGATTTCAATTTTCTTAAATTTACTGAGGCTTGATTTGTGACCCAAGATGTGATCTATCTTGGAGAATGTTCCGTGTGCACTTGAGAAGAACGTGTAATCTGCTGTTTTTGGATGGAATGTCCGATATATATCAATTAAATCTATCTGGTCTATTGTGTCATTTAAAGCTCCTGTTTCCTTATTTATTTTCATTTTGGATGATCTGTCCATTGGTGTAAGTGAGGTGTTAAAGTCCCCCACTATTATTGTGTTACTGTCGATTTCCTCTTTTATAGCTGTTAGCAGTTGCCTTATGTATTGAGGTGCTCCTATGTTGGGTGCATATATATTTATAATTGTTATATTTTCTTCTTGGATTGATCCCTGGATCATTATGTAGTGTCCTTCCTTGTCTCTTGTAACATTCTTTATTTTAAAGTCTATTTTATCTGATATGAGTATAGCTACTCCAGCTTTCTTTTGATTTCCATTTGCATGGAATATCTTTTTCCATCCCCTCACTTTCAGTCTGTATGTGTCCCTAGGTCTAAAGTGGGTCTCTTGTAGACAGCATATATATGGGTCTTGTTTTTGTATCCATTCAGCCAGTCTATGTCTTTTGGTTGGGGCATTTAATCCATTCACGTTTAAGGTAATAATCGATATGTATGTTCCTATGACCATTTTCTTAATTGTTTTGGGTTTGTTTTTGTAGGTCCTTTTCTTCTCTTGTGTTTCCCACTTAGAGAAGTTCCTTTAGCATTTGTTGTAGAGCTGGTTTGGTGGTGCTGAATTCTCGTAGCTTTTGCTTGTCTGTAAAGCTTTTGATTTCTCCATCAAATCTAAATGAGATCCTTGCCGGGTAGAGTAATCTTGGTTGTAGGTTCTTCCCTTTCATCACTTTAAGTATATCATGCCACTCCCTTCTGGCTTGCAGAGTTTCTGCTGAGAAATCAGCTGTTAACCTTATGGGAGTTCCCTTGTATGTTATTTGTCGTTTTTCCCTTGCTGCTTTCAATAATTTTTCTTTGTCTTTAATTTTTGCCACTTTGATTACTATGTGTCTCGGCGTGTTTCTCCTTGGGTTTATCCTGTATGGGACTCTCTGCGCTTCCTGGACTTGGGTGGCTATTTCCTTTCCCATGTTAGGGAAGTTTTCGACTATAATCTCTTCAAATATTTTCTCTGGTCCTTTCTCTCTCTCTTCTCCTTCTGGGACCCCTATAATGCGAATGTTGTTGCGTTTAATGTTGTCCCAGAGGTCTCTTAGGCTGTCTTCATTTCTTTTCATTCTTTTTTCTTTAGTCTGTTCCGCAGCAGTGAATTCCATCATTCTGTCTTCCAGGTCACTTATCCGTTCTTCTGCCTCAGTTATTCTGCTATTGATTCCTTCTAGTGTAGTTTTCATTTCAGTTATTGTATTGGTCATCTCTGTTTGTTTGTTCTTTAATTCTTCTAGGTCTTTGTTAATCATTTCTTGCATCTTCTCAATCTTTGCCTCCATTCTTATTCCAAGGTCCTGGATCATCTTCACTATCATTATTCTGAATTCTTTTTCTGGAAGGTTGCCTATCTCCACTTCATTTAGTTGTTTTTCTGGGGTTTTTTCTTGTTCCTTCAGAGGTCTACCCTTTTAACAAAAGCTTTAAGTGCAGGGACTTCCCTGGTGGCACAGTGGTTAAGAATCCACCTGCCAATGCAGGGGACATGGGTTCGAGCCCTGGTCTGGGAAGATCCCACATGCTGTAGAGCAGCTAAGCCCGTGCACCACAGCTACAGA
This sequence comes from Balaenoptera ricei, assembly GCF_028023285.1. Taxonomy (NCBI): domain Eukaryota; kingdom Metazoa; phylum Chordata; class Mammalia; order Artiodactyla; family Balaenopteridae; genus Balaenoptera; species Balaenoptera ricei. Next base: position 64,968,280 of record NC_082651.1, on the reverse strand, counting down.
GCCTGCGCTCTAGAGCCCATGCTCCGCAACAAGAGAAGCCACTGCAATAAGAAGCCCATGCATCGCAAAGATAGAGCAGCCCCCTCTCGCCGCAACTGGAGAAAGCCCGCCTGCAGCAACGAAGACCCACTGCAGCCAAAAATAAATAAATAAATAAATTTATTAAAAAAAAAGAAAAAAGAAAGACTTCTACAGATTTCTTTAAAAAAAAAATTTAAGTGCACATGCAGTGTTGTTAACTATAGGTACCCGTTGTACAGCAGATCTCTAGAACTCATTCATATTGCATAATTAACACCCTATACCCATTGAACAGCAACTTCCTAATTCCCCTCCCTCCAGGCCCTGGTAGCCACCCTTCTATTCTCTGTTTCTATGAGTCTGACCATTTTAGAGACCTCATATAAGTGGAATCATGCAGTATTTGTCCTTCTGTGTCTGTATTCTTTTACTTTGTGTACTGACCTCCAGCTTCCTCCACGTGGTCACACGTGGTAGAATTTCCTTCTTTTTAAAGGCCAAATACTATTCTGTTGTATGCATATACCACATTTTCTTTAGCCATTCATCTGTCGAGGGAAATGGAGGTTGTTTCCCTGCCGTGGCTGTTGGGAATAATTAAGTTTTCCTTCTTTAGTTCTCACATTCATTTTATGAATGAAGGAAAGACACTTGGAGACATTAAGTGTCATGGTCATAATTATGGAGTATGTCATGGAATATGGAGTAAGAGGGAGGCCTAAGCCTAAAGACAGAGGTCTTCTGAACTCCTGGAGTTTCCTCCTACAGCAGGCTGCCATAGGTGATGCAAATTAAGCGTTAGAGACGGCTTCCCACTCCACAGAGGCTTGTCCTACCTTCCACCACAGTCCTTGAAATTCTGCCTTTAGAAAGTCTGCCCTGCAACTGAAACCTTTTTATGACTAGGTTAAAGTACAGATGTCCTAGAGAAGGACCACACCATCTTATCAGTCATTTGAACATCAGTAGAAATGAAATTTATAAGAGTTTTACCTGGGACAGACTGTCATGGAAGGTGAGGAGATAATATAGGGGCTCTGGTCACCCCAGGGCAGACAAGAGGCCCCACATGAGGAGGCTGAGGACAGACATGTCCCAGGAATCGGGTTTTTTCTGTAGGTGAACCCTGAATGCCAATGTAAGTACATTCTACCCCGACTGATAATGTTAAGGTCTTGGCTAGTTTGAGGCCCTTTGTGTGCTGATATCAACTCACAAGGCAACTGTATGCTTCTGAGTACCTGTCATACAACCAGAAGATTACATACTAAGTAATCAAATACAGTATTATTGGTCATAGCCCATGTTATTTAGGTTTACCACAGTCTATTTTGTTACACGTTTTACAAATAGCTTATTTTGGGCAGTAGTAGTGCTGGTAACAATAATAATACTATTTTTTTTTAATTAATTAATTAATTTGTCTAATTTTAGTTGCACTGGGTCTTCGTTGCTGCGCGCGGGCTTTCTCTAGTTGCGGCGAGCGGGGGCTACTCTTCGTTGCGGTACGCGGGCTTCTCATTGCGGTGGCTTCTCTTGTTGCGGAGCATGGGCTCTAGGCGCACGGGCTTCAGTAGTTGTGGCACGCAGGCTCAGTAGTTGTGGCTCACGGGCTCTAGAGGGCAGGCTCAGTAGTTGGGCGCACGTGCTTAGTTGCTCTGTGGCATGTGGGATCTTACCGGACCAGGGCTTGGACCCATGTCTGCTGCATTGGCAGGCAGATTCTTAATCACTGAGCCACCAGCGAAGTCCAATAATACTATTTTAGATGTCACTTCCTCCAGGAAGCCTTCATGGATCCTCCATGTCAGGCTATGTGCAGCTTTCTATGTGCTTCTGTGGTATCTTGCCTCACTTCCCCCAGTCAGTACCTAACACACTATTTGATATTTTCCTGTTTGTTTCTTTTCTTTCTCAAGTAGAATTCCACATCTGGACCACAGAACAAAAAAATGACATGAGTGACTATTTTCTCGATCCTCCCAAGGACGGTACATAACTAGTACAACTAGATGAACAGGAGAGATACTAATTCACTATGATTAATAGATGCCCGAGATCAGAGGTTGGCAACTTTTTGCCACAAAGGGCCAGATAGGAAATGTTTTAAGCTTTGTGGGCTATACAATCTCAGTCAAAACAATTCAACTCTGCTATTGTAGCACAAAAGCAACCATAGACAATGCAAATAAATGAATTAATAAATTAATTAATGTTTCAATAAAATTTTATGTCCATGAACAGGCAGTGGCTGGGATTTGGCCCAGGGGCCATAGTTTGCTGACCCCCATGGCTTAGGGCATTAGGGTTTGTTCCTCTCTCAGAGCTTGTTTGAGGAAGTACTAGATTGATGGTGAGCTTGGTGAGGGCAGGGATTCTGGCCACTCACCACCATCTCCCTGGTGGCTCGCCTGCCTCCGTACATAGCAAGTACTCAACAGATACTAGCTCTTATTCATTCATTGAACAAGTATTTATTGAGTGTTTACTATATTCCAACTCCATTCAAGGAGCTTTGGATACATCAGTACAGAAAACCGAGATGCCTGTGTTCACGGAGCTTAAATGGAAGACAAATAATAAACACTAAACGGAGTAAATAGTAAATGATATAGTATGTGACGAGATCATAAAAACTATGGTAAAAAAAATGCCAAGCAGGGTAAGGGGCACTGGAAGCCCCTGGGTGCTGAGGGAGTGGGCAAGCTGGCGTATGATTAGTCAGTAGTACATGCGGTCAGCATTGGCCTCACTGAGAGGATGGGGTCTGAGCCAAGAGTTGAAGCAGGTCGCGGAGTCGGCCAGGTAGCTGCCTGAAATGCCATTTCTCCTCCCTTCCACATCCCCACGTGCCATCCTTCTCTCTTACCCCAGGCAGTTGGTAGGTAGAGCTCAGGGCTTCGGGAGTTGTGGATTCCAGGTGACCCTGCCTGTCACCCTGTGGTCTCTGTCTGCTGAGTCATGATCCGCCCTAGGCCTGCTGAACCTGCCTTCTCAGAACTCCGATTTCACGGCGAGCCAGTGTCTCATGCGATCCAGTGTGTAACTGTTACTGTGTAACAGTTCTTGGGGTGGTCTCAAGAAAACCTCCTTGAAGGCAGGGCCATCCCCTACTTTTTATGGACATATACCATACAACAGATGGCACAGCGCGGAACGTGCCATCGAGGCTGGGTAATCGTGAATTGGTTAAAAAGTGCCCAGTTTAGGTTGTTCGGGTTGGAATTGCAGCCCGATGGACAACATTAAACTGAACTTCGGTTCTGGTCTACAGTCGACCCTCATCTTAGGCGATGAGTGCAATCCTGAAAGGCAGCATGTTCCTCCGGGCAAGTGCACGGTTGCCCGTGTTGCGTGGCTTGGGCATTGGAAGTGAGTGAGTGTCTGGGGAACAGCCCACTCTGTGGTGCATCTTTGGAGTCTGGCACGTGGGAGAGGAGGGAGGTGCCCAGGTCTGTGCTCCCACCTTCCTGGGAGCAGCAGGACTTTGGCCTGAGCCTTTAGTGTCAAGATAACCCGTGAGCCTCAGCGTAGTGGTGCATGCCATGGTGCCCGGAGCCCCTACAGGCTTGAAGCATTCATTCCCCCAGCTGCCGGGAGGGACGACTGACGGCTCACAGTCACCACAGCCCCCTCTCTTCCAGGCTGTTGCCTTCAGAGGAGGAGAGCCTTCTGGCCCAAGGTCCACCCCTCCCTGGGGGCAGCCCCTGTGGAATGACCTGCTTCTGGAGAGTCAAAAGACCCTGCCCCCTTACCTCAATGGGAGACAACTCTGTAAAGCCATCCTCACTGCAGAGCACCCCTGAGACTTGGCTAAGACCTTTAAGGCTGCATCACGGTCCATTGGGCCCCATCCCGCTTCCGTCACTCCTCTCATAGGGGTTGATGCTGAGAACAGTCCCCAGTAAACCTCCTGCACACAAATCTCCATCTCAGAGTTGGCTCTCCGGGGACCCAACCTGTGACACTAGGCCAGGCCAGCCTCTGGTGGAAGCAGTTGCCGGTGATGTGGGCAGATCCCTGGAGCCATAGGGACAGACATGACTGCCACGCTGTCTGTGGTCCATCACCCTGGGGGGTGTTTTGGGGGTCTATGGTAAGGCTGTCCACCATCGCTGTCCCCACTAGACGTTTATGTCTTTGAGTTAAATGTGCTCCTTGCTTCAGGCTCTCCTGTGGCTCTATGCATTCCTCAGAGATTGTCACCTCAGTATGAACAAATATCTCAGAGTGATTTAGTCCCTACTAAGAGTAACCTAACGAAACCGTAAGACACGGGGGCAGTGCAGTCTGGGGCTAAGGACGTAGACTTTGAATGGGGCTGCTTGGGTTTGCATTTCAGCCCCTTACATATTAGCTTCGGTGACCACAGGCAAGTCCTTTCACCTCTCTGTACCCAGCTTCATCATCTGGAAAACGGGGTTAATGATGGTGCTCACCTCATAGGGTTGTTTTGCAGATTAAGTGAAGTAGTGCCTCTAAAGCAGTTATGGGGGTACATGACACATACCTGTGTGAGTGTTGGCTCTTGGAAGAGTAATAGGAAGGGAAAGGAGCTCAGGGGAGATGGGAGGAGGCAGAAAAGTAAAATGTTCGCCAAAGAGGAAATAACTCTTAGAACCTGACCATTTTGTGCATTTTGTCTGAAGATGCACATGCAAATGAATGAGGAAGGCAGGCCAGACCCTTATCCTCGGGAGGATGGGAGCAAGGACAGGAGACACTTCTCATAAAAGCCAGGGCTCAGACTGTAGCGTTGGGGGAAGGAGGGAGTGAGGAAGGGAACTAACACTAATTGGGCACCTACTGTGTGCTAGGTGCTGTGCTAAGCCCTTCCATATATTTTCCCATTTATTCCTTACCGTTTCCATTTGACATATGTACTTTCATTCCTGTTTCCTAGGTGGGAAACTGAAGTTGTGAGAGATTAAGTTGCTTGCCCCAAATTAGAGAGCTGTTATGTGATAGGCAGGGTTGGAAGGCAGGTCTGTGTGACAATAGGGCCCGTGTTCTTGTGGCTAGATCACACTGCCTAAAAAATTTTGCTTCAGTGCTGTCATGTGCCAGGGCTAGAAGGGCATGAGAAGAAATCAGTTGCTTAAGGATAAATCAACCTGTTAGGCAAATCAGACGGAGAAGCCACCTCCTCCAGGAAGCCTTTCCTGAGTTCCCTTGTCCTGGAGCCTGCCCCTTGCTCTGATTTCTCTGATGCTGATGGTATCTCCATCAGCTTTAAAGCTCCTCTCACTTCCTGCCAGGTGTTGCGTTTACCTGAGGAGCCATTCTCAGTCCTGTTACACAGTCCAGTTTCTAGGGAACATAAGAGGCTGAACCTCTTTCCTTCCATTGCCCTGCACATTGCCTGTCCCCTAGCATCCTCCATAGTGTGCGGGAAGTCTCGTGGAAAGAATGAACGAGTAGGAACACTAGACGGTAGTAAGTGACTGGGTCCTGCAGCCTCAGGTGTTTTAGAAATCCGATGGATATAAGGATCATTTTGGAGACGGGGAGTCAGGGGAGACTTCTCTGAGGAGGTGACGCCCAAACCCAGATCCTGGAGAATGGGAACAATTCAGGGATGGGTTGAGCAGAGGAAAGAGGGGCACCATCATTCTGAGGGGGAGCTGTCACCTTTGGGGGAGGGGCAGCTGTCAGTTGTGGGTGCCTCTCCTGCTGTGTGGTGTCAGGGCCGAACCTGGTGACCAGTGTCTCTTCCGCCACACAGGGGGCTGGACGGTTCCCCTGGGGGAGTGTGGATATGCCAGCCTTGCCAACTTGAGACCAAATGTTCCTCCTACACAGCTGTCTTCAAAATGAAATCCTGATGGGAGGTGGGTGAGCAACCGAGCATGAATTACCCCTGGCCCACGTCTTGGCTCACTTACAGGCTGCCTGCTTGCTTGCGCTTCCTCTCGTCTTTTAGATGAATCAGGAACCCCCAAACACTCCTTATGGAGTCATTCCCCCTCCCCCTCCTTGCCCTGGCAGAATCAAGGCCTGCCAGTCGTGGGACACTCTGTGCTCTTCCTTGGAACACTCATACACGTGTTACCTGTCTACCTTTCACACGGGCGGGCCGAGAGGCAGGGCAGGAAGCAGTGTGTCCATCCACACAGCTGGAAACTGAGGCCCCAAGTGGAGGCCCATTTGTCCAAGGCTCATGGCTCCTCTCAGCTGCCTGGCAGAGTGATACTGGTTCTCCTCTGATTTCTCAGCTCCTTTTCTGCCTCTTTCATGGGTGCCTTGCCTTTCATCCCTGACGTGTAGATGCGCCCCAGCATCTGCCATTACTGGTCCCCTTCTACCCTGGAGCCATAAGCTGTAGAAAGTCAGGATTGGAAGAGTCAAGTCCAACCAGGTGCCCTCTGCCGATTCTCCCTACCATCCTCTCTCGAAGGCTGTCCGTGTTCTGCTCGGGGACCTCGTCCACCCCACAGCTCTTCCTCTCTCCTCCCTCTGGGTCCCGAGACTTTCCCCATCTGCTAACTTGTTTGCATTTCCAAATGCTTCTTGGACATCTCAATCGGACATTACCCCAGCATCCCAAATTCAACTAATCCAGCAATGCACTTAAAATCCCTTCCGTAACCTTAGCTTCCCTTCCTGATGGTAACCGCACCTCCATTCTTCTGGTCTCCCTGGCTTGCACCCTTTATATCATTCCTTTCCCTCCTTGTTCTCCCTCAGTACTTCCTGGAAGGTCCTGTCTGTTGGTGCTGACAGCCTCTGGCACCCAAATCTTCCTATGCGCAGTCCTGGTGCGGGCACGTGTCACTTGTTGCCTGGACTCCTGTGGTTTCCTCTAACTGGCCTCCCTGCTGCCAACCTCTCTCATCTCCAGCTCAGCCTACACACTATTACCAGATTTATAGTTTTAATTATGTTAATTAAAATCATTAATTAGCACAGTTTTAATTATGTTATTTTCCTGCTCAAATCTTTCAGGGTTTTCTCTTCGCTTCAGAATTAAATAATGACTTCTTGCCTAGCAACTATAGTCTTCAGTATTCACTCAGTCTTTCTGACTTAATTCCTTCGTACCTGTAGATAAACGACACCTGAAGCAAAGGGCTTATTTGCTGTTTTCTGCATTAGCTGAGTATTTCCTTCCTCTGTGCCTTCCTTTGCTTCTGGCCTTCCTACTCTTCTCCACTGTTTGAAATCCCATCCCTTTTCGAATAACATGTCTTCAAGGATCTTATTCTGATTTTCCCAACCAGATGTGTTTTCTCTCTCCTTTGAATTGCCTTCATAAAAAAGACTATATCTTATTAAGCCTTATATAACCACAGATCCTAGCCTTGTACCTTGTTCTCAGGAAGTATTGGCTCAACTGTACTGGATTTGGTCATCTTGCAAAGAGCCAGCCTGAGTCTCTAAAAAACTGATGCTGAGAAGTCTTGGATGTTTGGTTGTAATGTGTGGCCTAACAAATGCTTTGCCTTTGGCCTTAGGGTTATTGGGAATTAAGATGTGATAGCTCTTAAAGGTGCAGGACTGGGAATCATGTTTCTAGAGTCTGAAATAGAAGAATTTTAACATCATATATCTGTGTAGTTTATATGGCCCTGTCATAGGTGTTATTTTTTTTTTAAATTTTTTATTTATTTATTTATTTTATTTTTGGCTGTGTTGGGTCTTCGTTTCTGTGCGAGGGCTTTCTCCAGTTGCGGCGAGCGGGGGCCACTCTTCATCGCGGTGCGCGGGCCCCTCACTATCGCGGCGTCTCTTGTTGTGGAGCACAGGCTCCAGACGCGCAGGCTCAGTAGTTGTGGCGCACGGGCCCAGTTGCTCCGCGGCATGTGGGATCTTCCCAGACCAGGGCTCGAACCCGTGTCCCCTGCATTGGCAGGCAGATTCTCAACCACTGTGCCACCAGGGAAGCCCTCATAGGTGTTATTTTATGATCCTTCCAACATCTCTGAGCAGTGAGGTTGCTTGTGTATTACTTTGATTAAGCAAATAAAGGGACTGTATTGGTTCAGTCCCGGTCCAGGGATAGATGGAAACAAAGTTGGATCAGGGTACTCACACGCTGGTGTCATCACATTGCTGTCTTGTCCTTCTAGGCTGCTGTCTTCTGGCTGGCTCTATTCGCAGACAAGTTCTTCCCAAAAATGGCCGCCTGCAGCTCCTGACCTAAGTTCAACTACTGATATTTTAGGAACCCACAGAATGATAAGAGGAGGTATCTTTCTTCATAGCTTCAGCAGTAGTCACTGGGAGGGTCTGTCCCCGAGTTCATCACTGTGGCCAAGGAGATGTGGTGCTCTGATTGGCTGGGTCTGGGCCTCATTGGACACAGAAGGAAATTGTGACTCTCAGAAAGGCTAAGTGACTTACCCAAGATCACAAAGCGAACTGAAGTATGTGTCTTCTGACCACAGTTCATGTTCTTTAAATTAGCCTAAGTTGTTCCCAGGCAGCCAGTGTCTTTCTATGTGTGTGAGCCCTTTTTATTTAGGGGTAGCCCTTAGCTGCAAAGGTGGCAGATTGTATTTTGGGGGTTCCTACTTTCCTTTGTCTGGACCTTTTTGGGCCTATTTGAGGACTCAGCTAATGCCCAGTTCCTTCTACTCCTTTTTCTTCCTATCCTCTTTAAAAACCTGATATTGCGCTTAAAAGTATTATGCTTAATGAAAGAAACCAGACTCAGAATGCTACATACTATATGATCCCGTGTATATGACATTCTGGAAAAGGCGCAACTTCAGGTTTGGAAAACAGATGCCAGGAGTCGGGTAAGGGTAGGGGTAGGGGATTGACTACAAAGGGACATGGGGAAAGTTTTTTGAGGTAATAGACTGTTTTATATCTTGATTGTGGTGGTGTTTACAAGACTGTATATATTTGTCAAAATTCACAGAACCACACACAAAAACGGGTGAATTTTACAGCATGTAAATGATACCTTAATTAAAACAACAACAACAACAAAAACCCCTGATCTTAGATCCTATTCAAGCCTGAGTGACCATGAGATTTGCGTCTTAATGAGCATCAAAACTTTAGATTGTGATGGACTAAGTAGCTTTGAGATACCACCACAATCTAATAGCAAGAATGAAAAACCACAAAGTATTTGAGTCATTCAAGAATAATTACTCATGGACTTCCCTGGTGGCGCAGTGGTTAAGAATCTGCCTCCCAGTGCAGGGGACACGGGTTTGAGCCCTGGTCTGGGAAGATCCCACATGCCGGAGCAACTAAGCCCGCGTGCCGCAACTACTAAGCCTGCGCTCTAGAGCCTGCAAGCCACAACTACTGAAGCCCGCGAGCCACAACTACTGAAGCCCACACGCCTAGAGCCTGTGCTCTGCAACCAGAGAAGCCACCACAATGAGAAGTCTGCGCACCACAAGGAAGAGTAGCCCCTGCTCACCGCCACTAGAGAAAGCCCGCGTGCAGCAACGAAGACCCAACACAGCCAAAAAAAAAAAAAAAAAAAAAAGAATAATTACTCGCATTCCCTGGGAAGGGAATGAGCCCTCCCCGAGCTGAGTGAATCAGTGGCTCTTCTGCTGCCACCGCCATCTGACTGGAACAGGGAGGCTGTGTCCCAGCTCCCCTCCCTTGGGCTGAGTCAGGGGTGGAGGCTTTCTAGGGGATGAGGGGGATCTGGGATTGGTGTAGAGGGCTTAGGGCACAGCATGGGTGACAGAGGCTGGTCAGTTGGGAGGAGAGGGGGAAGTAAGTAAGACCATTCACAGTGTTTAACATCTACCCCCCTCATCCCCCTCCCCGCTGCTCTGCCACCCTGGCCACTCTATTCATTCTTTAGGATCCATTTAGATGCCTCCTCCCCTTCCCCACTGCGAGTCCTCCCCACACAGCTTCCCTGTCCTTGGCTCCAGGAGTGTCCCCAGGAGACCGTCTCATGCCAGTCTGTGTCTTCCCTCTTCTCCCAAAGTCCTCCCCACTCTCTCTCTTTTAGCTCATCTCATTACAATGGGGGCATTTCACTTTAACATTCCTGTCTGATTATTCCCTTCCGCACCCCCAAATGTTCTGATTTCTCCCTGCCTCATCGCAACTCGGTCTCATCTTAGACCACAGTTGTTCAAAGGTGAGGCGTTACCAGGTGATACTATAGAATATACAAACAACAGATGGTTTCTGAAGTTTTAGTAGCCTTCTGTTCTGTGGAAGTCTCTACTGACAGGGAAATTAGAAACACTTTCAGCTGTAGAAATCTATCACATTTTCTGATTTAAAGCATCTCATTAAAAATATATATAAGCTGCAAACATTTTTATTTTTTCTGAAATAATGCTCTTGCCAAAAAAAAAAAAAAAATGTTGCCTGCCGATTACAAACTAAAATAGAGAAAGCTCTAGTGGTGGAATTGAGGCGTTAGGAAGCTTGTCTCAGCAATCCCAGGTGGGATCCCTTCTATCTCTGCCTGTCAAGGAGTTACTGATTATGGAGGCAGGTTTGTGCTAAGCTGCAGGTAAGAGCAGTGATCAGAGTAGACCTTTATGTGTTCAGCGTCTAAGGGATATATATATATATATATATATATATATATATATATATATATATATACACACACACACACACATATGTACATATATATATTTATATATTTTTTAGGCGTGAAAGACTCTTATGGAAAAAATTATACAACTTTATTGAACGATGTAAGAGCTATATAAATGGAGAGACGTACCATGCTTTTGAATGGGAAAACATAATAGAAATTCTCCCCAAATGAATCTGATAAGGTCAATAATTCAAATTTTTAATCAAAATCTAAACTAGCATTTTTTACAGCATTAGACAACCTGATTTTAAAATTGACATGGAAGCGTAAAGGGCAAGAAGAGCCAAATAATTTCAAAGAACAATATGGGTGAACTCACCCTACCACATACCAAGATCTATACCCTGCTACGTAAAGCAGTAGTTAATTAACTAGTATGGTCATGACCCAGGTAAACATACTAATGGAAAGGTCTGCCTTTTCACCCTTGTTTCCTAACTCCTCTTTGTGTATAGCTACATGCCTGCCACCCTGAACGATACATGCCAACACTCGTGCCTTGGGAATTCCAGTACCATGCCTAAAGGATTTTTTTGATGAGTTGGAAATCAGATTGAAATACATACCCTGGAAACAAGGCTGAAGCCTAGACTCTAGTTGTAATAAAGCTCCTGAGAAACATTTCCTGGCGGTTGTTTATAGTTTGCTTTTAGCTAAATGGGTCTGACACTTTCCAGTTAAGTTACACAAAAATACTCAGTCAGTTATAGGGAGTGAGACAGGGGCTTGAGCCCACTGGGGACAAACATCAGGGTCTTCCTGGGGCAGGTAGTGCCAGAAGAATGGGGCCTGGCTTTGGCAGAGAGAGACCAGGGGCTTCTCTGGGGGAAGCCAGCACTGCCCTGGTAGAACGAGGCCTGCTCTCCTGCTCTGACATGGTAGGTCCCCAGCCAGGGTCCACCAATCACGTCGGAGATCTTGCCAGCCCAGCCCAGCAGATGGGCATGTGCACGTTTTGGGCTCGTGCCTCGGCTGGACCAAGTTGCTGACGGGCTGTGGGCTGTGGTCTCGAAAGGCAGGTTCAGGAGGGAGCTCAAAGCTAATACAGCCTGTGCTGGATTAGCCGGGAAGGCTGTCAGCACCATCACCACTGCGGCCAGAGAGCGCAGCAGGGCTCTGTGCCTCCGGCACCATCCTCGAGGTCATAAGATGCGAGGGTCTCCCAGTTAATCCCCCGAAATGCTAGTTACCTGCTCCGCCTCAGACAGCACCGGCGGGTACGCCGTGCTGTAGTGATGTTGGGAAGACAGCCTGTGGTTAGCGTGCAGAGGACTCGTGTGTTCCTGCTTCTGGATGCTCCCCGCCTCCTCTCAGGGATGGAAACAGGTGCCTTAAGACACATATTGGAGCTATAGCAACGATAGACTTGGGTGAGCCTCTGGATCTGCCTCCTTGAAGGAGGTATAGACTCAGGAGCCGGATGGGGTCTGAGAGGCAGGAGGCTGACAGCTCATGCCTGGGGACATAGCCAAGGCTGTCCTGGTCTCAAAGAGGCAGGCTTAGAACATATCCAGGAAAGGGGGTGTAGTTCAACAGCCTGATTATCCTTGGTTTTTTTTTCTCTTTATTAACACTAAAAATTCTAAGAATCGGGGATAAGGAGTCGGCCAAGGGCATCTTGATGGAAGTCTTTCTCCTCTCCTGCTATTTCCTACCCCTCACAGATGGGTCCAGGAGCCTTCCAGACTAGACTGATGCTTTTCTGCCTTTGAAGTTGCTTCGGAGAAAGCAACCAGGAGAAGCTGACGTCGGAAGTTAGCTCATCCCTTCCTACTGAGCCAATTCTGGTTTATCTTTCAGATCCTGCCCTGCCTGGCTACATCTGTGTACATTTACTTATTCCTCACATCCGTATTGTGGGCGTGGGTATCCCCCCTCCCACTCCCCCACTGCTTCTTTTCAAAACCTTGCCCCAAGCATGAGGTCTTAGATTCTGTTTAGTCCAAATAGTTTGAGCCAACACACCCACATTAGCAGACTCTGCAGAGAGCTTGATTCCGGCCCTGGTCCCTACAGATGTTCTCTCAGCTTCTGGGCCATCAAAATAGGAAGCTGGCCTGGCCAGAGACAGCCTGAGGGCCAGAATGACCTCATCGCTGGGCCCTGGTGAAGGGTGCGGAGACCTGAATGTACAGGAAGGAGCTTGACTCCTGAGAGCTAAGTTGATTGTGGATTCGGCGGTTGTTTTTTCAGATAGTGCATCTAATAAATAATGTATGGGAAAGAGGCAGATAGCCCTAGGTTCAAATCCCAACCATCACAAGCTGGGTAACCTTGAGTTACTTGCTTAATGTTTCTGAGCTTAGTTTCCTCATCTGTAAAATGGGAATAGAGATACCAACTGTGTTGTTTGATATGAGAAAAAAGAGACAATATGATTTGTGAGTCTCATGTGGTGCCCTAGAAACTGTATTTTTCAAAGTTCTCCAGGTGATTTTGATGTGCTTTCTGGTTGAACCAAAAGGAATGAATTGCCCCAGTAGAATTTTAGATATTGCTGTGGGGTGCAGTGTAGTTGGTGCAAAGAGGGGAGGTTTGCAGGGAAAGATGGCCACTTTCTGGGGACTCTGAGATCAACCACTTCTTATAATTGTCCTTGTCTGTTCTTCGGGGTTCTAGAAACCACTCCATTCTGCGTAATCCGCCCCTTCCCAAGGCAATGGAGACAGATGGTGGTGGAAGTGGTGGGGCTGGGACGGGGGAGCCCTGGTACCCAGATGCCCTGTGTCTCACTGTGCTCTGACAGGCCTTCTGCCCCTCTCCCTGCAGTGGCCTCAGAACTTGTGCCTAGAATCACAGCCTTTGAGGCTTCCCTTCCCCATCTGCTCTGGTGTGTTTACCTTTCTCATCCCTGTTTTAAACAACTTTTCTTTCTCATGCCCTACCCACATCACTCACTCTGCCCTGAGGGTATCTGACCTCTGGATCTTGCTGTAATTTGAGGAAGCTTTCTCATTTAAACTGAAAGACATGGAGGTTCTCCTTTTCTGTGTTTATGGTCTGTATAGATAACCTCCCCCAAACAGAAGTGGATATGGCATTAAGAAAATTTTAATCTCACTTCTAATCCCAGTCAGTTTATTTCTGGTGGTTAATGGGATGCCTGGGGGATGGAGAGTTGGCTCTGACCAGCCTGATTAGTTTGTCTCCCAGGGAGATCATGGATGTGGACCAGCCCCTTAGAGCATCCCCAATATCTGAACAGTGGTGAGATGGGGAAACCAGAACAATATCGGTGTTCTTTCTGAGAATCAGAGTTTAAGTTTCTGTATTTTGGTTTGTTTGGGTTGGCATCTAATTTTTTTTCCACCTTGTTTCAACTCTCTGTAGCCCTGAGTCACTGGGCTAATTTAAATGGATGGTCTAAGAGGTCATTATACATCAAGCCACAAACCTGTGGACTTTTACTGTACTATGATGTTTTTTCTCTTTAGTAAATTAATGTCAATTATTGTGTGCCCACGTGTGATAGTTAAGAGAAACCAGGCAGTGGAACTGAAGGAAATTAGGCAGCAATCCTAAGTATGCCTGTCTCTCATTTCTGAGAAATTCTCTTTTTCCACTCTTTCTTTCTTTCAAGCATTTATTTGTATTTGTAGGGAAGACTATCAGCTATATCCAGTTCCAAGGCTTCAAATACATCTTATATACTGATGGTTCTTAAATTTTTACGTCTGTCCAAACCTCCCCTCTAAGACTCATGTATCCACCTGCCTGGGCATCTAATAGTCTTCTCACACTTCAGATGTCCAAACCTGAGGTCCTGGCTTTCCTCCCCAAATCTGCTCCTTCCGCAGTCTTTCCCATCCTCTGTGTCAAGAAGAGGGAGTGCCTGGCAGGTAGTCAGTGCTCAATAAATATTTATAGAACAAAGAACAAGAAAATGAAGAGTTCATACCTTTGTGCTTGGAGTCAGGAATGGATGGCTCCATTCCGAACTCTGCTGCTAATGAAATGTGTGTCACCAGAGGAGTCGCTCACCTCCCTACCTCAGTTTCTATCCCACTAAAATGGGGATAGGGGCTTCCCTGGTGGCACGGTGGTTGAGAATCTGCCTGCCAATGCAGGGGACATGGGTTCGAGCCCTGGTCTGGGAAGATCCCACATGCCGCGGAGCAACTAGGCCCGTGAGCCACAACTACTGAGCCTGCGCGTCTGGAGCCTGTGCTCCGCAACGAGAGAGGCCGCGATAGTGAGAGGCCCCGCGCACCGCGATGAAGAGTGGGCCCTGCTCGCCGCAACTAGAGAAAGCCCTTGCACAGAAACGAAGACCCAACACAGCCAAAAAATGAATAAATAAATAAATAAAAAATAAAGGAATTCCTTAAAAAAAAAATTGCATTAAAATATTAAAAAAAAAAAAAAAAAAAAAAAAATGGGGATAATATTACTATCTGTAGTGGAAGTACCAGGACATAATGAGAGAGTGGTGCTGGGTAAATGCAAGACATTATACTATACACCTTCCACAGAGCATTCAGTGCCCCCCCTTTTTCCTGCAGCATCACATGGACATTTAACCCAGCTTTTCTTCAAGACTGCTTTACACATCTCTGTCAAAATCTGTCTACCCAAATGATTTCTCAACAGGCTTCTTCTCTCCAAGATGACAGATTTTCACATTGCTCCTCTCCCAATCCCAGGCCTGGAATGCCCTCCTCTATCTCCCAAGACCTTCTAGACTCTTCCTACCTTTCAAGGCTTTAGTTCCCACCACCTGAGTCCCCCTGACTCTGCAGCTGCACTGATTACTTGCTTCTCTGATTTCTCCAGTACTGACCCACATTGGATGGTACCCTGCCTCATTCTGCATGTGTTTATCTTCTTTCCTCAGAGATTGTAACCCTTGAGGCCAGGACAATTTGTTTCTCATTCTCTTTCATCCCTATAGTATATAGCATGAAACAACTATGCACTTTTATTTTTTATTTTTGACACATTTTTTTTAAATGTGGTAAAATACACATAGTATAAAATTTACCATCTTAACCATTTTTAAGTGTAATGTTCAGTGGTATTAAGTACATTCACATTGTTGTGCAACCGTCACCAGCCTCCATCTTTATTATTCTTTTCATTGTAAAACTGAAACTCTGTACCTGTTAAACAACAACTCCCCATTCTCCCCTGTCCCCAGACCCCGACAACCACCATTATACTTCCCACCTTTATGATTTTTGACTACTTTAAGTATCTCATATAAGTGGAATCATACAATTAATGTCTTTTTGTGGCTGGCTTATTTCACTTAGCATAACGTCCTCAAGGTTCATCCATGTTGTAGCATGTGTCAGAATTTCCTTCCCTTTTTAAGGCTGAATAATATTTCATTGTACGTATATACAACATTGAGTTTATCCATTCATTTATCAAAGGATACTTGGGTTGCTTCCACCTTTTGGCTCTTGTGAATAATGCTGCTGTGAGCATGGGTGTACAAATATCTCTTAGAGACCCTGCTTTCAGTTCTTCTGTGTATATACACAGAAGCCGAATCGCTGGATCATATGTTTAACTTTTTGAGGAGCCACCATACTGTTTTCCATAGTGGCTGCACCATTTTACATTCCTACCAGCAGTGCACAAGGGTTCCAGTTTCTCCACATCCTTGCTAATACTTTGTTTTGATAGTAGCCACCATTTACATTTTCCCAAGGATTAGAGATATTGAGTACCTTTTCATGTGCTTATTGACCATTTGCCTATCTTCTTTGGAGAAATATCTGTTCACGTACTTTACCCATTTTTTAATCAGGTGGTTTCTTTTTTTGCTTGTTGGGTTGCAAGAAGAGTTCTTTATATATTCTGTATATTAACCCCTTATCCGATATATGATTTGCAACAACTGGGTAATTTTGACTGGGCACTCATTGCTAACCATTCACACAGTATTATAGGAGTCTGCATTTGAAGGTCCTGAAATGCCAGCTGGCAGGTAATTTGAAAGACCTTTTTTGACCTGTGGATACACGCCAGGCATTTTCCACACTCGCTCTCAGAGAAAACTCACAACAATCCTGTAAGGTATGCAAGATCACTTTCATTTTACAGATGAAGAGACTGAGGCTCAGAGAGGTCAAATAATTTACTCAAGGTCCCCCAGCCTAGTAAATGGCATCAGCGGGAGGTGAAGCCATGCCTGCCTGCCTCCGCTCACCTCCTGGGCCTTCGGGCTGCGCGTGAGAGCGTGCAAGCGAGCTTCACACATGTGTTGCTCATCACTCTCGTTCTCTGGATTTCATTAAAGAAACCCCTGTGCCTGGCAAGCAAGCCACCGCCAGCACCCCTGACTCTGCAAAATGTGATCCCTCCCTGCATTTGGATCTCCGCCTGACTCAAATACCTGGTGTTCCTTTACCCAGTCTTCACTGGGAGGGCAGATACTCTGGCTTTTCCGATCTATTATCTCCACTGGCCTGCTTCTAGCTTAGGACTTCTCAGAGCTGCTCACACGCATTAATCAATTGGATTCAACAGGAAGTTAGTGCTGGGCAGAGGAGGCTTTGTGCTGGGATAGGGGGATGGGAAGACAGTCCCACCCTGAAGGATTAGACACCCCAGAGGCTGGACTTCGCGGCAAATGCAACTCTAGAGCAAAGAGAGATGTGCCTTTGAAAGCCAAGTAAACGGTGTAGTGCAGACTGTCAGGGCGCCAAAACAGGGAGGGAACAGGATTTTAATGTGTTCCTGAATCATCTTCCCTGACCCACTGTGGGAGTGTGCTCAGAAAAGCCAACCTGCTCAATGTCAGACTGAACAAAATATATTCAGGAAGGAAATATGCTACAAACAAATTACACAGTGTAGTCCAAAGCTAAGAGATGCCGTCTTTGGATTATGCATTTTTCTATCTCCCTGGGCTTCGTGTTTCATTGGGATTGAATGTCTACCCCGGAGTGTCGTTGGCATGTGGCTCAAAGCTTATGGGATGCAGTTCTGCTACAGGACATAGACCAACCACTTAGATGAACACCAGACAAAAACTAAGGCAAGTCATTATAGAGAGGGTTTCACCAGCCTCCAAGAGGGATTCCACAGTTCCAGATATGGAATGGCATTCATAAGATGTGAATTGCATATTTTAGCACTTATAAAATTATAACCCACATTATGAGCACTTAACTACTTTATGAATGCAATCTCACTTATTTTTTGTAAAAATCCTATGAAGTACAGGTACTATTATTAGTGAGGCAGAGTGAATTCTCCTGAGTCTCACAACTGGTAGATGATGGAACCCAGACTTTAACATGATTCTGCTTCATTTCTCAAGTCTTTGCTTTCAAATGCTGCACGAAACCACCTCTCCATCACATGTGCTACCAGAAGATAGGACATCAGTTGAAAAAAGGAAGTCAATAGAAATGCCTCTTACCTTTGTCCACACTTAGCATTCTTCCAGAGATATTTGTAAGGATCAAAAACCATGTACAAGAATGAGGAATTCTGGGGGGAGAATATCTACTCTGTATTAAAGGAAAACTTACTTGTCTGCAGCCTGAGTTCTTTCAGCATGGCTGATTTCTCTTGGCTCTTAAGTAGTGAATAATATACCAACTTCAACAATTCCCTTGTCCTTATACCCCAAGGGTTTTTCTTTCCTGTTAGGTTTTTTTTTTTTTTTTTAACTGTGATAAAATACATACAATATATCATTAATGACATTTGGTAAATTCACAGTTTTGTGCAACCATCACCACTATCTAGTTCCAGAATATTTTCATCACCCCGAAAAGGAAGCCCTGTACCTATTAAGCAGTCACTCCCTATTCCTCCCTCTTCCAGCTCCTGGCAAACATTAATCTGCTTTGTATCTCTATAGATTTGCTGATTCTAGATATTTCATATAAATGGAAACCTATAGTATGCGGCTTTGTGTGTGTCCTGTCAATTTTATCACTCATGGTTCCTCCTTTCCATACCAACATTTGCAGCCCCACTGCTCTAGTGGGGAGCTGTGTCCCAAGGTGGGTACAGCTTCAGGATCAGAGTGATCGAGCTGGGCAAGTTATATGACTTTGAGCTGGTCAAGGTTGTTGGAGGATTAAGTGAAATGATGTAAAGCTCCTTGTTCTTGACCTTAGGCAAGTTATTTAACACTTAGTTCCCCCAGTTTTCTTTCCCTATAAGATGAAGATATAATAATATATACATCATGGGGCTCTTCTGAGGATTAAATGAGGAAATACATGGAAGTATGTAGAAGGACGCTTGCATATGGGAATGGCTTCATATGTGTTAGTATCACGTGCTTGGTTGGTGGCATGAGTTAGACGAGGCCTGACATCATACACTGGAATAATAATGGAGGCCCCTCAGTGGCCTGTGTGCCTGCAGACCCAGCCTGAACGTTGTCACCAGAGCTACGCTGGTCACTCACTCTTCATTTCAGGAAACTTCCAAGACTCTCTACTACCTGGAGAGTTCAGATTCCTTAGCTTTGTGTTTAAGACCCTCTGCATCTCACTTCTTTCCTTTCTGGTTTCTCTTCCCATCCTTTTCTCCATGAACCCTTTCCCTGCCACCATGCTGGACCACCCTTGGTTCACAAGGGCCCCCTGGGCTATCCAGCCTCTGTGCCTTTGTTCCTACTCTTCCCTCTGCTGGGAATGCCCTTCCACTCATCATCATCTGGCTATGCTCCTTTCTTCCCCTCAGTTCTTTCATCCATCATAATTGTATGTACATCATAGGGTTGTTCTGAAATCATCTGACATAATATCAGTACATGACCAAGATGACATGTGGTACATAATAATGTTAACTGAGATAAAAAGCACACGTGTGTGGGAGACATCTGGTAGTTGTTCAGGATGTGTTAATTATCTTCGTATCATATCATTACATCATTCTATGAGGACTGTTTGTACACACCTGCTTTCCCAGCTAGACTGCACATTCCTTGAGAATAAGGCCATATCTTATGTTTATATCCCCATGGGTGTCTAGATGGAAGCCTGCATATAGAGTTTCCATAATCATGTATTAAATTGAATTAAAATGAGAGATCTCCGTGGTTCTTCCCAATCCCTGTTTTCTTTAGGGGAAGAAATCAGTTGTCAATGAAGTCAGAGCCAGTTGTGGAAACAGGCTGAGTTTGTCCCTTTTGACCTTTCAGGCTCCCAGACTACACCCTGGCACCCAGTGTTCCCATGTTGCCACTGGGTTCCCAGCGACCCTCTCACAGGGCTGCCCTAGCCAGGCCCCCTTTTCCTGATTTAGGCCTTTCCCTCCTTCCTTCCACACTTCAGAGTGTACCCATTCTGTGTCCTAGCATTTCTCCAGGTTTGTGGTAGGTAAATGGCTAATTAGTCTGACACTGATCAACACCACCTTGCTGAAGAGGGGCCAACAGTGCCACAAATTAACGGTGTGACCTTTAGCAAACCCCTTCATCATTCTGACCCCAAAGCACTTTCAGGTGCTGTTTCTGGAGATTCCTCCAGGAAGGAGGCCTGCCCCTCTGTGCTTTTGTTTACTCTCTTCCCTGTGTGGAGTACTTCCTTCATGGAGACTTCCGGTTTGTTATCACTGCCCTTGATTCTCCTTTCTTCATGAGTCCGTGTGTGTGTGTATGTGTGTATATCCACACTTATACATGAATACAGTCAGCTCTTTGTATCCACGCTTTCTGCATCTGCGTATTCAGCTACTATGTTTACAATCGGCAATTGGTTGAATCTACCCATGCGAAATCTGCCAATACAGAGGGCCGACTATACTAGGCCATTTTATATAAGGGACTTGAGCATCTGTGGTTTTGATACCCGCTGGGGTCCTGGAAACAGTCCCCTGCAGACACCGAGGGACAACTGTATATGTGTGTATATATATATATATATATATATATATATATATATATATATGTGTGTGTGTGTGTGTGTGTGTGTGTATGTATATATATATGTGTGTGCATATATATATATGTATATATATGTGTGTATGTATATATATATATGAAATCTTCACTTGACATCACGTACTGATTTAGTTCCCAAACAGTTCCTCTTGTTTCTCTAATCAGATGTGAGTCAGATCTCTGAAGGAAGGCCTTTGGCTTCTTCTCTTCTCTGATCTTCCATGGCATTCAGCACCAGGTTGCACAGACAGAATAGGATTAATACATACCTGATGAATTTAATTAACTTTAAAAAAATTAACGAAGCAACATGTGTGTACCTTACAAGTTTTTGAAAATACAAAAAAGAAAAAAATTACCTGTAATCTCACTTCTAGTGCTACCACTACTAACATTAAAACAAGTTAATATTGTATGTAATAAATAATATAATTAATGACTGCTTGTTATGTGCTAAGCCCTTTGCTGACTATCCATCTGATTTAACTCATGTATTCCCACTGTGAGGCAGGTGTTATTATTATCCCCATTTTATAGACTAGGAACCTCCTGAGGCACAAAGAAGTTAACTTATTTAAGGTCACAAGGCTTATAAGTAGAGGAGCTAAGTTTGAAACACAAGCAGTTTGACTTTAGGGTCTCTACTCACCTCCCCCCCCCCCATACCCTTTGAGATGTCCCCTCCCCCATGTTTAACAGAACAAATCAGCACTGGGACTCAGGGAAGCTGGATTTTCTTTCCTCTGTGCACTCACTGGTTGTAAGACATTAGGACGATCACTTTTTGCCTCTCTGGGCCTCAGTTTCCTCACCTATAAATCGGGGAACTGGCCTCAGCAATCTCTGTTATTCAGCTAGAACACTCTGGGATTTTATGAATTAAACACTGAAGCAGGGACTTGCTTTGGTGTGTGTCCTTCCCCGCCTCCTCATCTCTGCACCTGCAGGCATGTTATCTTCCATCCAGTCGGGTCACCCTGACCCAGGTACCTCCCCCCACTTCTGTGTGCCTGCAGAAGCCTCCAGCTGGCCCCTACGCTGTCAGTGGGGTTTGCCCAGTGGTTGGGATTTAGCGGGTTATGTAAGCCATTTACGATCCATTTTAATAGAGTGTGCACCCTTTGAACTGCAGATGGGGCGCCTGCTGTTTATGGGGCTTCCTGGAGCATGGACTTAGGGGGAGGCTCCTCAGGGTTTATGGGGCTTCCCAGGGCGCAGGCATTTAATGGGGGCTGTGTCGTTTTGTTTCTCTTCCACTACCAGCTTTCTGGCCCTGGCAGTGGCTGTAGAGCGGGGTTTGTCTGAGCAGGAGTGTGTGTGTTTACACCACTGCTGTGTATACAACAGGCTCAGAGTAAAGTCTGGCCCACCTAGCGCCACAGGTTAAAGAGCATCAGAATCACCCAAAGGCTTGTTAAAGCACAGGTTGCTGGGCCCCATCCTGGAATTTTTGATTCAGGAGGTCTGGGGTGGAGCCTGATAATTTGCATTTCTAACAAGTTTCCAGGTGATGCTTAAGCTGCTGCTCCTGGGACCACACCTTGGCAACCAACTGTACCAGGGAATTGAAGCTTTACATTTCTTTAAGTACTAAATTGAAACGAAAATATTTCTGTCCATGTTTTTAGGTAAACATCCTTCAGTTGTATCCATAGTATACTGAAAAAAGTAATCGAATATCTTCTTGATATCGATAGTCATAATTATGATTATTCATTATTGTGGTTGACTGTCATTTGGGATGTCCTAGACCCTCTGGAGGTTGGCCCAGGCTATTTGAGTTGCTGGTTTGCATCTGACATTTTTTTGACTCTTCCCTTGAGGTCAGGTGGTCATGCTGGCTGGTGTGCCTGTAGCATTCTTCCCTGCCTGGAGCTTTTTTTTAAAAAAAAAAAAACTTTCTTATTAAAACATCTGCCCTTTAAAAGTCAGGAGAGTAGAACGATGAACTCCCATATACCCATCATCTAGATTTTTAACATTTTTGCTTCATCTTTTTTTGTGGAAGTATTCTAAAGCCAATCCCAGACATCGTAACATTCCCCTCTCAAATATTTCCAACTACATCTCTAAAAAATAAAGACATTTCTTGCACAACCACAAGACCATTATCACAACTCACAGACCCAATAGGAAGTCCTCAGTATCATCTAACGCTCAAACCATATTCAGATTTTCCCCAGTTGTTCAAAAAACTCCAGTTGAATCAGGATGCAAAAAAGGTCTATGTCCGCATTGCCTTTGACTGTTAGGTACCTTTCCCTTCGAATTTGCTATTTTGGGGGGTCAGGGGATCTGTGGGGAGTTGGGGATAGATAGTTGCTCCTAGTTACCGAAAACTGAGGAAGTGTGTCTAAAGTAGGGAAAGCTGGTTTTGAGTTAGGCTTTGTGAGAAGAGCGCAGTTCTCTTGCAGGGGCTTAGAGACGTCTCTGTCTTAGAAACAGATGCTCTTTAACTTTCTTCTCTTTTCTTTGATCTTCAGAGGCAAGGAGGCCAGGCGTGTGACTTCCAGCTCCGTGAATTGCTTTCATGTGGGAATATGTATCTGTTAGAAGATGTTTATAAAGCAGCTAAGTTGCCCGGGGTCGGCAACAGAGTCTTTGGCCCCAAGGCCTCTTGGCTGTGGGTGTTCTCGAGTGTCTGGGATGTGTGTTTTATTCTCCACGGGCTTTCCTTTCTCCCTCTGTTAATAATCCAGCCTCCATCCAGGCTTTGCGGGGGGAAGAATTCGTTGGAGCTGCAGGCTCTGGGAGCTCGCACACACACCTACTTCCCTTGGGTGGCCTGGTTTCTTGCCAGAGGTACGAGGAATAAATATTGATGTGCTGTGGCTGGCCCCCCTGCATCCCTGCTTCCATGCTCATCCTCCACGTAGGTGTTTCAAACATGTTACAGGCTTCTAATTTAACTTCCGCATCGAAATCAAAGGTCCCTCGCTGCAGTTTAAATGCCACAGTGTACCCGTGGCTGGGGCTGACGTGGATTGGAAAGCAGAGCTGTTCTGCATCACGCAGCATCCGCTGTACTGCCATATGGGCCACAGCCTGGTGCTAAGAGGGGCTGCCAACTTCAAGCTGGGCTGAGGATGGAATCATGAGGCTGCCGGGAGGGGAGGGCCCTTCTGGACAGGGACCTGATTGTCGGTGGCTTCCGGGGGCTCTGGACCACTGGTTCAAGGTTCGGGACCAAGCAGCAACACTATGCATGGAGCTGCCCTAGATGACCCACGAGGAGGGCCTGGAGGAGAGGGGAGAGAGCTTGGCTCATGGCCTCATTTCAGCCCCTGTGCTGCCTCCCCGACCCCCTGACGGCCCCCTTTGTGCATCTGTTGTGGTCCCCAGTGTGCTTCATCAGGGCACCAACCACACTGGATTATAAAGGGCTATTGCCTTATTCTTACCCTCCTCTGGACAGGAAGGTCCTCAGGGGCAGTGATGTTCACCGTCTTGCCGTTTGGCACACAGTGGCACTCAATAAATGTGCAGCAAACACATTACTGCAGCCCAGGAAATGGAGAGAAGGGAGGGGTCTTTGTGGTGAGTTAGGTGACGCACACAGTACAAAAGCAAGTCAGAGATGGTCCTGAATATCATAGTACATCTAACCTGCCCAAGACATGGGGCTTCATTCTAACGTGACTGCTCCTGGCTGCCATCTTGCTGAGAAACCCTTAACCACGTCCTGTTCCTCACCTTTTCCTGCCTGGCAAGCCTGCACGATATTTGGCTCAAATGTCTTATGGCCGTTACCAGGCTGCTTAGAAATATTGCAGTTGTAACTATGTCTTACCCGTGATCTGTACTTTACGGTGCATGAGGGTGGCATTTATGCTTGGTTTCTCTTTTCATCCTCCTTAGCCTTGACACTGTGGTTTAGACATACTAAATCTAGTTGCCCAATGACATGCAAGGCTGTGTTTTGGGAGTGCTAAAGAAATGGCTCAGACAGAGGCTTCTTTTGAGTTAGGGGAGGGAGAGCTCCCTGGGCGCTGGAGTCATCAGGAGAACCCTCCTATAGGGAGTTGGAACTGATTGGCACATGGAGAATTGGGGAAGGTGGAGAGGAGCAGGAGAAGGAGAAGGAGAGAGAGCAGGTTCGGTGCTGGGAAGATCAGGGGAGGCTTTGAATCTCCATGGCTGGGTGTAATGAAAAGGGGTGGCTAACTAGCTTGAAACCACCGAGTTCTGGGTGTTTACCAGACACACAGTGAACTGCCAAGAACTATATAGACTGACCACAGGGAAGGGTGGCTACAAAATTTTTAAAACATGATGCTCACTCCAAGCTCCTGGTGAGACTGACGGGGATGAGTCAGGTTGAAGCCGAGATAAACATTCACTTATCAGATGGAGAGCCACCCTATTATCTAAGTTCTTGGATTTTGAAAAAAGCGTGGACCCAAACACCAGATAATGGAGCAGGGTGGAAGAAGAGGATAAAGGGGCTCTTGCCCCAGGGCTTTGGTGGTTTAGCTGGAAAAGAAATACTGAGATGGGTGGGAGACGATGGAAAGAAGCAAAGTTTCAGGCTTAGAAAAGTGGTGATTGTACAATTGCTTTGGAAAACAATTTGGCAGTTTGGCAGTTTCTTAAAAAGCTAAACATAAACCTACCATGTGATTCAGCCACTCCACTCCTAGGTGTTTACCCAAGAGAAATGAAAGCATATGTCCATACAAGGTCTTGTACAGGAACGTTCATAGCAGCTTTGTAATAGCCCCAAACCGGAAACAACTCAAATGTCCGTCAAGAGCTGAATGGATAAACAGATTGTGGTATGTCCGTACAATGGACTACTATTGCGAAATAAAGAGGAAGAAATGGCTGAATCTCAAAATAATTATACTGGATGGAAAGAGCCAGATTTAAAAAAAATACATATTATGATTCCATTCGTATAAAAGTCTTGAAAATGCAAACTAATCTATAGTGACAGAAAGTAAAACAGCAGAAGGGGCAGGAGGAGGATATCACAGAGACGGATGAGGAAACTTTTGGGACTGCAGGATATGTTCATTGTCTTGATTATAGTGATGGTTTTACAGGTGTATATATATGTCAAAACTTATCAAAGTTTACTCTTTAAAGGTATTCAATTTATTGTCTGTTAATTATACCGCTGTAAAGCTGCTACAAATAAAGTGGTGATTGAGAGTTTCATTTCAGTTCAAACAAGTCATAATTGCAAACTTACCCATTCCTGAACTAGAATTGTTTCATTTCAGTGGAAATGAGAAGAGAAAGAATGGACAATTTCAAGGAGGTTAGGATGGCAAGAAAGAGCCAGTGTTAAAACTGAGCACAATGAAGGCAAGCCTCGATGGAAGCTAGTACTGGCGAAAACAAAAGGAACTGCCTTTGAGAATTGGTCAGGGAAAGCTCCTGGTGGGTGTAGGATCCAAGATGGACTTCATTGAATGAAGAGAATGTCAAAAGCACAGAGGTGCCAAATGAGGAGGCCTAAAAGATAGAATCCACAAGCTGTGCTGAATTACAAAGAAGAGACCATACAAGGAAGGCCAATGGTGCAGTTTGAGAAGGGCTAATATCAAGAAGTAGGGCTGCATGGGCTGGTAGCCGAGGGCCCAGGGGATGTATGCAGACTGCCTGGCTGTGTGTCTTGGATGCACACACTTAGAAGCTGGGCAGCATTTGGGCAAATTACCTAACTTCTCTGAGCCTCAGTTTTCTCATCTGAGAGATAGTCCAGATCTCATAGGATTACAGTGAACATGAAACAAATTAATGTACAAAAAGTATTTAGAACCATGCCTGGCATATATTAAGTGCTCAATAAATGTTATTGCTGCTGCTGTTATCCTTATCATCATTATTATCATTATCTGCTATTGGGCAGGACCTTGAATGCTAACCTTTTGCAACTGACTTCTTTCACTTAGTATGTTGTTTTTGAGGTTCATTTATGCTGTTGCATGTATCAAGAGAGCTTTGTTCCTTTTTATGGTTGAATACTATTCCACTGTATTGCGTATGACACATTTTGTTTATCATTTCATCAGTGATGGACGGTGGAGTTGTTTCCACCTTTGGGCTATTATGAATAATAACTGCTGTGAACATTTACATACAAGTTTTTGTTCCCCTCCTTTTCTTTAAAGCTCGTACTTTTTGAGACTTAAGCATGTTCTGCCTCCCACATGTTTGAAATGACAAAGTGAATTCAGTCATTTAAAGGTAACTTTGAAGATAACAAACAGAGACCTACTGTACAGCACAGGGAACTATACTCAATATTTTGTAATTACCTGTAAGGGAAAAGAATCTGAAAAAGAACACATAAATGTGTGTGTATATATATATATATATATATATATGTATATATATATATATATGAGTCACTGTGTTCTACACTTGAAACTAACACGATATTGTAAATCAACTATACTTCAATAAAAAAGGTAAACAAACCTAATTTGGATACTTTAATTTTAGACAGTTTAAAATACACTAGTTCAAAATTTAGAGGAAATTATTTTTCTAATTAAAAAAAACTTCATGTGAAATATGCAACAAAATTGAATTTCTAATAAAATATGAAGAAATTAAGAAAATTAAAATATTTGCATAACTATAAGGGAGAAGATTCACATACAAATAATACTGAAACTAATTTGTATAGATAGTGGTTTCTGTCTGTTATAAGTTCAAGGTATGTTCTTGATGGACTAGAGTTGAGTAAATTAAGCAAGGCACATATTGCTACCTTAAATTTTCTTTATAATATCCTAGCAATGAAACGAGTCAAAGAAGCATGTATGTTTCTAGATGTTGCACTATGAAATGGTAAAAATCTTCGTATCAGTAATATAAAATTATATAATTAAATTAAATATTTTTGAAATAGTTTCTGTGAAGTGTTAATTTTTCAAGTGTTATCCCCATTACAGTGTTTGAACATAAAAACTTACAGAATTATTCCAAGTATTGCATCATAACTTTATAAACAATTTCAGAGCAGTTTTTCCAAATTGAAGTTTTTAAAGCAAATAAGCATATTTAAGCACTAAAAAAATAATTAATAAATAAGGGAACTTTGTGATTTTCCAAACTTTCTCCTTTTCCCACTGGGCACGGTGCCCTCTCCTGCTCACGCCTCACAGTGAGTCCCAGCTCTAGACACATGCAGGAAATGAATATGCCAGAGCAAGGCAGCATCAGTTGGTGCCACATGAGAGGTACGTGGGGTCATCGGTTTACTCTGTCAGGAGCTGTTCCGCTTTGAAGGGGAGAGGACTCCGGGTTCTGTGCGGAAGGAACGCGTTAGGCGGAGGGGGCGTGGAGGCTGGGAGAGGCGCTGACACATGTGTCAGAAGAGGGGCCAGCCAGATGGCTCAGATTTATCCGTGTCAGGACCGGGCCGGGAAGGAGCCCAGGCTGGCTGGGCGCTGCCTGGAGGCTTCCACGCCTCTGGGCCCTTGGGAGGCTGGGCCTCTGCCCTCGCACCTGAGCTCCCTGGGGAAGCAGGGGCGGCAGCGGCTGGGAGACGCCTGTTGTTCCTCAAGTTCAGCAATTAGCGCACTCTCTTTCAGGGCAGACCTCCTCTTCGCTGTAATCTGAAATGTCAGTTATTACACTTGTTTGATTTAAGTATAGAAGCGCCTCGGTTATGCTCTCAGGAGTAAGACAGAAATAGCTAGTCAGCGTGGGTGAGTAATCTTCTAAAAGCATTCACAGGGATCATCCTTGCCATGGCATCATGTACTGTTCAAAGTTTGAGTGAATGTCAGGCATTCGGCATTTACGGTTGGGGGAGGGGAGGTGGAAGATCTTAGGGAAATCCTGGGTTAAATCCCTCAGAGTTTCTGTACTGGGTGATCCATCAAGCACTTAATATCCTTTTAGTCCCCAGTGTGTGAGTGGGGTTGGATTTTATGGGAGGTACTAAAAAGTGCAGGACGCAGCCCTTGGGCCCTAGCTTAGGTGCCAGTTAAGAGGACCAGCACTTGTGCACAGGTGAGAGGCTGCATCTGAAAGCACTGCATGCGAGGGGCAGTAGGAGCTGTTAGCGTCCGGGCAGGAAGGGATCCTGTGGGCTGGGTAGTCAGAGAATGTTTCCTGGAGGAAGCAGCACGTGAAAGGTGAAAATATTAGGGACAGAATGTTTTGCTTTAACTTGATCCTCGCCCTGCCTTTGTCTACTAAGGGTGGAAGCACCTTATACAAGAAAGTTAACAAACATAAATAGCAAATTGAGGCCACAAAAAAGAAAGAAGTGGCTAATCTAGTGGCTCTGATGGCGCCCTGAATTTGGTTTTGAGCAGCCCGGCCAGAATGAAAACCAGATTAATTACATAGCTCTCTTGATCAGAAAGGGGAAAATCTACCAGCTCCTGAGGGGAGGCAAAATTCTTCCTGGCACATTTTTCCGAAATCATTTTCTCATGTAGGAGGTTATACAAAAGACACAGGGGCGTAACGGACATTGATCCATCAGCAGCAAAAACCTTTATGAATGTGGAGGATTGAATGCCAAGGTGTGACCCGGTGAAGGTAATCAGGCCAGTGGCTAAGCTGGCAAGATCCAGTTATGTGGCTTTGGGGGCTCTGACTTGATGCAAAATGCACTGAGAATCATTCGCTGGAAGAGTAGACAGAGGAGAAATCCTGATGGAGCCTTTCTAGTGGAAATTCAGAGGGGAAACCTCCTTGGTCCTGGTGAGATTATACCCAGGAAAGGATGTGGATCCTGTCTCCCTGGGTTCCCACTGTCCAGCATATAATTATCCTGTCTGGGGATCAGATCTGGTGCTGAGTGTCCTGGCGGCCAGGGACACAAAAGGAAACACACGTCTGATTCCAGAGTCTGG
The DNA here is from genome assembly GCF_028023285.1 of Balaenoptera ricei. Lineage (NCBI taxonomy): Eukaryota > Metazoa > Chordata > Mammalia > Artiodactyla > Balaenopteridae > Balaenoptera > Balaenoptera ricei. The sequence continues at coordinate 64,939,029 of NC_082651.1, read as the reverse complement.
AGCTGTTCTTGTCTCTGTTACCAGCACCCCTTAGTACACTATCCCTTGGTCTATGTTAATTGAGGCCGTAAAGCACTGGCTGTTGTCTCTGACAATTTCTCAAGCAGTTCGAAGTCTAGAAAGGGTAGTTTTACTTAAAAAAAATGAATCCAAGATAGGCACGAGTACAGAAGAGATTACATGCTAGTAGGTTGGCTTTGTAACTATTCCTACTATCACTATCTGCCATTTGTTGAGTGTTTACTCTGTCCCAAGCACTTTACCTACATTCTCTTTATATCATCCTCAGAACAGTTTCCTGAGGTGTGTGCTGTTATTATCTCCATTTTATTGGAGAGACTGGGGCTTGTGGAGATCTAGATATACTCTTAAGCCTCCAGTTTGAGGAAGATTCCAGCTGGCCTCACTTTGGGATCTTGTGGGTTGAGTCTTGGCTGCCTGACCAATCCCTGGCTGTGGATCTCCTCCTCTCCCATATCGTGCCTGGCAGAGGTTTTCTGTTTCAAGCTTGTCCGGGGTATCCTGCTAGTCCCTGGCCTTTTGTGTGAGATAAGCACTTCCCCATCTGACCTCAAAGGTTCTTCTTCTGGGCCTCATGCTGCCACGTCTGTCCCTAGAGTCACACCCTTTCTCATCCTTTATGCTTGAACCAGTTCTGTCTGCGTCCCATCAGTCCCTTCCAAGAATCATAAAAGCAGTGTCCAGGTCTCCTTGTTTTTACAGCCCTTGTTCCAGCAAATTCCTGCTACCCATCAGGGGTACCGCGGATCAGGGACTGAGGGAGGGTGAAGCCTGGCTCTTGGTTCCATTCTACCCCTTCACCTGGGTTCCCCTGGTTGGCTCTCTGCTCAGCCACTCTCCAGGGGCGTAGCTGTCATGTGTCAGTGCCATTGTCTCATATCAAAAATACTTGAAAACTGCATTAAGATTTGCACTCTCATCAATGGAGGAGGAAGGCATTTTGTTAAGCTGTCTTCCTTCTTTCTTCCTTCCTGCCTTCCTTCCTTTGTTCCTTCCTCCTTCCTTCATTCCTTCCTTCCTTCCTCCTTCCTTCCTTCCTCCTTCCTTCTTCCTTCCTTCCTTCCTTCCTTCCTTCCTTCCTTCCTTCCTTCCTTCCTTTCTTTCTTTCTTCTTTCTTTCTTTTTCTTTCTCTGCCTTGGGTCTTAGTTGCAGCACGCGGGAACTTCATCGTGGCATGCGGGGTCTTTCGTTACAGTGCGCGAGCTTCTCTCTACTTGTGGCGCGCGGGGCTCCAGACCATGCTTGCTCAGTAGTTGCGGTGCATGGGCTTAGTCACCCCGTGGCATGTGGGATCTTAGTTCCCCAACCAGGGATCAAACCCGTGTTCCTTGTACTGGAAGGCGGATTCTCAACCACTGGACCACCAGGAAAGTCCCAAGCTGTCTTACTTCTGAAAGATTTGGGATTCTTGCTGTCTTTGGACCCCAGGATCAGTGTGCATTTATTTCTGTAGGAAGAGATTGTGTATCTGGGGATGATGGCAAATTGGTCCCCCTGTGTTGGGAAAGCTGGTGACCAGCTGAGTAACTCGGGTTTAGGCTGAAATTCCTGCCTTCGCCCCTGTTCAGTCTCTCTTCGGCTCCCATTGACCTCTGTCACTGGGAACAGGATGAGATGAACTGGGTGGCCTCAGATGCACATCTTCAGAGGCTCAGAGGGAACCTTTTGGAACACCAGGACTCTTTTTTATTCTTTGAAGGTTTTGAAGGACAGTATTTTCAGTGGGATCCACTTGGCCTCCTGTGTTTGGCTGTCTCTGGAAGGGCTGGCCTGGGAAGGCAAAGAAGGTGGCTGTCTAAAAGATATACTGTATGGTAGAGTCACTTCGTTAAATTTGGAGAACATATCAGTTGACTATCCAAGTCCAAATAACCACCATTTGTATATTGGTCAGTCTTTCAAATAAAGTTGCATTTCCATGAAAAAAATAAATAAAAGATACATTGTAAGCAGCTCTCACCTGGGACTCTACACCTGAAAGTGCACTGATGGCTTAATTTCTCCATTACCACAATAGCTGCCATTTATTGAGTGCTCACTAAGTGCTTCAAGGGTATTACTTGTTTAATCTGCACAGCAACCTAACACATACCTGTTAGCCCGTTTTACAGATGAGAAAATAGCAGGACCAGAATGGGAAGACCCTGTGCTATAGGAGGCCCTCAGGTTGTAAGGCCCAGAGTGGTCCAATAGCCCTTTGAGGTGGTTCCCTTTTTGGCCCCTGGAGATCTTGGTTGTGCTTTGGCTTGGGCGTGTGGATGGGAGAGGTGTTTCCTCCTCAGATGAGGAACCCTTGCAGTACAAAACAGCAGAGACCTGTCTGGTAGAAGCTTATGCCAAAGGGTAAGGGCTGAAATGATTTCATATCATCCTTCATCCCCATCATCCAAACCCAGACCCAGTGCTACACAGCCAAGTGCGGGAAATGTCAAGTCTTCGACCATGTCCCATCTCTCTCCCCTGATGTCCTCTGGAGATGACCTCAGCCCTCATTGACTTCCCTTCTTCTCTGAAAGTCCCAGCATTTGGATTCCATAATATCCAGTCTAGGGCTTGATTCTCCAGTCTCCCTTGGTAGCAACCCCTCACACTGCCTCAGTCATTGCCCAACCCCCAGCCCCGGTCCCTTTTGCTGCCCTCTGGCCTAGACTCAGTGTGCCCCAGAGTCAGGAAGGACCTAAGGGGCATGTAGTTTAATCTACTCATTTCATCAGTGAGCAGAAAGTGTCTCTTTCATGGCAGAGGGAAGAATTATACCCCCTTGTTGAAGGAATCCCAAACTGAAGTGAACAGATTGGGAGCTTTGTGTATTGTTTGTTCTGGTGGATGCTTTCCTGCATGCCTGGGATTTCTCCGCTTAGATCTGAAATCCTTTTACTGAATTAACCCCATTCTCCCCATACCCCTCCATCCTGCTTATGTTCTAGGCTGGTTCTGATTTTTAGTATCAAATCACAGACTCTCAGAGCTGGAAGGAATCTTTGAGGTCATGAAGTGCGATCCCTTCAGAGCAAATGCTTTAGATGACCATTTACAGTGTTCTCCTCATTCTCAAGAAAGGCTTGTGGGCACCCACCGCTAGACTGAGGTCAGTGCTTCAATTATAATACCCCAGGAGTTCTTATTACTGGTGACTCTTTGGAGGAACCAAGAGGACTTCCACACCAAGAATAGTCATCTTTTATCTTTTTAAAAAAATGCTGATTTTCTTATTCTGAGTTTCTTAAAGCAAAGCCCACCTGTATGCATGTCAATGGGTGAAACTATTGACTCATTTAAGTTACACTTGTGCGGTACCAGATGGATGAAATTTTAATCTGCTTGAGGAAATTCAAGCACATGTTTTACTAAGAGCCTGTAAATGGAGGTAGAAGATTTTAGTTCAAAGAAAGAAATGAGTATAGTTGACAATTACAGCCAAAATAGGACCTTACTTGAGGGATAATTAAGTGATAAACTAATTAATCTGCTAACCGGCTTCTGTTGTCACTAGGGTTTACTCTTTAGGCTTGATCTGTATGTACACGCGTGCGTGGAAGTTAATATCTCTGCAGCTCAAAGAGTGTATAGTGTGACGGTCAGGGCCCTTAAACCCAACAGAGAAATTCAGATCTGAGGCTGAGTGAAAGAGGTGAGCGACAGCAAGTTTAAACTCTCCAAATTTTTCTTTATCCATTTTCTGAAAACCTATAAAAGTTGAGAACAATTCAGCTGTTCATTTAGTAAGCCCACCTAGAAGTAAATTCAAATTATTATGTCCATGCCAGAGGCTAAAGGAAGGAGTTACTATTACCTTTGGAGTGGAAAGAAATTGCCATCTGAGGGAGATGAATTAGCCTACATTAAAAAAAAAAAGTTGAAATCATATAGCAAAAATATGTATAATTCGTCCCTTTATTCTTTGTGGTCTTGCCCTTATATCTCACAGAATGTGTTGATTTGAATGCTTTAGAGACAGAGGGACCTCTGGCATCTCTTGGTTCTCTTTGCCATCAGGAGCAGACATGCTGAAGAACCTGGACCCCACTTGATCCACCAGCCTTCCTCCCTGTGGCCTTGGCCTGGGGCAATTCTAGATGTCAGATCCTCAAAACCCACCCGCTGACATGGACCTTGCTCTCAGCAAATCTTCAAGCCTGGATGGAGGAAATGTTTTCCCCTTAACATGTTGTTAAGCCATGTATAACTTACTGAGAAATTTAGCCATGTGCTTCTAATTAATTTGCACCTAATTCTTCAGTGGGTTTTTTTCTCTTCATTTTTTTAAAAGAAGAAGTCACATGATGAATAAGCCTGGAGATTAAGCTCTCTGAAGAGGTTTCATTGACAACAAAAACAATATGTTTATAGAAAGATACAACTAATGGCCAAGGGCTATGGAATAGGCAGGTTGGGTTCTCAGGTGTGACCTGTGGATGGAGTTCTGAGAAGATGCTCCATTTGCATCAAAGTCACAGGGTACCCACCTCCAAACTGGCCTCATTCTCAAACTCTGCTCCTTCCTTACAGGACAGCTATGCTGTGTAGCAATACCTTTTGTGGTTTGCTGCCAAAGTCTTCATTCAGTACCTAGTATTTCTCCCCACAGTGTTGTGGTCATCCTCCTCTACTTCTTTCTTCCTCCTCCTCTCTTTCCCTTTCATTTGGAGGAAAGGGCTTGTGAAAAGAGATCAAATATCTTGGCTGAAGTTTTGATGGTGATGGAAATAATAGAACTCTGGAGCATTGACCCCCCACACCCCAGGCCCACAGATGAGACCACCCAGCAGGATCCCGGGCTGCCCCCAGAGCTGCTTCCCAGAACTGGGCTGTTGGCAGAGTTTGCCTTTCAGAACTCAGAGCATTACTGCACAGAAGGGGATTTCCCCTTTTTCCTGCCACCCTCCCCCCTCCCACTTCCAGCCAGAAGAGCCAGTCTCGACCAAGTTTAGGAAAAGGGAATTACATTGGGTCAATGTAGGTAGCTGAAATAACCAAGAACCTTATTGCAGTGAACTTGCAAGTACGGAGGTTGGTTCCAACCTGACATCACCACCCACCCCCGCCCCACCCCCCAACCACCTACTTCCAGGCGGCAGCTAGAAAACTTAAAAGAAATAATGGAGATGGGAGAGATTCTCTCAGGACTCTGGCAAGCATAGTAGTTCCCTTGTGTTGCTGGCAGGTACCCAAGTTTATCCGTGTTTATGGGGATTTGCAGTGTTGAACTGCGGTGGATAGAAGTGTGTAGTTCTGCAGGCTCCATAGTCAATTAAATTTCCTGCTCATCCCCAAGCTTTGGGCCAAGATAATCAACTGGGAGAAGGAGAAGAGGAGGTTGTTTATTAATCTGAAGGATTTACACCAATGTACTATTACCTTTTTGGTTCAGGGTGCTGTGTAGATCTTTGTCGATCCTGAAAGAATTGAGAGGCCATTCTAGCACTTTCTCACTTGAGTAAGAGAGAAAGCCCTGTGGCCACTTGCAGGTTGGTTCTATTCTCTTCTTTTTCTCCAGCCTGCAGACCTTCTAGTTTACTTTGAATAAAATCAGAGAAATTCCTAGAGAATTAATGGAGATACAGAGAGAGGCAGAGAAGAGGTGTTGAGAGAAGTTTGATAAACAAATCACAGTAAGACCAAAAAAAAAAGAGCCTGGGGTGTAACTGTTTAACCCCAGTTATAATGAATCTTAAAGATGGAATTTCAGACCCTGGGATGGGCTGATGGATGGAGGGTATTTTTTGAACAGCATATCCTGAGCCTCTTACATCATGCTTCATAGAGGTGCCTCTTCCACTTACATTCAAGTTCCTAGCAGTGGGACAAAAAAAAAAGGTCTGACTTCGTGAGTAAATTTGTGAAAATGGCATACCCCTGACCTACTTTGGTCTTTATGTTTACCTCCCTTGGAGATGTACTATTTACTTGAATGGAATATGCACAAATAATCACAAAAATAAGATGAAGGCAACAGTTTTCTCAAATACTTCCCTGCAGGAAGGAGGGTGGAATTAGCCCTCCTCACTCAAGACACTGATGCTCTTTGTAATTGTTTTTTTTTTTTAAAAAAAAGAACAAGGAAATAAAATGTCTGTACCACATTGTCTCCTTTTTTTTTTTTTTTTGCAATAAAACTTTATTTACAAAAGCAGGTGGGGGGCAGGGTTTGGCCCACGGGGCCCTGTTTGTTTTTTTATATTTGTTTTTTATGTTGGCTGTCCATCTCTTCTGTGAGCACACAAGTGCCACACATTGTCTCCTTTTAATCAGCCTCTTAATGGGCCATTTTAAGCACTTTCAGAATTTGGAAGAGTGCTGATGTCAGGAATATGTATCATCTCAGCATCCTTGTTGTGTTTATCCAAAAGTCTTGATCTTCCTGCCTCTTCTCATTCTGAGGGCATGTATGTAGAAACAGAGTATGTCATCAATCAAATTCCTATTACAGAGAGAGTTTATACAGGAAGACTCTGGCATAGTCTTTGTGATACTGAGGGCTATACATAACTAACAGAAGAATTTTCTAATCCAGCACACTTAAACTACTGGAGCATACTTTTTCTCTAATCATTGCCCTCAGGTTCTATTAAGGATCAAAGAAACTGCCTTACAGAGAATTTGCCTTCACTCTCAGCAGAAGTTCTATTGACTTGCTGGCTATCTGGCATGGGCATCCGCTGGGAAGGATCCGTGAGTTGGATTCCTTACTGGATGATTTTACTGGAGGAAGACTTAGGGCTTTATTTTAGGAGTTAAGGAACTCTCTAACCCTACCCTTCCAGCTGTCACAGGTGTTTGCCTCCCGGAGCTTGGTGAAGTAGAAACACCGAGGGATAGGAAACGTTTGTGGGAATAGTAGATTCATGCAGAAATAACCTAAAGTGCAAAATTTAGCCTGATACCAAGCAGAGGAGTTAAAACTCTGAGAGCTGAGCCTCCAGAAGCTTTCTGGAGAGGGGCTGTTCCTTGACAGCAGTGCCAGTGCCCTGGTGAGAAGCAAAAATACTGGCCAGGCCTTGTGGATAGTTACCCAAGCCCAGATGTCTGAGATCATGGAAAAGGAACCCTGAGGGAATGAGCTTTTCACACCCTTTTCACTCAGATGTTTTCCGATAGGTAGAAACCACCTCTGAGGACGTTTCACAATTTTGTTAATAGAAAAAAGTCAAAACAAGGATAGAACCTCCAAAAGCCATTACATTGCTAAATGTACATTGTGGGAGTGCTTTTCTCCTTGGTCCTATCCTGGCCTGGTTCTAATTAGCTGTAGAGACATCCGATTAACTCCAAATGACATGGTCTATGTGTGAGTCCCATGGGGATGGGTTCTGGAAGGAGCCATATCGCATTTCATTAGCTGGCTCCCTTCTTGCAGGCGCGATCCAATTTGGTCGAGAAATGAAAGACATTTCAGCATTTCCTTCCCTCTTTTCCTTCCACAAAAAGTTAAGCAACTGATAGTTGGCCAGAGGGATAGGAGGATAGGGGAGAGTTTGAATGGGGACAGTCAGGGTTGGGAGATAATAATAGATAATTCTTTTCCTTCTTACCTGGAGCCCCAACTGAATAATGCTCCCAACAGATGGGCAGGAGAATGGATATTGAGCAGTGATGCTGTCTTCCCTCTGTTTTTCCAAATCCTCTGTGTCCTTCACATGCCAAGATGAAGGAAAGCCCACCCTCACTTTCAGTTATCTGTCCCTTCTCTAAATAGCAGCAGCAATTATGGTCTTTACCACAAAATTTAACACAAATTTTACGCCCACTGACACTGTTTCTCATATTCAAATGGTGTGTGTCCGCCTCGCAGTAGGTTATTGGTGGCCTGGAACTGATTGGACATCTTTACATGACCACGTTGCCAGGACAGGGCTTAGCCACCGATAGTTATCGATCATCTGATTGTCCTCCTTCGGACACATTCGTCTTGTCAAGCCCTGGTTTCAGTGTTTAGCAGATTGTGGGCCATTTTGGCAGCAGAGCCGTGGGGCAAGATTTAAGTTATTTGTTCCCATTTATCAGTGAACTGGGCAATCCATCCACATTTACAATTCCCTAATCAGATTAGCTCCGTTTTAATCATCTGGAGTCTGGCTGGGTTTGTTCTGTGTAGGAGCCAGCAAGGCCCAACTGTTGCGCTGACTTCCTTTGTCGCTCCTGAGGAAGGTCTTTTTATCCTCGCCCACCCTGCGCCTTCAAAACTATGAGTCAAACTGCTTTTCGAGGAGCTTTTTTTCTCCTTCCTCCTCATGGGTACTTTTTAGCTGCCATTTTCTCTCCTACCCCTTTTGTTAGGTTTTGTGACTGCACAGTCATGCTCCCTCCCCTTTAGCTTGACTGGAAGTAGTGTGTGTGTGTCTGTGTGTGTGTCTGTGTGTGTGTCCATCTGCATTTGTGTATGTGTCTGTGTGGGTTTGTGTGGGTACCCGTGCACACATATGTATGTATATGTGTGTATATCTGCACACACCTATGGGTACACACATGTGTGTGGGTTTCGGTGTGTGTATCTAAGTGTTGTGTGTGCACACAGTCACGCACATTTGCTGGTGAATAGCCCCTACCTGACTGACATGGCAAGTGAGTAGGATCTAGGGCCCCAACAAAGTGAACAAAATCACTTTTTTCCCTCAGAGACTGTAGTTTATTCCTCACTGACATTAAGTTTGTTTAACCAGTGGTACAGAATTGTGGAGGGATTCTGTTTCCTGAGTTTCTAAGTTATTTTCTTTTCTCTGGGCTTAAGCCAGCTTGCCTTTAGCGTGAAATTTGTATACGGTGCTCATGTATTTTGGTGTGCTTTGCTAGCTGGGGTCATACCTAGGGTCTAGGATCAATCAGATATAGATTAACCTGTGGATGGTTAGCCTTTGCTAAGTGCATACTTGTCTCCAAACCCTCATATTCCAGCGCCCTGGATAAAACCGTAGGAGGAAAAGGGAGGGACAGATGGACAGATGCATGGACACAACCCCAGTCTCCATGGTTCCTTGCTCTTGCCAGGGTGCAGCAGGCGTGTGCCTACCCCATATTCAGTCACTCAAGCACACCCTCACTCCTGGATGCCTGGGTAAATAGTCACGCAGGGTCACCACCAAGGATTTGCAATTCTGCAAGAGGTAGGGCTAGGAAACCCTCTCCTCTTGTGCTCACGGGTCTTCTCTCCCCTTTCCTAGGTGGTTCGTATATCGGGGACACCGAGCATTGGCTTGGGGGTGAGCTCCTACCCGCTCTCAGGGACCGCCCTCCCGGTGGGCGATGTTCAGCTGCCCCCCACGCCCCTCGCCCTGTGGAATTGCTTGCTTCTCTTCCCTAGGGTCAAGAGCTGAGCAGTCAGGCACGAGCTGGAATTACTATCCAGATGCATCTGGAAGGTGGAAATTCTGCTTCCTCTGTCTGGAAAACACAACCCTGGCTGTGGCTTTTTTATTTTAGGGACATAATGTTGCTCTTCTGTTTCCAAAGTATGAGTATTGCCCAAGCCTTTTATGTTCGTGAAGATTGTGGTGTCTGAGTCCTGTTTGCAGTCACGGAGATGGTAACATTAGAGGTAGAGTCTGAGATGTCAGGTGCATGGCATCCCTTCTGCAGTGCTGTTGGGGCCAGCAGGAGTATGAATTTCTGTTTTCTCAGCAGCCTGGATATCGCTTTAGCTTTATACCTTCACAGGAGGACCAGGCTGGCACAGCCGTGGTCCCGCCCCCAAGCCCACAAAAACAGGTGGTGGCCGTTGTGATTATCTTTACTTCATAGGTGGATGATGAAATTGAGAGAGTGAGAAGCCCAGGGGCCGAGATGCCAGCCCTCTCACTGCACCCTCTCTCTTGACCTGTGGGTTGCCAGAACCGGCCCCATTGGCAGCCAATTATTTCTTCCTTCCTAAAAATCCAGGCTGCTTCTGGCCATGCGGAGACAATGAAATCCTCAACCATGGTTGAAAAAGACCAACCAAATCCAAACAAACAAGGGCTTTTTTTTTTTTTACACTTTTCTTAGGAAGTCATTAAGGAATTATTGAGCTGATTAATGTGAGTGGAAAATATTTAAGTTTGGTCATTGTTTAGGCTGGCCAGTTTGGCTGCATTAGGAATGGACTTTTGGAAACCACTGTACTGTTCTCTCCAGGCGTCCACTTAGCTCTGGAGTACTCCGGGACTGGATCAGGCCACCCCCAAACTCAGGGATGAGGAGGGGCTGCCACAGTGTTTAGGGGGACCCTGGGTGAACAGGGAGCTTGGGGGTGGGAGAGGATGGTCATTTCAGGCTTCCCCAGGCTGACATTCTTTCTTGTCCTGTGTTGGCCAAGATGGAGATGCCCTAGAAGATTTGGAAGCTAAAGGGAAGACAAAGGGAAGGACTTAGGAAGAAGGCAAAGCAAAAGGGAACAAGCGTGATCTGTTTATATAGGGCTTGCATTAAGCAGATCCTTTTCCTGGCAGAAGCTGCAGCTCGCGGTGGGCTGGGGAAGAGCCTCGCAGAAGGCCAACGAGAGGTTGCTTCTCCCCAGTGCCTCCCTGCCGAGCGAGCCTGCGGAGACGGGGAACCTGGCGGCCCCAGGTTGACCTCTCCCCACAGCTGCCGCCTCCTCTGAGGCACGATGCCGCCGCCGGTGCTCTGCCGCCCAGGGTTCTCCTCCTCCTGCGAGCAGCCCTTTGTGACGTGGACTGAATCCTGGCTATCTTCCCCTTCCTCCCCCTTTGTCTTCTGTCAGAACTTTCGTTCCGCTTTTGCACTTGCCTGAGACACAGGGGAAGTGGGGTGGTTCTAACTGGGGTGATTCTGGAAGTGGGTGTGGGGGGGGGCTGCCCACCACCAGGGGCAGGCAGGGTGTGCCCCTTCCTCTTCTGGATGCCCCCAGCCCCTTTCTGCCATTGCTGGAAGCCTTTTCCGAGGGTTCCAAATCTTGCATAGGCTGCCAGGGGTGGCGAGAAGAGAATAGAGCTAGAACCATGTGTGTATCTCCAGCTGCCTGGCTGGGATGCTCAGTCATTGCCATTAGGGCCCAACCACTGCCCCTACCCTCTGGAAGCACGCGGTAGATGGGTGGAAGGGGCAGGAAGGGAGGGCAACCCCTCCTTGTATCATTTCGTTCTCCCAGCAGCTCTTGGAAATGTCTCCATTTGACAGAAGGGAAAACTGAGGCCCAGAGAGACTGAGTGGCTTCTTTGACCAGGTTAAGCAGTAGAGTCAGAATTAGCCCCTAGACATGCTGGTGCCTAATTGAGTGCTTTTGCATAAAGCTGGAGAGCAAAGGAAAAACAAGGGCAGTAAAAGTAACTGAGGGGAGAAAGGGAAACAGAGAGTTATAGGACAGAGAAAAGGGAGCTGGTGGAACCGAGGGAATGTTAGGACTCTCCTAAGTTAGTGAACGATGTTCTGTCTGCCTGCAAGGGTCGCAGCGAGAAGGAAATGCAGTAGACACATCTGCCAGTAAATGCAGATTTTGTTCACTTGCCCTCTTATTTCTTGATCACTTTCACTAATCAGTTAAAAAAAAAAAAGCTTACTGATCATCTTCTGGTCACTCTGCCTGGCCCTGAGCCCTCTGGGGACACTTGAGATTGGGGAGAGACAGGCTGTTCCCTCAGTAAGCTTGCAGCCTATGCTGGACCATCATGCTTGGAAGCGCTAAGTAGTGTAGCAAAAGGTTGTTGATGGAGAAACGTGAGTTGAGCATCTGCTGTGTGGTCGGCTCCATTGAGGACCAAGCCGTGGGTTCTGAGGAACAGAATCTGAGTGGGAAAGGCGGTCAGGGAGGCCGTCTCAGGGGAGAGGAGCCTGAGCTAGAGAATGGGGCTCCTCCCGCTCTCATGGGGAAAGGCGCTGGAGAATGTAAAGTGGGCAGTGCTGGCGCCACACCCCAGACGGTGCTCTGCACCTGTGACAGCCTATCGAGTGACCTATTTGCTGGGTGTTCAGAATCGAGCTTGCTTGAATGGGGTGATGATGGCAGGTGGCCGGTGAGACGTCTGGGCTGGATATAAAGCCTTTCTGAAAGCACGGAGCTTTGTCGTTCCCGGGAAGGCAAGAGCCCTGCCCAGTGGTCTCCTCCTGGCTCCTCTGTCCCTTCCCCTTCAGGTTACCTTGGGCATTCCCCTTCAGGTTACCTTGGGCACTGGCTGACTGGCCCCTGGAAGGGGTTTTCTTTCCAGGCTATGAGTCCAAGAAACTGCCTTAGCACCTGTGACCCGCAGCCCTCCAACACTGCCCTTTGATGGATGAGCCAGCCAGAGAGGCTGTGTCACTGTCCCCAGGATGCCCCCAGGAGAGGAGCACCCAGGCTGCAGGAGGGTGGGGCGAGGCGGGAGTGGGGAGAATAGGAGACCCAGATCCAGGCTTGCTCCTGGCCAGCCGTGTGGCTTAGGTGGAGATGACGATGATGAAGGTAGCAATAGTCACCACTACTTGTGCCCAGACTGTGTAGAACATCACAGACACAACTCGTCTGATCTTCGCAATGGCTGTGTAAAGGGGGTGCTGTCTTTACCCTCTTCCTGCAGACGAGGAAGCGGAAGCTCATGGAACTCGTGGGCACTGGGAAGCAGAGTTGAGATTCAAGCCCACTCTTCCTGACTCCCGAGATCCTGCCCTAATGATTGGGGCATACTGCCCCCTTAGCTACTACCCCGGGCCTCTCTTTTCTCTCAAGATGAGGACTTGAATGAACTGACTACTTGGACCCCTCTGGGCACCATCATTCTAGAATTTTAGGGAAGGGTGTCCGCAAGGACACTGTAAAGGCGTTGGCCTTGGGAACGACGGTCCTTCCGCAATGATGGGGAGGAGACCCAAGCTGCTGAGACCGTTTGCCCCACGGCAGCCTAGGGCCAATGTCTCAGCTCTTTCTCCGCTGGCCGCCCTGAGCACACCTGCCCTGCTGGGAGCACTCGGTGACTCTAGGGGCTGTTTTACGCAGAGCCGCCCATCCCTGGAGGAGGTGCATTGCGGTGGGATGGCTGAGGCTCCCCCCGTCGCGGGCTGGGTCCTTAGCACCATCCCTGCTGAGCGCGCTGCTCACCAGTCGGAGCTGTCTGCCGCCGTCGTCCCACAGCTGCCGCTGCTGCCACATCAGGTTAGAAATAGAAGCTCCCTGCCGGGCCCCCAGCCCTCCCCTCCCGCTGCTGCCGCTCCTCTGGGGGGCCCCCCGTGCTGCCTTAGTTGGTGAGGCCTCTCTCGGGGGAGCAGGGGGCTGGAGGAAGCGAGGGATGTGTCAGCCTAGGAGCTCCAGGGCCAGCCCCACTGGGATGACCAGCCTGTGGTCCGGCCCTGCGATGGGCTCACAATGTCCAGGCCTCCCCTCTCTCAGCAGCTGCTTCTCAAGCTCCGGGAAGGTGATTTGACGCTGGCCTGGCAGGCTCACCCTGCCGCCTGCGGCTTCCAGCCTTCCGCTGTGGAGGGCCTCCCTGAGTACGTGTTGAACTTGACTTATGAACACAGGACCAGGCAGAACCCCAGCAGGGCTTACAAAGGCAACCTCGGCACAGCCTCAGGGGTTGAGTGCTGCATTTTGGTTGTTTTTCACCGAATCCCTTTCCTCCCCATCTCTCCTGTCTTCTCTCCATTGTGCCAAAGCACTGTGTGCCCCCTTCTCCCCCCGCGTGGTTATCTGCCTCGGGAGCACTGAATGTTAGGAATCAGGCGTGGATTTCTGTGTGACCCTTCAGAGCAGGGCGGGGGGAGGAGTGGCGTTCTGCCCAGGGGTTGTTCTGAAGCCGCAGGCCTCTGGGGAGACAGACAGGCCTTGGCCTCTGGGACCATCTTCCCTCCATCCCTGACTCCTGACAGCTGATCCAAGCCAGGAGGCCTGGCCACCCTGACTTTGACCCCTTTGTGGAGAGGCCAGCCCAGGCTGCATCCCTTGAGCCAGCACACACCCTTCCCCCTGTGCCTCTGAGCAGCGACCCTGCTCCCCCCATTCCCCAGGCTGTCTCCAAGTCCAGGGTATCAGCTGACCCGAGGAAGCACAGTGACACCGTCCCAGCAGGGTGTGGTGAAGGAAGTTGTTTTCATTCATGGTAAACAGGGTAGTAAAACAACAATAGCAGTGTAGATGCTTCGCAGTTATTTACCAGTGGATTCATCTGCATTCTGGATAATCCACGGCTTTCTCTTCCCAGGGTGGGATTGGTTCCTAGGGGGGATTAGCAATAAGGAAGGAACTAAGGTTTATTGAGACTGTACTATGTGCCAGGCATTGTGACAGGCACTTTACCCACATTTGTTCTTGTCATTGTCCCCTAAACCTCATTTGTCCCTGTTTTATCCTGTTTGCTCAGGAAGAATTAAGCCTCATGGACTTTAAATAAGTCGCTCATGGTTACACGGTTAAAAAGTGTCCTATCCGGGCTCCTGACAGGTCTGCGTTTCTCCAGGGGTTATGTCTTCCTACCCTGAGTGTACGGGGGGGTGTGTGGGCAGACACACGGAAAGATGGACTCCATAAGGACCCCTCCCCCCATCCCCATCCTCATGCTTCATGCAGTATATTTGAGGCTCATGGAGTCCTCCCACCAGCAAGAATTTATTCATCCCACCATGAGTTTCCAGGGCCATTTTAAATCGAGGTGGCCCCAAACATTTCCAGATAGTTGTTGTTTTCCACTTATCTTTATACCTCCCTGGAATATGGAAACGGAGTGCTGAGACCATTACAGATTGGGAAATTGAGGGTCAAAGAAGGAAAGAAATCCAGGATCTGACCCCTCCTTTGCATTTCCACCCCCTGTTCTGAGCCTCCACCATCTCCTGCCAGGAGCATTGCAGTGGCCTCCTCATTGGTCTCTCTGCATCTACCCTTGCTCCGTCCCCACTGCCCCAGCCAACACGGTCTTCAGGTTACGTTATTCCTCTGCTTGGATTCCCACGATGGGTCTTCGTCGTGGTGAAAACCAAAGTCCTTCTAACAGCCCACATGGCCCTGCATGCTCTGCACCCCCATCCCTACCTCTCTGATTTCATTTTATCTTTTTCTCTCCCAACTCATTCCACTGGCCTTTGTGCTGTTCCTAGAACGGACGAGGCACTTTCCAGTCTGTACTGGCCATTCTCTCTGCCTGGATCACTTCTGATATCTGAACCTCTCCCTTCAAGTCTTGCTCCAATGATCCGGCCATGAGGCGGTCCTGAATCCCCTACTTAAAACCACCACGCCCTTCCCCATCCTGATCCTCCTTACCCTGCTTTATCTATTTTTTTTGTCCAGAGTACTTATCACACTCTAAAATGTCATACAATTTACTTTCCTTACTGGTAGTATGTAGACTCTCCTAGGACAGCGATTTCTTTCCCTCTTCTGTTCATTGATATAGCCCAAGCTTCTAGAACAGTGCCTGGCACACAGTAGGCGCTTTAATAAATGTTTGATGAATGAATGAAATCACATATCAGGTTAGTGAGGGACTCATGACTAGAACCTGGTGTTTTACTCCCTAGATAAGGATTCCCCCCAAGTGTTTGTGTTAGAACAATTATATATATATATATTCACACACACACACACACACACATATATATTTACAATAAAACTTAACATGGGCATAGAAAGCAGAAGAGCATCAACATGTACTGTGCATGAGATATGTGCCAGGTACCGTGTATGCATTATCTCACATGTCTGCCTTTCTTTCCCGGGAGGAAAGTGACACTCAAGGAAGATAAATGATGTGCCCATGACCGCAGCTACTCAGAGATACAGCTGGGTTTAACCTCAGATCTGTCTGGCCTCAGAGCCTCTTTCCTATTCTTCCCTGGAGAAAACAGCACTGATAAGCTAGCTGTTTGGCCCTCACGTTCCTGCCAGCTGCGCAGAGAACCAGACTTGATGCTGAGCCCACATGTCTGGGTCCTGCTCCCCTCCCCCAGTTTCCTGTGGGCTGGTCTCTGTCTTGCTCTTTCTTTCCTGGGAGGTCTTGGGTGGCCAGGACCACATTCATATGCAGTCCTGGTCGTCATGCAGACCTCGTCGTCAGGTCCTGATGCTTGGCCATGTATCAGCTAAAGTAAGCCAGGAGGTTGCAAAAAAGCCATGGCAGAGTTTGGCTACTCACTGAAGGACACGTTGGTGGCTGATTTCCAGGGCCCGGGCACCACTGCAGCCCTCCCCTCCTCTCCAGCCAAGCTTAGTTGTAGGTTCCCGTGAAGGGAGCCTGCAGGGAAGTGTGATCCAGACCAACTTGCGACTTGCGTTCTTGTCCCCCTGCAGGCTCCTCCCCAGTCCTCCAGGCTGGGGTTCCGAGCTTCTGAGAACCAACATGGAACAGGTTTGAAAGCCACCCAGGATGAGCATACACCTGTCTATTTTAGAGGGACTCACCATCCAGATCATGTTGGGGGCCGAGGAAGATACAGTGAGAGGTGAATTCATTCCTTTCGCTCAAGAAGTTTCTGTTCTACTCATGGAGATTAGATATACATACTATATAAAATAATTAACATGACAAATCCACGAATCAGGAACGTAAATGAGCTAAGTGCTATGGATTTTTTTTTTTTTTCAAGAAGGACGTGAAGCCTTTATTAAACTTTTCCACTCGACCTGTGGTTTGAGAGGCCCAATAGCGGGGCCCAGCTGACTGACCAGGCCCCTTGAGCCCCACAGGCCTCCTGCATGGAAGGGCAGTTTTGAGGGACAACATAATGCGCAGAAGAGGGGTGTTTCTTCAATTGGTAGTTTGGAAGTGAAAAGCACTATATAACCTATAACTATAACGTATTCTTAAAAATGGAAAGAGAGAAGTGTGGAAATATGGCAAATAGAGAGTTAATCCCCATGTAATGTGGGTGCACATGTAACTGTAGGTTTTTGTGACAGAGGTAGCGTCATCTTTGAACATGAAGGGCCAGGATACACCAAGCTAGGCCTTGGGTTATAGTAGCGTATGTTCATTGGAAGTAGGTATCCCTTTTGCCCAGAATGGCCAGGAAAAAAATCCTGTTGGCTACCGAGAGGGTGATAATTAGGAACATTGAGCGCACCTTTCAGAACATTGAGTTCCAATGAAGTGAAGGGTTTGGAAGTTTCCACAGAGACAGGAACGCTTCACTTAGGCTTTGTGTGGTAATTTAAGGGCATTTCATCCCTGCGTGCTCTTAGGTACCAAGGGATCCAAGCTGCTTCTTTTCCCTCAGCCTCAGATCTTCATGGACTGTAGGGGAAAGTTTGAAGGGTTATAACAGAGACCAGTAGGATTGAACTAGTTCTTGGAGTGTTTGGATTTCATTTACCACTGGAGTGTTATAGAATTATAATTCTGCCTTCCAATATTTTAATTAGACAATGGATTCAGCACTTATTGTGGGAGTGAAGAGTGAAGCTTCTGAGAAGAGACAGTCTGATGGAGACTCCACCCCTGCTTAAGGCCTGGTTCCAACTTCCCCCACTCAGCCCTTCTTCTAGAAGACATTGTTTCTTGGCCACCAGCTCCACCATACTTAGATTCTTCTTGTTTTCTTAGCCATTCCTTTGGCGTTTTCCCTGAGGTCAGGGATCAGACATTATACAAGGCATTCGTCCTCACACACCCTCAATAAATGCGGCTGACTTGAGAGGAATGGAAACTGCCATTGCCCACTGAGGAGAATGAATAACCAGGAACTTGCAGATTAGAGGACAAAGAACGACTTTTCTCAGGGCATCTTAAACTAACCAAGCCTAGAATCTCATCCACATAATCTGGCCGGATTTTCCTTAGGGGACTTGAATCTTAACTCCAGCACCAGGCTTGGTATTTTCCAGTAGGTGGTCTGCTTGCAAACTTATTTACTTTGCCTCAAGCCCTGCCTGTGAGAACTATTAATACAGATGATCTAATCAAAACCACACATGAGGCTTTAATGATGCTACTCCTCATCCTGAGCTCCTCCTCATCCTCCGCCCTACCCCCACCCCCATTACACTCTGATTTTGTTTAAAGAAGTCCAAGGATGGTTGAGTGCCTTGCAGAAAACTGCCAGAGGAGGCCAGCCTCACGTGGCTGGACATCCCCACTGGCCTTTTTTCATAGATGACTGATTCTGGTTCTTTTCTGGACCAGAACTCTCCAAGCAAACTCCTCCCAAGAGCCTAGAATGTTAACCTTCTCTGCTGATTATCTCGTCTATGAGAAGGATCCCAGCCTTAATATGATATTGTTCATTGCGTTAGAAATGTATTAGAAATTAAAATGTAGAAATTAGAAATTAAAATTTCATTTTATTATTTCATTTTATAAGCAGCCCTTAGGAGCAGCGTGGCCTCAGGAGAAGAGTGCAGGTCTTGTGACCTGATGGGGTACCAGGGGCCTCTGGATGCTGTAGACTTACTGTTTCTTGATCTGGGCACCGGTCACACAGGTGCTGTCACCTTGCGCGCTTTTCTGTAAATATATTCCACTTCAATCCAAAGTTAAGAAGAAGAGAAAATAAGCAAGAAAATCACAAACACAAATTTAGGGTAGCACTCCCTTGGGGTGGGGGAAGGCAGGGAGGTGGTATTGGAGAGCCGTGCACAGGCAGCTTCAAGCCTCCATTCCAGTGTTTGGTTTGGATTTTAGGTTCCTTAGAATTCTTCTCCATAACTCACACATATAAATATCCTTTTATAGATATCAAGTATTAAATAATAAGCTACATGGGGGTATAGAAAAAAGATCTTGCGGGTGCTATGGTCAAACTGACCAGGTTTGAAGCTTGTCTTGCCACTTACGGGCTGTGGGGGGTCTTGAATGAATAGCAAAAGTTCCCAGACTCTCAGTTTGCTCATCTGCAAAATGGGGATTGCAATCCACAACCAATAATTCAGTTGACATTTGGGGTATGTATTACAAAGCGAAGTACAGAGTGTTATGAGAGCATAAAACAGTGGGACCTAACCTAGTTGAAGGCGGATGGGGTGGGAGTGGGGTGTTCAGGGAAAATTTCCTTGAGAAGGCAATGTTTGAGCTGGGTGTTGATAGAGGGCTAGTTTTTATGTTTTCTTTTGTTTATTTATTTATTTATTTATTATTTTTGGCTGTGTTGGGTCTTTGTTGCTGCGTGCGGGCTTTCTCTAGTTGCGGCGAAGGGGGGCTACTCTTCGTTGCGGTGCGCGAGCTTCTCACTGTGGTGGCTTCTCTTGTTGCGGAGCACGGGCTCTAGGAGCGAGGGCTTCAGTTGTAGCGAGGGCTTCAGTTTTTGCAAGGGCTAGTTTTAAGTACACAGAGTCAGTACCTGGGTTTCTCTCTCATACTCATACACTAGCTATGTCCTATGGCGATTGGGAGATAAGTGTTCCAGAGAATCGTGGAACCTCAGAGCCACAGTGGATTTCAGAGAACAATACATAACCCACCGTTTCCCACCCTCACTTCCTCGATTTTACCAATGAAGAAAACGAAGCCCAAGAGATAATGTGACTTGCCCAGGCCTCTCAGCTGATGAACAGCAGGACCTGGAGTGGAACACACACCGCATTTGCCCCTGTCATGTGCCAGACATAGTGCCAGTGCTTTACATTCTTGATATTTAATCTTCATTAACATCTCTATGTACTAAGTCAGTGATATTATCTCTTGCTTACAGATGAGGAAACTGATGCCCAGAGAGGTTAAGTACTCCCTCAAGGTCACACAGCTAGCTCAGGAGAGTCAGGATTTGAACCCAACCTGACTGCAGACGCCCCACATTCCTAACTACCACCCTGCACTTCCTCCTACCAGAACCTCGGTTTGCAGTATTTCTGCTAAACCATGACATTTTCCCTGCTCTCATGGAACTACAGTCTTTTTGGAGAGAAAAGGTGTCTTCAATACAGCACAGATGAGAAAGCCCAGCTGGGGGAAGGGTCGGCTTTGGAAGTAGCCTGTCAGTTCACCTCTTGGGATTAATTTTCTTCATTGGGAACATTGAGGAAGAGTGAGGGTGGGTGATATAATGTTCTCTGAAGTCCATTGGCTGGTAGGTCACTGGCTGGACTTCAGACCAGTGGCTGATGACTGTCAACTAGCAGAGGAGTTCAGACTTGGTCTTGAGGCACTGGGGTGCCAGTGTGAGGTTCTGGGCAGTGGGACCTGAAGAAGGAAAACCGGAGAGGGCTTTATCTTCCAACTATGTTTCTCTGGAGACTGATCTCCCAAGAGGACATGCCTGGCTGCTTAGGTCCACAGAGTTTGTGCTCCCAGGAGTCCCTGACAGGGGGGACTCATTGTCATTGGTCGCATTCATGTTCCTCTTCAGATGAGGAAGGTTGAGTCATGGTTTGGACTTCTAGCAAGTTCTCACTCTCAACTGGAGTTCCCTCTTTGCGATGGTACCTCCACTTTCACTCCACATGCCCTGCACTGCCCCTCCCCTACCCCTCCCCCCATTATTCCCGACATTCCTACCCACCCCTACAGAGAGACTAAGGGATCCTGGATGGGGTTTCATCATTGGTACTGATGGATGTTCTTCTAAGTCGGTGCATTTTCTTCTGCTAACCTCTATTTTAGTATTATGGGGAAATTAATAGAAATGTTCTCCTTTGTATCAGTATCAGAAGAATGTTTTCCCCTTCGGATGGCCCTCCTCTCTATTTGCATAATGGCAAGAAAACGCTACTGCCACCTAGTGGGAGTTCAGAGTGTGACCTTCAGAGCTCCTCCTCCTGACCCCAGCACATTATTTCTATTATTAAAATTTAAACTAAGGAGCAGTTCTGAGTACAGTGTTCTTCCCAGTGTATGGATTCAAATGGATTTCAGGTCCCCTTCCCATTCTCTTAAAACTTGCAGCTGCAAGTCTCAGAGGGGTTGTTTTGTGTATACCAGACAGAGCCTTTGAAATAGGTACAGGGAGCTTGATCTACTTTCCCGTGGCTAATCTTTACAGCAGTCCAGTGAGGTAGGTACCTGTATCCCCACTTACAAACAAGGAAATCAAGGCTCAGAAAGGTTAAGTAACTTAACTCAACTGTGTAGTAGGCCTCCTAGGTAGTATGCGGATTATGGCTTGTTTTCCTCTAAAAGTGTACTATCCAGACACAGTGGCAAAGTGTTGTCAGGTCCTGGCCATCTTGTGGAGGGAGAGGCCCTTGTGTCCTGAGGTAGTCCAGCAGGGCTTCCTGGATGGAGGAGGTGGGTCTGGAGCTGGGATTTGGAAGTCTGAATGGGAGGAAAACGTTTGGTGAATGAGGGCACAGAAGTAGCACAGGAATGGGGCTGTCTGTGAGTAAGGAATATTAGCCAGTCTAGAGCTGAGCCTCATGTCATGGATGGAGGCCCAGGATGCAGAGCTCTTGAGAGCTAGGCTGGGGACTCCAGGGAGTCACTGTGTCTACTCCCACACTGCCTTTGTAAATTGAGAAGTGGGACATGCTTGATGGAAGAAATTGAAATAATGCAGAAGTATGTAAAGTAAAAAATGAATACCTCCCTCCAGTTCTATCCTCCCGCCAAAACAGGATTGATAAAAGTTTGCTGTATGTGCTTCCAGAAGATTTCCTATGTCTGTAAACTTATATAGATATATATGCCCATTCATATATACATAAATTAATACACGCATTCATAGTATGAGTAATTTTAAATAGGATTATTTTAGCTACAAGTTTTAAATTTTATAAAAACTCTATATTATGGTCATCTTTTAGCTTTTTAAATAGTCTTTTACTATGGAAGATTTTAAACATATATAAAAATAAAACAGTATAATAAATCCACTCTAATGGCCTCAATATTTGTCAGTGTATGGCCAATCTTGTTTTACCTCTACCTGTCTCCGTAGGTTCCTCCCAACTGGTTTATTTTAAAGAATGTTCCAGACATCAAACATTTCATCTGTAAATATGTCTGTATCTATCTCAAAAGACAAGAACACTTTAAAAATAACCAAAATGCCACTATCTCATTGAAGAAAGCATGAACTCCTTTATATCATCAAATATCTAGTCAGTGTTCAAATTTTTCCAATTGTCTTATAAACTTCCCTTTTAGCAGTTGATGTGTTTGAATCATGATTCAAATAAGATCCATATATTGCATTTGGTTGATGCTTTTTAAGTCTCTTTTCATTCATAGATTTCTATTCTCTCCTTTTCCTTTTTTGGTTTTTGCCTGTATTTGTTGAAGAAATGAGTCATGTGCCCTGTAGTTTCCCACATTCCGAATTTTGCTGATTGTATCCGCATTGTGTCTTTTAACCTGTTCCTCTGTTCCTGTATTTCTTATAGTCAGGTGGTTAGTTAGAGGAGCTGGAGCAGGATCAGATTTGATTTCTTGGCAAAAAGGTTGGAGCTCCTTAGGTAGGGGAATGAGGTGACCAGGAGTAAGAGTGGTGGCTTTAGGAAAGAAGGGGACCCTTCATGGGCCTCCCAAAGTCACCCCCTTGATTTGCTCTTCCTAGGTGCAGGTAGGAGACAAAGGGCAGGGGTGCCCCCAAACCTCTGTAGGGTTGGCTTCTGGGATGCTCATTTGCTAGGGCGGGGCGTGGTTTGCATCTCATCAGCGCCTTCTGGGGGGCATCTGGGGCCATCAGATCCCATCATCTGACCAGCAACTGGCTCTCATGACAAGTGGAAGCCTATGGCTTCCCCCTCCTGTGGTTTTGCCCTGGCTTTCTTCCCTTCTTCCCATAAGCAGTAGATCTCCACTTAAAGCACACACACACCCACACACACACACACACACCCCACACACACACACCACCATAAAAATGCTTTTCTTTCCTCTTCTCAACCCATTCATCCAGTTGACACTGCTGACCCACTGAGGACAGCTTAACTGCCTCAGCTCAGAGTTAGGAAAAATCTGGACAGTGTTTACAGACACTGCCCCTGCTCTTGAAATGCTTTACACATTGTATCACAAACTCCTGCAGAAGAATCGCTTAATTTAGAAATTAAATGACAATCTCTAAATCCTCCTTCCCACCTCATCCCCAGAAGCCCGTCTTCAGCCACATTTTTCTTCAGTGATCATTCTGAGCTTTCCGATACCTTTGATTAGCTTCCCCTCCCCCCACCATGGAAATAAACTGCATTTCTTTTTTTTTTTTATTAATTAATTAATTTATTTTTGTCTGTGTTGGGTCTTCGTTTCTGTGCGAGGGCTTTCTCCAGTTGTGGCAAGCCGGGGCCACTCTTCATCGCGGTGCACGGGCCTCTCACTGTTGTGGCCTCTCCCGTTGCGGAGCACAGGCTCCAGACGCGCAGGCTCAGTAATTGTGGCTCACGGGCCCAGTTGCTCCGCGGCATATGGGATCCTCCCAGACCAGGGTTCGAACCCGTGTCCCCTGCATTGGCAGACAGATTCTCAACCACTGCGCCACCAGGGAAGCCCTAAACTGCATTTCTTAAAGACAGTTTGTTTGCTAGTATCATGTCAGCTTCCACGCTGACATGATATTAAAGCAAATAAACTTGGTAACTTAATTTTCTATGTAGTCTTATCTCAGTAAAATGTATGCTTTTCTTTGGGCCTTCTGAAATATTAAAGATAGTTTCTCATCATCACTTTCCGGAGCTCCTAGGAGTCGGGGGTACCAGAGGATGGGGTTACTTTTCTTAGAAACTGGATTCATCAACCTCCTTGCTGGAGGGGACCACAGGAAATAAGCTGGTGCGGGATTCTGCCTGATCCATCCCCTCCCCTGCCCCTTCACTTAAAAAAATATATTATCTGAATCGTAGATGGATTATATCATCTCTCAGAATCAATAGGTAATAAGTAGAGGTGAGGTTTGGGCCTAGTCTTTGGTTATGTCTGTTTGAGCTTTATCAAAATCCTTATATTTTTTATGATTTACCCACAAGGTAAAGTCCATAATGAAGGACATCCTTCATATGTGCAGTTTGTGAATTGGGGATTATTCCTTCTAAAATATGACATATAAACTCTTTTGAGCTGAGTTAAGGGAGGGATGCTTTCTTGACTAAGTTACCAATGCTTCACCAGGGCTCTTCTTATTGTCCTTTTGTTCACATCCTTCTTCTGACTCTGGCCTAGCAAGTACTCACAGGCTCAGCTGCCCGCTTCCTAAGAATCCATGCTGATTTGGGGGACTGTATGTACATCCTTGCATGGAGGCAGTGTGGTTTAATGAAACAAACCCAAGACAGACTTAGGTTCACATCCTACTTGGTAGCAATGTGGTGTTTGAGCAAGTCACTTAGGTTATGATCCTCAGTTTCTTTCTCTCTGAAATGGGCTGACAACCCCAATCCCAGGACTGGCATGGCCATTCCAGACTGTACATCTCCAGCCCTTGGTAAATACCACATGCTTAATAAATGGTCACCATTGTAACCGTGGGGAGGCAGAGTTGAATCCAGCCTTCAGGGAAGCAGGGAGGAGAGAGATCTAAGATAGAAGGCCAGTGTTTTCAGGATAATGTATGCTTTTGTCTGACCCTGAGATTTGGAAAAGATGGTTGTTTTTTATGAACTACCCCCTTTTCTTCCTCACAAGCTAAAAACTGTATCGAGATAATCAGCTCTCTGTCATAAAGCCTCTTGAGTTTTTTTTGTTTGTTTGTTTGACTGATTTTATATACACATATACGTGTACACACACACACACACACACACACACACACACACACACACACAGCAAGCGGGGAAACTCAGCAAACCTCCACCTGCAAGTTGGCATGTGATTTCTGGCAAGTTGTTAGCCATGGTTTCCTCATGTCTGAATCCAGAAAGCAAACTGGGTCGGAAACAGTTCATAAGAAACATGCCCTCAATTGACCTACTCAGGTACTTCCTCTTTATTATTTCATTACTTTTTGTCCCAGAGAATTTTGCTCTTACAGTTTCAAGATAATCAATTTATTTTCATGCGCCTTCCCCATCCAAATTGGATTACAGATATAAATAGCCATGTGCTAGCCCCGGGCCAGGCCAGCCTGTGCTCCCAGGCTGGTGCTTGGCAGCCTGGGTCCTTGGGCAGCCTGGGCTGTTTGTTTATTTTCAATTGAAGCTCTAAGTGCTGGAATGACTCCCCCCTCCTTCACACACAGCCATGTCAACACCGCCTTTGTTCTCTGGTTGCGGAGGACAGATACTTGGGGTTTTTATTGGTCGTGGTAAGAATGCTGGTTCCCTTGGCATCATCCTGCTGGTTGGTGTCCTGTGGTGTTAGCCTTTTTATTTAAAACATTTTCTAAATCATTCTGTGCATTTGTGCACACATACAGCCCCACCCACCCAAGGCTGTACCCTGAAGTTTACCTTACTGTTGGTTTTCCTTCCAGGAACAGAAAAACACCATGGTGTAATGTTATAAGGAAAACAGGACAAGGTCCCAGGTCAGGAACTGTGGTTTCCTTTGCTGGGGTTCAGCTTTGCCCTCACTAGGAATCTACTTTTCTCTGCATTTTTTTTACTTCGTGCCACCTTTGGTTGTATGCAAGTAGTTTTCTTATTGTTTAATCCCACCTCCAGGGACAGAGGTAGAATTAACTAGAACTCAAGTTAGGCTCTGCGTGCCAGCCGGGAACACCATTTTCCTTGGTCTTCTAGGTGTGAGGATGTTCAGTATCCCAACTTGTTCTCTGTTCACAGGTGGTATGTCTCGTGGCGTGGTCCAGAACCACCGGCATTAGAATCTTCTGGGAGCTGGGGAAGGTACAGACTCTTGAGCCCTATTCCAGACTTGTTAAATCTGAAATTTCTAAGACTGGGGTCCAGGAATCCGTGATAGGAAATTCACAGAAACAGTATTGGTCTGTATATAAAATGCCATCATTGAAGATACTGGGGCTGCCACCATTTCTTCCTTTCTTTCTCTTTAGGACTATGACTTTGAACCTGTAGGTAGTCACTCATACATTCATCCATAGGTACTCCTCTATCTCCAGTATCTTTTCATTGATGCCAAGATAATTCTGTGCTTGCCCTCAAGGAGCTCAGGGTCTAGTTGAAGAGATAAAGTGTGTTCGTATTATAAGTAACAACAGAAGGCAAGGAAGGCTAAGTGCAAATGTGTAGTGTAAACTTGATTTTAAAGGAGAGGAGAGGTGCTGGCCTTGAGCGGGACCCTGAGGAAGGACAGCGCAGGGCAGGAGGTAGGTGGGAAAGCAGTCCCTCAGAGGGAGCCGCGTGAGCAGTGGTCCACTTTGGGGATGAGGGGCACGTGTGGGTGGGGAGGGGCACAGAACCTGACCAAAGAAGGAGGAAGAATGGGGCTGGTTGTGAAGGAATGCAAGTCTAGGAGAAGACTTTTTATGGGGAGCTTAAAAGATAATCAGATTAATTAGGATTTAGGGGAGAAGATTTAGCAAATCAACGCTATAATCAGCATCATGTTGGGATTTGCCAAGTCAGAATCCAATTTCCTAATTTGGCATCGTCCCCTTTCATTAGTTCAGGGTGCCCCGAATTGTAGGTCTCATGCCATTGGAGTCTCTGAAGAAGACTGTAAGTAAAGTTATGGACAGGGTGTTCCATAACTGAAAAAATTATTTTTATCATGAAAAATTTCAAGCACGTACAAAAGTATGACATTATCATAACTTTTATTTAACAATGAAAAAACCATCACCGTGAGCCAATAACATGAAGCTCAAGAACAGAAAAAACTAGTCTATGAAGATAGAAATGAAAATGGTGGTGGCCTCTGGTCGTCAGGAGAGGTTGCAGGGGAAGGGGCATGAGAGACCTCTCTAGGATAATGATAATGTTTTTTGTCTTGATTGGGGCATCGGTGACACAGGCGTATCCATTTGTGAAACTCAGCGAACTGTACACTTAAGACCTGGGCATTGCACGACGTATAATTCTACCTCCAAAAAATATTTTTTTTTTCTTTTCTCCCAGTTTTCTTTCAGTCCTTCTGATCCTATCAAGGAGGAACTCTCAGGTTGGGGCCAGAGTATCAGTAATATGTCTCTAATATTTATCTCCCTTTTAAAACAAGAGTAGAAGGCCTCAGAAGAATACTGTTTTTATTGCATTAAAAAATAATTGCTTATGATCACTGATACTAACTTTCCTAAGTAGTAGTATAATGTTTGTTCTTCAAAAATAAAATTATTTAAGAAGAGAGCTAAGTGGCGAGGATATAGAGTGAAAACTGTAGGTGGGAGGTGACTGGCAGACATTCGAGGACCCTCGGTGGAATGGGGAGACACCCTGTAGAGCAGATGAGAAGGGTCTTACTGGAAAGTGCTCTGTTCTTACAGTGTCACTCAGACGTTACTCGCTGAGCTTGGTTTTGCTTTCTGAACTCCTGGTGACAATTCGCCGCAGAACCGGCAGCGTGGAGAGACGGCCGTCAGGGTTAGCCCCCTGTGAGGCCTAGAGGAAACAGCAGATGTCAGTGGTTCCACCGGAAGCAAAACTCTGACCTCCACCCCATGGGCAGCGCCTGGTCGCTGGGAGGCTTGGCTGTGCTGTGTACTGGAATGAGACAGAGAGGAACCTGCCCTGAACCCTCTCCCTGCTCACCTGTGACTGTGTCCGGTGCCTTCTAGGGCTCTGCTGCAGGAACAGGAGCAGGTTACGGCCAGGCTGCCTTGACGCTGCCCAAGGGCTGAGAGTCTCACAGCCCTGCTGGCTCATCGTGGGGCCGAATAGATGCCCCTTCTCTCCAGGGAGCCGAGGCCTTGCAGTGGCACCCGCTGGGATCTTTGTTTGAAATAAATAACGTACAGGGAACATGGGTTGCGCTCCTCCAGTGTGTTATTTACGCCCTGTGCTGCCCCTGTCCTCTGGTTTCTGGGGAGCCCGGGCTCTCCTGGACAGCTGCCCAATGTCTCTGTGAATACGGTAGAATTCATCCCGCATCTCTGGGGGCGGGAGGGGGCTTACAGTGAAGAGACAGTTCAAGTGACAGATGCTGTTTAACCTCCTTCCATGGGGTTCCTAGAAAACTGTGACATCAGCAAAGTTTGTGTCCCTGCTCCGTCTTCCGTCTGTACACCGTCAACACACCCCACTCTTTCTGGCTGCTCCTCGTATCTCCTTTCAGCCATTTTATCTTTAGATTCCATCTGCACACAATTTACTTCACTGCAATAAGACCAGGTAGACCTGAAGGGGTTGCTCCCGGGGACGGGATAGGCCTCCGGGGCACAAATGGTGATCTTGGGTGCTGGAGGTTCAGTGGGAAGGCAGAGTATTTTGTGTGAGAAGTCGGAGGTGGTGGGTGAGGTGGCAAGTGTCTAAGTTCGTTATCAATAGCAGCGAACCTTCCTGGGGGGTTACCACGTGCCAGGTGGGCTCTAAGTGTTTTCTGCGCCCTCTAGGCCACCTAATCCTCCAACAACCCAGCACGGAAGCCGCTGCCATTACCGCTGCTTTACAGATGTGGAAACCGAGGGCTCAGACAGCTTAAGTCAGTTGCACGAAACGGCATGGTAATAGTAGAGCAGGATTCAAACCCAGGCAGTCTGGTTCCTGGGCCTTACAGGTAACCGTGAAGCCAATGTTTCTCAAACTCATCCAATTATAGGAATCACTTGAGGCTTTGGTTCACGTGATGGAACCCAGATGGTTCCATCGGGAACTAGGATCCCATGGGTTTAGAAACCTACACATCCATTAGAGGCCCTTAGTGAATTACCTGCTGGTGGGTTTAGGAAATTCTGCACCAGGCTATTTGAAAGTGAGGTGCTGTCCCCTCAGCTGGGAGGAGTCAGGCTGTGGTTGTAGGCTTTGCTGGGAGCAGAGCTGCTGGCAGGTGGCTTCCTGACGTCTGTGTTAGCTGGGAACAGAGCCTGGACTTAGGAGGTTGGTCAAAATGAAGTTCCAGGTAAAAGACCTCAATTGGCAGACATAGATGGGTTTGGGGATGGATTTGGGGAACAAATAGAGAGCCTAACAAGATAAAATGTAAGACGGGGGTTCTCACCTGTACCAGAATAGCAGCTGCTGGGGGGCTCCACACTAGCCATTAACACTGGGCAATATTGGCTGTAGCGCCGGACTTAGCCTGTAGGGGGGGTCTGGGGTGGGGGACCTGGTAAGTCCTTGCCAAATGGTTTCCTAATGGTGTTTCATGGAATTTTGATGGGAGGGAGGAGTAACAAGACTTCAGCTACTAAGAGCCCTTCAACCAGGGGTGTCCCATTTTATCTCTGTATATTGGGTTATATATTTGGGTTCCATATAAGATTTCATCTGCAGAGGGGAAAATGTGAAAACAAGGGCCTTACAATATAAACAGTGGTCGGGATTCAGGTATTATCCCAGGGCTTTGCATTTAAAAGAATTGTCTAGATGGTGGTTAGTGTGGCCTCCAGGGAGAACGTTCTTAGCAAGGAATTGCAGGCCTGGAGACCCTGTGCATTGGAGATCCATTTAATGGGAGGCCCAGCTAGAGCAATCGGGTTCTACCAGCCAAGAAGGATGCCCTGGGACTTAGCTGTACCTGATCTTAGGTTGTCAGTGAGAGCTCAGAAGACTGTGTCTGTGCCCCGGTACCTGGAAACCCTGAGGGTCAGAAGCATCCATTACCATTTCCCCCTCTCCGGCCTCACTTTCTCCTGAATCTGATAGGGAGGCGGATTTCTTCTTGGTCAAGCTGAAGCTTTTCCTGCTAAAATGTCTGCTACAGAAGTCTGTGGCTACCTGGGAGCCTCAGGAAATGAGTCATTGTGGGTGGCAGCAATTTCCAAAGAGCTCCAGATTCATCCCTTTCATCGCACTTGCTGTTTATTATTACTATTTTTGAGAGAAATCATCATATATATTTCAGCTTCCATAACCACTTTATCATGAGCATAATTTAACTTGTACTGAGTGACTCTGGACTATTCTTAGGATTATCAGTGATGTGGCACCTTGATGTCCACAGTGTCCTTTCATTAAAGAACCCTGACTTTCATGCTTTTTTTTTGTGCTGTGTCTACTGATTTCAGTTTTTCTGTCTCTTCCCTATTAGCACTCACTTCTCACTGCAGTCAGGGGACCTGCTTCTAATAGTCTCTCTCCTCTTTTCTACCTGCCCCCTCTATCACTTTTAATTTGCGTGATTCTAATCTACTGTTGGTTTAGAAACCAGATAAATGATCTTGTTTCAACGGTGTATGAAATGAAATGAACAAGCTCCCCATGAAGGCCTGAGGGACACTCAGCCTGAAAGATGTACGTGGGCATCATGACATCAAATTCAGTTGTTCACTCAGATGCCTTTATTACTTGCTTTCTATGTAAGGTAGGCAAAGTAGTGCTGTTCTTTGGATTTTTAGATCTGAAAAAAGGTCTGAAGATAAATTTCCTGAGTTCTTCTCCACCTTCATGTGTTTGAGGATAAGTGAATCAGAGAAGTGCAGTGACTTAGACCAGTGGTCCTCAACCCTGGCTGAATTCTCAAATAATTTTCAAATATCAGGGCTCAGCCCCATCCCAGACTTATTAAGTCAGGATCATTGGAGGGGATGAGTCCCAAACATTGATGTTTTAAAAAATATTCTGCAGATTCTAATATGCAACCCAGACGGAGAACCACTGATTTAAATCCCTGCAAAAGCATCACACCAAAGACCTGTGTTCCTTTAAGACAGGGCTGCACAGGAGACCCATGTGGAGGAGGTAGGAACAGTTTGATGGCGCCCCTGCTGCCAGGTGCTTCTAATGAGCAGTCGGGGTTGAGAACCACACTGCTTTAAGATATTTTGCCTGCAATATTGCTCTTTATAAGTCTGTGTTTTCTGAAGGGCTTGGATATCTTTTTTTTTTTAATGCATCAGCGTCTTTCTGGAGACAATGACAACCTTTGTCTTTAGATTAGCTTTACAAATCGAACACCCAAACGGTAGCATTTGCTCATGTTGGAGTGATAGGAAGGAAAGGAGAACTTTGATCAAACACCTGGGATGCCACAAATTTGTCTCTGATCTTGAGAGTGGAAATCCCAAGCGCAGCCATGAATTACAGATCTGGCAGGGCTCCCAAATCGTTTGTGGAAGGATCAGCTTTTGTGATGGCCGCCTGGACAGATGGCTGTGTGTAACTAGCTCTTCCGTGTTTTCTCACCTGCATGTTTGTATTTGCAAAAATGCACATATCCATAAGGGATGCCAAAGAGATAAATCAGTGCAACAAAATTCTCCAGTGTTGCATGAGAGCAGTGACTTAAACCGAGCTCTGGGGGAAGAATCATGAGAATCCGTGTCGAGGAGGCCAGAATGTGAGAAAACTTGCAGGATGCGCTGAGAAAAAAACACACACGTGTGTGTTCCAATCTCACTGTTTTTGATGCTCAAATTCACTGTTAGGGCTTGTGATATATTTAGCCTTGTTATCAGAGCATAGAGCAGGTTTTCAAGGCTTGTAGGATGTATCTATTAAAATAACCTATGTGACTGAGCAGCTTCTCACTATAACATTGTTGTTCCACTGAAACACAATGAGAGGAAATGGGGCTCCAGGAAATGGCCGTTATATCAGGGGATCCAAAGCAGCACAGGGCCACTCCAGTATTTACACACGTTCTGGCCATTGTGCTTGCAACCTTGGGTAACCCTCTACTTTTTTCTGCTCCTTTTTAATCTTCTGCAGACTTTGAAGGCTATCACTCTTAAGGAGGGATGTACTAAGCTCTGGGCATTGGGAAAGTTGATTTGTGAACACACTTTGTATCTCTTTCTCTGCCTTCCTTGGAAGATTTCAAGCTTGTTGATTTTCTAACCAAGCAGCTGACAGTATAACTTTGTGGTCCTGATGGTGTGGTGATGGTGGTGGTTGGGGGATGGGGGTGGAGGATGGGGCACAGCCCCAGGAGACCTGTGGCCTGTACTCGATTCTAGACCTCTATAAAAGCATCTTGGCCTGCTGAGGAGGCCAGGTCCACCTCCCTCCCCTTTTGTCATCTACAGCCAGCTCACTTTGGTGACAAGAGGAGGTTTAGAAATTGGCTTGTAGAGGTGCCCATGACCTATATGGGCTTGGCGGGGATAGGTCATGGTGGCCTACACTCTCCTGGCCCCCAGCCCCCCATTCCCACCTGATCAGCTCCCTCTGTCCATTTTAGATATTGGACTTTCTGATAAAGAGGATCCTGCTATTAAAAGACTGAAATCCACTACTTGGAATAACTCACCCTAGAGATGGAAAAGACCCCAGGAGCTGTAAGTCTGGCTCTGAGGCTTCCAATGGGGGAAAGGCCACAGCCGAGCAGGTGGAGGAACCAGTCCAGAGCCCTTTGCCCAGCGGAGCCCATATAGCAGCCCCTCAGCCCAGTCCTGTACCCAAGAGGTCTTGCTTCCTTCTTTCAGGCACCCCTTTTTGCCAATTGGATCCACATACACTGTACTTTTTTTTTTTAACTTTTTATTTTATATTGGAGTATAGCCGATTAACAATGCTGTGATAGTTTCAGGTGCACAGCAAAGTGACTCAGCCATACATATACATGTATCCATTCTCCCCCAGACTCCCCTCCCATCCAGGCTGCCACATAGCATTGAGCAGAGTTCCCTGTGCTATACGGTAGGTCCTTGTTGGTTAGCCTTTTTAAATATAGTAGTGACACATACACTGTACTTTTATAATGCCCTAATTTGTTTCCATATCCTTTCTTTCTTTCATTTCTTTCTTGAAGAATGGAGTCAGTTAAGTAACCAAGTAGAAACCCAGTAAATACCTGCTGAATTGAAACCTGATAGCTAATTTGACCCCCCATCTTATGGGTAGCTTCACAAAGCAGTTGTACTTTCCTTAAAGACAGCCTGGTCTTGATGTGGGGTTACTGTGCTCAGATCTGCCCTTGCTGATATTAAAGCAGTACTGAAGCTCAGATACTCACGGCCAGCTCCAACTCCAGCAGAGCACCGTGGTTGATAGCATAGACTCTGCCACCGGCTGTGTGGATGGGAATCCTGGCTCTAGTGCAAGCTCACTGCGGGACCTCTCTGGATCTCGGTTTTCTCATCCATAAAATGAGGATAATGGTGCCTACCTTGTAGGGTGTTGTAAATGACCACGTGGGGTTCAGTTGACACATAGTAAGGGCTCAATAAATCTTAACTGTTATTGTCACTAGCACTTCCCATCACTATCCTAAACACAAAGCTAGAGAAATAGCCCCTTCCGCCTCTTCACCTCTATTCAGCTTATTCCTCCAGCTCTAAGACACCAGAGAGTGTGGTGGCTGAGTGCGGCTTTGGGCGCCAGACTGCCCAAGTTCATGTCCACTTCTACCACTCACTGACTGTGTGACCTGGGGCAATTTACTTCACCTCTCTGTGCCTAGGGTCTCTCACTTGGAAAATGGGGTTATCCTCCAATAATCCTATATTTGTTTTTAGGATTGAATGAGATAATGCTTATTAATGTATCCGTCCATCTATCATAAGAACTGATAAATGGTAGGTGGTATAATCCATTTATTTACCTTCCCTTTTTCCAGAATAGATTTAAAACAGGGCACAGAAGAGGTACTCAATAAACAAAACGTACTGGAAAACTCTGATGACTGTGAGAGAGCTGTGAAGGATCCTTCCTATTTGTTGCGTTTGGGTGAATGGTGAAGATGTACCACTTTGAATCCCACTGGTTCTTGGTCTGTTTCCTGGGCTTCTGCTCTTCTTTCTCACTTGTTCTCTTTCTTCTGCTGCTAGCCTGTGTTCTGTGTTTGGTTAGACAGTTCTGGGGGAGGGAAGCAAGCTGAGAGAGGAAGAAGGAAGAAGAAATTGTATCTAGACTTCCCCAAGCCTTGCTCTTTGGAGACCCTGAGAGCGCTCAGGTGTTCTGTCTCTTGTTTCTCTGCCACAGAATTCCTGAGCAATAGCTTCGGGCTGTATTCCTCCAGCAGTGTGAGGTTTGTGTCAAAAAGCAACTTCTAAACGGCCTCCTCGGCTTCCTGATTTTCTCTCTAATGCTCTCGCTTTTACTTCTGAATAAGCATATGTTGGGTAGCTAGCCAGTGCCAGGTGTGGGGCTCTATTTCCACAGCCCTGATCAGCGCCAACCTCCGTGCTTTGGTGAGGCCATCCGGAACCATCAATAATAGGAACAATTGTTTAAATTTCCCCACAGATACCGTCGGCCTTCGGTATCCGCGGGTTCGGTGTCTGCGAGTTCCGCATCGCGGATTCAACCAACCGTTGATGAAAACATAGCACAAGATCTGTGGTTGGTTGAATCTGCGGATGCGGAACCCGTGGATGTGCAACCTGAGGATACAGAGGGCCGATTATGGGGTTTGAGCATGCGTGGATTTTGATATCCACTGGGCGAGGCGGGGGTTGCGTCCTGGGACCAATTCCCTGGCGGATACCAAGGGACTCCTGTAGGTTTAGGTCCAGGATCTGGGCTCAGCCAGAACCTGTGCAGGTGCCTGTGATGGATGAGGACAGGGTCTCACACCAACATGTGAACGGTCTTGCTAAACAGCCAGGTAAAAAGGGCGCTGAGTCATGACTGTGCAAACTGTTGGTTTTTTGCTTGCTTCAGATTGGTTGTGGTTATTGGTGCATAACAGAAGCTAATAGATTTAGATAAAACTCAGAGTAATCCCACAGCCCAGTGCCTGAATCCCAAAGAACATAAGATTCTGATGGTCACTGAAACATTGCCTCATTATTGAGGGGGAGCAGCTCTGGGACTCTGGCTGGAGACTCGGGGGCCGCAGATGTTTCAGCCTGTTGCAAATGGAATTGTTGAGCAGTCAATGCAGAACGCTTCCTCGGGAGGGTGGCGTCACTGATTTATGAATTATGGCCCTTTTAAACTCTCTGCTTGCCTTCTCAGATATCGACGTTTTAAAAAGTGATTTCTCCTGTGGATCCTTTTCAAAAACACACAGGGCCCAAGATTAGCGCTTATGCCAGAATAAATGGAGTGGAGCTCTCTGGGCTGATGTTTCCTTTGAATAATGAATTATTCAGGGAGAGGTTTTTGTTTTTGAAAATGGCAAATGCATTGCCAGGCCAGACAGGAAAGGGTTGCACTCAGGGTTGTGTTTCTTCTTATCTTTTAGGGAAGGGTTAATCAGCCTGAATGAATCTAGAAGCTCATCTTCCCAGCTCCTGCCTTATTCTAGCACAGTCCCCGGTGCAAAACTTTTCTGAGGTTCAAAGTGCCTGGGGAAGAAACTCGGCGTTGCTGTTGCTAGAAATCTTAGGAGGAGCGCGACGATCACCCAACAAGGCCATCCCTGGGGCGGGGAGAAGTGTGACTGGTCTCTGATCGTTCACAGCTTTGTTCTTTTCCTTCTGAGGGTCTCTGACTTCCTGTCTTCCTTACATGGTGCCAATTTTGGGTGGTTGAAGTGCCATCATTCTCCACTTCTAATCATTTGCAATCGTAATCATAACTAGAGCCATCGTGTACTGGTCACCTGCTATGTGCTTGGTCAGTGTGCTGGGTGGTACGGTGTCAGTCAATTCTCATGGAACCATATGGCGGAGGGGCTGTGAGTCCCCCATTTCTTTTTTAGCAGAACCTCAAAGAAGTAGAAATTTCAAGATCACAGAGGCAATGAGAGCAGAACAATTCAGATCCAGTTTTTGTTGTTGGTTTGTTGTTGCTTTCCAAACTCTCTTCTTTATTCTCTGTGCCACCCACCCTTCCCTCGCTGCTGCCAGGTCGAGGGGCCGATTTCCACCTTCCTGAGGAGGTGAGGCCAGCCCCTCTTCCTCTCCTCCAGGTCCCACCCCACTGGGGTTTCCAGAGACTGCAGCACCCATGCTCATGAGCCAGCCAGGTGCCCGGGCTCAGAGTTCCCGGTCCTGCTCCGGCAGGTGTGTCTGCCGCAGGGACCTGAGGTTGCACCTGGAGCTTCTACTCTTGAGACATCTTGTGGCACAGGTGCTTTCCGACCTCAGCCTTCTGAACTCCTGCCTTCCACGTCTTCCCTTTCTGTACACACATGCTCTCCCTCGAACCTTGAATGGTTGAACATTTTCAATTTACTCAGCCTGTGATCTGCTGCTTGGCTGCACCAGATTCCCTGCCTGGCCTGAAGATCATAGTCAGCTACTTCAAAACCATACACCCTGGCTCCCTGGGCTCTGATTCCCTCCCTAGGGGCTTTCCGGCAATCGGCCGCTATGCTCTGAGCCCTTTCTCTCTTCATTGCCTGCCAACCCCACCCAGGGGACTAGGAGCCGAGCAGAGCTGGGCAGTGCCATTGGATTCCATGCATTTGTCCACTGCAGATGTATGCCTTTTTTTTTTTTTTTTTTTTTTTTGCATGGTCTCTACTGAGGCGTGACAGTGCTTTAAAATTTTTTCTTATTACAAACAATTTCAGGCATTCAGGAAAGTTGAAAAGAAAAGGAAACACAGGTCATTTTCTCTAAGGAATTCTCCCATCCTCGTCTCCCTTCACTCTAGCCTTACTTGCATTTCTTTGAATGCCGTAATGCTTCGTACCGCTGTGCCTTTGCCCATGCTATTCCTTCAGTGTGGAATGCCCTTCCCTGTTCTACTTGCCTAACTCCAGCTAGTTCTCTGACATCTTCTCCAGGATCCCCACCCCAACCCCTGCTTCAGGTTAGTTGTCCCTCTTCTATGTTCACAAAATGTCCAGGTGGAGTTAATGTAATGTGCTTGATAACACAGACCAAGGAGCCAGGCTGCCTGGATTCAAATCCTAGCTTGCTTACTAGCTGGAACCTTGGGCGGTTACTGAATTCTGTTACGCTTCAGTGTCCTTGTGTGTAAACAAGGTGATAATAATAATTTCTATTGCTTAGAGATGTAATGAGCATTAAATGTTACTATATGTTATGCACTGAGAGCAATGCCTGGTACATAGTAAATGCCACATACGTAAGGGCTGGCTATTACTGATTTCTTATGATACCGTTTAGTATTTACCAAACTGATATTATCAATAACCTTGAACCTGAGAAGAGGCACTGCCTTAACTTGGGCAGTCTAATGCCGGGCAAGTCAACTTAACCTTTCTGACCGTAGCTTTTCCATCTGCTAGACGGGGTCACTATAATATCTACTTCACTGGGTAGCTGGTGAGATGAAATGAGTAAATAGAGGTAAAGTGTTGAGAACAGTGCCTGGTGTGTCGTGATCAATAGGGTGAGCCATCGTTATTAGTTATCGGGCATTTCGCTCAGGCTCAGGTCAAGAATTGTAGAGCTGGAAAGGTCATGAGTTGTTTTTTTTTTTAAACTTTACAAATAAAGATAACAAAGTAGCTTAAAAAAAATCATTCAAGGTCACATAGCTCTATTTGCTATTTATTTGAGATATAACAATGCAGGAGAGTATGTGCCTAGGAGGGTCCAAGGTGTTTCAGAGAATGCAGACTTGAAAGGAGGGGAGAGAGGAGGGAGTGGAGTGTGTGATAGTTTCACACTGCCTATTACCTCCTCTGTGTAACAGGTCCAGCGGGTATTCTTAGCCTATTGTCCACGTGGAGAAACTGCCCCCAAACCCACTCTAGCCGACGTCACACAGCTGGCCACTTGCGGAGTTCAAGATCTTGTCACCTTACTCCTTTGGCCACATGGCTCAGTCTTCTTTGAGCCAAACCCAGACCAAAGACAGCTGGCTGGGTGGGTTGGGGAGCGGAGCCATGGATCCCCATGTCCTTACTGGAGTGATTCAGCTCTCCATGACCGGCGTGACAGCGCATCCCAGCGTGCCCTGGACAGTCCCAGTTTACACCTGTGGACCGAGTAAAATGGTGCACAGCAGACCTATTGACTCTCACAAGTGTCCTTTCCAGAGCTTGGGGGCCACCTCTTATGCCTTAGTTTGTAATCTTCTGGGAACAGGGCTGAAATCACTGTTCCCCTCAATTTATTCCCTGTGCAAATCACTTGAGCCCACTGATGCTGTGGAAGGTGGCAGAGCCCCTCAGAGAGACTGAGCATTTGAGCAGGCCCTGCACCAGGTCCTTTTGGAGGGTCTCACCTGCTAGGGCAGAGGCCCATTGGAACGGACAGCTGAGACTCCATACCCTCAGGAAGGGCTGCCTTACACTTCATCATTTTGTTTTGTTCTAAGTCCCATCTTTCTGAACTGGGACTGCCTTGGCACCTTTGGTGTTATGCTTTTAGGGTAAATGCTGCCGTGCTTTATCTTGGTAAAGGCTGAGGGGGTCTAGGCCTCCTCACGGGGCTCTGGTATTCAGCTGGATTTTAGTTAGAAGGAGAATGCAAATTGCCAGTACAGCAAATTGCCAGGGCTTACTGAGCCCCTGGATTTGCCAAAAAACAGGAATGTAGCCTTGTCCCCATTTCCTCATCTTATATTCCTGTGAAGAATTCTCAGGGATGCATAATCTCATAAACCTGGGAACCAGCTCCTTGGTATCCTTGGAGAGGCCAAGTTTAATGAGGTTTCCAGGGCTACCTCTTTAAGTACTTTGTCCCAGCTGGATCTCAAGGAGCAACAGAGTCATTTGTGCAAATGAAGTGCACGGCTGAAACTATTGTTGCTTTGGATTAGGCTAAATGAGGTTGTAAAAGGCAGATGGGAAACATGAATAAAGAATTAAAGAATATGAAAGGGAAATTTACATTATGGAACATATAATAAGAGCTAGGTTTTACCATGTCCATTTTATAGATGTGGAAACTGAGGCTCCCAGAAGTTAAGTCATCTAGCTAGTAAGTACGGAGCAGTGATTTGAACTTGAAAGTCCACGCTCTTACCACTGAGACACACTGCTTCCTGCTTAGGCTCATATACGTGCTGCCCCCAACATTCATGGGACGTGGTGTAGGTGCTAACTGAATACCATGTATCTGAATGTTGAAACAAATTAACTGTTAAATATGTGCTAGCTTCCTAGCTTGACAAATATATCTTCAGAATAACAAAATTTTAAAACGTGTAAAGCCAGCTCCGTTTTTCTTTCTCAAGATTGCTTTGGCTATTCGGGGTCTTTTGTGTTTCCATACAAATTGTAAAATTTTGTTCTAATTCTGTGAAGAATGTCATTGGTAGTTTGATAGGGATTGCAATGAATCTGTGGATTGCTTGGGGTAGTATAGTCATTTTCACAACATTGATTCTTCCAATCCAAGAACATGGTATATTTCTCCATCTGTTTATGTCATCTTTGATTTCTTTCATCAGTGTTTTATAGTTTTCTGAGTACAAGACTTTTGCCTCCTTAGGTAGGTTTATTCCTAGGTGTTTTATTCTTTTTGTTGCGATGGTAAATGGGATTGTTTCCTTAATTTCTCTTTCTGATTTTTCGTTAAAGACGTAGACATAGAGAGTGGACTTGAGGACACAGGGTGGGGAGTGGGAAGCTGGGGCAAAGTGAGAGTAGCATCGACATATATACACTACCAAATGTAAAATAGATAGCTAGTGGGAAGCAGCAGCATAGCACAGGGAGATCAGCTTGGTGCTTTGTGACCACCTAGAGGGGTGGGATACGGAGGGTGGGAGGGAGCTCAAGAGGGAGGGGATATGGGGATATATGTATGCATATGGCTGATTCCCTTTGTTGTACAAAAGAAACTAACACAGTATTGTGAAGCAATTATACTCCAATAACGATCTATTTAAAAAAATGTGTAAAGCCAGAGTTTTATATGATTGAAAGTTATCAGCAAAATATTAAGTTCAACTTGCACATTTGGTGGGAATATTTGTCTCCCTAATTTTCATTGTTTTGATCAGTAGTTAAGTCTTGCATCTTTACTAAATCAAGAATCTGTAATATTCTGTTTCAAATTGTAGGTAGGCCACGCTCAACAGAAGTCTCTTTTCTTTCATTGTTTGCAGTTTTAAAAAATGTAACATTTTCCTTCATTACTGATTTTCTATTCTTTTTTTCTTTTCTATTTTTTCTTTTGTCTGAGCTCCACTTTCTTTTCTGTTTCTATTGTGATCTCATATCCTCGGTGATCTAAAGAATTGCACAATAAATTATAATTATATTCAAGGTATAAAAATTGAATATATTTTTAATCAAATATATAAGTTGGAATAAATAAATATAAAAATTAAAAAATTGTTTTCAAAAAATTATTTTTCTTCTACAATATTCAAAATTATCCATGAAATTAAAAGGCAAAAATATATAATTTAATGAATATTAAATTTTAATTAAAATTACTTAAAGCTAAAATTTTAATTTAACTTGAAAAATTAATTAAATCTCATTAGATGTTTTTATAAAAATAAAACTATTCACAGCTTTAGGATTCTAATCCATTTAGTTGTCAATATACAGAGTCAGTATCACTTTTCTCTTGCTATGTCTAGACCTAAGTCTACACACATGTAAGAGTAATGTGAATCGATATCGCAAAATGTTCCTCAGCTGCCATTGCAACCACCAATGCCACACGAATTCATGAGTATCTGTGGAACAAGGAATTGGGACACAAAGAGAAGCAAGAAAGTGATTTTTTAAAAAAATTTATTTATTTTATTTATTTATCTTTGGCTGCGGTGGGTCTGTTGCTGTGCGCGGGCTTTCTCTAGTTGTGGCGGGCGAGGGCTACTCTTCGTTGCGGTGCGCGGGCTTCTCATTGCGGTGGCCTCTCTTGTTGCGGAGCACGGGCTCTAGGCGCGCGGGCTTCAGTAGTTGTGGCATGTGGGTTCAGTAGTTGTGGCTCGTGGACTGTAGAGCGCAGGCTCAGTAGTTGTGGCGCACGGGCTTAGTTGCTCTGCGGCATGTGGGATCTTCCCGGACCAGGGCTCGAACCTGTGTCCCCTGCACTGGCAGGCGGATTCTTAACCACTGCGCCACCAGGGAAGCCCAAAAGTGACTTCTTGACACTGATGAAAAATATACTTGGTTATGCAAGACTCTGTTGCATTCAGTCATGTGGTACGAAAGGAAGACTTGTTCAGACTAATTAGTTTGCTGCTTCTCTGACTTTAGATCCCTCAAATCTCCCTACACGCCAAAGCCAGGTTGGTCTCCACTGTCTGAAGCAGCACCACACACACATCTTCCTGGCATTTGGATAGTCGTCTTTGGTTTTGAGGACCTGGGACAGGAAATGTGGGGAAACATGTCCCTGGGGCCTGAATTATGTTGATCCGAGAGAGAGGTTTAGGGTAATGTGTCGCGCTGGCTCTGTACTGTGCATTGGCTCCTTAGCAACAGAAACACCATGTGCTTTTTTAATAAATTAAACTTTTTTGTATGTTGTGATACGCATGGCTTTCTAAGCAGGGCCGGGCCAGGACCGGGCCAGGGCTGTCCAGCAGAGGCAGGATTGGGAGCTGGCATTGCATCTTTGGGCTGCAGCTGAGGGAGGTAAGCCCTTAGCATCTGGATATCTGGACTTCTCATCCACGAGGCGAGGAGAGCTGGAGTGGGGTACTGCCCCCCTGGTGGCCCTGGGGAGGGGGAGGACAGGTTTGTGGGTAGTTCCCTCCAGGCTGGCCAAGCTGGCAGGGATTTCCTACCTGGTTCGCTCGGCTGTATAACGTTGAGTAGATGAAAATACAATTGCAGGAGGTGGGGTGGGAGTGGGTGCAGAAGAGGCAAGCTGCCCCAGACTGGGTGCTGTGTTACAGCAAATGCATGAAGCAGTTCTGTAAACTCTGCTCAGTCCAGTGACAGGCCGCTAGGTGAGGTGGGGTAGTGTGCCTTCAAGAGACAGGAAGGAACAGACTAGGCAAAGGTGAGCACTATGGGATGTCAACTTTGAGAACATGGGGAATCCCGGCCTGAATCACATTGCCCAGGCAGGAGCCCTTCCCTACAGCCCCACCCTAGGCCGACCACTCCAGAGAGCAGCAGTCAGGTCACCTGTGTCTTTGGCCGTGATCTCAGGCCAGGCCTGGGGTGACCAGACCCCCAGCAGACCCGCAGGCCCTGGCAGGTACTAAAGGAGGTTTTAATAGGCAGTTGGCTACAGGCTCTGGCAACAGGCACTGAGAACCCGGTCTTAGACTCAGGTCCAAGGGCAGCCTCCGTTCCCTGGAAGGACTAAGGACTAGAGAAAAGGACAAGAGAGAGCCACGATTTGGCAGAATGCCTTAAGCCTTGTGGGGAGTTTTAACCTATGGAGTTCGAGGCAGAAGAACAAAATAAAACTCCCATCATTAAAACTGGGGAAGGAGGGTGGAACAGAACTAGTAAAGCTGGCTTCCCTTCTTCCTTCTACAAATATTCATGATTTGTCTACTGTGCACTGTGCATTATGCTAGGCACTCACACACAAGTATGAGTGAGCCAGGGTCCCAGCTCCTCCCCACCAGGTGATTCAAATCCACCCTAAGAGGTAGACAGAAGAGACCATGACAGTACACGGACACCAGTGCAGCCATAAAGGAAATGTATTGCTGACCTGTGTCAGAAAAGATTCCTCAGCAAGTTTCAGAGATGGATAAGAATTAGCCGGTAAAGGGATTTCAGGAAGAGGGAACAGCGCGAGCAAAAGCAGAGAGGTGAGTGACAACGCTGGAGTGTTCTGGGTACACCTGGTAGGGTGTACCAGGTTTGATGGAGGGTGGTTGGAGGTGAAGCTGGAGAAGGTCAACCACACCTGGGGGCCTGGCTTGCTAGGCTTGGGTGCCTCCTTGGTGGTCTCAGAGGCCATGATGGAAGGATTTGAAGCTGAAGAGTGGCCATTTTTAGTGCCTCATTAGAGATTGGATTTTGAAATGAATTTATCAGGGATGCATTTAGAGAGCAGAAGACCAGAGGAGGGAACCAATTTGAGGGCTGTCTAGAATCCAGGCGAAAGGTGGCATGAACAGGACTGGGGCATGTTAATTGGAATGGAGTGGGCAGACTGGAGAAATATTTAGGAGAATCCACAGGACTTAGTGATGAGTGTTAGGGGTGGTGGAGGGGAGATGAGGGGTACAGTTTGGAAGCTGGTGGAGAAGGGTCTGTGGAAGGCCTGGGGCGCACAGTGAGAGTGGAGGTTCTGGGGGAAAGGAAGTGAGGTCCCAGGGAAGATGTCCTTCCCTGATGTCTCCTGGCAGTCACCAGGCAAGCTGCCTTGCCCGAGGGAGGGAGGGAGGCCACTATGGGTCTGAGGATGGTGCCCAGAACTGGTCAGGAAACCGAGTCAGGGTCCCAGCTTTGCTGCATGTACCAGCCCTGGGACTGGGGCCAATCTTGCACCTCTCCTCCTTTCCTTTTCTGGAAAATGTGGATAATAATACCTACCATCTAGGTTCAGGTTTAAAAGCATTACGGTGTTTCACTGAGTCTAAGATGCAGTTTTGTGCCTTTGGGCATCTATGAATTCCAGATACATCTTACAAATGTCTGTTATACTTTAATTGGCAGCATTTTTTGCTTTCTTAATGATAGATAAAATAATGGTTTATCTTAAAAGTGATGGTGTCTGAGATTAGATGGACTGCTGTCATTAATGTGAGCGTGTTTCGAAAATCTCAACAGAGTAAGACTATTATAGGGCCCTTGACAGCCTACCTCCCACTGAAGATGAGGCTGTCTTCTGGCTTAATCTTCACAAACAAATTAAACTGGATTAAGGCACAATTCTAAACAAAGGCAGTAAACCCTCCAGGGAAGCTGGAACACTTCAGAACACTCCACTGGGCCCCCTTTCATGGCAGCGGATTTGATAGCTCTGTAAAAGCAGAAAGGTTTGTGAATACATAGGGGCTTTCCTTTTGTTCCTTCCATAAAAATCCAGTTTAGGGACTTCCCTGGTGGCATAGTAGTTAAGAATCCTCCTGCCAATGCAGGGGACACGGGTTCGATCCCTGGTCCAGGAAGATCCCACATGCTGCAGAGCAACTAAGCCCGTGAGCCACAACTACTGAAGCCCGTGCACCACAACTACTGAAGCCCGCGCGCCTAGAGCCCGTGCTCTGCAACAAGAGAAGCCTCCACAATGAGAAGTCTGCATACTGCAACGAAGAGTAGCCCCCGCTCACCGCAACTAGAGAAAGCCTGCGGGCAACAACGAAGACCCAACGCAACCAAAAATAAATAAATAAAAAATAAATAAATTTATAAAAAAAAAAAAAGATCCAGTTCAGTGGTTCTCAAACTTCATGGTGAATTAAGATCCTTGGACACAGAAACATAAGCATAAACAATATACATACTCCATGGTGTGGGTGATTTAAGACTTTCTAGGACAATTTTGACTATTACTTCAATTTGGTTAGTCCCTGACTTGGAAACACAATTGGTATCTGTATACGATGCAGTATCACTCTTATCACCTGTTTATTGAGGAAGGCTCAACTGTTAGGTGAACTGTAGTCCAACTAGAGTGGAAGTCAATTAA
Organism: Balaenoptera ricei; assembly: GCF_028023285.1. NCBI lineage: Eukaryota > Metazoa > Chordata > Mammalia > Artiodactyla > Balaenopteridae > Balaenoptera > Balaenoptera ricei. The sequence continues at coordinate 64,894,980 of NC_082651.1, read as the reverse complement.
TTTTATGAAAAATATTACAAAATGCAGATATGTAGACAGAGATGCATATTTTTTAAAGTAAAAAGTAAAATGTGGCTTAAAAGTTGGAACCTAATTTCTAAACAATATGCCAAAGCTACTTTGATGAAAAATTCAAAATTTAAAAAGTCAGACAGTGGTGGATCTCCGAGAAATCATGTTAATCACCACTACATGTCCTGGAGCAAAAGGGGAGTGTTTAGAAGCAAGAGAACAAGATTTGGTGTATGCCCAGGTGTTGGAATTGTACAAGATGATGTGGTCCCTTAGCTGTGACAATTTTGCATTGCAAAATAAGACAAGAACAAGAATGTTGGACAGTGCTTCGGGGTCTGTGTGAGGTTATAGGAGCTGGTACTAACCCTGAAATCATCAAGTTTCAGTTTGTCCTCCCCACTGGGATTTCACCCCCTGGGCAGTGTCAGCTGCCTTTGGCCATGGGTTACCATCAGAAGGTGGCCTGTGGCTATGCTTTTCCCACTGGCGTTGTCATAGAGAGAAGGGTTCCCTAGAACCCCTTTGGTCCTGCGTGTCACATTTGACTTAAGAGAGTGGTCATTGGGAGGCTTTTAACCTTAATCCCTCTCTGCTTCGAGCTGTAAACTGGCCTTTAATATTTGTTGATGGCTTGGATTTGGACAGTCCTGGACTTGTCACCATCCTTAGCAGTTATGAGTGCTGGCTCAGCCACTGTGGGCTACACTGAATAAATGTTTGGTAAATTGTTTCTGAAATGTTTTAGTAACAGAGTGCTTCCCCCCAAAATATTGTATACACTATAAATTTACTTTCAAACAATGTATTATGGTTTTTTGGAGGGTAGTCCCATAAAACAGTCTATCTAAACTTGCAGAGATTCTGCAGAGAGAATGTTATTTAAATGGGCAGAGCTAGAAGTCAGGATTCCCAGGTCCTCATCCTCACCCCATCCTGGGAGAAGGACCTTTGGTCACAAGTTTGAGCCTAGCATCAGATTCACTGTCTTGCGGGAACCCATATCTCCCTTCCTGGACAGGGGGTCCCGGGGTGCTGTCTGTGGCTGATTCATCTTTGTTTCCACTGCCATAGAGTTCAGTTCAATGTCTTGCCTGCCATGAGCGCTTAGTGTATGACCCACATGAGAGCTTTATGAAGGTGCAGCAAGGTACAGCAAGCTTAATGCAGTGTAGCTAAAGCCAAGAGTTGTTAGGGAAAATAGTGGAGTGGGTCTCAACCCTGGCTAAGCGTCAGCATGATCTGGAGCAGCATTAAAACATACAGATGCCCAGGCCCCACCCCAGACCTACTGAACCGAATCTGGAGGAGAGGACCCGGGCATGTAGTGTCCAGGTAATTGCAGGTTATTCTAATGGTCTTCCAGGGCTTTGTCCTGATTAGGAATAACTTCTCCTACTCTGAGTTGCTGAAGGCTGTGGGTAGGGGAAGGACCAAGCCCTGAGAAAACCTAAAGCTCTATGGGCTTTGGAGTTGGCCAGCTCCTCACGGAGACCAGTGCTATGGGGAGGGAACATGGTTCCCCTTGGAAAGCAATTCAGCTCTCGGATTGAGAGAGAAAAGATGGCTCTTCTGCCTTCTCCTCCACCCAGTGACTATGGCGACCCAGGGACTTAAGCCTCTGGCAGGAGACTCCACCATGTTGACGTCGGATGTCGGAAATCAGAGATTAGGGCAAGTTAGCATAGGAAGGCCGACCAGGAATCAAATTTGATTGTTTCATAAGACGTCTCTATTTGTTTGCTTCTTTGGGAGATTTTGTATTAAGCCTTTAAATTCTCTGTTCACTTAACTTCATCAACTGTTTTTTGAGCACTTAGTGTATGTTCCCAGTTCTGCTGCCTAAATCCTTCTAGAATGAGGTTAGGTATTTGGAAGCAAAGGAGAAGGGAATACAAAAGACAAGTCAAAGACCCAATAATTAGACTAGCTAAGCCATAAATATCTCTTTTTCCTTTTCAGATACTGTTCTGAGCATTAATTTATCCAATCTTTATAGGAACCCTATGAGTTAGACACTATGTTTATGATCCCTATTTTATAGATGAGAAAATGGAGGCACAGAGAGGGTAAGTAACTTGTCCAAGATCACACAGTTGGATTCAAATCCAGGCTAGCCACATGGTTGTAAGCACTTAACCACTGTACATAGGGCCTCTTAAGGAATTTAGAACTTGGTGAAGAGAAGTTACACAATTAGGGATGAATCCTCCTTTCTTGGCTGCGTTCAGCGCTCATGCCCACTCACCCAGCCCACCATGATGTGTTTACCTGTGTCTGCCCTTTCCTCGTCTGTCTCCCTGGGCCATGACTTCTGGAGGACAGGACTGGGTCTTAAAAAGAACAGGCCTTGGCAATTAAAGATCCTCAAAGAACTTTCGCTTATCGAGAGCTTGTGCTGAGTATTTGCATGCATTATCTCCTTGCTCCTATCACAATGCTCCTGTGTCACACGGAAAGAAATGACCTTTCGAGAAGCCAAGGAACTTGCCCAAGGTTGCACAGCCATCCAGCGTGTCCCTGCCCATGCCCTTGGGCTCCCATGTCCCACTCAGTCAGTGTTTGCTGAATTGAGCTCAAGGGCTTTTAGCAGCCCCAGGGGACAGGAGGAGGTGAGGCTGGGCCTCTCATCCCAGGCTTCAAGGGGAAAGTTCATACTCCACATGTACATCACTGAGAAAGTAGATTCTAGAAGGGTTTTGCTCTGGGGACCCTGGCCAGGTCATCAACCAAACGAGCTCATGTGTGTGAGAAAGCTTGTGGACTGAAGAGCACCTTACACATACACGGCGTTATTATTCCACGATTGGCACGTCAGCAGCACTGCGCCCCGCACCCCTCCCTTGGCTCAAGCATGTCTATCTCTCCCTCAGCTCATGTTCATTTCCACCTCCTGCTGCACCTCTGTGAGCAGTGGATACAGGAGATATAGGCTGGCTGGAGCAGGACTCAGGAGATCCCATTGTCTTCTATCACTGGATCCTCCCATTCATTCATTTATTAAATTATGGTAAAATACACAAAATATAAAATTTACCATCTTGGACTTCCCTGGTGGCGCAGTGGTTAAGAATCTGCCTGCCGGTTAAGAATCTGCCTGCCAATGCAGGGGACACAGGTTCGAGCCCTGGTCCGCGAAGATCCCACATGCCGCGGAGCAACTAAGCCCATGTGCCACAACTACTGAGCCTGCGCTCTAGAGCCCACGAGCCACAACTACTGAGCCCAAAGGCCACAACTACTGAAGCCCGCGTGCCTAGAGCCCGTGCTCCCCAACAAGATAAGCTGCCGCAATGAGAAGCCCGCGCACCTCAATGAAGAGTAGCCCCCGCTCGCCACAACTAGAGAAAGCCCACGAGCAGCAAAGAAGACCCAACGCAGCCAAAAATAAATAAAATTTTTAAAAAAGTTTACCATCTTAACCATTTTTAAGCACACAGTTCAGCGGCATTAAGTACATTCACATTGTTGTGCACCCATCACCACCATCATCTTCAGAACTCTTCATTCTCCCCAACTAAAACTCTGCACTCATTAAACACTGACTCCCGTCCCCCCTCCCTCCAGCCCCTGGCAACCACCATTCTGCTTTCCGGCTCTATGAATCTGACTACTCTGGGTATCTCGTATAATTGGAATCACACCATATTTCTCCTTTTGTGACTGGCTTATTTGACTCAGATGACTTGATTCATGTCCTCTCAGTTGTTCTCAGGTTGAGTGAAGGTGAGGGAGGACCCGAGGGGGGTGAGAAGGAGAGGGTGCCAGGAGAGACCATGTGTGTGTCAGGGGCCTAAGGAAAGGGACTGAGGAAGCCCTGAAACCCCAGGGGCCTGTGCAGAGGGGTGAGGGCCTGACACTCAGAACTTCTGAGACGCTGGTTTCAAAGTTGAGTCCCTGCGGACGTTTTGCCCGGAGAGCCGCCGTAGACAGTTCTCACTGAGGTTGACAAGAAGGGGCTGAAACAGCATCCAAGAGCTCTCCGCAGGTCTGGGTGGATGGAGCAGGACAGGCCACAGGGTGCAGGCCTGGCACAGGCTGGGGAGCAGGTAGACCTTGGTTTTGCATACTGGCTCTGTCTTTCATCAGATGTGAAATTTTTTTTTTTTTTTTTTTTTGGCCCCGTGGCTTGTAGGATCTCAGTTCCACGACCAGGGATTGAAGCTGGACCATGGCAGTGAGGGCCCGGAATCCTAACTGCTGGGCCACCAGGGAACTCCCATATTAGATATTGTGATCTTGAGCAAGCCACTTAACTGTTCTCAGCCTTAGTTTTTTCATCTGTAAAATGGGGACGATAATCCCTACCTTGCAATAATGTACGTAAAGCGTGAAGTACTGTGTGCGGCACGTAGGCGTTCACAAATAGTAACACTGGAATGATCCCAGCTGGGCTTCTCATACTCGCTCGGCATTTTTAAAGAAGGTGAACTCTTCACCTGGACAGTGTTTTCTGGTTTCTGCTGGTGACCCAGAATCATGACTGCTAATTTCTCTTTAAAACAATGTGTTTCACACAGAAATGAGAAGTGGGAGTGTGGTAGAGGTGGTAGGTAGTGGTTGACGTCTAGTGATCCTATGTCTACAAAAACAGACAATAGCAAAGGGCAGAAAGCTATTCATAGAAATGGAAAAGAGCAGGATACAAATTAAACAAAGCACCGCTCCCGTTCCATCTCTCCCCTGGGGAAAGGTCTCCCGGAGCTTGCAGCTGCTCAGGATTCGTGGCCCTCTACAGTCTGGTGCAGTGGCTCTCACAGTGTGGCCCCCGGCCCAGCAGCACCAGCACCAGCATCACCTGGGAACTTGTTAGAAAGGCAGATTCTGAAGTTCCACCCCAGACATCCTGAATCAGAAACCCTGGGGGTGGAGCCCAGCGAGCTGCGCTTTAACAAGCCCGCTAGTGACACACAAGTTTGAGGACCACTGCTCCAGCTGCGCCCCTCCCCCGAGCCCGCATTTCTGCTTTCTCTCGCCTGCTGTTTAACACAAACTCTCTGGTCCAGCCAGACTAGTCTCCCTTTTGAAAATACAAGGGACATTTCTACTCTCACTCCCTTGCTGTGCCACTCCCTGCACCTGGAATGTTCTTTCTTTTACTTAATTGGGATCTTATCTATCCTGCAAGGCTGCCCTCAGAACTCAGCTCACCCAGAGTTCTCTGAGTCACGCCAGCCTGGAGTGGTCACTCCCTCTCTGATCATCTGTAACCCTTAGCACCCTACCTACTCTCCTCGGCTTTTCTCGCCGGTTAACTTCTCTGGAGGTTGGTCTTGTCCCAAACTTGAGTTGTAGGTGGCTGGCTGGCAAGGAGTGAGACTTCCAGTTCTTTCTTTCCCCTTCAGCATTCAATGTGTGTTTTATCCTGGTGAGCACCGGTGGTAGACACTCAAAATATACCTACTTGATCAATGACATTTGTAGGTTTAGAAGTTTGAGAAAAGGAACTGTAGAAAATTGTCAGGGGAATACTGTTCCTGTCATCTTTGATGGTACATCGCGATCAGCATTAACCAGCGCAAGAAACTGTTATTCCCTGCACGCCCGGCTTTTCGCGTGATTAGAGGAAACTCAACGCAACAGGTGTTGCTAGAGAGCTGATTAAACAATTATCACCCCTCCCTGGCTTCCTGTTTGTGTACGGTCTAGAGAACGAAGTCACCAATTCCGCCAGCCCTTCCTCTACCACTGAGCTAGCTGCCAGGGAGCTGCCAGGACTGGAGCCCCCCCCCCCGCTGCCTGGGGTTGGGGGTGGGCGCGAGGATTGTCTCTGCACCTGGCCCTGCTCAGCTGAAGATGCTCTCGAGGCTGCAGAGACTGTGTGTTGCTGAAAGAAGTATATACTTTTAGGCCTGGGAATCATCTAGTCCAGTCTCAGCTGAGGAATCTGAGACCCAGTGAAGGAGAGCTAATTAGGAGCAGAGCTGAAAGGGATGATTCTTCCCTGATCCTAGCTTAGTGCTTTTGCTCCAACTGTACTCTGGATTGGCACATGTAGAACTATAGTTTGGAGTCTCTTTATATATCCTGCCCCCTACCCACTGGCAGGCCAATATTTCTAAGTCATGACTGTACCCTGCCCCAGTCTACCCAGAATCTAGCACCGGTGGTACTCATCCATTCAGGTGACTTGTTCCCTCTGTGACCTTGTGGGTATGAGATTGTGAGTGAACTCATCGCAGGCCAGGACCTCAGTCTGGGTGCATCCTGGACTGATGGGAAGGGCTGAGACGCCCCCCACCCCCTATCCTGAAACTCTACAGGCCTTCACATAGGTCCCTATAGTTTTCTGATCTAAATCTTCTCAGGAATAAGATGGGGTCTAAATCAATAAGTTTGTGTTAGAACCTAGACAATTGAGAAACTTGTGCTGATTTGTTACCCTGTAGCAGGAATAGTAATTAAATGTCATTCATGACTCTTTTTGATACTAATGACCACTTAGAATGTGACCTGAAGAAGCATTTTGAGTAAGGGCTCTGGGGGGATTGATTAACGATGTCTGCCAAGAACAGTCTAAAGGAGAATTTGCAGCTGCATAAAGATGAAATCGCAACATATTCTATTAGTAAAAATTTCTCTTGGAAGTCATTTCACTGTTAGGTTTCACTCTAACAGAAAATTCCAAACAACAGTCACTTAAACAAGACAGACATGTGTTTTTCTTACACATAAAAGTCTAGATGAAGTCCAAGGTGGGTGGGGTGCTCCCAGGTCTCAGGCACCCGGGCTCCTTCTGTCTAGGGTGGCCTCAATCTTATTGTCCAAGATGGAACCATCTGTGTTCCAAGCAGCAGGATGGAGAAAAGGGTTATTAAAGGATAATGTTTTTAAAGGTAAAATCATAACTGTCATACAAAAGTAAAAATAAACACATTGTAAAGATGTTATTTAACTCAATTAATGAGGGAACTAGTAAGATGTCATAGTTGGTTCAAAGGAGAGCTGAACACATACACATATAAAGGCCACCAAGAATGCTGAAGTGAACTTAGATGCAAAATGGATCAATATTCACTGCGATATCAACTTCATCTCCACTGACATAATTTGCATTTTTATGAATGGGGCTCATATGTATTATTGACAGTATTTGACCACTCACAGAGTTGTAAAGTAGCTCAAAGCCAACCAAAGTCTGATATAATGCAGAAGTGGGCCCTAGACAGGACACCAGTAATTATTTTTGTTCATTTCACAATGTTTCCTGGCAAGATAAAGATGAAGCAAGTAAAGGGGGTACATTTGCTTTCTCTCAAGGGAAGTTCCTAAAAATTGCCACATATGCATTTGCTTACATCCATGGCCAGAATTTAGTCACGTGGCCACACCTAGTTGCAAGGGAGGTTGGGAAATGTGGCCTTTATAAAATTCTCTCGTATGGAAGAAGGGGAACCCCGATATTGGGGAGACCCAGCAGCCTCTGCCTCAGCCGTTATCTATGGTTGTTGCATCATTGTTCTTAATAGCAAACAGTTGGAAGCAACTAAAGGTCCATCAGATAATTTGTGGTACATCCGTACAATGGAATATTATGTAGCCATTAAAAGGAGGGAGCTGTATAAGTACAGATGTAAAGATCTCCAAGATAGACTGTTCAGTGAAAAAACACATACAGAAAAGTGTGCATAAGTCTACAATTTTAGTTGGAAAAAAAATCTATGGATATGCTTGTAAATACTTAGATTCTCATTGAAAAGAATAAGAGAAGGGAGTAACAGTTTCTGGGTGACTGGGGACCAGAGAAAAAAGGGAGTCTGACTTTTCATTATAATTGTTTTTTGGTACTTTCTGAACCTGAGCAATGTTCATGTATTATCTATTGTCAACAAAATAAAATAAAAGTCCCCATCATGTATGTCTTGAAGGAAAATTGGAGTTGGTCTGAGGCTGGGAGGGGGTAAGGTTTCTAAATTGTTACAGTAGGTCATCCGAGTGTGAAAAGAAGAGGGAGGCTTGGAGAAGAAGAAGATGGGCCCTTGAATAAAAAGCCATGATAAGGGAGTCTTTTCACTGCACACCCTTTTGTGATTCTTGAATTTTGAACCACTTGGATTTAATATTATTTTAAAATGTTGATGCTATCTAAAAATATTGGGAAAAAAGTTTAAATCTTTTGACCCCCATCAGCACTAATTTAAATAAAATTTTGAAATTATGGTGGCTATTACAGCTATCTCCACACCTCTGCACATCCTCTCCTATTTATCTCTATCTTGATCTCTATCTCTATACCCATCCCCATCCATATCCATATATTCCTATCTGGGGGATTCCACTACAGAGCAAATCCCCTGTCAGTGTTTGTAGTCATCTCTTCCTAAGGTGGGAAGAAGAGTGAACCAAGAGATAGGAAGCCTGGGTTTTAGCCTTAGCCTCAGCCTCAACCCAGAAAACCTGTGTAACTTTGGATGAGTCACGCCACCTCTCTGGGTAAAGGTTCCGCCTCATCAGAAGAAGCTTACACACACTTGTTCTACTTACGTTACAGGAACATTCTCAGATTTGTGTTTGGGGGAGAGGTGATCTGTTGGCGCTTGTAAAAAATGTAAAGCATTGTTCAAGTGCAAAGGACTATTATTACCCACTGACAGAAGAAGCCACGGATCTCAGATCTCAGATAGGAAATTCAATCGTAGGCAGCAGAGAGGCTGTCTGAAACATGAAGCCGAAGAGTGAACTGAGGAACTGTCTGCCAGTAAGACTAGTATTTATGGAGCACTGGTGTGTGTCAGCCCTGTGTCAAGGACAGCAGGGGGTGGGGCAGTGGAGTGTGATGATGAAGAGCGCCAACTCCAGGACTGCTGGCTCCCCTCCCACCTGCTGGGTGACCTCAGGCTGGTGACTTAGCCTCTCTGTGCCTCAGTGTCCTGTACAATCGGGGTAATATTAGTGCCCACCGCATAGGCTCATTTTGAGGATTAAATGAGTTAATAGATGTATGAAAACACATAACAAACATGCCTGGCACACGGTCAATGCTATGAAATGCTGTGCCTCAGCAGGTGATGGTCATGAAATGTGCTATTGATTTGTAAAGTAGCCAGCGCAGGGCCTGAAGCCCACGGGTGGCCTCACGGTAAGTGTGGTGGTGGGAGTGAAGACACAGAAGTGTTAATAGCATTGTTCTCTGCTCTTGTGTGACTTACAGTCTAGTGGAGGAAAGACTCCTGTGAAACAACGCACACTAGCAAAATAACAGTATACCAGGTGAGTATTTTAGTGTCCAGCGGGCATATTAGAGTCATGAAGCTTTGTCAGGGTAACAAGGAGGGTTTACTTAACTCTCTTAAGGAGAGTTTTTAGCTTGGTTGCAAAAAACACGAAGGGCAATTAGAAGAAAATGGCTATTGGAAATTCCATTTCTGGGTTTCCTGGCCCCGCTCGCAGCCCAGGAATGAGCCTCGTTGGGGATGGAGTTAATAAGCTCTTGGCGTCTAGTTCCAGGCTGCAAAACTTCAGGGAATTTGGCATTATCTCATCCAGTGTGCTGACCACCAGCCAGGAGGCCACTGCACCTTCCTGAAGCGTTTCTCTGAGGTCCCGGGCTGGGCTCACAGGCTTCCCTCTGCCAGGGCCTTAGGGCTGGCCAGTCACGGGTCATTTTTTAAAAGGGCCTAAAAGTGACCCCCGGCTGCACGAGCAGGAAGGGGCTCTTGGGGTTAATGGCTGGAGGGGTGCAGATGGCTCTCGCTGGCGACTCTGGCACGAAGCAGATGCAGGTGCTAATGAGGACGGGGTTTGTCCCTGAGCTGAGAGGAGGGGGAGGGGCAGTTTCGTTCTTTCCTTCCCTGTGCCCAGCCCCCAGCAAAATGCATGTGGGACATGAAGGGACCTCAGGAGCCACCGCTGCCCTTTTACAGAGGAGAAAATTGGGGCTCAGGGAGGTGCGAAGAGGTCACCCAGAAACTTGGGCCAAAGCAGGCCCAGCGCTCCGGTCCTCAGAGTCCCAGTCTGGGCGGGGAGCGGGTGGGGAAGCAGGCAGATCAGGGACCAGATGATGACCAGTCAGGAGTTTTCCTCTGCAAATAGAAATAACCCCGTAGGGTGTGTGTCAGGAATCTTTGAGATGGTGTAAAGTACCTGATATGGCTCGCCGACTACATGCCCCAGAATGTCTGCATTCGTTCTCTACTGTTAGGGCATAAATACAGCTGAGTTTAGCTGCCTACTTGTGAAATCTAAACCTCCAAGAGCAAGTACAGTAACTCAAAAATGAGTATAGTTTCTGTGAATCCAACACGAACCATTTCAATTGACACTTATCAGGGAACAGAGCCCCCATGGTAAGCAGAATAATCAGAAAGGGCCCGTCCTGGCCCCCCACCCCCAGGAGATTAATTTGAGAAAAAAATGAGATGTGAGTGCAGGTTGGAGTGAGTAGAGGGTAACCACCCCCCCAGCCATTGTGATGAGGCTTGTGGTGGCCAGGAACCCGGGCGTGACTTTGCCACCAGGTTGAGAAGAATCTTGAAGTCAGAGCTGGAGGCTGGAAATGGCAAACTGGTTGGGTCTGATCAAATTCAGCCCATCAGGAAGGATGCGGAGCCCGCAGACCTGAGTAACCCGGCGGTCCCTGTCCCCCTGCCCTGCAGCCAGGGACTGTCAGGTGACTTTGCAGAAGTGCTCCCTGCAAGGAAGCCAGCCTTTCCAGGGGACAGCTGGGGAGGTCAGAGCCCTGCCTCTTTCCAGATCTCCAGTTTCATTCCTGGCACCACTGCTGGGGTCCGGGCTCACTCCTCCTCCAGTGGGATTTTAGGAATCTTTCATGCTGAAAACCGGGAAGGCAAATAAAACTCATGGAGAAAATATGTAGCTGTATGTGCAAAAGGAGGGATGGATAGTTCCGCATCCCCACCAGTTTGAAAGGAAATGTGCAGCCCCAATTCTCCTGGGGTCCGGGCTGCTCGAGGGTGCAAGCCAAGCATCTCGATTCTTTCAGGCCTCAGGCACATTCAGGAGGGGCTTAGGCGCCAAGAATATTTGGTGCAGCAGAGTTGCTGAAATGTCCTAGCCCTGGACAGTGTCTTGCAGGGCACTTTACACTCTCTGGAGGGAGGAGTGGAGAGGAGGAGGGGGGAGGAGGGAGGAGGGAGAAGGCGGGAGGGAAGAAGTGGGAGGGAAGAGGGAGGAGAGTTTTCGTAGCACCTCAGCTACAAGCTGCACTTGTCCGGATGGCCCCTAAGGAGAAGAGACCCAAGAAGGGGTGTGGGGACGCCCTCCCACGTCCCAGGCTTGGAGGCTGTGGCGATATGATTTTTCCGCATATGAACCTACAAGGGCATTGGGTTAGGTTTTTACTTCCTTTTGGCTCTAAAGCTCCATGCTCCTGGTTTGAAATGGCTCCAGTCGCACCCATTTAGAGCAGGGGATCACAGGTCTGTGTTTCCACCCTGCGTCATAGAATCAAGCATCCCCCTCTCCCCCAGAGGAGAATTACCCAGTGGTATAATTTAGTTCCCAAGCCAGAACCTCATTACCATTTAAGAAGGCACTAATCTCATAAGAGGATTATGCAGGAAATTTGATACAGAAGTCCTCACGCCCACCCCCTGCCTTCTCTTCTCTTCGGTGGTCAAGAACATGAATTTTTTTTTTTTTTTTAACAATGTTCAACAAGAAATGTGTTTGGTCAAGTGCTGGTTCTAGAACCAAAAGAAAGCAGTGTGTTCTTTGAGGTGTGACCATAGCAGGCGGGCTGTGATTCCAGGAGTTTTGAATCCTCTGCCCCAGAGCGCAGGTGGAGTCTTCCCAGACTCCCCAAGAGGTCCATCCTCTCCCTTAACCGAGTCTTACTGGATACTGTTCTTACTTTGCATTTCATTGCCTCCTTTCAGCTTTCAAACCTTGGATGCTCTGTCATTTTCTTCCTGGGTTCCCTCCACTGGCCAAAGATCACATCCTTATCAGTCACTTCAGAGGGGAGGTGGCCTAAGTGAAAATCCCTCAGGCAATTGGAAATAACCCAAAGTTCAGCCAGAGCCTCCAGCCCCTGTGCAGGGAGAGCATTTTATTGATAGAATATTCCAGCAAATATACCATTTTCTCTATTTTATTTATAAGAAAGAACTAGGCGATGTGGCTGAGGGGTGACATGGAGTCGGAGTAGGAAATCAGCCCTCCTGGTTGTTACTACTAGTAGAACTTGTGCCTCTGCTTCCTGTTAGATGATCTTGGGTAAATCATCCTCAAGTTTTGATTTCTCCTCTGAAAAATGGCAGTGATGGTATCCGCCCCACCAATCCAGTGCCTGCGCTGGCATGATGGATGTGAAGGCTTATAGTCCAAGTGAGATAAGGGTGTTAACATGAGCACCTCCATGAATCTGGCAATTAAGGCAAGACACATCCCAGGTGGAGATGGGTCTCTCATTTAACCATTTTCTCTTGGTCCGTGAGGAGTACTGAAAAGACACGTCTTGATTTATATTTGTATTTATTCATCTGCTTGCCTATTATCACAACTACTGAAATTTCTACTACTGTCATCGCCTGGCACCGCGTAATACAGAGGTTTGCTGTGTGACCTTCCCCCGTGAATGTACGACCTCAGGATTCTGCTTTAAAGGCCCCATTTACCTCTTCCCTGAGTCCCAGACCGACTTGTGAATGGGGAAGGACAGTTTGTCCTTAATGACCAGGCTGAATGGAATTTGTGCTCTCTCCCTTGGACTGTGGTAAGGTTTAATGTTTTGGGGGTGCCCTCTGGACCTAGGAAGTCATTCAGTGATTTGTCTTGGGGATGAGACCAGGTGCACTTTGTCCAGGATGTAGAACACAGGTGGATAACTCAGGACCTCATTATCCCTCACACCTAGAGGCGTACTTGACTTTCTGTGTCAACTAGACAGAAGCAATGCCGTGCTGGCCAGACTCCAAACTTCTTGTGAACCTTCTGGCTTCTGTTTGTTTTGTTTTGTTTTCAATTAATCTTTCTTTCCTTATCCTTAGGTTCCTGCCATTTTATTATTATAATTATTTTTCAAGTGCCAGGACTTTGTTTTTGGGAGGCTCTTGCTTTCTCTTCTGTCCTCTCCTCCACACCCCTTCTCCCGTCCCTGGCCCCTCCGCATGCTGTACTGCGTCCCCATCCGCATCCATCAGATGCCCCTTCCCTGCCTTCTGGTTCCCCCCATGCCTCCTTGGTCTTCCTGTCAGCCTCCATTTCCTTCTCCCTAAGTGTTAGAGGGTGAACTGGCCCAAGGTGTGAACCAGGGGGTAAGTGTAATTCCCTTCAGAATTGTTGCACTTTAAAAGAGAATGTTTTAGAGAACGAAATAATGATACTACTTAGTGTTGATGAAAATGTAAGAATTTATTCACACACTGCGAGTGGAAGTGTAATTTATGAAATCTTTCAGGAGGGCAATATGAAAAAAACAAAAACAAAAACGAAATAATGATACTACTTAGTGTTGATGAAAATGTAAGAATTTATTCATACACTGCAAGCGAAAGTGTAATTTACAAAATCTTTCAGGAGGGCAATATGGCAAAAAATATCAAGGACTTTAAAAACATACATTTCTCTTGACCCAGCAATTCCACTTCTAGGTAAGAATGATCATAGATAGGTATAAAGGGTGTTCTTTTTAGTGTTGCTTAAATTATTGAAAAGCTAGAAAATAAATATCCCAAATAGGAGTATGTTGTAGATACTCAGAATTAGTCAAGTTAAACAATTGATTAAAACTTGGCTCATCCATACTATGGAAGAGTGTGTAATCATGACAGTAGAAAACATAATGAATAAAATACAAAGATTTTCAATATATATTAAGTGGCAAAGTTTGCAGGTCATATCTTATGTTTGGTTTGGTGACTCAGTGGACTCTGCCTGGGTTTGAACCCAGGCTCTGCCACTTACAAGCTGTGTGACCTTGGACATGTTTCTTAACTTCTCTGAGTTTCAGTTTCCTCATCTGTAAAATAAAGGATGAACAGTACCTACTCGGGGATTGTTGAGAGGATTATATGACTAAAAACATGTAAAGTGGTTAATTCCGTACCTGGCACTCATGCACACATATACATATACACACAGACAGCTATGAAAGGCTGGAAGGAATATATTGCAAATTATCTACGGGTAGTGAGATTATGGTAAATTTTTTTTCTGTTTTATTTCTCTTTTTTACAGTTACTACTGTGAACTTTTGTAATAACAGAACTACTAAAATCCTTAGGGGCATAGAAAGTGGGGGGAAAATGATTGTTCTGTAAGGAAATTACTCAAGTGACAGAATGTCTGCAGGGAGTGTGTGTGAGTCTCTGTGTGTGTGTGTTTTGGGTAGGAATATGCCCCAGGGGAGGGACAGGCCTCCCTCTGGCACTCCTCTCCACCACCAGCTGCAACACTATCCTTTCGAATAATAGCAGTAGCTAACTTCTTATTGGGGGTTGCAGGTCACGTGCAATAGGACTTTACAGTTTGCCAAGTACCAACTTTCAAATATCTTATCTTTTAAATTCCTCAAATAACCCTCAAACTCTGCTGATCCTGAGGCTTAACTGGGTTTAGTGGCCTGTCTGACTCCACCCTTAACAGAGGAGAAGCCAGGAATGGAGCCCTGTGTCTTAAGGCAAGGGCAGTGTTTGCTCTACCTGCCTGCAGAGAGCCGGGAAGAGCAGGGCCAGCTCCCCGCCTGCTTTCAGGGTTCTGGGCAAGCAAGAGGCAGGGTTTCATCCAGCTGTGTTAGGAATCAGGAGAGGCTCAGTCTCCTTGGAATTTCTCCTTGTTAACCCTGGAGTCCTGCAGAATTTAAATCAGTTTGGTCTTTCAAGTATGAAAGGAGAAAAGAAGGTCAGGCATTGATTTGGTGACTTTCTTCCTTTGGGTGCAGTAGGAATTTCACAATCATTTTGCATAAGCAGTCGGTCCATAAGGTAACCTTGATTATCTGTTACATAGAAATGGAGGTTCTGTTTTTATTTTTTGGCATTCATAGGACATGTTTTTGTTACATCAAAGTGGTCATTCCAAATATTTGAGATTGAAGGCGTAAACAAAAATCAATCCTGTGACTTGTAGATTTCTATCTCTTTGGCTTCAGAAGATGGATAGATAGTCTGGCTGCCCCACACCCCCTTCTGGATTTGAACATTGACTTTCATCTGAGCCATAAGAATAACATTTACGAGATCAACACCCCAACGGAAGTTTTAGCAAAGAAAGAATAAACTACCCTGAGTCTCAGTCACCATAACAGATGTTTTGCTCAGGAAGGACAGGACTGATGGGCAAGTCTCAGAAACTATGTTATTAAATGAGGACATCTAAAGGGTTCATCTTACACTTTGGGGTTCAACCCTTTACCCTGATTTCATCCTCAGTTTTTCCCATCTGCCTTATCTCCTTCCCAGGCCGGCTCTTGGGGCCCACGGGTTGAATTCGGAAGAACAAAAGACTCAGCGAGCCTGTGGCTTTGGTGGAGACTGACCACTGCAGTTTTAAGATGAGGAGGCGGAGACCTGTTTTTGATCTTTTTAATGCCTTGGCTTTCTCCTCTGCCCTGCTTCAGCACTCACCACACATGTTTCCAAAACACGTATAATGATAAAAACCTGTATAAGCATTATTGTATTTGCCACCAAGCGGATCCAGTAGCTCACAAGAAATGTGGGGTGTTGGCTGAGGAGAGGAAGCACGTGAGATCAGTTCACCGTGATGGTTTGAATGCTTGAATGGATATTTAATGTTTGAGATATAGGAGGTGAAAAAAGGACATAGAAAAAAAAGGATTTGGAACGTAGTCTCCAGTGACAGGAAAATCTGTGTTGAGGGTGAGGCATTTGCTTTTGTGCCTAAATAAAGCAAAGGAGAGGAATTAATAATAATAACCACAATGATGCTGATGACGATGATAATAATAATAATAATAAATATTTACTCTGTCAGGCATAGTTTCTATGCATTTTATATAAATTAACAACAACGCTATGAGGTAGGTAATGTTGTTATCCCCAGTCTGCAGATTGAGAGTGAGGAATAATTGACTTGCCCAAGGTCACACTGCTATTAAATGGAGCTGGTGCCCAGGAAGTCTGGCTCCCAAGTCCACTTCCTGCACCATGTGCTATGGCTTTACTTCTTAAGAACTCACCTGGCTCAGAATGCTGCCTTTCCTCTGGGCCGGTCAGGGAGAACACCACTCTCGTGAGTCCAGATCTAGAGTTGATCCAAGGGGACACACTGTCAGTTACCGCCATGGAGCTGAGTGGCCATTCTGTCCCTCCAAGCCTGGGGTTTCAGGGATGATTCTCTTCTTCCAGCTCGTTCTCTGCCAGGCTGGCTGGTCGTCAGCATGTGGTTTTTCCTGTTCCTGGACTGGGGATGAGAGTCCAGGTGATGGAAAGGCAGCACACACATAGTACGGATGGGATGTGGGAGGTTGGAGGATGAAGGTTAGTTCTGGATGACACCGTATAGCAAGGTGGTTTGTGAAATTGCTCTCCACAGAGGCTCGAGAGTCACCAGCGAAAGCTTTGAAACCCATGTTGGTGAGCTGGGGAGCGTGGAATATAAAGCAAGTCATACTTCATTTCGCCTATAAAGCTTCAGACCTAGCTCTCTGGGTGAATGAAGAACAATGGTAAGACTGCAGAGAAGCAACCACACAAGGAAATAATTGCATCAAGATGGGTGTGGGCCGTGTCATTGCACAGCCCACTGCCTTTGTAATGTATGGATCTGGGGTGGCTGCTTCTTTGAAAAGTAATGGGGAGTTTAATGGGGGTTGGAAGTGATCACTGGTCTGGGGAATGCAGATGGAAGTTGGATGCAGCACTTTTACAGGACTGAGATGAGCTCAGCAGCAAAATAAAGGAGGATGTTTTCAGGGGGTTGGACCCAAGGAGTGAACCTTCAATGGGATTTTCCAGCTGAATGTAATGGAAACGTCACGGAGTCTCAGTTTTTCTGGGTGTTACATCACTTAACAAACAAGGGTTTATTGAGCACTTTTCAGCAGTGTTCCATGTGCTCCCGGTGGGAAGAGGGGACTCTCCAGGGATGAGCTACAAGGATATAGGAGGAAAAAAAAAAAAAGGATATAGGAGAGGACCTGCCTTTGAGGGACCCCAGTGTTGAGAGGGGAAGCAGATTCAGGTGGAGATAGCCCTGAAAGTTTAGGTAGATTTTATTTGGGCTTTTGATGAGGGGTGGTTTGGAAGGGACAAAGTGTGCTGAGGAAGAGAGAGTGGGATGCGAAAGGCCTGGTACAGTAGGACAGCAATATGGCTGAAACATAAGGGGGTGGGAGAAAGAGCTGGAAATTCCAGTTGGGGCCCAGTTTTAAAGAATGTTAAGTGCCAGCAAGAGAAGTTGTGACTTGCGGCAGTAGGAATTACAGAGTTGAAGATTTTAACTTTGTTATTTGGAAGTGAGTTTCCTAGAGGGCCTTCTATCCTTAAGTCTTGATTCAGAACCCAAAGGCCTTTGAAGTTTTCAAACTGATAGCTTCATTCTCTTCATTTGTTGAGTTCTCGATTATTCTAAACATTCTGGTTTATGCATGATTGTGGCAGATCTCTTCCCTGCCCCTGTAGGAGTTTACAGTTGAGGCAATTAAAGCTCCGAGAGATTGTCCCGGGTCATGTGGACCTTAGTGGCAGAGGCCAGGGTGAGAAACTTGGCCTTCGGGCTCTTCTCCCCCATGACGACGAACTGAAATCCTATGAGGTCTAGCTCCCTCCCCTACAGAGAGCCTGTTTAGGCCTGGTGACAGATCATCTTACACAAGACTGCATAGAGCCAGCATCTCTGAGCCTCAAGGGTTGGGGGAGCCAAGCTCAGGGTAGGGAAACGGGGGAGCCTCTGGTTCAGAACTTCTAAGGCTAGTCTGGGATAATTCACCCCTTCAAGCTCCCCATCTCCCCCAGCCCATACCCTGTGGTCACCTCATAGGCTGTAGTAGACACACTACCTTTTTGTGCTATTTAGAAACTGGTTGACATATGGACAGGAGGTATAGCATTTAAAAATTATTGTTTGTGTCTAGAGTCAGTTTACTCAACATCGAACACCTAGAAGTTGAAGGAATTATCTCTCCTAAGTTACAGATGCTAAAGGAAAAGATGGAGCACCACAGCCTGGAGTGGAAGCAAGCAACAAATAAATGTTTATTGAAGAGCTCCTTTGTGGGCTGCTCTACTAGGTCCTAGAAGCTGAAGGATAGGGGTGGGGGTTAGGGAAGAAGGAATACAAGGCGAAGGCGATGCCCCTGAAAAAGTACCTTTGGGGACTGGTAATATAGGTGAGAAGAGAGTTCCTGACAACCTAAATGACACTCCATGCCAAAGGAGTGGCTCAGAAGGGCACAGGAGGAGCCTGGAGGAGGCAGGTTGGGTCCCAGGAAGGAACGCATTGGAGCGCAGGGTAAGGCACGTGTTGGGGGGCTTGGGCAGGATGGTAGCTACGTGAGCCTGGCTGCAGCACCAGGCATCTGCGGTGGCAAATAAGGAATAAGAGGAACACGGCACAGCGTAGAGGAAGTGGGCTGCCATGTTGAGGAACTGAATGTCATCCTATGGGCAGAGGGAAGTTTTGGTGAAAGAGGCATCATTATGATGACTGTATTGTACATCAATGGGTTGGGTTTCCAGAAGGGTGGATTAGTGCTGAGAATAAGGAAGATCTAGGAGCTACTGGGTGGATTCTATTCAATATGAGGACTGGCACCAGGGGTGAGCATGGAGCCAAAGTGTAGGCACAGAAGCTTATGAAGAAAGTTTTGGGGCTCAGTGACTGATGAGATAGGAGGGGCAGAGTGTGGGAGGACCTGGAGACAGCTCCAAGTGAAGGGCCTGGGAGAACGGACTGCAAAATGTTCGGGCGCTTGTCCAGCGCTCTCTCTTTCCCAGTTCTTTGTATAATCGTCTCAGAGGTTATTGTGTTAAGTCAGCATATATCAGTTATTGTGTATATGAAATACGTGTATATACAAAGGCACAGGGAGACAGGAAAGCTTATGTTCCTGTCATCTCCAGAGGGGAGAAGAGTAATTTTGTAGTTTGGGGAAGGCCCATGGCATTTTAAGAGCAGCTGGTTTCCAGAGGATGAAACTTGGGCCAACCCTGGAGAGAAGCGCTGTGGCTCTTGGGAAAAATGAGAAGGCAGCCCAAATCGTGCACCCACGAGTGGCCCCAGTAGATAAGGTTGTAAGCAGGTGCAAGCCTGCTGGAGCTCCCCCTTCCTGCCTGCACAGTTGGGGTTGCCTGTGGATGAGTTTGTTGTTGGAAGTAGAGGATAACCGCTAGGGATCCCCAACTCTGCACGGCTACTTTCTTCCTTTTTTCCTGGGGATGGATGCCCTGTATGTACTCTGAGCAGTAGAGAGCTTTATGCCACTGGGCTTTGCACCTTCAACCTGGTTAACTCAGGTGGCTTGGCCATTGAGGTGGCGGTAGGGGTGCAGCTGGGGCTACTGTGGGTAAGAGATACAAATCGATGTCATTCACTGAATGAGTTGCGTAATTAGGGGTTAAATCTTTCTCATAAGACTGACTTTTCTCTTTCGATTAGGAGTGTTTGCTTTATAACCTTCTCTCTCAGTGAGGAGAGTTGCTTCTTTTAATTTTGGCAATGATTCCCTTATGCAAAACATAAACTCATGTTAATAATTATCCTTGTCCCCTCTAAGAGGTCCTATGATTGATAGTTAATGGCCCAAACAAAATGTAGCACCAGGTAAGTGAAGTTCCTCTTGAGTCTTCTGATTGGGTCCTGGTAGTCACTTCCCTGTAACTGACGCCTGTTCCCCCCAACCCCACCCCAGCTGCCCAGGTGCCATGCTGGGCCTGGGGAGACAAAGACCCATGGGAAACTGTCCCAGAGGAGCCCAGGCTCCCGCTGAGGTGGTTCTCCGTTGTCAAGCCCGGCGCCCCAGGTGACTTGGCAAAGAGTGAGGTGAGCTCCATTAGGGCTCTGAGCATTGGAGTGAATTCCCAGGACGGTGATTCTTAAGGCTTGAGAAGCTGGCCGGACAACCACATCCTTCCCACTGCCTTAAGCAACACCCCTGGGACTGCCAGGTTTTTCAGCAGTAACTTTGATCCTCTGCTCTCTCTGGATGAAAAGAAGTTGGAATTTGTTGGAAAATATTTCACACCAAATGGCTGAGCCATTGAAATCACTTTCTCAGGAAGGCTCTGGCAAGCTTTGGGTCCCTTAAGTTAGGAAACCTGTGATTCGCCCTTAGGTTTGTGAATTAAAGACTCAGAGTAACTTGACTTGCGAGAAGCAAGTGGTGGATTTTCTCATATTTGACTAAATGGGTGCTAGGGTCTATGTTACACTCCAGGAGATTTACCCACAGTGACAAAGTCGTCGGGGGAGGGGTCGCAAGGCAGCCATGAGTGGGCCCTGGCGGCACCTCCCCACCCACCCCGCCATCCCCCAGCTGCTTGGTTTGATGCTCCCTGCAGGCTTCCAAGGGGAGCGTCTTCCATCCGTCTGTGACAGAGAACTTCAGGTTTTCCATCCCTTCCTCTGGCTGCATTTTGCTTATTTCCCAGGCTGTCCTCTGAGCCCAGTTCCACCTCCGAGGGCTTGCCGGCAGCCGCAGAGGCATCTGAGATGTGTGTGCTCTGGGCAGCTGTTTCTGTTCTTGTGCTGGTGGAGGTTTTGTACGGTAGATACCAGCCAGAGGGTCACAGCCCGAGGGGTGCAGGAGGGCAGGGTGTCTGGCTTGGGCTGACATGGCCCAAGATTTGCACTCCCAGAGCATATATGCCCATCGGATCGCTGGCTTTCCCTGGGCACCGCCGGGAGGTTGGCAGGCTTACTTCATACTCTGGAGGCTACCACAGCCTCCGTCCCGGCAGAAGGCTGACTTTGCACCCTGGCTCACTACCAGGGCACAGCCTAGTGTGGTCATATGCAAGCTTACTGGGTTTAGTGGTGGTGAGGTAATCTCCAGGCAATCAAAGCAAATCAGGGATAATTTGCAGGCTTCAGCAGGACAGTCACTTTGTTAACACAATTAGTTCCATTAATCTTTCCTAATCATCTAAGGTAAACAGATGGCTTTTGAAGTCAGGGAAAACATCTCTATGAAGAAAGGAAAGGATGAAGTGATCAACTCCTTTTTTCTTCAAAGCACTTATCATTGTGAATCCTGACTAAAGAAAAAAAAAGCCACCGCCTACTGTATGTGCATGAGAGGATCAGGGAAAGGACTTGGGGAGTCTCTTCAGAGGGGTATGAGAAGGGCCAAATGGACAGCTGTGGCTTGGGTTTATTCATCCCATGTCCCCCGTGGGGCATTGGCTTAGACCGGTTGGAACAGGAGGTGGGAAAGGCTTGGGTTACGTGAGGTACCGCGCTCCCCAGTTAAGGTCTTTAAGAAAGGCTAAGATGAGCTGTGGGACATCGGTCCAGTTGGGGTATAGAAGTTGTCCACTTTCTCCCTCCCTTCCTCTTTCCCTCTTTTCTTCCCTCCTCCTTCTCCTCTTCCTCTTCTTTATCTCTTACTATGGAAAATTTCAAACACCTACGGAAGTAAACCGAGTAGAATGATGGATTCCTGTGTATCTACCACCTAGTTTCAACAGTGATCATGACCAACGACCAGTTTTCCAGTTGATGATATTTAATTATCACCACCCCCTGCCTCTCTGGAGACTTTTCTTATGCATTGTGTGTTGCTCATCTGTTTATGAATGATAGGGCTCCCGGAATTTCTCGTAGAGATTTCTTGTCTCTTCTTTTTTTTCTTCCTTAGAGGTCAAATGGGCCAACAATTTAAGTTGATACGGAGGTTTTCTGATCCTAGGAAGCTGCATCCAGGGCAGGAGAAGTGGATGAGGGAGGTTGGGTCGTGGGGCCTGGGAAGACAACAGAACCTGGGTCCATTTGGTGGGCTAGAAGGATGGGTGAGTGAACTATCTTTTCATTTTTATTTTTAACTGTTGACAAGGCCACTTATCTGCAGCCAAGCCGCCCACCGTGGAGCACATTTATCCACAGGAATGAACATAGGAATAATAGCTTCCATGAGAGCAGCTACCTTAGCCTCACCTTTACCTGGCTGAGGTTCTAAATCCTCTCAACCCTTTCCTGTGTCTTGCCTTAGAACGCACAAAGGATCCTCTATGGGAATCTTGTGCCTCTGTAGTCTAAGAGGGCACCTTGGACGGGGGTTCAGGCACCCAACCTCTTGCTCCATTGTTTTCTTGCACCGGGCCTGGGACTTGGGGTGCCCCACCACAGCCCCCCTGCCACAACGTCCTGACTGAATTTAGAGTTGGTGTGTTTAATGGTGGGGGGAGGGATACTCAATCTGGTAGAGCAGCAGCAGCGGACAGACAGGCTTCCCAGAAACAGGAAATGCCTTTATGCGAACCTAAAGCATTATTTCAGTTTTTCTACAGTTTTTTTTTCTCACCACACAAACCCCACCTTGCAACAGATACAGCCAGTTAGTTCAGTGGTGCATGAAGTCAGCGTCACATCAGGCTTAACAAAAACTACTCTGTGTGTGTGTGTGTGTGTGTGTTGAGGGGGCGCAGGTAGAGAGGTTTTCTGCCTTCTCTTTTGAAGACATAGAGAAAGCTAAAAAAAACAAGGCTTTTATCATCCCCAAGTCTGGGATGAGTGTGCATGTTTGGTGGTGGTGGTTTGGAGGGAGGAAGGTGGGAAGTCAAAGCAGACTCCACCCAGGGTGGTCGAGGTTGGACCTCTGTATCGAGGTCTTTCTGACATCTGGGCAGGTCCCTCTGGTCTTCCCAGTCTCTATGTGTCCTCCTGGCTCAAACTACAGATCCACATCCCTTATCCAAAAACCCCCAAGGCCAGATTTATTTAGAAATTCAGACTTTTTGTATTCTTGAACAGCGGTCCCCAACCTTTTTGGCACCAGGGACCAGTTTCGTGGAAGACAATTTTTCCGCAGACCGGGGCGGGGCAGCGGTGGTTCAGGCGGTAAAGTGAGCGATGGTTCAGGCGGTGATGGGGGCGATGGGGAGCGATGGGGAGCGGCAGATGAAGCTTCCCTCACTCGCCCGCCACCCACCTCCTGCTGTGCGGCCCGGTTCCTAACAGGCTGCGGACAGGTAGCGGTCCGCGGCCCAGGGGTTGGGGACCCCTGTTCTAGAAGGTTATTCTGTATATTACTGAATACATAACATCTCCAGCAGATTCTGGGGCAGTCCTTTATGAGGAAACAAATTAATATTTTTATAACCCAATTGTATGACTATTTACACTAAGTGGAATAAATGGAGACAATAAATAGCCATGTGTCAGCTTGGGTCAGGGTTTGTGGCCAAAGGAGTTTGACCCAAACTTCAAAAAGAGTCCAGGTTTTAGAGCATTTTGGATGTCAGTGTTGTGGGTCAGGGGTTTCGGATCTGTACTGTCTCTCTGCTAGTGACTTCCGAATTCAGATCTTAAGCTTGGACCTTTCCCCTGCCCTTGGCTGTCTCAGAGGTGTCTCCAACCGTACCTGTCCAAACCCTGCTCTGGGTGCCCCACTCCTGCCCTGCCCCCCTCCCAGTCCTTTCCTGCTCAGCCAAGGACAGCTTCATGTTTTGCTCAGGCTCCAAATCTCCACGCTAGCCTCGAGGCCTCTCATTATCTTATACACTGCGTCCAATCCACCAGCAATCCTTTTGGCTCCACCTTCAAAATATATTCTGAAACTGACCACTTCGCATCACCTCCACTATCCCATCCCTTCCTAGCCACCATCATCTCGCCTGGATTATTATGATAGCCTCCAACTCTCACCTGGATTATCACGATAGCCTCATAAGTGGCCTTCCTGCTTCCTCACTCGCCCCTAAAATTTATTCTCCACACAGTAGCCAGACTGATCCTGTCAAAGTGTAAGTCACAGCACGTCACTTCTATGCTCAAACTCACCTCTGGCTTCCCATCTCGCTCAGCGCCAAAGTCCAGTCCTTACCGTGTTCCACCTCTGTGACCTTGTCGCCGGTGACCTCCCTCACTCTGCTCCTGTCACTCCATCTCCTACCCTGGCAAAGGTCAAGTCCTCTCCCACCTCCCCGCCTTCGCACTTGCCCTTCCCTCTGCTTGTTACGCTCCGGGTATCCTCCCAGAAATCCGCAGGCCTGACTCCTTGAGTATCAAGAAGGCTTTCCTTGATGATCTTAGATAAATGAACACTCAGTCACCAAACCCAAACTTTGAAATTTGCCTTTTGACAAACAAGACATGAAATACTCTAAAGGGAAACCAACAAAAGGTTCAACACGTTAGAAAAGATCTATTAACTAAAACTTGGTTCCAGTTACGTCTACTCTGGACAATGAACAGAGCATTGACTATTCTAAGGATAGACTTGAAAAATTTAAACTTTATTTTCCTTTGATGCCTCTGAAAGGCCAAGGACGTTTTTTGTGCTTGGACTTTTTTTGTGCTTTCTTCTATTTATTTCAAGCCCTGACTTCATTAATTAATGATTATAGATAGCCCTAAACTATCCTCACAAAGTAGATGGAATTCATAGAATCCCTCCCATATGGTCTGTATATAACATGACATACTTGTGATTTGTCTTTTCTGTGCTTGTCCAAAATATATGGAAATCTGATGTCCACAAGAGAAAGCCACAAATTCAGAACTATTCTGACAGTCAGAGCTTGGACAATTTTCTGATCCCCTTTGCTATGTGCTTCAGGAAATATCTTCCCTTCTAGTTCAGTTATTGGTGGGGTTTCAGCACATGTAAATCTGATTTGTGAGTCCAGCTTCGTTAGCCTGTTCATTTTACAATGCCTGCAACTTCATAAAGGTGTAGAAACCAAGCAGAGAATTATAAGGAGAGTTGCCCATTTTCAGAGAATAGATGGTCCCTGCTTTCATATATTACTTGTACCTGAAAACCTATGTATTCATTTATCTATAGGAAAAACCCAGTTGAACATTCACACATGCTCATTAGGTTACATGTTAAGGTAAGCTTTATCCCAGAAAGCTGGAAATTATGTCAGACTTTATATTTATATCTTTACTATTTTGATACAAAACCTAAAAGTTTTAAAAATTTAATGTTTTCCTTCAAAATTCAACAGAGTCAACTGATGAACATCTAATTGAGGGTAAGATTTTGCTGATGTTGACCTGCCTAATAAATTCCATTTTCCTCTATATTACATGTTTGAGACCTATGCTTGGTTTTCTTAGAACCAGCATTTGAAATTTTTTATAAATTAAAAAAATTATACGTTTTATAGCACACTGAGGACAAATGGGAGAATATATTCCAAAGAACTCCTGTGAAAACAAAGATGGTGACACTGCATGGCTGGCTAAGTGAGAGCACAGTATGGTTATGTCATAGCAGAAATGTTTGCTCATTACCTGATTGACAAAGTCTATGTTGTTATGGAAGTTTATCACATACAAGGTAGTTTAAAGGTTAACCGCGTATAAGGTATAAAAATGTGGGCCACACCACCCCACAAAAATTGAGGAAGAGCATCATACAGAGAAGGTACGATCAAAGCATTTGCTTTGATTTGATCAAAGCAAAGGATTTTTAAATGAATGTGTTCTATTTGGTTGAGCTATTGAAGCTTCTCTTAAGATGTTCTAACTGTATTCAACTGAGGAATATGCCTGGCTACTAACCCCTCATAACTGGTGATTAGGATTGAGTAGTGCTGTGAACCATTTGACCAGAAAATTACACTTTTAAAGAAGTAAGTAAATTTAACATAATTTGTCCCATTTTTAACTTGCACCTTAAAGAATTCTGCAGTGAAAATCGGGACAACTGAGTATCTTTTTTTTTTTTTTTTCCAGCTATGGTTAATTTACTGAGATGCCTGAGTGGGTTGCTTGACCTCGCTGTGCTTCAGTTTCCTTACCTGTAAATGAGGGGACTGAGCCACATAATGTCCTTCAAGCAACAAGTTTATTGTTTGATTTTTTTTTTTATCACAAAAGTTATAATAGAAAGTAGAAGATTTAAAAGACAGTTTAGAAAAACTATGGATATGCACAAAGAAAAAAATCACATTATTTTACTCTCCTGTAGATAACTGGTTTTTTCCTTTGTATATGTACCTACTTACACACATTTTTTAAAAATTGGATCATAGTAATATATTCCTTTATAATCTCATTTTTCCTCCACTTTTAATACCATATTTTGAATATCTTTCCATGCCATTAAATATAATTCTGCAAGATTTTTTTTGTGATGGCATGGTATCTAATGATTTGAATATGCTACAATTTATTTAAATAGTTTGCTATTATTGGACAATTAGTTTCTAATTTTACGCGCTTCAAAATGTTGTAATAATGATCTCTGTATTTAAATCTTTTTGCACATGTGTGATTTGGGATAAATTCCCAGAAATGGAATTGCTAGGTCAAAGGATTTTTGTTATATAATGCCAAACTACCCTACAAATTTTGTGCCAATTTATACTTCATTAGCAGTGTGTAAGGGGGCCTATTTCTCCTCCACTCTTACCAGCCCTGGATAATATCATTTAAGATGATGAGTTTTTGGAATTTTCATTCAAGGTGGTCTAGGAGCAAATATGTTTATTGCTTTGCCTACTCAAGATCCCATTTAGATAACAGAAAAGGAAAAAGGTCAGGGGGGATACAATTTTATAACTAGTAAGTAAGCAGAAGGATGCCATCATTAAGCTATTTCAGTGAATTTCTGGGAAAAGAAAGGAGAGGGCAGCGTGGAAACTACGGAGCAGAATAGAAGTACAAAGGAGCCACAGCCCAGAACATGTGCGGGGGACTACCGGAGCCTAGCCTAGAGCCAGCTGTTCTGCAGGACCCTTAAGGAGCTCTGGGCATGGAAACTGTAGTCACCCCAGAGGCAGGAGTGAGATGTGCAGCTGAAAGCAAGTGACTATTTGAAAGTCTGTATGTGGCATGTGTAGTGAGTATACTCACTCTTCTCACTGCTGAAGGACCTGGAGCCAGACCCTGACCCCCAGGGTCAGAAAGTGGAAGGTTCTTTTAAAAAGCAACGGAATAATGGTTTGGGGAGAGCTATCATAGATGGTGGGGACCCCTGCTATCATGGCCAGCTCCCACTCTGTAACCCTGTGTTCACAGAAATAGGTTGTGTCCATAAAACAAAAAAAGAAAAGGATGCTGTGAGGAGAAAGAAGCTGCAGAAAATAAGAAGGTGCTTCTGGAATCTTAACATACTATTGTCAGAAATAAAAGTTCAGTGGAAGGGTTGTAAGATATACTCAAAGAAATTTAGAATATGGACTAAAAGGAGAAAAGAGATGGAAATATATATAACAAATAGTAAGAGACATAGGGATTAATTCTACTGGTCCAATAGCCAAATAATGGGAGTTTCATACAGAAAATGAAGAGGCCAATAGCAAAGGACAAATTAGAAGAATATCTCCCACAAATGCAATGAATCAAAAGAACAAGTACAATGAATCAAAAAAAGATACCCTGAGACATATCATGTTGGAATTTCAGAACGCTGAGGATAAAAAAGATGCTAAAACTTATAGAGAGTGAAAACAAAACAAAGTCACATACTAAACAACAGTAACCAGGCTGACATCAGAGTCCGTAGGCAATATTGATGTTAGAAGAAAGTTCTGATAGGTAATGATTTTTTCTTTTTTTTTTTTTTTTTACCTAGAATTCTATATCCAGCCAAACTATCAATCATGTGTGAGGACAAGCATGCAAGGTCTTAGAAAGCTAGCTTTCTATGCACTCTTAATCAATATTTCAATCAGAATGTACTTTACTGGCAAAAACAAGGGAATAACCCAGAACAAGGAAGATGATGGATTCCAGAAACAGTGACTGCTTCCAGCAGAGCAGTGAAAATAAGTCACGGTACTACAGCTGTGCAGGAGACCAGAGAGTAGTCAGCCCAGATTAGGGAAAAGTGGACAGTGAGGGTCTCCAGAAGGGCAGACCCTGAGAGAAGGGGACCCAGGGGAAACTTGAGGATCTGAGAAAGGCAATTGGTAGAGTGAAAAAAAAAAAAAAAAGAATCCATTCGAATTTGCTGCTAGGTATATTCTCCATTGAGTGGTAGATGAGTTGTCACATTGGACCTGTGGAAAAGAAAGTATATGTGATATCATTTACAAAGTTATAATATTAAGTAAACACGATTAATTCATCCTCAGATTTTGGAACCAGCATATACACAAAGCATGGAACTCAACTACAATTAGAAAAAAATGTCAGTTTTGTCAATGTTGATAGTATAACAGTAAAAATGCAGAGGGTGGGGAGGGCGGGAAGCACTCATGTCCTCCAGTTAGAATGTGTAGGGTCAAGGGATATTGCCTATAGTCGATGGAACAAGAAATTGACATTTAGATTGCTTTTTTTTTGCAGTTGTAAAGAAGAATAGAGAAGGAACTGAGAATTGCGATGTGTAATTATTTTGTGAAGGGAGGAAAGTGGAGTGAGGTGGTGAGTGAACTAAATCCTCATCTCTCACAGCAGCAGGGCAAGAGTGAATGTCTAAAACAAGAAATCAGGAAATTGAGGTATAAACATTTTGTTTAAGGACATGGCAGTGATGACCAGAAAAACCCAAATAGAAGTTATTAAAATTGGCTCCCTCTGGGGAGTATAGGGCAAGAGACGCTGCCTCTCATTGTAAGTTTTGATTTTTAAAAACCGAACACATCATGATACTTAATTTTGTTTATATATTAATAAACAAATAACACAAGGATACATAGCCCCAAAGAAACTTTGGCTAAATTGTTAGGCAAAAGAAAAAAATTCTTACCCTTGTTTAAATTTGTATTTCTTTGCTTATTTGAACCAAGTGATTCCAAAGTTGCTTATGACTGTTAGCTTTCATGCTTCTGTGATTTTTATAAAACTCTTCCTCATTGGACATGTTTCCAACTATACGATGCAAAGCAGTGGCAAATAGGACTTGCTATACAGAAAATCCCAATACAGCAATA
Organism: Balaenoptera ricei; assembly: GCF_028023285.1. Classification (NCBI taxonomy): domain Eukaryota; kingdom Metazoa; phylum Chordata; class Mammalia; order Artiodactyla; family Balaenopteridae; genus Balaenoptera; species Balaenoptera ricei. Next base: position 64,866,055 of record NC_082651.1, on the reverse strand, counting down.
TTTCCAAGAGGGCATTTACTCCCTGAAGCTGGGCGTCCTACCCTGTGTTTGTGTCTCATAGTCTGAGCCTCCCAGTTGTTTTGCTGTGGGATTAGTATTCCTTCAACTATGAGCTCCAGGAGGACAATGAAAAAGCTTTACTTTCATTGTTCTTGTGCCCAAGAAGTGACTCCACCATCACGCACACAGCATGGACTCCTTGAACAGCTCACGATGTGTTCTTTCCGCAGGATCTCCTTGAGTCCGTGCCCTTGGCTGGGTCCAAGGTATCCGGAGCATCGGGTTGGGAGTCGGAGAGCCCTGCCTTAATTCAGGCTGCTCTTCTTCAAGCTGTGAGAATGTGGGCAAGCCACTCAAATCCATGAGCCTCTCTGTTCTCTCATTCCTGAAATGGTTCAGATAAGGATATGGCCTCCCTCACTCAGATAACGCATGTAAAGTGCTCAATAAAGGGTGTTTATTAGAGTTGTGATTATTATTATGAATAAAAGAGTCTCCATGAGGAGCTCAAAGTGCTGAATAACAATTATAATGTCTTAGGTTTTGAAGGGAGTCAGGAACTGAATGTCTTTGTGAGCAGCTGTTGGTGAAAGGTCCTGCTAGGTTGTGATATAACAGAGACAGAAAAGTTCCTGGTCTGGAGATAATTTTTCTGGTTGCACAATCTTGAGCTCCCGACTGAGCTCGGCTCTGCTCCACGTGGATCCATTCAGTTCCACTTGGAGTCTCTACTGATTCCCTGCCATGCGCCCAGCTGTGGATCAAGAACTGTGGAAACCTCCCCACCAAGGGACACGTGGCTCTTCCCAAGAGGAGCTCACAGTCTAGGCGGGAAATAACCCTAATGACTTGACAGCTGACATTTAGAGGATGCTAGCCGTGTGCTAGGCATGGCTCCAAGTGCTTCACCCTCTCATTTGATCCTCCCAACATTCTGAAGCAGGTGCCAATGACATTCTCAATTTGTAGATGAGGAAATCGAAGCAAGGGCCACACAGCTTGTGACAGGCAGAGCTGGGGTTTGGACCCAGGTAGGTTAGCTTCAGAGCCTTGACTCTCAATCGCCGCAATTGGCTTAGTGTAAAAAATAGGAAACGTGGAATAAAACACATGGATAAAAGTGCACCCAGTGACAGAGAGCACTGCAAAGCAAAATGCAAAGTGCGCATGGGTAGTGGGTATTTTTCACTTCAGAACACTGAGGGTAAGTGGCTACATTTCCTGCTGTTTGCACTCAGCATCTCCTCGTGGGAGTCAGTGGGAGTACAGTCATGTACTGCCATTTCCCTGAAAGAAGAGAGGAAAACGAAAACGACACCATGACCAGGCAATGCTTCGTAAGCCATTGCACACTCTTGACATTAGGTTTGGCACTTCTGGATGTTTTCTCAGCTCAGAAAAGCATCTGCGTACACAGACTTATTTGTTTTTAGCCACCTCTGTCATCAGAGGGAGCCAGCTCTCTGGGTCTATTCTGCGCCTGTTGAAAAGAGGAAGCAGGTACTAGCTTGAGTTTACTCCATTTGTGGCCTGTGGGGAGCTGGGATCTGTAAGGTAGGCATCCGGTCCAGCCAACGGGACTTTCATGTGGAGATGATGGCTGCTGCTCGGTTGGTGTCTGGGACCTGGGTACCGGGGATGGACAAGCAATGTGTCAGCCAATTTTGAGGGGCGTTTCTTTAAGAAGTGTCTGGGAACCGAAGCAAGCTGCTCTCTGGGGGACTGGGTTAGAAATAGGTAGTGAAAAAAGGTGTTGACAAATATTGTGACAAGTTCACTCAAGGACACGATTTTAAAAATCAAATGGTTCAAAAGAGCATAGAGTGAAGAATAATGCCCCTTTCTGATTTCTCACCCCTCGATCCTCTAGTTTCCATCTCTTGAGGCAACCCCTGTTTCCTGTTGATTAAGACTCCTTCTAGAGATAATCTATGCCAAACAAGTGTGACAGTGTGTGTGTGTGTCTGTGTGTGTTTACCCACATGCACACCCATTTTATTCACATGATAGCCTAGCATAAGAAACACATTACACCATACTTTTTTCCCACTTAATATATCCCAGAGATAGTTTCATATAAGCCAGTACATTTAGATCTTTTTATTCTTTTTTTAGGGCTTGCATAGAGATCTACCAAACGGTGTCCCATAATTTATTTAAGCTGTCTCCTCTTCATGGATATTTAGGTCCTTGAGGTTGTTAAAAGCCATTCTAGAGCATTCGCCCTAATTTTTTTTGTTTTGCATATGAGGAAATTGAGATCCACACAGAGAAAGGTTTAAATAATTCAGCAGGGAACCTACATTTTGGATGTGTTTTTCTTGCTATTACCGTATTTTGATCACAGAAGACAAGAGAAGGTGGGTTTGAGTGTGTTTTGCACACGTGGGTGGGTGTGTGAATGTGTGCCTACACAGGTAGGTGTACATTATGTTGGGTGACAGATGTGTTCTTGAAAAACTCTGAATGAACCCTTTTATTTTTAAAAATGGAATATGAAATCTTAAATGCCCTGAGGGTGGGAAGATGATTTGTTATTTAAAGGAAAATTGTAGAGCAATCCTTATGTGAAATGATGACTTCTTTTTTTCCTTTTTCAAAAGCGACTTTATTGAGGTATAATTTACAGGCAAAAAAAAGAATGCATCCATTTTAAGTGTGTGGCTTTATTCAGTTTAACAAACGTATACATTCATGTCACCGCCACTCAATCAACATACAGAAGACTTTCATCTTCCCCAAAAGTCCTTCTGTGCCTCTTTTCTTTTTTATTGAATATATACTTTACTATTGTAAAATACAGTACTCAAAATCATTCAATCATCCCCTGTGCCTCTTTGAATCCATTTCCCATGTCCACCTCCAGGAGATCACCGATACGCTTTTTGTCACGATAGATTCGTTTTGCCTGTTCTGGAACATTATGTAAGTGGAATCGTAATCTCTTGCGTTTGGCTTCTTTCCCATAGCATTTGTTTTGTTGCATGTACCAGGAGTTCATTCTTTACTGCTGAGTAAAAGTCTGTCATATGGATACAGCATGGTTTGCTTATTCATTTATCTGTTCTTGGACACTTGGGTTGTTTCCAGTATTTGGCTGTTATGAATGAAGCTGCTAGGAACACTTCTGTACAGGTTGATGGCTTCCCAAGTAAATCATCTCCATAATTCAGCTGTGCAGGTCCAGTTTAAAATCGGGCCATTCGTCCATTGAGCCAACATGTATAAATATGTATTAAATCCCTTCCATGTGCTAGACAGACAGGGTTCTGCCCTTCAGGGCAGAACGAAAGCCCACATAACGTCTTTGCACTACCATGGAAGGCATATGAGAAAGGAGCAATCCTCCTCTCCTCCTGTTTTATGAAAGTAAGTGCTATTCGAAGCCTGTGAACCGAGTGGAGCTCTTAAAATATTTAATTACATGTGCACCCTCTGCTTTTTAACTAGCCAGTGCACTCTACCAATAGATCTAGTAGCAACTCCTCAAATGAAGAGTCTTTAGTGTAATTGGTGGCTAGCTCCAAAATCACCACCCAGCAGCTGCTCAAGAGCTGCCCATCATAGCGCCTGCACGTTTTGTGCTTTCCAAAAGCAGCAGCTGGGGCTGCTTGAAGATCTCCTGCTCTGTCTGGCTTGCCTCTTCCATGCCAGGCACCTCTGGGGACAGTACGTGCCTGAGAGGCCTCCAGGGGAAAATAGCCAGCAATCCAGGGGGTGCAGACCTTGGGAAGCGGGACCTCTGCCTTGGGAAAGAAGCTCTGAGTCTTCTCTCTTCTTCTCCTTCCCACCTCCTCCTCCTTCACTCCCCACCCTCCTCCAGGAAAAAAAAGAAACAGCCTATTATCTAGGACTTAATGGGTGCAACATTGGCAGTGCAGCCTCTTTTCCTCCTTCTCCTCCTTTCTGGAGTCATCCTTTTCTGACCTCCCCCCACCCCCCCGCTCCCTTTTGCTTCTTTCTAGGCCCTGGTGCCTGACAACAGATGGAAAAGGAAGTGAAGCTCAAATTGGGTCTGTGTGACCCTCGCGGGCTGTTCTGAGGAGAGGTTTGCCTAGAGGTCCCCAGTGAAAGTTGAGCCTATGGTCAGGAGGAAGCTTGACTATGAATTTCTTGCCTCCTTTGTCTCAAACTCGATTACCCCCAAACACAGGCACACAGACACCTATGGGTCACAGTGACACACAGCGGTGACAGCTAAGCAGGCTGCATGGCTGGGGTGCTAGTCCAGTGGTCAGGGTTCTTGCTGGACAGGTGTGGTGTGCTGGGAGGAGGATAGGATTCTGAGAATCAGGAGCTAAGGGTGCAAGTTATGACTCTGCCTCTTACCTCTGGCTGTTCAGCTCCGGAGGACTTGTCCTCAGAGACTACCGTGTGAATGGTGCCCCTGCAGTTGTGCCGTGTGTGTGCTCTCACTAGCCCTGCTTATCTTCCTTAACCTCAGTTTTCTCGTACATACAATGTTGCTAATAATACTTGTTACCTTACAGGTTAATTGTGAGGAATCAATGAAATAATGCTTGTGAAGGACTTTGTGAATGCTCAGGCACCACCCCAAAAAGTGCCTGTGTGTCTTTTTGCTTTTCAGAGATGGCTTTTTCCTGGTTTCTGTGGTTTGGGCTCTTTCCCCATTGCTTTGTACCTAACTCGCAGGAATGGAGCTCTTGTTTATGCCCAGACCTTCCTCAAGGGCTCTGGGGGGGTGGGGGGGGTGGGAAAGGGTGGGCAAGATGTTCAACGCGTTGCTCTGACTTAAACCGGCCTGGCTGGGGAGCCAGTTGCACCTGAGAAGGAGAATGAACCCACGGAGGACAGCCAGAGGCTTAGAGTTATGAGAACCCTGAGACTGAGTTGTCAGAGAAGGCTTTGTGGGGCTTGAGATGGGAGCTCCCGCTGTCAGAGTCATCTCTCCTGTGTGCTCCAGGCAGCAGCGCTGCGTGGGAATCCGGCTGAAAGCTCTCTGTACCCCAGTTTTTCTATCTGAAAAGTAGGGAATATGTATTGCTGGCCTCCCAGGAGATTAGATGAACTAATGCAGGTGAAACCTCAATACAGTGTCCCAGGCCTAGCAGGTGCTCAGACAATACATGGTCATCCTCAGCTTCTCCTCTCGTAATCACCTCATGACCCTCTGATGACCAGGGCTATAGCCTTTTTTCCCACTGGGTTTCCTCCAGAGCTGGGTGAGAAATTCTCACCTTATTTCTACATCTGATATTCACAGCACTGTAAAATCATCAGATGTCCTGAAATAATATGTAATAACATCAATCTGGGGCAAGAAAATGCTTTTTGGTGGGTGGGAAGTTTCCTAGAGTGGAAAGAACATCACATCGGATTAAGTAACAGATTTGAAGACCTGGCTTTTTAATAACAATAGCAGCAACAATGACCGAGTGTTCTGTGCCAGGCACCATGCTATGCACTGTACGTAGATTTTCACATTTTACATTGTGACGCCCCCAGTGTCACAGGACCTGTTATTAGCTCCTTTCACTGAGGAGCATTCTGAGTCTTAGAGAAGATAGTTGCTTGCTTCAGGCCAGAGAGCCAGTAAGTTTGCTGTTAACCACCGTATACTGAGTAACTCCTAAGTGCCAAGTGCTTTGCCTGTGTGTCTCATGGAATTGTTACAATAACCTGTTTCACAGATGAAGAGACAGAGGTTGAAGTTCAGGGAGAATAAATAATTGCCTGACCTGTAAGTGACAAAACTGGGATTCAGTCCTGGTGTGACTCCAAAGGCTGTGTTTGTCTCCCCCATGGTTCTGCTGCCTTGCTTCTGGCCTCAGCTGGAGGTTGAAAGAGAATCATAGTCAAAAACAGAGATAGTATCTGGGAAAGTGCATCAAATAAAGGTATGAGGTTCAAGGAGATTTGATAAAGGGGGTTGCATCTGGGAGAATTGGGAGGAACCTGAAGCCCGGGAGAAGGAGCTGAGAAGAAACCCTGGGAATGGTTGGGAGGAGGGAGGAGGCCTGCTTTTATGTAGTGCCAGCTGCCTGGTGGTGATGCCAGCTATCAGCTTGCAGTGGTTGTGCAGGGCTGGGCACCGACATTGCTTCATTATCCGGGCCACATAATTGTGAACAGAATTGTGATTAAGTTAATTTGGCCATGAAGTTACCAGGCATTCCACCCCCTTTTGTACCTGATAACCCCTCTAGTCATCCACGTTGAAGTCCCACCACCCTGCATGGATTCTCAGAGCCTCCTTACTTGGCTGGCTGGCGCTCAGCCAGTGCTCTGCGGCCATCTGCCCAGGCTGCAAAGCTCTTTGTTGCTCTTGGCATGTTTAATAGCTTAATTTCTATTTTTCTGTTTGAAAATGCAGTTCATCGGCACTGAGGCAGCAGAGGGTGCTAAAATGGTTTCTGATTGCTATCTTGAATGTTAATATCCTAATACATTTTATCATCAATGACCTGTCCCCCGCCACGAGTTCTCACTCCCCTTTTGCAAAGAAAGGCACGCTGCCTGCCTTCCGATAGGCCTCGCGGCCCATCTCATTCCTTTGCTGCCTCCCTCCCTGCTTTTCTCAGATACCATTGTACTTTGCCAGTGAAATCCACAGTCGTGGGAAATCTTTGGCTTGGAGGATATGAGAAAGTGTTTCATTTTGCCGGCGGGGTTTAATAGGGATGACCTAATCTCTAAGAGGCACACATTATTTAAATTCCATGCTTTCGGACAAGGGGGCCCCTGATACTTTTGAACTGTGGCAGGGGCAGGATTCTGGTTGGGCTCTGTTGTTTTTCCTGTTTGTAATACAGTGCAGGGGCCAGGTTATGCTTGTGGCACGGGACAGTATTAGTGGTGAAGGTGGTGGAGAACATTTTCTTTACCCAGAAACCTGAAATCGTGGACTCTTTGGCATCACCAGTGTGTTATTTGGTTCTTATCTGGATCCCAAGCTCAAGATCCCAAACCCAGGTGAGCGGTCCCTGTGGGGCTACCTGAGAGCTCCCTGCCCTCCCTCACTCTCTGCCCTGACAGAGTACCTGCAGTATCACAGGGACCTCACCTGGGGGGCATTGAAGACCCGTGTTGGTGGAACTATAATTTTGAGGGAAACCATAAGCACTCTCAACCACTAAGAGGCTGAGTCTGGAAATAAAGAGAGGCTCACGAATGGCTCAGGGAATCTGGATTAGGAGTGGAGTGAGATGTCGGGGGGAGGGACACAGAGAGCATCCGTTCAAGGTGAGTCTTTACCTCATAGGGAGTATATGGTACTCCTGGTATAGCTGCCTCTTCTTCCCCTCTTGCCTCATTGGAACATCATTTTAGTACAGATCCCCTGCCTTCCTTCCTTCCTAAGGAAGGGGCTTGCAGGAGTGAATAATCCCAGAATAGGCTCTGGGACACAGAACATTTTCCCACCTCCACAAAGGTTTATTGGATGTCTCCTGACCAACAGACAGTACGCTAAACACTAGGGATGCAAATAGGATTGTCATAGTCTCTGTCTAGCCGAGGAGAGAGACATACTGGAGCCGCGGTTGAGATATGTATGTGTACTATAAGAACACAAGGGAGGGTAGTTAATTCTGACTCGGAATATCTGGAAAGGCTTCAGAGAGGAGGCAATAACTGACCTTGACCTTGGAGGAGCAGGAGGTGTTCACCAGGCTAACTCTTCCCAAGCAGTACTTGTTAAATGTGTGCCTGCTTCTTGCTGAGGACCATGGAAAAGAAAGGGAGGGGCTCGTGGCTCCTGCCCTCAAGAAACTCACAGCTTGTTGAGGAGACCAGCCTGGCACATCTGAGCCAATTGGAGCTCTGCACAGACAGATGGGACTGTGGAGGCGGGGGTGGGTACAGGGGTACTCAGTGATCCAGGGTTTCCAGAGTCGCTACTCTCTCAGGGAGAACATGGTCTCTGTGAGGACAGTGCAGACCTTGGAAGGGTGTCGACTGTAAGCGGCCCAGCCCCTCTGGCTCTCCTCGTCATCCTGCTTCTGTATTGGGCCAGTAGCTTGCTGGATTGGGAGGTGGGGAGGGAGGGCACGAGGGTGGGTAGAGAAGGTTGGTGGTGAGAATTTAGCGACATCGGCTCTCTCCTTACAACCCTGGTAGAGTCCGGGGTTTGCAACACGCATGCGCCAGCATACCCCGAGCATGGTGGCCCTTCAGTCCCCCACAAGCACCACTCACATGCCCAGCCTTTGCTTATTCTGTTGCTTCCACCTGGAGTGCTTTCTCTTTCTTGCCTTCGTGAAGTCTTCCCAGGCTGCTCTTTCACACTGATTTCAGGTCCACCAGATACTTTTTATCAGTTATTCTCTGTCCCTCGTCATTAAGCTGGGTTCAGCATTGTTCTGTTTTTTGGTTTTTGTTTTTAGACTCCCCAGTGAGATTGTAAACACCTTGAGAGTGGGAATAATGTCTTATGCTTTTCTTATCTCCCGTGAGCAATTTGTGTAGTATAAAGGACAGGGGCTTCTGTAGGCAGTCTTGGCATTGAATCCCAGCATTGCCATTTACCTTGGAACTTTGAGCTCAGTTTCCTTATTTGTGAAACGGGGTTTAACACAGGGTTTCTCGACCTTGACACTGTTGGCATTTGGGGCTGGATAATCCTTTGTTGTGGGGACTGTCCTGTCTGCTGTAGGATGTTTAGCACATCCTTGACCTCCACCCATTAGATGCCAGTAGCACCACTCCCTCTCCAATCGTAACAATCAAAAACGTCTCCAGATACTTTCGTGTCCTCCAAAACGTTCCTTATGTCAGGTGTCCCCAGTGTAGTTCCTCATGTCAGGTTTCCCTTGTGCAGCAAAATTGCTTCCAGTTGGGAACCACTGGGACGACACTACCTGTTGGGTATGCATCAGACCTCATTGTTACTGCATCCGGAACATAGTAGACATTCCACAAATGCTGATTCTCCTTCATCCCTCATTCACCCAGCACTCGGCCTGTTGCAGATTCATGGATTGAATGAAGCTGTGACTCTAGGTTTTAGCAGTTTGGGGTGGAAATGCCATGAACTCTCGGGTTGCCCCTACAATGCACTAACAGAGTCACTGTCATTTTCTTAATTGCAGATTGATCTGGAGCCAGAAGGAAGAGTGTATGTGATCATTGATCTCTCGGGGTCATCGGGTGAAGGTAGGAGAGTGTGAGCTCTCGTCATTGTTCTTGTCCATTGACCCTTTTGTCTTTTGGTCTCTCCCTTCCCTCCTTGGCTGAGACATATTACAGTGACATTTAATTAATTGGCACCCTTTAAAGGAAAAGGTTATTTTGAAGATGCTTACGCCTGTGTACCAAAAGGGACCAGCCATCTGTTAGCTTTGGTGGAGCAGAGGGAAGATTTTCGACTTACGGAGTGAGGCCAGTAAAGCAGGCGTTCCTGCGCGCGGCTGCCCAGGCAGGCTTCGGTGGGGCGGCTGCACTCCCCGGAGGTGCGCGTGGGGTCAGTGTGTGTGTGTGTGGTGGCCAGGAAGTAACACCAGTTGGTCTCACGGTATTCAGAAATGAAACAAATGAGGTGTCAAATTTCAGAATCAGAAATGTTACTTCTATAAAGAGGGATAAATGAGGAGTTTGGGATTAACATATACACACTACTATATATAATAGATAACCAACAAGGACCTACTGTATAGCACAGGGAACTATACTCAGTATCTTGTAATAATCTATAAGGTAAAAAGAATTTATATGTATATATACATATATATATATGTATATATACATATATATACATTTTTTTTATGTATATGTGTGTGTGTATAACTGAATCAAAAAAATAAAAATAAAGAAGTGTTACTTCTCTTTACCAGTTCTTTACCCAGGCCAAAGCTCTGCTCTTAAAGAGAAATAATGGGGTGAGGATATCTGCTTCCCACTAGCTGATTAAGTAGGGTATAAATGTTCTCTGATCATTGGATTTTCCTTCTTTCTTCTTCTTACACCCTCTTCTCTCCATCCTGTCTTTGCTCACTTACTACCTTTCAAGGCTTGCCGCGTGGTGAGGGCTGAGCAGTCGGGGTAGAAGGGAAGACTGGACAATAAAACCTTCTCCACGTGGAAACAGGGAGATGGTGGCAGACTTGGGCTCTAGGGAGGTTGGGAACTAGGACTAAAGTTTAGTTACTGGGACCATCTTTCTTCTCCTCTTCTCTCTGTGGGCAGGGGACAGAACAATTGGCTTTAATGTCATGGCAGAAAGATGGGACGAGCCAGGCGGGTTCTTCTTGGCAATGAGAAAAAATAGGGATTAGAGGTTGTGGCCCAAAGGGAAAGGCACAGCTCCTGGCTGGGAGATTTGGGCCTTTTACAGCATCTCCCCAGAATACTGGGGATTATAAGCACAAAGTCACAACCCCACAGTTTTGGGGGTGAAGCTCTAGTTTAAGTTTCTATAATGGAGGAGGGACTATGTAAGCAAATTTAAATGAGCTGGTCAAATGATGCACTTGACAGTGGGGCCTGATGACTTTCATTTAACTAATTTAATCACCTGATTTCAACAGGTGTTCAGAATAATTCAATAATTGTATGTATATGGAGCTCATGATGGAATTCAGTTCTCTCTTAATAGATCTCAATTATTTGGCATAGGTTTAAAACTTTAAACATCCTTCCAAAATTGGTCTCTTAACATTTTCTGCTCTTTATTGCAATTACATTTTGGCGTTTCCAACTTTCCCTCTCTACTCTCAGCTCTGAACAGCCCAGAATAGAAACTATTGTAGAAGATTTGGAGATTTAACAATATTTAGTATGAATTATTCAAGATGTACAAAAGGGCCTAAAGTATAATAAAATGGGTACCAGTGTACCCGCCACCCAGATTAAGAAATAAAGCATCCAGTAATGTAAAGCCTTGCCTTACTTTTAACACAGCGTGTGATCCCAAATTTACCAGACTTCACAATATTACAGTGATCTCCTGATTGTTGATACTGGTGAAACATTTGCTGAGCAAAATCAATCCCCCTTTTTCCTTACATAATGTATATGCAACAGGATAATTAACTAAATATGTATTCCCTGTGCCAAGATGCTGGGCAATCAATGGGAGGCTTGGATTATTTTTTTCTTTGAAAAGATTAACGACTTGCAAAATTATAGAAGACATCCTTTTTAACATTAGAGGGAAAGGATATGGACAAATGAATGAATAAATAAATCAGAGGCAATTGATTTTTTTCTTCTTGCTTCTACAGCTTATTGCATGTGAATGACCAAAGCAGTTTTCACTGGACTGAACTCTTAGCCTATTTTTTTTTATCTCTTTCATCTAAAGAAAATAGAGTTTACTTCAGAAATGCTGACACATGCCAGACTCTGTAAAGTGTTAGCCTGTGTTGCTCTGAAGAAAAGAAGTTTTTCTGCTTTTTCTTAACTGCTGTTTCTGGATTTGGAATTCTTTCTCTGGATAGTGGGAAGGACTTCCAGTAACCTCTTCCTAGAAGCTGACCTTGGTGTGTTCTGTTTGTGTTCTACACATCTGTTCTCCCACTCCTGCTGCTGGGACTGTGAGGGCTCCTGGCCCAGAGGTGGCTTTGTTTTTGGAAGGATTGAGAGGGTAAGAAGAGGAATGGGAGAATGAGTAGCCACAACATCTGCTACCTGGATTGCATGGGAAGGGTCCAGGGCAAAACACGGTTGTCACACCCAGACTATGGACATTCACTGATTCTTATTTAGGTCCCTTTCTTTAGTGAAAATTCCTAACTCTTATTCTGAGAAAGGGTGAAAAAGAGAATTGAAATGAGGCACAGCTGACATTTTCACCGCTCTATTATTCTGCCATCAAGCATCCCTTCAGCTCACCTATTTCAAGTGCTCCAGTCAGTCCCATCAATGGAAAAAAAAGATATTCGTAGCAGTTGCACAAACTTTACACCACATGCAAATACCAAAGAGCCCAGAGAAAGATATGGGGGTGAGACTGTGTGAATACACCCCCTTCTTCTGGGATGTGCTAAAGGATTCTTTTTTCTTGCTTACGCACTGTAGAAAGCCTGGATGTTTACGTCTGCTAGAGCTGGAGTTAGTGTGCTTTCTAACTATTTAATAAAATTCCATTGCTTTCATGTCCTGTGCAGTTCATCATAATGGGATTTGACTGGTGTGTGCTTTAGCTAAACCAGGCAACCTAACCCCAGGTGTAAGGGGTCAGGCTGGATGACAGTTAAGGTCATTTCTGGTTATGCAATTTTGATCATCGGTATAATTTGAATAGACATCTATCAGAGCTCAAGGCTGAAGGCTGGCTAATATCTGTAGCCAGTAGAAGGGATTGACAGGTACAGTGCCAGGAACTTTACCTATGTTATCCCATGTAGTAAACCTTCTTAGGATGTTTTGTGTGTTGCTCCAGGCTCGGGTGCCTCTTAGTGTTTGCTTTAAGTAATGACCATGGGGCTTCCTCGTAAACATGGCGCTACAGGATCACCAGATACTTAAATCAGAGCATAATTAGCCCAGGCAACAGAAGCATAAACAACAATGGATGTAGTTCTCAATTGTGCAAATTATTATTTCCTGTTGTGGACATTAGTTAATATTTCTTCCTTTTTTGTGATGTAATTTGTATATTACTTCTATTCTTCATAGTAATATGACAGTGAACCATCATTTGCAGGCTCCCAGAGGAGGGGCAGTCAGGGTCTGACCCAGGGGTTTCTAGGCTCTTCTTCCCCCACCTTCCATCCAGGTGTCGTGTTCACCCAGGAGAGTTTTTCAGAGTCTTAGACAACAATAGAAAGAACAAGAAGTGGGCCTCAGTGGTATGTTTGGGTCCCCAAACTGTTTCTCCAATAAAATGCCAAAGATACAAAGTAATTGGAATGGTTTTTGCAGCAGGTCCATCACAAATACTGTGGTTAGATCAGGTTGTGGAATGAGTGAGTGCATATTGTGGAAGCAGAAGATGAAGAGGTGGGCTCAGGATCCAGCCCTCTGCCCTTCTTTCTATAGCCACAGGCTTCAGAAAGCATTCAGTATCCTCTCTGGGAGCGGCAGCAGAGAGAAGAAAGAGAGAGCCTTAGGAGTCCGTCAGTCCTGAATGTAAATCCTGGCTCCAGTGCCTACTAGTTTAGAGCTTCAGATTTCTCACCCATCAATGGGGATAATGGGATGTATGGTAGGTACTGTGATAGGACTGCTGTAAGGACAGTGCCCTCACATAAAGGTGATGCTCAATAAATATCCTAAAGGCCCTGGAGACCTGAGGGCAGGGAGGTGAGCAACGTTCTAACCCAGTGCCAAGGAGCAGCAGGCAGGGTATCCAGGGAAGCGGTCTGAGGGCAGGTTTCTGACTCTGGGGTGTGGCATGTGCAAAAGGTCCAAGAACAGAGCAAGGTGACAAAGAGGCAATTCATAGAATAATATCTATATCTGGCAGGGGCTATGAGATTGCTTTTTGCAGAATTCAGACCTTCCCATAGTTTTGCCCCATTTTCTCTCTTTCTCTTTCTTCCCAACCCTTCCCCCATTGATGTATTTCCCAGAAGAACATTCTTTAGCTTGTCTGTGTCCTGTGGCCCTTAATGTTAGAAATGTCTCCGTGTCAGAGCCTGGGCTTGTGCCCTCTCTTCTCAGTGCAGACAGAACATGTTGTCCTTACACTCTCATCGGTCCTGGGTAAAAACCCTGCATATATTTGAAGGCAGTTATTAAATCTCTCTTCTTCAGGCTGAATCAATCAAACCCCTTAACCTTTCTGAAGAGAGAGTTTAGAAATCTTATCTCATCTTTGCAGCTCTCTTCTGGACTTTTTTTTCAAGTTGCACAGACAGGTAGACATGATCAAACCTGCTTTGCTTCGTTCTAAAATGATAATGTGTGTATAGCAAGTATTACCCCCCTGGTGGGAGATGGTGACTTTGAGAGGTCAAGTGATGTGCCTGAGGCCAAACAGTTGATTACAAGGCCCTGCTGGGTCCAGACCCTAGGCTACCATCCAGGGCCCTGCCTGGATCATGACCCTAATCATGGCCCCAATAATGAGTTTGCCAACAAAGACCTCCTCACTGCTTTTAACATTTTAGTTCTTTTCTTCAGGAAGCTTTTTACAGAAATAGGAAGGTAAAGTTTATAGCTTTGAATCCAAAGATGACCCAGAAAGTCCCTTTCATAAATAAGCAGATCTCTTTTCCACTCTCTTTGAAATGAAAACTTCCATGGTCCCAGTTCAGGACTGGTCAGCTCCTTCTCAGGCTGTCTGTAAGGTGGATCCATAACTAAGTCTTGGTTGGACTCATCCCAGCAGGTTAGTAATCTTTCTTACCTGTGTCCATGGCAGGCATTAGAGCACCGCCTTCAGGGTTGAAATAGAGAGGTAGGCCTTCCTCTTGACCCTCTGCCACTGGTAGTTTCTATCTAGATAACATCTTTCAGATTCCGGAGTCCCACTGAAGCTTCAGTTCATAAGAATTCTACCCTTTTCCTTAGAATTTCTGCATCATTTAATCCAATGCCTTCTGATGATCAGATAATTAAGAAGAACCATTCATTCAAATGAAAAGTCGTCACTAATGCACTTTAGCAAATGTGCCCAGTTTGGTGCCCATGCTGAATTGGGGGACAGGGAAGTAGAAAATGAGAGACGGCATTTACAAGAACACATGGCCCTTGACTTCAAGGAGCTTGCAATTCAATTAGGAATCCTAGACTTACCTGAAGGACAAAAGCATTAGGGAACAAAGCAAGGCAATATCACATTGAGTGCCTAATTTGGTGTTACCAGGAGTTCCCCAAATGGGAATAAATTGAAGCCAGAATAACCCAAGGAAATTCAAGAAAGAGGCAGGGCTTGGGCTGAAAAGGAAAAGTTAGGTAGACCAGATTGACAGGGAAGAAGCAGGGAGGCCATTCTTTTTTTAATACTTATTTATTTGGCTACACCGGGTCATAGTGGCTGCACAAGGGATCTTCATTGCCACATGTGGGCTCCTAGTTGCGGCATGTGGGACCTAGTTCCCTGACCAGGGATCTAACCCGGGCCTCCTGCATCAGAAGCGCAGAGTCTTAACCACTGGACCACCAGGAAAGTCCCAGGGAGGCCATTCTGAGTAGAGGGGATCATGTCATCATTATCAAAGACAGCTTTGAAGCTCTTATTTTTAGGTAAGTCTGGAGAGACACGATAAATTAAATAGATGCAATTTGTGTTCTCAAGGAGCTTCCAAACAAAGACAGTCATCAGTGTGGCGGACAGACATTTTCAAACAAGAAAATGAAATACCTTAAATGATTAAGTTGTATTTGAAGACTGAAGGCAGTTCTTTCTGGGTGTGTCTTCATGGTCAAGGCTTCTCACTCACCTTGGTCACCAGGGAGAAGGGATGTTCTAGGTCAAGTATGGTCAAGTCTGGGACATTGAGTAGAGCACATTTTATAAGCATGGGACTTAAGTGATTAGGTCAAGCCTGGTACAGGCATCCCTTTATATCTTTTCTGCACTCTCTTGTTTCTCCCTCAGCAGTCTTATGGAGTCCCATGGTAAGCCCTCCACCACCCTCAACCTTCTCCTCCTCTCCAGACTATCTAGCTAGTGTCCCGGCATCAAGCCTTGACACTCCCACCCTTTTCAAGTTCTGTCCAGTCTCTAATGAGAAACATTGCTTGACATGTTAAAGGGAGCCCTTACCCTCCCAAATCGGGGATTTCAAAGTCAGGCACTTGCTCCAAGGAGCTGATGCGTCTGCCTCCTGTGAGGTGCCTCAGGCAATAAGACGGTGGTCCTGCTCACCCCACGGGGTCCCCAGACATCCATGGACAAGTTGGATTCTCCAGTAGCATGTGGGGAACAGAAACAACCTCAGTTTGATAAGGGTGGAAATAACAAAAGTCAGATGTTCAAAAACATTGATCTTGCAATGTGTACCCCGCATTCCCCCCACCCAGCATCACTACTTGCCGTTGATACTCAGACTCAGGGAGTGGGCCTCTTTTTTCCAGATTTTTGTCTCCATCCTTTGCCCTGATAGAATAAATGCTTGTTCTTGGAAGTGGCCATATGCACCAGATGAGATAGGGGGAGTCAGCTTGAAAGCAATGAGTAGTGAACCCCCATCAAGAGGTTTATAATGTCACAGAGACAATGCTAAAATGCTTGATGAGAAATAAGCCAAGAAACCCTCATTTCCTTCCAGATAGGCTCGAGGTGCACGGCAGTTCCTCTGAAATGAATCATCCACAGTTAACAACACCAAATGCCAACCATTAGCAGATGAAAAACAGAATTGAATCCTGAGTGTTTGGAGAGCCCTTTAGGATCACTACCAAAGCCTCCTTCCTCTCGGCCATTATGGGAGCGTAGATGTGCATTTTCTATTGACTTGTGTGCCTGTTTTACTAATGAAGTAATTGAAGGAGGAATACTCACGTTGAAGAAATAAGCTTATAGAGAGGGTGGGTTTATAATAGATCCTTAGTCAAGAAGTGAGCCCCGTGTTTCCTGGCGTGGCCTCCAATTCTGTCTCTGTTGTCTTGCTATACATCATTTCTGTGTCTTATAAAGAAGATCGTTTCAGGAAATTCATGTTTGCATCTCAGATGGTACTGAGTCAAAGTGGCTTATAATTTAATTGTTTACTGTTGTTGATGTCCTTGTGATTTGGCTTAAAACAAAAGGGTATTTCCATTCATCTAACCTAATTTAGAGAGTTGTCTTTCAGGACCAATTACTTTATTCTTTTATCCAGTTGAAATTGGCCAGTGCTGACAGTTTTATTGATTTTCCTTATTACCTAGCTTCGTTGAAACATTCACATTTTCACAATCAAGTGCATTCACCATCTTATTCAAGCTGCTAACACTGGGGCTTTTATTTTCCTCCTTTATTATAAATCTTTGGTGTGAGCTTGTCGGGGCCTGTGAGGGTGTGTGCTTTTGCCCATATACATAGAGCTGAGAACGAACATCTGTGAATCTCCTATTCTAGCTCCCCTTCGTCCTCATTGTCCCTCATTGGAGTCATCATTTATTTACTTATCTAAGAAGTACTAGGCCCTGGGAGTATAGAGTTAATGAAGATGGTCCCTGCTCTAGGGCATCTGTACTCTTACAGAAGGAGGCAGGCACTAGACCAGTAAAGCGCAGTAACGTGTTTTATCAGTTGGGTAGCTGTTGGGAGAACAGGGTGCAGTGGGACCGCCACAGAGACTGCTCTTTCTAGAGTAGCAGTCAGTAATTGACAAGCACCGATACTTCCTTCCACGTGCTCTCATCAGCTCCATGGCAACCCTGAAAGGCAGGTAATAACTGTTATCCTCTTTTCTTGGTTGAGGAGACAGAGCCGCTGCCCACTGAAGGTGCATCCGATCAAAAGATAAAATAAAGGAAGAGTAGGACTTGATTTACCAAAATGTGAACTTTCCAGGAATACATCTGATTTATACATTAATTTATTCAACATAGAGCTATTGGGCACCTTTGCCAGTTACTCTTCTCAGTACTAGGGGCACAGAAGTGAACAGTGAAAATGGAAATTCCTGTCCTTAGTCGCCTTCCATTCTAGTGGACATGCTTGCCTGTGTGTCAGCTGTCTCTTCAAGATACATCACACACTGGGAACAGCAGTTGTCTCTGGGGAAGGGAAAGGGTGAATTTAGAAAGGAGGAAACCTTTCTTGTCAATGCCGATAATCTTGGTTTTCTTTCCCATTGATGTGTATGAGCTGCTAAAACGATTACTTAGAAAATTTGAAACAAAATGAATTAGGTGGAAATGTGACCATTCCCATACATACGGAGACCATGACTTGCCCATGGCCAGAGGTTATGACAGGTTTCAGAAGACCCAGGCAGAGAGGAATGACCGGCTTAATCCACAGCATGAACGTCTAAGGGCAGGGAGCTCAGAAATAATGCACATGGCCCACTTCATGTCCTCCATCGCTCAAGACACCTCTGATTTCGAGTGGGAAATACTGAAATTCAGGATTCCCTCCAATAGTGCCTGTCACCGAGGACTGAATGCTCCCAACATGGAGAGGCAGGGGCGCTAGGTAGCCAGACTCCATGGAGCAAGTGATGGATGAACGATGCACACAGAGCGTTCACTCCAGGGAGCCGCTGGCCTCTGCATGCCCAGTCCTGCTGCTGAGAGGCTGCACTCCTCTGGATGGACAATCCCACGTGGGTGTTTTTACTAGTGCCAGGCAGCACTCTCCAGCGTTTAGGGTCAGCTGCTCCTGTCCCAAGCTTGGCCATCTCCACACACCGAGAGGCTTAACTAGCTGGGGTCCCTTCTGCCCAGCTAAGCAGGGCGCACTGGCTGTCAGTGGGTTATTCCTACTCTCCAGACACTCAAGTTTGCCTGTTTCCTGACACTGAGAATAATGGTGATGTTTAGTTCAGAGAGCTGTTGTCTGCAGCAGAAACCCATGGTCTCGACTATTAGCCAGGTATAACTTCTTTGGGAACTGTCAGGAAGAATGAAGTCAGGGGAAGTTAAGTCCGCTTTCAGGTGTATCTGTGTGTTATTGGGACTAGGATTTCGTAGACACCTGGATTTTAGCTTTTGTTCCACAGTTAGTTAATTACTGAATGTACCGATTGATTCAACAGATGTATCTGCAGAGTCTGTTGCCTGCCCGGCACCATGCAAGAGCTGGAGAAACAAAGATGTTAAAGACATAGGCCTTGCCCTTGAGGAGCTCCCAAGCTAGGGCATGTTGGGCAACAAGTCATCTGTTCCACTTGGACCTCTGTGGCCTCCTTGGTACACAGAGAGGGAGGTGGGACTAACGGCCCCTTGGCTCTCTGCAGTGCTGAGTTAAAACCAAGAGAAGTTTGCATAGAGCTGGGCACCTGGAAGGAGGAAGGGAGAGAGAACAAAAATTTTAAGCCAAATCTCTGTACAGAGATTATTTTATTTAAGCGTAAATGGATCTGCCATTTTATCATCCCTATTTTACAGATGGGAAAACTGAGGCTTAAAGAGTTTTAAGAATGTGAATCACCCGGATCCTGTGAAGATGCAGATTCCAACTCAGTGGGCCTGGGGTGGGGTCTGAGGGGGACAACACTTTGAGGAGTGAGAGACTCTTAAGACCTGTGATTTCCCCTCTGAACCAGTTTCTATGGGATTGAAAATTAAGAGGGAAATCTGCTTTCTCTCTTCCCCAACTTCCAATCATTTAGTCTTTCTCAAAGTCAAGAATTTTGAATCCCTTTTTGTTTAGTATCCTTCCCCTCACCTTCTCCTTTCTTCTGGAAAAGGGCTAGAAAGGCACTTGGCATATTCTTAGGGAGGTAGGCAACGTCCAGGCCCTGGTGTTCCAGTCCCGGCTTTAATCATCCGCAGAAGGTCAAAATGGATAGCATCAGTGTTCTTCAGCTAGGAGAACAGGCACCAGTTTATGCCAGGAAACCAAAAAGCAACCAGTCAGGGTATTGGATTTTTTTGTTTGTTTTTCTATAAATACCCTCAAGTATTGAGTGGTGCTTGAATTTGATTCCACTGTGCTAATTTTCTCCTGGTTCCTGGGGCTTTAATTAAAATAACTCACCCAGGGACCTTGCTAAAACTTACCTCTACGTGATCCTCCTCTGAGGTAGGCAAGTTGCACCTGCCTTTAATGGATGGGGAAACGCAGGGGGAGTTCTGGGTTAGGTGCTGGGTACACAGTAGGGGCATAATTTTTAACTTGTCGCATAAATGAATGCGTGACTAAATGAAATAACAGAAGTGTCACTATGAAAGGAAATTATGGAGATAAACAAGATGTTGGGACTGATGTTGCTTTGGATAACCCGTTGTTTCATATTCCAGTGTACAGTCAGTTTCGCGGGTGGGCGTGGGCCTGCATGATTACTTTCTGTGCCTGGTACTTATTAGGGGCGCTCTGAGGCCACCTCAGGGTCTCCACATGCACCAAGTCCCCTATTATAATATCCTGTCCCCTTCCTGTTAATTCAAATTCTTCTCTGTTCTTTCAGAATTTGATTTCAAGTTTGTCTCCTCCTGGGGGCCTTCCCACGCCGGCCCACCCACCCCAGCATGCTGGTTCACACACTGTGCTCCCACACTCCACTCCTCTGTGTCTTTCTGTACAAGCATGTACTCAGATATTTACATTGTGTCTATAACTAGAGTCCTGGTTGTACCCTGCCTACCCCAGTGAGCCACAAGTTATTCAAGGGCAGAGCCTTCTGGAACATGGGCTTCGAGCTGAGAGCTGGCCCAGTGCACATGAGGCTCCCGGCTGGTCTCGTGATATAGCCGCGCTGAGCTCAGGGTGCTGTCCTGCCATTCGGACTACACAAAGCCAGACTGGGAACAAGGGCCATCTCTGTAGCTGGGACCTCTTTGTCCACCGGAGAGCCAGACAACCCCAAGCCACTGTGGGCCTGGCTATCATGACGGCACCGACAAAGTCCATGGGAGTCCTGATATCACAGGGCCTTGTAGTGCTGGGCACAAGGCCCCCAGTTAGTTACACTGAATTCAGCATAAGCAGCCTTCTGATGAAGTGTAGTGGGAGCAACCTCTTTACTGAAATCAGAAGCTTGGATTCTGTTCCTGGCCCTGCTTCTAACCGGCCGGTTGAAGGTGAACAAATGATTGTTTCTGGCCCTCAGCTGGATTGCATCAAAGGCGTTAAGATGCTATGATTCAGTGAATGCTCAGGATTTTGGATTCTCAGATTTAAGACTCTCTGAATACAGGTGTGAGCCAATGAGAACGTTTCCTAATCTCTCTTTATACTTATCATGAGGGAGCCAGACTCAGTTATTCCTCACCAAAGCACAGGACCCTGAGTAGTGGGTGAGGCATGGTGGGTATCTTAAGAACTTAAAGTGTTGCCAAGACAAATAGGGAGAGAACTTATCCTGTGGCTCCTTAGGGCAGCTCTGGGACCAGAGGGGTAGAAGTTACAGGGAGGCAACTTTAAGCTTAGTTTAGTAACTACTCGTTAGCAGTTAAGTACATCTGAGCAGTAAGTAGGGAGCTTTCCATCTCTGCAGGTATTCAGATACTGAACGAGCGTTTTAAAAAATTGTAGAAAAGATTCCTCTTCTAATAGTCTTTTGTAAGATGTGAATATCTGTAAATAACAACTTCCATAAGTATCTACAAATGGAGGATAAGGTAACTGTTTATCTTATTTGAAAAAAATCCAAGGTCTGCCTGGAAAAAAAGGTAGAGAAAAGAGTGTATGAAATAATGGGAAAAGGGAATCAGTTGGATCGCAGCATCTATTTACAGAATAGTTCTATTTCTTGAAAATTTAGTCAAAAATGGAAGTGTTGAAGCTTGAGTCTTATTTCCAAAGATCTAGGGGAGGATTCTATTTTAGTGGACCCCAAATTGTGTGAACCCCTCCTGGAAGCCTTTTTTTAAGTGGAATAATCTCTTGTAACACCAATCTCGCTCCTTAATTCTCTCTCACATGGGGATGCACGTGGAGTTCAATTAAAGAGTGGTCCATTGGTTGAGCAGGCCCATGTGGGGGAAGGAAAAAGGGCAACAGAGGTCCCTGACTCGAGGGAAAACATCATTTTGTCATGCTTGTCCATGTCTGCTGGGAGGTAAGGATTTTCTCCTTAAACTTATGAGGGTATTGCGTGGAAGCTACAGAAGTGGGAAGAAACTGAGGTTTCTTTGCCTCTTAGCCTCTTGCCCTGAGAAAGGGTTTGATTTTGGGTAGATAGCTTCTCACTATGGTGGGTGATGATGCCATGAACAGGCTAAACCATTTACTGCCTATGTGAGGTGGAGGTACCAGGAAGGTAGTTGACACCCTGCCCCCAACCATTGACCTACCTTTTACCTAATGCTTGAAATTACCTTCAGAGCTTTCACACTGTTGTTGTTTTTTGATGCCATTACGTAGTTAACTCCTCCTTCCCTCAAAAAAACAAAAACAAGAACAAACAAAACAAAAACAAACCAAACCCAAAGAACAAACCCTTGTAGAAAGATGAAATCCTGTCTTTTTAACCTCCTCATGCATGAAGTACCAGCAGCCAGGTTTGCAGTCCCCTAATTTTGTGCATGTTGCTTTCTAAAAAAACATGTCTGAAGGGCAAAGGAGTGAAAGTTTGAATAACTGAGTTAAATGTTACAATGGGAGATTCCATTCCCAGAAAATGAAAGTATCTTACAAAATCCTCTCATCATGTCTCATTGTGTAGACACAATTTTTAGTAATATTTCCAGCATCTTTTTTTTCTCATTTGGTCATATGGGCAGCGTGTCAACCTGCTTAAGTGCTAGGAGGATCCAGCTGAGGCTAAATAGGGGCCTTTGCAGCCCCCTGAGGACCCTTTGCTGATTTGCTCTGTTCTCTAAAGGAGAAAAGATGCATCTTATCACAGGGGCCAATATTTTCACTTTTTTCCTTACCCATCATTTTTATTTAACAAAAAAGGGCAGGAGCAATAAAATATTCAACAAATGCACAAGCGCTTTCTTTAGACTAAACTCTGAGAAGGCCAGGACTGTGTCTATTTTGGTCTTTGCTGGACTTTCTTGGCCTTAGTGCCAGCGTACAGCAGTGCTTAGGACATATTTGTTCCAGGAATTAATGAGTGACCACTGTCCAGGTGAACGTGGCGAAGGTGTGGAGGCGGCACCGGGGCTTGGCAGGCAGAGAGCACTGCTGTGAAATGTCATTGCTGGCTGGTGGCGAGTGTCCCTGTTTGGCCTGTGTGTTGTTTGAAGGCGAAAAGTATGAAAGTCAAGAACTGCCTGTAATAGGTGGGTTTGGGGTCACCAGGGCCGTCGGCAGTGCGCCTGGAGCCTGGAAGACAGACTTCACCTGCTTAATTACAGATGGCCATCTAGCTACTCGACCTCTCCCTGGCTGTAATTATGGCCCTTGTAGCCACTATACTGCCAGGCCAACTAGAATCACCTAGCGCTGCCTAGAGAGGGACCTATTTTGCTTTTATTTTTAATTTTTTAAAACAGAAATCAAACCAATGTCCTTTGGATTTAACACTCACTTCCTATACTGCATGAGGCCTTCACCAGGCTTCCTTGCCTTGGAAAACCAACAAATGATAACGCTTTTGTTTGACTTAAGGAAAAAATACCCTCGGTGATTTGTTTCCCTTGAATCAATCTGTCCTTTGGGATTAATCTAAATCAGCCTTACCTTCCCTCCCTCCCGCTAGTCATATGTACCTATGAGCCAGATTAAGAAAAAACGTTTCCGGTGCCTTTGCAGCCTCCGGGGCCCTTCACTGACCTTGTCTTTGCCTTTTCTTCCCCAAAGGTAACTACTATCCTGAATTTTGTGTTAAATTATTTTTTTTGCATTTCTTTATGATTTTACCACCTATATGCACGTTTTCTTAAATAATATATTGTTTTGTCTTACCTACTTTTTAGTTTTTTTAAGAGTACCATCCTATATAAATTCTTTGATTCATCCATATTGATGTGTGACTGTAGTTCATATCATTCCATTTATTAATATATCAAAATTCATTTATCCATTTTCCTATTCATGGACATCTGGGTTATTTTCACGTTTTTGCTATTAGGGACAATACTGTATTCTGGGGCACACTTGCACCTATAGTTTTCTACATTATTTACTTAGGTGTGGAACTGATGTTTCAAAAGGTCTTTGCATGTCCAACGTTACTAAGTAATGATAAATTATTTACTAGGTAATGATAAATTGTTTTCCAAAGTGACTAAACCAGTGGATGCTACCACCAGACATAAATGTACTTTAGTTTGCAGTTTCCTGTTACTTTATATCCTCACAAATACTTTAAAACAGACTTTTAAATTTCTGCCAGCGTGGTGGGTGGTGTGTCATTATACTTTTAATTTGTATTTCTCTGATTATTAGTGAAATTGAGAATCTTTTCATGTATCTACAGGTTTTTGATCTTTCCTGAAAAATATCTGTTCATTCCTTTGGTGCATTTTTCTGTTATGCTTTTGGTCTTATTGCTTCACAGGCAGTTATATTTGTTGCAAACATCTCCCCCTAATTTGTAGCTAATTTTTCACTTTCTGTACAGCCAACTGATAAATAGAAATCCAAAGAATGAAACTTGGTGGACCTTGAACAAGTCATTTTTCACGTCTGGGCTTCTGTTTCTGCTTAGGTAAATGAGCACACTGATGCATCCCACCCAACAGTGAGTGATGGCAAAATGGGTTCATATGCAGGAAGGCACATTTTGAAAGTAAAACACCAAATACGTATATAGAAAGTCTAGTTTTCTTTCTACATTATCATACTGCCGCCATTTTTATACTAAAACATACTCTTTGGGACTATTTTTTGTTTTTGAGCTGCTTTTTTTAATAGCACTTGGTGCTTTTTTAAAATTGTTTGTTCACTGATTTGTTTGTCCCTCTAGCATGTAAGTCCCAGAAGGCAAGAATTTTATCTTACTTGTTTATCACTGCATCCCTAGCAACTTGGAATAGTGCTTGGCACATAGTAGGTGCTCAAAAAATATTTGTTCAATGAATGACTAAGCCAGTGGTGTTAGTAGTAGTCATGATACCATTGCTATGTAATCATCCAAATGCTGTTTTTAGGATTTGCTCCCTGTTCAAATAACTTTCAAAATGATGCAGTGTATTGTTCAGTGTATCTCTGGCCTTTTCCTTTCCAGAGAGGGTGGGTGGAGCCAGAGGAAGGGAATTGTGCCCTAGGGAATCTGAGAGCTCAGTTTTTAGACTTATAGCTGGGGCCCCCTGATGGGCTGGCACTCCTCTGAGGGCAGATTTCTAGGGTGAGACCAGAATTTCCCAGGCTATTTTTTTTTTTTTTCTCCTTCTGCATGGTCTCTGTCAAATTTGCTGCTTTTTCAAACCCAGTTGGCTTTTGCTTTGTTGCTATGGAAACCGGAGCTGGTAGTTTGGGGGAAATATGTGTGCACGTGAGTGCTGGGGGAGGGGCGTGTTGTGGAAGTGGAGGAGAACCAGAGCTGGGTGGTGGCCATGGACATGGAGTAAGTGAGGACAGCAGGAAGAGACAGAAGTCTCTGGGAAGGCCCTGCCCACTTGGGCAGTAACTCTCTTCAGAGAGCTTTTGATTTCGAATGGTGCACACTTGGGGAACAGGCATCTCTTTGTAGATCTGCAGGGCTCCCCTGGCTCCAGTCCAGCCCTTCAGTGGAACATCTGGAAAGCCTTGGTCCCTCCCCATGCCAGAGTCGCTGAGCCCTGGAGACAGCGATCAATGACCTCTTCTTGGCTGCTCCTTAACCCGTGTCCCAGACAAGCGTTTTTTTGGGAACCAGTGAGTAACGCAGATCTTTGATGCCAAGGCTTGTGGGCTGCTGCAGGAAGACTTTCACTTTTGCTAAAAGGGCGGGAGCAGAGAAAGGGTCTGTGTAGGGAAAGCAATGAGGATTTGGCTTTTCAGGAAATCAGAGCCTAAGCAGGGAGCCCTGCTTCCTGCTCACTGGTTTTCTGGCTGAGAAAACAGCAAGCTGAGCTATTGCCTAATGTTAATGCTCCTTCAAGCTGGGGCTGATATTAAGGTTGGGGGTGGGCTTGAGGCTGGAAACTAATTTGGTTCTCACCTCCGCAGGCAATCCTTGAAACCCCTGGGAGATAATTCTGAAAAAGCACAGGGTGATTTTTATTTTATGCATATAATTTATCACACACTGGGTTGTGCTGAAAACAGTGAAAAGAATTTACGATATATAATAGATTGGGATAAATATGCCATGTGATTACCTGTTCTGCAGTAATGTTTTATAACCCATGTGTTACGTTGCACATTTAATATTTATCATAAAAAATACACGTATACACAATAGAAAAAACATAGAAGAGTAGAAATGCCCTTAACCTATCCCTCAATAAATGGCCTCGTCCTACTTGAGGTCAGGTGCCCAAGATCAGTTTACCTTCAGTGTCATTAAAATAAGAGCTCTTGTTTTTCTTGCATATGGTAGGTATTCAGTAAGTGCCACTTGAACTGTTGATAGGAATACAATTAGTTTCCCTTGACCCAGAAATTCTGCTGCAGGTTTATCCCACTGGCAAACCTGCTGAGGTGATGTAAAGACAAATCACCAGATTTGAAACAGAAAAATGTAGAAAACAAGGTAAATGTCTATAGCTAAGGAGCATTTTGTACCTCCCTATAATGGAATAATAAGCAACTTATAAATTTTTAAGGCTGATTTGTATATATTAATGGGGAAATATGTTCAAAATAAATGGTTAAATTAATAAAGTTGGAATAGTGTGTGTAATGTCATTTGTGCAAAAAGAAACACACATACATACACACACACTAGACTTATGTACACAAAAACTTTTACCTCTGAAAAGTGGGAAGGCAGACCAAAGGACTTTTGCTTTCCTCCCATGTCCTTTGAACTCATTGATCTTTTTCTCTTGAGCTTATAAATATTTTAAATCTGTTCTTCTGAATTCCTCATTATATTGCCTCCTAGTATACATGACTACCTTTCCCCCAACAATTTGCTCCTCCCTCTCCCTTCCGGGCCTCAGCACCTGCATAACACCTCCTGGACCCTCCCTGGTGTGGTTTGTTCTCCTTTCTGAAGCCCCACAGAACTCCCTGGTCATACAACTCAGCAATGCATTAGGCCTCTCTGAGGTCGTTCTCTTCCTTATTTGGTGGTGTCGACTACCGGCCAACCAGACTGTCAGGAGGGAAGACGGTACTGGATATGAGACGGCATCAGGTACTAGCCACCTGTGCAGTCTGAGAGGTAGGGGTCTCTTTGCCTGGCTCTTTTGGCTTCCCGTGTCCCTGGAACTGGAGTCTGAGTCACTGATTTTACGGCCCATTTCCAAGGGCTGCCGGGCTAGGAAACCTATGTCTAGGTCACCCCACAGGTGATGTAAATAAGGGTGCAAGGCCCAGGGCTTTGGGTGCTGCGGTAAGGGCAGGTAGCTCATTTACCAAAGTTAACTCTGTTCTGCCCGCCCACCCCGCCCCCGCAAGGCTGTTTGTGCGCATGCGCTGCACCCGTCCTCACGCACGTACGTGCACGTTCACACGCACACGTGAGTTCGTGATGACCTGTGCGGCCGCTCCTGGGCTCCTAGCTCGACTGATGCTACATCGGCGCTGGAAACTCAGGTACCTTCCTGCCCTAGATTGAGTGTTCTGGGTGAGAACCATTTTGAAACACAGCCTTCCTGGTTCTCTGTTCTTGGTCCCTGGTGCCAAAGGCTCCACAGCCCCGCTCTCCCCAGTTTGCTGGGACCCTGCCGGGGGGAAGGGAGTGGTTCGGGACAGAATGTGGTGTTTGAGTGGCTGTAGGGTTGTGGGAAGGGGCAGCCAGACTCCCAGTTTGTCCTGTTATTGTGGGTTTGGGGGTTCTGGGAAGGAGGGTAAACCGAGCTAGGCTCCCCATGGCCTGACATACCATTAGCATCGGGCCTAGATCCTACTGCCAATTTTGTTTAAAAAAAAACTCGACTCTTTAGGAAAACGGAGGGTCTCAGGGCCACCCACCATGCTGCCTACTAATGTGGCTCTTGCTATTTCCTACCTGAAGACAGGACCCCTGAAAGAGCTGCGTTCTGTTTTCCCGGCCTGCTTTCCAGGTCACAGTAGGCGTCCTTAGCATCAGACCCCTTGGCCTAGGGACCTTGACTCCTCTGACATTGCATAAAAGGTTTTCTGTATATTCTGGACACGCATTTTAAGAGCAGAAAGTTTATAGCTTTGCTCCAGTTTCAAAAGAATTCAGGACCTCAAAAACCTTAACGGTAATTGCTTTGGAAAATGGTCTCGGGTCCTACCATGCCACCCTGGTGTAACCTTCTTGTTTCTGCCCCCTCCGACCCCCCCAAATATTTAGGAATGAAATACTTGACACAATAGACTGTTCTTAGCAATGATTTTTCACTTGAAAGAAATGTAAAATGTTGTAATAGAAATATTTCTAAAATGTAAACTTGGTTGCCTCCTTAAGGAGAATGTACTGAACACAGCTGACGTGTTTAGTATTTTGGACATTTTTATGAACATCAGTTGTTAGCCTGTAGTTTTCTGAGGACCCCAGGTGGCTTTGTTTTTAATTCTTCCCCACCACTCCTACTTACTTGTCCTGTGTCATGGGTTATAAAGAGAGATCTTAATTGATGTGTAATTGTTTGCGTGGGAGCCTGAGGGTGGCTTCAGTTTCTCTTTGGAAGTGAATTGCTGTGCTTATAATCACTACTTCCTGCTTGGGCAATATGGAGTTATGTTCTAGACGCCAAAGTAGTGGGTCTCAAACTTGAGCGTGCATCAGTGTTACCAGAAGGGCTGGTTAACGTACACACAGCCTGCTGGGCCCCACCCCCGGAGTTTCTGATTCTGTAGGCCTGGGGTGAGGCCCAAGAATTTGCATTCCTAACAAGTTCTGCTCTTTGAGAACGACTCTTATAAAATAGCCTTTCTCAAATTGAATGTGCACACAAGTCACCTGGGGAACCTGGGCAGAACTTAAATTCTGATGCAGAAGGTCTGGGGTGGGCCCCGAGATTCTGCCTTTCTAACTGGCTCCCAGATGATGCTGGTAATGCTGATCTGTGGATCCTGCTCTCTATAGAAAGACTTTAAAGCAGTGGTTCTCCATTCTGACCACACATTCAAATCACGTGACGAGCTTGTGGAAAAATGATGGAGGAGGAGGAGGGAAAGAAAAAAAAGTTATGTCTCCAAACAGAAAAACCTGAATTTCTGGGGGTGGAGCCTGAGCGTGGGTCCAGCTGCCCAGGTGATTGGATGTGCACTCAAGGTTGAGAACCTTGTTCTTAAGGCTGTGAAGTTGCTGAAAGTCTGTCCTGTAATTAAATGGAGAGTCACAGTATTAAATATTTGATTGACTAATCACTGGCCTCCGACTGTGGTTTCACATTTGAATCATCTGGAAAGCTTGAAAAGATATTGATACATGGATGAAATAATATGATGTCTGGGATTTGCTTCCAAATAACATGGTGGGAAGAGAAATGGGTGAGAGTATCGATCTGTACTATCCAATATGTAGCCATCAGCCACCTGTGGCTATTTAAATCGAAATTAATTAACCTTTTTTAAAAACTGAAAATGCAGTTCCTCCGGGACCCCAGGCACATTTCAAGTGCTCATTAGTCACATGTGGCTAGCAGCTATATTGGACGACATGGATATGGAACATTTCCATTGCTGCAGAAAATTCTATTGGGCAGCACTGGTATATGAAACGAGATTGACTAGGAGTTGATAATTATTGAAGCTGGGTGACTGGGTACCTGCGGGTTCATTCTACTTTCTTGTCTACTTTTATATATCTTTACTTTTTTTTGGTAAAATGTTTTAAAAAGATGCTCAGGCATTAGGAGTGGGGGCCCGGACATCAGTGGGGTTTTGGCGGCTCCCCAGGTGATTCCAAGGTTCAGCCAGGGTTGAACCCCTGACCCTGGGCTAATTGAACAGGTGGGCTTAAGAATGATTAGAGCCAGCTGTGTTCCTGACCTGCATAGCCTTCACTCCATTGTTTGGTACCTTTTTTTTCTCTCTCTCTTCTGGTTAATGAGGGTAGGGAGAGATTTGTCCTGCTTGCCTCTCAGACGTAGTAAAATCTGGAGAGAAAAGGGTTGAAAAGGCTTTGAAAAATGTCAAGCGCTGAATACACTAAGAGGTTTGATGCTTTTCCTTGTTCCAGGTCTTACCACAGTGAGGCCTTAGAGTAGGGTTGCCAGATAATGCAAAGAAAAATACAGGAGACCCAGTTCAATTTGAATTTTAGCTAAACTACAAATACTTTTTAAATTCTTTAATATGTTCCGTGCAATATTTGGGACATACATATACTAAACACTTATTTGTATTTTATCTGGAAACGGTATGTTGGCACCTCTTTGCGCCCATAGTGGGTAGAGGCCCTGAGGTTTTCATTTGTAGCTGCACATCCATGAGGCTACTGCCTTCATTTAGGGGATATTTCTGTTAACCATCATTGTGAAGGAACGCATTTCTAAACCTCTGATTTGAGATCAGGTTAACAGAGTTGGAGAGTTTGCTTGTAAAATTCAGTGTAGGACTGCCCATTTATTTAGATATTCTTTGATTTCTTTTATCAGAGGTTTGTAGTTTTCCTCATGCAGATCATGTGCCTGTGTGGGCTTTTGTGTGTGTGTGCGCTAATGTGTTTTTAAGTTCAAACTCAAGTTGTTCATGGCTAGTATATAGATAAACAATTGACTTTTGTATATTAACCTTGTATTCTGCAACCTTGCTCCAATTGCTTATTAGTTCCAGGATTTTTTTTGTCAATTATTTGGGATCAGCAGTTGCCAGAGGTTTGGGTTGTGGGAGGGGAAGGAGGGAGGGAGGGAGGGATGAATAGGTAGTGCATAGGGGATTTTTAGGGCAGTTAAATTATTCTTTACAGTAATGATGGACACGTGTCATGATATATTTGTCAAAACCCATAGAACGTATGATCCAGAGTGCATCCTAATGTAAACTATGGATGTTAGTGTATCAATATCGGTTCATCAGTTGTAACAGACATACCACATTAATACAAGATGTAAATAACAGAGGAAACTGTGTTTGTGGAGGGGCAAGGGGTATTTGGGAACTTTGTACTTCCTGATCAATTTTTCTATAAACCTAAAAGTGCTCTAAAATAGTCTATTAATTAAAAAAACACTGATAGAGGGCTTTGGTGAAATGAAGATGCCCAGGTTGGTCGGCACATTTTGAGTCTTCCCTCAGATGAGAGAATGACTTGCCTGATTATTTGATCATGCGATGAACCTGGGTGTTCCTTAGTTTCTTTCTCGGTGTTTAGGCTAAACACGCCGTGCTTTTTCCTCTGTGTCTTTGGGGCCTTGAATAGATCTGTGCTTCTGTAAAGTGGTAGCCTGTTTCTAGAATAAGAATGACGTAGATTCAGGTAATGGTTACAACACTCAAAAAATAAAATGCCACGTTAGCAACCATGTCACAAGGAGAGTGGCTCTGAAGGGGTGGGAAGGAGTGGAAGCCTCCATTTCCTCATCTGGGAAATGGGGATGATAATTCTCTCCCCCTCTCCTTGGGCTCTGGTGATTAAATGAGGGAAAGCATGTTAAATGCTGGGTGCCTAGTGAGAGTCAGTGATTACAAAGACCCGAGATCTTTGAAGAGGATGAACCTGGGGACCAATGGCACTTAGGAGGAGCAGGCTTCCCAGAAGACAGTGAGGGAATGCTCTGTCCCCAGAATCATTTGGGCATACATTGGGGCCTGGCTGTCAGGGGCATCGTGGAAGGGACTTCTCAGAGAGTGGCATGCTCCAGGGGCCTCCAGATGCTTCTTGTCTTCACAGAATCCGGGATGTCCTGTTCCTTCAGAGGGACTGCGGTTGGGTGTGGAACGATCAAGCAGTCACCTCAGTTAACCACCGAGATGGGAAGAGACCCTCTTTCCCCCACCTCCAAGTAGCTGGCCTGGCCTGTTGGCTCCACCCCTGTCCCTGGAGAGGAGAACCTCATTTGTGTATGGCTCTGGCTTTGAGAGCATTTTATACCCTCCCTGGTGGGACAAATGGAAGGTCCAGCAGGTCGACACATGCACCTGCATCTGGGACCCAGGATCTTTGTCCAGAGGTGCATTTACATGGATAAAACCCTTTACCTGTGAGACCTGTGGTTAGAGAATCCAGCACGGGGGGGAAAAAACTGTCAATAATTGCTCTGTTGCTTTGTGCTTCTTCTCTTGATAGGAATTAAAGTGTGTTTTCTCAGCAGCAAGGGTGATAAAACCATCTCAGAGGAGGAGCTAGTTTTTCCCTGACTCCTTGAGAGCAGATGATTTAGAGGCATCTCTATAGGAGATTAAATGGAATTCAGGTAAACAGCTGAAGGCTTTACATGGGATGGAGTTTTTAAAAAAGCCCTCCTAGAGGGTATTTTGCTTTGGAGAGATGAGGGTGCAAAGTAGTGGCTTTGGAAGGCAGGTCAATGGTGAAGAGCAGACTTTTCCACACTCCCCTGCAGAGACAGTGCCCAGAGATGGGACACAGGCCTCTTTCACACCTGTTGGAGTCATCCCCTTAGATGCTGAGATGTTTGCTGTCTGGGTCTGGTGACCAAGTGGAGAAGGGGCAACCGGAGGACCTCGGACCAGCCAGACAGTGACCCACAGAACTCCTCCCTCGTTGCACAAATGTACTGAACTCCTGTGTGCCAGGTACTGGGGCAGACACTGGGGCTGTCACATGGACAAAAGGCACAGAAATCTCTGCCCTCGTGGCCCTTACCTTCTGCTGGAGGAGACAGATCACAGACAAGATAAGTAACTGTTACATCACCATAACTGCTAGGGAGAAAAAGTTAAGCAGGAAAGGGGGATATGAACTGTAGGGAGGGAGGACCCTGAGATGTTAGGGGACCAGGGAGACCTTTGGGGAAAGTCCTGAAAGAAATGAGGGAATGAGCCATGCAGGGATGAAAGAAGAACATTCTGGGCAGAGAAAACAGCAAGTGCAAGACCTTGCAGGCAAGGAAACGTGACTGGAGCTGAGAAGATAGGGAGGCAAAGGGCAGAAAGCAGGTCAGAGAGGCGGTAGGGAGCTGGCTCAGGTGTGCGGGGCACGGGGCTTTGCAGGTCACAGGCAGGACCCTGGCCTTTGCTCTCAAGAAAGGCGGGGCCCCCGGAGGATTCTGAGCAGAGGAGTGGCCCATCTGGGTTTTAGGAGGATCATTCAGGCCACGGCGTAAGAGCGGACGGCGGAGGGGCCTATTAGGAGCCGCTGCCATGAGCCAGGCCGGTGATGAGATGGCAGTGGCCTAGATAGCGGTGGTGGGATAATAAGAAGAAGTTGGATTTTGGATATATTTGAGCAGGTAAGTTGAGAGCTGTATTGATATGTTCACAGTGAGTTGTGAGATAAAGGGAGAAATCAAGGATGACTTCAAGATCTTTGGTCTAAGCAATTGGAAGGATGGAGTTGCCATTAACTGATGGGGCAAGACTGTGAGGGGTGGGGGCCTTTTTTGGGGCTCCGTCCTGATCAGGTTAAATTTGAGATGTCTGGGAGGTGTTGAGGGCAGATGTTAAGTAGGCAGCTGGATGTATGGCTCTGGCGTTCAGGGGAGAGGTCCAGGCTGGAGACATAAACTGAAGAGTCCTGAGCATGTAGGTAGGCTAGAGAGCTGTGAGTCTGGAGGAGAGCATGGCACCTGGGAGCTGGAAGGGTCCTTAGTAGCTGCCTGGTTCAAACTGGTCATCTTCTCAAGGGAAACTCAATCACCTGCAAGTTAAGGATTATACCCAGGGCTATACCTTGAGTCGGTGGAAAATCTGGCTTAGAACCTGGGTCTGCTAAGGCCTACCCAGCTACACCTCTTTACAAGGTTTTTGGCTGGAGCTGTAGAGCTGGCGGTGATTGCTGAAGTCCGGGTGACAGGAGGCAGCCCTCCCACATATGACACACTCCGCTGTCCTCATGTGGGGCGGCCACTCCTCAGTCTTCCAGCCTAAGCTCTAGAGTGCTGCTCAGGGATGGTGCTGCCCGTGAGCTGTCTGCTGCTGGCGGTGACAGATGAGACCAGAAATTGATGGGAAGCATTAGAAACTCGTGACAATTCAACATCGCCACAGCATCCAAGGGTGACACCGGTGGACTCTCCTTGTCGAACAGGGTGGGGACAGGTTTGGGTGTTGCTGATCTCCGGTGATAACTCGTTCGTGGTATGGGCTGCCTATTAGTTGTGCATAGTAGGACCGTGTGTTAGATTGCAAACAAATAAGTAAGAAACACAGGTCTGTCACCCCAGGTAGTTTGAGAAGCTCAGCCCCAGCATGATGCCTGCTGAGGAAAACAGTAAATGCTTGTTAGATGTATGTTCAGAATCTTGTGCTCCTTTTACTGTTGTCTGAGGCTTAGGTTGTATCTTTTGCCAAACGATGAAGTCAGCAGATTACCTTTGCCCTCGAGGCATCTCAGATTTCTCCTCTCTCCTCCTGGAGGGCCTGTGGCTGCACCATAACCATCTCCCTGGAGACAGCATGCTTCTCAGCTCAGTGTTCATCAGTCTTTCCCGAGAGCAGTTCTCCCAACGACACAAGCATTGTGCACTTGCTTCTAAAATCTGACCACTAATTGAGAAGGAACTAGCCACATTGACCACCACTAGGGCTTGGGGGGGGTCACATTAGGAACACTGAGAGGGGCAGGTGGCAGGTGACCCCAGCGTTGTGCACTAAGGCATGCGTGTAGCCGCCAAGAACTGAGTCTCTCATCTTGGCATTTCAAGGGAGGAGATATATTTTGGCTTCAGTCTAGAGGGAGGCACTGAGCTATTGTAGAAAGAATAGGAGTTTTGGAGGGAGATAGACCTCAGACAGCCGACATTGTTAACCTTTCTGCGTTTCATCCTTCCCTCTCTAGAAATGGGGCAATAATCTGCAGGTCAGAGCAATGTTGGGAGGTTAGATGAAATAGTGGTGTAAGGTGCCTAGTAGAGGAACTGGTGCTAAAGAGATTGTCAGTGAAAGTTCTATCAAGTCACACCATGGGGATAATTTCCTCCTTAGGATCCAGACTTGCTCCAGTCTTCCATCTCTCAGACTCCTCACTCTGGGACCCTCCTTTCCCTGTCCCTCCCTTCCCTGCCTTGTCTGCCTATAGGATCTGTGGTCCATATGCTGGATCCCAAGTTGCTGGACAGGCTGCCATGTAGGATATTCACCCACAACTCCACAGGGCTCCATTCCTGCTGGTGACCAAAGGAGGAGGCTGTAGGGGCTTCGGCGATTGCCTTGGCTCGCCCTGAACTTGTACCTGTCCTCTCATCTCCTACTCTGCTATCTTCAAGGCTGAATGAAGGAGGAGGCTCTTCAGCCTAGAGCGGGCTGCCAGCGATGGGATAGGTCCTCCCTCCAGTTGGGCAAAGCCTCCCAGAGCTGTCTTTCCCACTGGTCACTTGCCTCTGAGACGGTTGCCAATTACCACTTTTTCAGGGCTCCCTGCCTCCTTCCTCCTAACTCTCTGATTTGGGTCTTTGGAAGAGTCACATTGGGCAGGGCACGGCAGACATCAAGCTTGGGGGCCTCACTTGTTTTATTCTTATTAATGTGCCATTTAGGGTAACCCTTGCCTTCAGGTTCTAAATTCCCGGTGATTAATATGCAGCTGATGGCTTATCGTTCCCAAAGCTGCATCCCACTGTTTACAGAGAGGGAGGGTTCCTGCTTTCTGCTCACTGCTGGCCCTGGATCTCAGAGATTTCAGAATATGCCACTGAAGAGATGGTAACTGGGAATATTTGGGAATTAAGTGCCTCATTCTATTTGTATGGTTCTGGCCTCTTTTAATTTGGGGATATAGCTTAAATCTATTTGGCCTATGTTTCAAGCAGGTAAGAGTGTCCTGTTTTTCTTATTTCATTGAGAGGAAATATATACAGATATGTGAATTAATTATGAAATATATGTGTGTATATATATATGCATATGTGTATGGAGAGGGAGAGAGTACATCTCAAACAGGTGCACCTGGTCTCCCTGAATCCCCTTAGATGCTGCAGGATCGAGCATGTGGGTGACACAGGCATGAGGGACGGGAGTACACAGGCCTTCAACCAGCTCCTCCAGGTGAGACTCAGAGCAGAAATGGTACAGCAGAATCTGGGAGGAAAGAATAAGCAAATGCAGATTTCCTTGTCTGTTGAAAGAGAAAGTCGTACATTTAAGTCCAAGGTTCAGCCATCAATATTTGTGGTAAAATTCAGCATATCTAATTCCATGTCTTAGCATTTTCATCCGTTGCCTCAAGGTGCTATGATTTAAAGCCTACTGATTCAATGTCCACAACTGTGTTGAAGACTCTTCAAATTGGGGGTCAGTTCTGGTGTCACATACTAAGGAGGATGTTGGCATAACAGAGCCCAGCTCCGGAGGAACAAGGAGAGGGGTCCAGAGGCTCTGATGGAGGAGGGTCTATAGAAGAGACACCTTGCACGTATCAAGCCCCTCAAGTCAGTCATTTCCATGGGAAGGGTGGTTATATAGATATAAGTTCAGTGTGTTCTGCATTGATCAGGGAAACAGAGTAAAAACCAGTGGGGTAAAAATGTAAGGTCACGATAAAGACTTCCCACAGTTAAATTGGCTGCTTTGTGGAGGTGGTGAGCTCCCATCACCCTGATTGTTCATGCAGATGTCGGCTTACTTTCTGCCTAAAATGGATTCCAGCAATGCCTGGGAGGTTGGACTAAATGAGTTTGTAAACTCATCATAGACTTTTTAGAAAATGAATGATATATCTTCCTAGTTAAAAGTGCTGAGTTTTTTGTATTTCCCACAGTGCTAGGGAGATACCCAGTCCTTAGAAAATGCTAAATAAATAACTGTTTACTGGTTAACAGTACAGTGAGCAGATTTTGGAATTTCAAAATTAAGCTGATTTTTGAAGAGTTTGATAACAGTGGTGGCAGTAACCTTCTATGGGTGCTGAAAAATCCACCTCTGCCTCCCAGAATTTGGTGTTTCCATCTGGGGAGTAGGGAATAAGAATCCATGCTTCTTGTACATCACTGAGTATGTTGACTGTGGCTCTGAAATCAACAGTGGTCTAAGTGGTCTCCCTCCTTCCAATGTCCCTCTTATATCATCTTACACAGCCTTGCCTGAGTGGCTTTAAATGCAGATCTCATCAAATTACTCTCCAGTTTAAAATCCTTTAGCAGTTCCCTATCATCTGCAAAATATAAATGTTAATTCCTTTTCACAATACAAACCGTCTATCATCTGGCCCCTGTGGTTCTTTTCAGGTCATCTTCAGCTTATCCTCATCTCCAAATTCACGCTTTAGCCACATCATTTCCCAAATAGACCAAGTTGCTGTTTATTATCTGTGCTTAAGTCTAGTTATTGTATTGCAGTTTGAGGTCATAAATGGTGCCCCTGTACCTCTTCTAATACTTTTCAACCATTTAGGATACATTCTGTGATTCTCTTTTGGCTTGCTCCTGTGTGGATTGGCCAAGACTAGCCCTCCAGACTTGCTTCAGGCCATATTTCCTTTAATCTCTACACCTTAACCATACTGACCTTCTATCAGTTATGCTTTCCTACTACTGGACCTTCGCAGATGCTGTTACTTCACCTGGAAAACTGTTCTTGGCCAGGTTGACAGCTTCTCGTTCCTTATCGTTTACTTTGTCTCTTGTACACAGCATACCACTGGATGTTTAAAAATCCAGTCTGACAGTCTTTGTCTTTTAACTAAATAAGTAGTCTACTTACATTTAATGTAATTACTGATATATTTGGATTTAAATCTAACATTTTATTCCTTCTACATGTGCCCTGATCTGCATTTGTTTCTTTCCTTTCTTGATTTTTTTTGGACTGAATTTTTTTTTTTTTTTTTTTTTTTTTTTTATTTTATTTATTTATTTATTTATGGCTGCATTGGGTCTTCGTTTCTGTGCGAGGGCTTTCTCTTGTTGCGGCAAGTGGGGGCCACTCTTCATCGCGGTGCGCGGGCCTCTCACTATCACGGCCTCTCTTGTTGCAGAGCACAGGCTCCAGACGCGCAGGCTCAGTAATTGTGGCTCACGGGCCTAGTTGCTCCGCGGCATGTGGGATCTTCCCAGACCAGGGCTCGAACCCGTGTCCCCTGCATTGGCAGGCAGATTCTCAACCACTGCGCCACCAGGGAAGCCCTGAATTTTTTTTTTTAATTTTATTTTATTTTTGGCTGCATTGGGTCTTTGTTGCTGCTCACGGGCTTTCTCTAGTTACAGCAAGCAGGGCTACTCTTTGTTGCGGTGTGCGGGCCTCTCATGTGGTAGCTTCTCTTGTTGCGGAGCATGGGCTCTAGGCACACGGGCTTCAGTAATTGTAGCATGTGGGCTCAGTAGTTGCGGCTCACGGGCTCCAGAGCGCAGGCTCAGCAGCTGTGGCACACGGGCCCAGCGGCTCCGCAGCATGTGGGATCTTCCCGGACAAGGGCTCGAACCCATGTCCCCTGCATTGGCAGGTGGGCTCTCAACCACTGCGCTATCAGGTAAGCCCTGGACTGAATTTTTTTTAAAAATTTGTTTTCCCCATTTACTACTTTGGAAAATGTGTATTCTCTTGCTTTTTTTTTTCTTTTTTTAGTACTAGTTTTTTTTTCTTTACATTTTTGAATTTTATTTTACTTATTTTTTTATGCAGCAGGTTCTTATTAGTCATCAGTTTTATACACATCAGTGTATACATGTCAATCCCAGTCTCCCAATTCATCACACCACCACCCGCCCCCCGCCACTTTCCCCCCTTGGTGTCCATACATTTGTTCTCTACATCTGTGTCTCTATTTCTGCCCTGCAAACTGGTTCATCTGTACCATTTTTCTAGGTTCCACATATATGTGTTAATATACGATATTTGTTTTTCTCTTTCTGACTTACTTCACTCTGTATGATAGTCTCTAGATCCATCCACATCTCTACAAATGACCCAATTTCGTTCCTTTTTATGGCTGAGTAATATTCCATTGTATATATGTACCACATCTTCTTTACCCATTCGTCTGTTGATGGGCATTTAGGTTGCCTCCATAACCTGGCTATTGTAAATAGTGCTGCAATGAACATTGGGGTGCAAGTGTCTTTTTGAATTATGGTTTTCTCTGGGTATATGCCCAGTAGTGGGATTGCTGGATCATATGGTAATTCTATTTTTAGTTTTTTAAGGAACCTCCATACTGTTCTCCATAGTGGCTGTATCAGTTTACATTCCCACCAACAGTGCAAGAGGGTTCCCTTTTCTCCACACCCTCTCCAGCATTTGTTGTTTGTAGATTTTCTGATGATGCCCATTCTAACTGGTGTGAGGTGATACCTCATTGTAGTTTTGATTTGCATTTCGCTAATAATTAGTGATGTTGAGCAGCTTTTCATGTGCTTCTTGGCCATCTGTATGTCTTCTTTGGAGAAATGTCTATTTAGGTCTTCTGCCCATTTTTGGATTGGGTTGTTGGTTTCTTTAATATTGAGCTGCATGAGCTGTTTATATATTTTGGAAATTAATCCTTTGTCTGTTGATTCATTTGCAAATATTTTCTCCCATTCTGAGGGTTGTCTTTTCGTCTTGTTTATGGTTTCCTTTGCTGTGCAAAAGCTTTGAAGTTTCATTAGGTCCCATTTGTTTATTTTTGTTTTTATTTCCATTACTCTAGGAGGTGGATCAAAAAAGATCTTGCTGTGATTTATGTCAAAGAGTGTTCTTCCTGTTTTCCTCTAAGAGTTTTATAGTGTCCAGTCTTACATTTAGGTCTCTAATCCATTTTGAGTTTATTTTTGTGTATGGTATTAGGGAGTGTTCTAATTTCATTCTTTTACATGTAGCTGTCCAGTTTTCCCAGCACCACTTATTGAAGAGACTGTCTTTTCTCCATTGTATATCCTTGCCTCCTTTGTCATAGATTAGTTGACTATAGGTGCGTGGGTTTATCTCTGGGCTTTCTATCTTGTTCCATTGATCTGTGTTTCTGTTTTTGTGCCAGTACCATATTGTCTTGATTACTGTAGCTTTGTAGTATAGTCTGAAGTCAGGGAGTCTGATTCCTCCAGCTCCGTTTTTTTCCCTCAAGACTGCTTTGGGTATTTGGGGTCTTTTGTGTCTCCATACAAATTTTAAGATTTTTTGTTCTAGTTCTGTAAAAAAATGCCATTGGTAATTTGATAGGGATTGCATTGAATCTGTAGATTGCTTTGGGTAGTATAGTCATTTTCACAGTATTGATTCTTCCAATCCAAGAACATGGTATATCTCTCCATCTGTTGGTATCATCTTTAATTTCTTTCATCAGTGTCTTATAGTTTTCTGCATACAGGTCTTTTGTCTCCCTAGGTAGGTTTATTCCTAGGTATTTTATTCTTTTTGCTGCAATGGTAAATGGGAGTGTTTCCTTAATTTCTCTTTCAGATTTTTCATCATTAGTGTATAGGAATGCAAGAGATTTCTGTGCATTAATTTTGTATCCTGCAACTTTACCAAATTCGTTGATTAGCTCTAGTAGTTTTCTGGTTGCATTTTTAGGATTCTCTATGTATAGTATCATGTCATCTGCAAACAGTGACAGTTTTACTTCTTCTTTTCCGATTTGTATTCCTTTTATTTCTTTTTCTTCTCTGATTGCCGTGGCTAGGACTTCCAAAACTATGTTGAATAATAGTGGTGAGAGTGGACATCCTTGTCTCGTTCCTGATCTTAGAGGAAATGCTTTCAGTTTTTCACCATTGAGAATGATGTTTGCTGTGGGTTTGTCATATATGGCCTTTATTATGTTGAGGTAGGTTCCCTCTATGCCCACTTTCTGGAGAGTTTTTATCATAAATGGGTGTTGAATTTTTATTTATTTAGTTAGTTAGTTAGCTAGTTAGTTATTTATTTATGGCTGTGTTGGGTCTTCGTTTCTGTGCGAGGGCTTTCTCCAGTTGCGGCGAGCGGGGGCCCCTCTTCATCGCAGTGCACGGGCCTTTCACCATCGCGGCCTCTCTTGTTGCGGAGCACAGGCTCCAGATGCGCAGGCTCAGCAATTGTGGCTCACGGGCCTAGTCGCTCCGCGGCACGTGGGATTTTCCCAGAGCAGGGCTCGAAGCCGCGTCCCCTGCATTGGCAGGCAGATTCTCAACCACTGCGCCACCAGGGAAGCCCATAGGTGTTGAATTTTGTCAAAAGCTTTTTCTGCATCTATTGAGATGATCATATGGTTTTTCTTCTTCAGTTTGTCAATATGGTGTACCACATTGATTGATTTGTGTATATTGAAGAATCCTTGCATCCCTGGGATAAATCCCACTTGATTGTGGTGTATGATCCTTTTAATGTGTTGTTGGATTCTGTTTGCTAGTATTTTGTTGAGGATTTTTGCATCTATATTAATCAGTGATATTGGTCTGTAATTTTCTTTTTTTGTAGTATCTTTGTCTGGTTTTGGTATCAGGGTGATGGTGGCCTCATAGAATGAGTTTGGGAGTGTTCCTTCCTCTGCAATTTTTTGGAAGAGTTTGAGAAGGATGGGTGTTAGCTGTTCTCTAAATTTTTGATAGAATTCA
Organism: Balaenoptera ricei; assembly: GCF_028023285.1. Taxonomy (NCBI): domain Eukaryota; kingdom Metazoa; phylum Chordata; class Mammalia; order Artiodactyla; family Balaenopteridae; genus Balaenoptera; species Balaenoptera ricei. The sequence continues at coordinate 64,825,090 of NC_082651.1, read as the reverse complement.
CCTGTGAAGCCATCTGGTCCTGGACTTTTGTTTGTTGGAAGATTTTTAATCACAGTTTCAATTTCATTACTTGTGATTGGTCTGTTCAGACTTTCTATTTCTTCCTGGTTCAGTGTTGGAAGGTTATACCTTTCTAAGAATTTGTCCATTTCTTCCAGGTTGTCCATTTTATGGGTATAGAGTTGCTTGTAGTAGTCTCTTAGGATGCTTTGTATTTCTGCGGTGTCTGTTGTAACTTCTCCTTTTTCATTTCTAATTTTATTGATTTGAGTCCTCTCTCTCTTTTTCTTGATGAGACTGGCTAATGGTTTATCAATTTTGTTTATCTTCTCAAAGAACCAGCTTTTAGTTTTATTGATCTTTGCTATTGTTTTCTTTGTTTCTATTTCATTTATTTCTGCTCTGATCTTTAGGATTTCTTCCCTTCTGCTAACTTTGGGTTTTGTTTGTTCTTCTTTCTGTAGTTCCTTTAGGTGTAAGGTTAGATTGTTTATTTGAGATTTTTCTTGTTTCTTGAGGTAGGCTTGTATAGCTGTAAACTTCCCTCTTAAAACTGCTTTTGCTGCATGCCATAGGTTTTGGATCGTCGTGTTTTCATTGTCATTTGTCTCTAGGTATTTTTTGATTTCCTCTTTGATTTCTTCAGTGATCTCTTGGTTATTTAGTAATGTATTGTTTAGCCTACATGTGTTTGTGTTTTTTACGTTTTTTTCCCTGTAATTCATTTATAATCTCATAGCGTTGTGGTCAGAAAAGATACTTGATATGATTTCAATTTTCTTAAATTTACTGAGGCTTGATTTGTGACCCAAGATGTGATCTATCCTGGAGAATGTTCCGTGTGCACTTGAGAAGAAAGTGTAATCTGCTGTTTTTGAATGGAATGTCATATAAATATCAATTAAATCTATCTGGTCTATTGTGTCATTTAAAGCTTCTGTTTCCTTATTTATTTTCATTTTGGATGATCTGTCCATTGGTGTAAGTGAGGTGTTAAAGTCCCCCACTATTACTGTGTTACTGTCGATTTCCTCTTTTATAGCTGTTAGCAGTTGCCTTATGTATTGAGGTGCTCCTATGTTGGGTGCATATATATTTATAATTGTTATATCTTCTTCTTGGATTGATCCCTTGATCATTATGTAGTGTCCTTCCTTGTCTCTTGTTACATTCTTTATTTTAAAGTCTATTTTATCTGATATGAGTCATGCTGCTCCAGCTTTCTTTTGATTTCCATTTACATGGAATATCTTTTTCCATCCCCTCACTTTCAGTCTGTATGTGTCCCTAGGTCTGAAGTGGGTCTCTTGTAGACAGCATATAGATGGGTCTTGTTTTTTATCCATTCAGCAAGCCTGTGTCTTTTGGTGGGAGCATTTAATCCATTCATGTTTAAGGTAATTATTGATATGTATGTTCTTTTGACCATTTTCTTAATTGTTTTGGGTTTGTTTTTGTAGGTCCTTTACTTCTCTTGTGTTTCCCACTTAGAGAAGTTCCTTTAGCATTTGTTGTAGAGCTGGTTTGGTGGTGCTGAATTCTCTTAGCTTTTGCTTGTCTGTAAAGATTTTGATTTCTCCATTGAATCTGAATGAGATCCTTGCTAGGTAGAGTAATCTTGGTTGTAGGTTCCTCTCTTTCATCACTTTGAGTATATCATGCCACTCCCTTCTGGCTTTTAGAGTTTCTGCTGAGAAATCAGCTGTTAACCTTATGGGAGTTCCCTTGTATGTTATTTGTCATTTTTCCCTTACTGTTTTCAATAATTTTTCTTTGTCTTTAATTTTTGCCAATTTGATTACTATGTGTCTTGGCATGTTTCTCCTTGGGTTTATCCTGTATGTGACTTGCTGCACTTTCTGGACTTGGGTGGCTATTTCCTTTCCCATGTTAGGGAAGTTTTTGACTATAATCTCCTCACATATTTTCTCAGGTCCTTTCTCTCTCTCTTCTCCTTCTGGGACCCCTATAATGCGAATGTTTTTGTGTTTAATGTTGTCCCAGAGGTCTCTTAGGCTGTCTTCATTTCTTTTCCTTTTTTTTTTCTTTAGTCTGTTCCGCAGCAGTGAATTCCACCGTTCTGTCTTCCAGGTCACTTATCCGTTCTTCTGCCTCAGTTATTCTGCTATTGATTCCTTCTAGTGTAGTTTTCATTTCAGTTATTGTATTGTTCATCTCTGTTTGTTCTTTAATTCTTCTAGGTCTTTGTTAAACATTTCTTGCATCTTCTCGATCTTTGCCTCCATTCTTTTTCCAAGGTCCTGGATCATCTTCACTGTCATTATTCTGAATTCTTCTTCTGGAAGGTTGCCTATCTCCACTTCATTTAGTTGTTTTTCTGGGGTTTTATCTTGTTCCTTCATCTGGTACATAGGCCTCTGCCTTTTCATCTTGTGTATCTTTCTGTGAATGTGGTTTTTGTTCCACAGGCTGCAGGATTGTAGTTCTTCTTGCTTCTGCTGTCTGCCCTCTGGTGGATGAGGCTATCTCAGAGGCTTGTGTAAGTTTCCCGATGGGAGGGACTGGTGGTGGGTAGAGCTGGCTGTTGCTCTGGTGGGCAGAGCTCAGTAAAACTTTAATCCACTTGACTGCTGATGGATGGGGCTGGGTTCCCTCTGTTTTGGTTGTTTGGCCTGAGGCAAGCCAACACTGGAGCCTACCTGGGCTCTTTGGTGGGGCTAATGACAGATTCTGGGAGGGCTTACGCCAAGGAGTATGTCCCAGAACTTCTGCTGCCAGTGTCCTTGTCCCCACAGTGAGCCACAGCCAGCCCCCGCCTCTGCAGGAGACCCTCCAACACAAGCAGGTAGGTCTGGTTCAGTCTCCCCTGGGGTCACTGCTCCTTCCCCTGGGTCCCGATGAGCACACTACTTTGTGCGTGCCCTCCAAGAGTGGAGTTTCTGTTTCCCCCAGTCCTGTCGAAGTCCTGCAATCAAATCCCACTAGGCTTCAGTGTCTGATTCTCTAGGAATTCCTCCTCCCGTTGCCGGACTCCCAGGTTGGGAAGCCTGACGTGGGGCTCAGAACCTTCACTCCAGTGGGTGGACTTCTGTGGTATGAGTGTTCTCCAGTCTGTGAGTCACCCACCCAGCAGTTATGGGATTTGATTTTACTGTGATTGCGCCCCTCTACCGTCTCATTGTGGCTTCTCCTTTGTCTTTGGATATGGGGTATCTTTTTTGGTGAGTTCCAGTGTCTTCCTGTCGATGATTGTCTAGCAGCTATTTGTGATTCTGGTGTTCTCACAAGAGGGAGTGAGAGCACTTCCTTCTACTCTGCCATCTTGGTTCCTCTTCTGTATTCTCTTTCTATTCTTTTAGTGATTACCTTGGAAGTTACCACTTAAATATATTTATGCCTACTTATCAAGTTTTAACATTAATCAAACTTTTATACTCTTTCTGGATAATATAAGGACCTTAGAATAATTAATTATATTTACTTTCCCCATGCTCATCTTACATACTAGTGTTGATGAACATTTTAATTATATTGAGGGACACTCTATAAAACGTTATATTTGTTTTATGCAGCTAATTTTTATATTGATATATCCATATATTTACCACTTTCTTTGCCCTTCATTCTTTCCTATACTTTAGACCTACCATTTTGGATAATTTTCTTCTACCTAAAGTACATCCTTTGTAAATTCCCTTGCATTTCACATTCAGTGTGCTGATGTTTTATTTGTTTGAAAATATTTTTCAATCTTAGTTTTATTTGTTTGAAAATATTGTCAGTCACCTTTATTTTTGAATGATTTTGTTGTTGCTATATAGAATTCTAGGTAGGGAGTTATTTTCTTTCAGCGTATTAAAGGTATTTCACTATCTTGGGTTGTTGTCATTGAGAAGTCATCTGCCAGTCTGTTGCTCTTTTGAAGGTAATTTTTTTTTAAAAAATACATTTATTTATTTATTTATTTTTGGCTGCATTGGGTCTTTGTTGCTGCGCGCAGGCTTTCTCTAGTTGCGGCGAGCGGGGGCTACTCTTCTTAGCAGTGTACGGGCTTCTCATTGCGGTGGCTTGTTGCGGAGCATGGGCTCTAGGCGCATGGACTTCAGTAGTTGTGGCACGTGGGCTTCAGTAGTTGTGGCTTACAAGCTCTAGAGCACAGGCTCAGTAGTTGTGGTGCACGGGCTTAGTTGCTCCGCAGCATATGGGATCTTCCCAGGCCAGGGCTCGAACACATGTCCCCTGCATTGGCAGGCAGATTCTTAACCACTGCACCACCAGGGAAGCCTGGTAATATGGTTTTTGTTTCTCAGGACCCCTTTAAGATTTTTCTCCTTGTCTTTGATGGTGTACATTTTCATAGCAATGTGTCTAGGTTTGGCTTTTTATTTTTCCTTCTCAGACTCCAGTGGACTTTTAAACTTACATATTATTATCTTTCAAAAGTTCTGGAAAATTATCAGTCATGTCTCTTTAGATATTACCTCTGCCCCATCCTTTTTTCCTCTTTCTGGGATCCTGATTACATATACTCCATTCTCTCACTCTTTCTTCTACATCTTCTGTCTTATCTGCTGTATTTTCCATCTTTTTGTCTTTTCATGGTACACTCTAGATGGTTTCTTTTGACTGTTCAAGTCTCTCGCCAGCTGTATCTAATTTAATATTAAACTCTTCTTGAGTTCTTAAATTTTGGTATTGTGTTTTTTAATTTCCAGAATTTCTATTTGGTTTTTTAAAAAATCTTCTAGGTCACTACGTTTACTGTTCCTGTCAGATATTTTCAAACTTCTCCTTTTTTTAAACATTTGACATTATAAGCATCATTTACAGTGTGATAATTTCAGTACTCGAAGGTTTTGTAGTTCTGTCCTTAATATGCTTTTTCAGGTGGTTCTTGCACATGGTACCTTCTTTCCTTGCAGACTTGGTTATCTTGGGTTCATTGTGCTGAAATTTTTATTTGTGACCTGTTATGAAAGTACTTCCTCCAGTGTTTGCTTCTGCGTCTGCCTAGTATCCAGATCCAACTTAAGCCAAATTTAGGGCTTGAATCTCTGTCTTAGTCCATCCGGGCTGCTATTTCTGTCTTAGTCTGTTTGGGCTGCTATAACAAAATATCATAGACTGGGTGGCTTATAAACAACAGAAATTTATTTTCTTACAGTCCTGGAGGCTGGGAAGTCAAAGATCAGGGTGCTAGCAGATTCAGTGTCTGTTGAGGGCCTGTTTCTTGGTTCTTTTGCTGTGTTCTCACATGGTAGAAAAGGCAAGGTATCTTTCTGAGATCTCTTTTATAAAGGCACTAATCTCATCCATGATATTTCCACCATGATGACCGAATCACCTCCCAAAGTCCTCACCTCCAAATACCATCACACTGGCATTAGGATTTAACATTTGAATTTTGATGGGGGTGGTGGGCAGCATAAACATGAAGTCTGTAACTGTCTCCCAAGTCACAGATCTATATAAGGGTTTATTTCCAGTTTACCCTTATGCTAAGGCTTGGGACCTTTTGGGTCCTAGCATATTGAGAGGAGGGTCTCTCATTTGGATCTCTTCTTTGAGCATGCCCTAATCTTTTATTTTTGTCCTCCTGATCTTGAAAAATCTTCCAAATTTTAGTTTTCTAGGATTGGCAAATGCCCCGAGGGCAAAAGTGCCTCCCTGGGTTCCTATTTTTCTTCCATTTCCCTAGTTCTTCACTACTATTTTGTCTATACTTTGATACTTTAGAGAAGAATTTAACAGTTTTATCCAGCATTTTTTCTGGGCTATTTTTAGTGGTACAGTTGGCTCAAATAATGTAGTCTGATTGCGAGAAACTGGAGGTCTCACTTTGAATGCCACTTCTTCAGTCGAGACTTGGCTGAGCCCAGTCTTAATTAAGATTCCTTGTTATACACTTTCATAACCCTGTTTTTTTCCTTCATGACATTTATCTCAATTTATACCTTTATGATTAAAGATTCTGTTTACTGCCTCGATGGCTATGTGAGGTCAGGAAGTATATGTGGACCAGTGCCTAGCATAGTGGCTAGTTCTCACTAAGGGCACAATCAATATCTGGTCCCTCAAAAGATAAATGCAGCAGAGTATTTGTTGATAAGTAGGTGCCTGGCAAGATGCAAAGGACTAGGGTGGTTTGAATGCAGTTTTGCAAAGAAGCACAAATTGTCCCATTTTTATAGATCAGTAAGTGAGAAATAGATATTAAGGGCTTGCAACAGCTCTTTCAAGATTTCAGGGTGCTTTTTGCCTTCAGGGACTGCAGCTGACATCTTAATGCGCTCACCTTCCCATGCTCTGTGCCGTATCTTTCGGAAGAAGCAGAACCGTGGAATTAAGGCAATCATATATAAGAACGTGCTGTGTTTTAACTTTGTGCTGTACATACTGAAAAACCGAGGATGAGGCCAGTGTTGTGAACTAGGTGTACACGCTAAAAAATATCTAGGTGTGCCCATTTTAAATTGACAATTTCCAGGCCTTCTTACTAATTTTTGATAATATATAGTACAGATAACCTTTAAGTACCTAAGTTAGAAATTTATGAGTGTAATAAATTTTTGTTGCAATTTAAAAGTCTTTTAGTCACAGTGCTTAGTAGGTCCTCAGTAAATGTGCATTAATAATAATAGCCAACTCAGCGCTTACTGCATTCCTATAATTATTTTAGCCATGTTATGTAAAGTGATTCATTTAATCGTTTCAGCAGCACTATATGGTGGGTCCTATTATCATCCCCATTTTTACAGATGAGGACACTGAGGCCCAGGGTGATGGAGTAACTAGGTCACACAGAGAGAGGAAGAGCCAAGATTTGAGCACAGCTGTCCTGGCTTCTGATGTCTGTGTTCTTAATCTTATGCTCTACTGTTACAAGGAGCAAGATTGAGTGATAAGTGGCTTTTCCAGGCTACCCAGGGCTACGTGCAGCTGTGCAGGTTGACCAGAAGCTTGGTGTTAGCTGGCAGACCTCTGGGTATAGGGAGCTCCTTGCATCGTTCTACCACAGCCTCTGTAGGGACTGTTCCCTGCCTGCTGCTGGATTTATGAATTATTTCCAGAAAGCTGATATGCCAGATCTGACTGGCTAAGGGGAAAGGCGTTTCTGTGGAAAGAGAAAAAAACCAAACATATGGAAATATTTTTTAAAGCTCAGAGATGACATTGCCCTATTACAGCTGTTTCTTCTCTTTGGTGACTTGTCTCACCTACTTCCTTGCTATTTCATGGTGACGTAATTAATAATATATGGAGAGCAGGTTCTGAATTTAGGGGAGAGGCTGTCCTGTTGGTACACCTCCTTGTAGAAGCTGTGAAGGGGCGCCTGTGGGTTAATGTGACACCCTTGCCCGATGCTCTCAGTCACACAGTGGTCTGAGGCGGTGACCTCTTGGGGGTTGCTTCGTGGGTCAGTTATCCTGTGCTGTTGGGTCAGCTGCTGGGATTGAAGAATATGAAGAGGTGTTAGGGACTGGCCTTCAAGGACTCTGGGGAAATGATGTTTGGAAAGTTATCACTGCAGTATAAGGTGTTGATTGGTCTCTTCGCAGATGCTTTTCCCTCGATATTTGGAGGGCATTTTTCTTTTCTGAATTACCCAGAGAATTGGCCTAATTCTCAATGACTCCCTCACCCTGAGGACCTGTCCACAAATGGAGGAGAATGCTGAAGAAGGAAGTGAATAGCAAGAGCCTGCCTGACGAGCTGGAATTTCTGATCCCGCCTGCCCCTTTGGGCCTGCGCCGAACTTTTCTTTTTAAATCTTCACGTGGCCCCTCTGAGTCTGCCCATTCCAGGACAGCTCTGGCTTCTGTCCCTGCCGCCAGCCGGATGACCCTGTGTGAGCACAGGCAGGCTCCATTCTGAAGGACTTGGAAGTTGTTAATAGAGCGGCCACTTCTCAGAAGTGTAAAGGTTTGCTGTTGGTTCACCTGGCAAAGCTGGACTAAAGCCACACTCTACAGCAGTGTGTGGTGGTGACCACTCACTGCTGAGACAGTTGGCTCTCTGGGCCTTAAATCTCAGTGGGGTTTAAAACAAAAGTCCTCACATATTCAGATCCACGTCTTAGCACTGTTTTTAGGTATTCGCTCTCCAGCCAGCGTCGCATGTGTCCACTGCCTTTGAGCCCTGCCATGTGAGGGCTGCCCTAAACAGACTGGTCCTGAATAGAGCCAAGTATGGATTCTGATTTTGTAGAGATTAACTGGTCATTGAGTTTGCATTGATTGAAGGCAGCAGAGCATTCCAGACAGGACTCTGAGGGTCCTGCAGGGGTGCCTCTTGGCCGGCCGCCTCCGGGATGTGGGTGAGTGCCCGAGGCCTGTTACCCCACCCCATGGCCAGAGCCTAAGGCCCTGTGGGAGCCAGGCCTGTGTGGAAGGCTCCTGGGGCCAGGTGCTAGGGCTGTCTCTGCCATTCGGATCAACTCCTCCTCCTGGCTCGGCCTTGTGGGGTGTTGCTTTTTTTGGGGGGTGGGAGGAGTTAAATTCATACTCTCTCTCTTCTCGCATTTATAGTTACTCTCGCGCAGGTGCTGAAAGTGAGCCCTCACAGCCACAGTGCCACTCCATCACCCCTGGGCGGATGGCGTCAGAAGGCTCCTTAGGAAGGAGTTGCCCTCCTCCTTGCTGGAAGGGCAGGCTGGACCAACAAGTCCATTTTGCACAACCAGTGTGGGAACGGGGTGGGGTCACAGTACAGGCGGCAGGGGGTGGGCGGGAGAAGTCCCTTCCCTTACACCCCACACCAGCCCTGGGAGGTACCCAGGCTCAAGCTTTGGGGAAAGGGCCTGGGAATCTTTCCTTGAAGTCGCTTCCCTAATTGTCAGTGCTCTGCAGAACTGAGGGGTTTTTTTGTTTTTTTTTGGTTTTTTAATCTTTTCTGCAGAGCAGCTTGGAATCCTTGAGGCTGCTCCAGGCCTTCTGGGGCATGGGAGCTGTGTTCTGGCAACTGCCCTTAGAGTGGGTGGCTCCGTGGACTGCCCGTCGGCCCTTGTTCCCGCCGCACAGTTTCTAGTACACATGTTTTTGCAAATTGTCACAAATCAAGACCATTGTGAACATCTGGAGGCCTGAAACCAGCACTGTTTTAGGTGGAGGAGACAGCTGAAGAGGTGGCCTGGAATAGCAGCCAGGAAGTGGAGTGAGAGGGTTTCTGGGTTCAAGTCCTGTGTGTCACTGGGCAGGTTACTTGTCCTTTCTGATTTCAGTATCCTCTTTGGTAAAATAGAATACTGTTTACTCATTTGTTGAAAGGATGCCTATGATAGTGTCTCCATGTTATTGATGGGTGAATCAAGACCCAGAAGTGACCTGACCAAGGTTCACAGTGTAAAGACAGGATAGTGGTGAGGAAGGAGGCCTGAGATCAATTCCAGGTGCCCTCAGTACAGCCCCTGTGGCCCCAGGCGGGACATTTAGCCTCCAGAACCTCTGTTTTGTAGAGGTAAAATGGGAGTAGTGTCTCCAGAGTGTCTTATCTTGACGCCTATGACAACATTACAGGAATAAAGGGAGGCAGTCTATGCCTTATAAACCGTAAGGAATTTTATAGCTGCAGAACAGTTCCATCATTACAGCTTCTTGGTGATGAGCAGGGCTGACACTGAGCTCTTCAAAGTTCCTGGCCTGTGGGCTCTTGAAGTGATGTGTTCATGGCTAGATTTTCTAATTAATAAAAGTAATATTCATGGTAAAAAGTCTACTAGGACAGACGGGTGTAGAGTGAAAGACACCCTTCCCTCTATCAGTTCTACTCCCCAGAGATGACTTCTGTTTACTTCTTGTGTAACCTTCCAGTAATTACCTAGACACATGGATACACACAGATGTGTACGTATATATGTATATATGCTGCATGTAATCGATTATATATGGGTCATAATTTTTTTCACCAAAAGCCCGAATGGCCAAGATCCAGGTAGTTTCTAGTATTTCGGTTATTAGATGCAACAGCAGAGTGAGCAGAGACACACTTCCACCTTGGTGCCCTGGATTTAAAACAAATGGTGAAAGCAGTGCCTAGCAGCTCGAGGCTTTCAGAATGGTCTCTCTTGCACTTGGCAGAATCTCTCCTCAAAAAGAATTATGTTGTTAATTCTGTGGTTTTCCACTACTCCACCCAGTTAAATTTAATCACACCATGTGACTTCCAGATAAAATGATGTGTGTGTCTGGAGGGAAGGGACCTGAGAAAGCTTCCCTTTTTTTAGATCCTAGAGAATACAGCAAAGCTCTCTTCCGAAGACCCTGCTTTCAGAGCCCTCCTGCCTGGGATGTTTTTATTTTGCAGCTCACTCTTTACTGTCCTTGGAAGAAGCTGTTGTCATTAATCGGGTTGCAGAGGGTGGCTATGTATTTTTTAAAATATGTCTTCCTACACACAAAAAAAGCCCAGCCAACTTTATTTTAAAAAGCAGCTAATCTACATGAATTCATACATCCCTTTGATAATGCTGTTTGGGCAGTGCATCATCAAACCATAACCAGATTTCTTTGCCTGTTGTTGATGACAAATGGGGTTTAGTTCTCTAGATAAAGCAAACACTTCAGACACCCTAAAGGGCGTATTTTGGGGTTAGAGCAGCTCCTCGGATTTCATGTTGCAGTGTGAAATCGTTTTTCTTACGGTTAAAAAAAATCCGCAGATTTGTGGGGTTTGGGTGCTTTTTAATGTTGCTGTTTTCCCAAAATGTTATGCATCAGACAGTTTAGAAAGCTAAATCTTCTATTTTAAATGCACTAGGGAGCCTTAAAGGAATCCTGTGGAGTTAAATGTTTTGTTCTGTTTTGTTTTAATGAGGGCTTTTTGGTCCTATAAACCCAAGAATCAGGTGTGGAAGGGATGTTGGGCCCAGCCCTCTTGAGGGCCTGAGTCCTTCCCTCAGGACTCCCAGATCAGTGGCCTCTCCCTCCTCCTCTTAATCAAAAGGCCTGCTTGGGCTCTTGCCACAGACCCAGCTCTTGCCGACAGGTGTAACACCCTTACATTGCCTGGCTCATGGGCTTTGGGCCCCACGTGCTGGCTGTCTTCTGTTTTGGGCTCTGAAATGCATGGTGAGTTGATTGCAGAGCTGTCCTCAGCCCCGGGAGCTCTGGCTGTTGGTGACTCCAATTCCCCTCCTGTCACTTGTCCCAATTCCTAACCCCCTCCCCCTCCCCCTCTGCACACTGAGAGCTCCGAGCTCCTCCCTTTGGTCTGGCTGCTGCCTGCTTTCCTGCCTATTTAGACTGTTTCTTCCTGAGAACCCCTGCCTTGTGGCTGTCTGTTAGCTTAGAGCAGCGCTTACAGATTGTGTCAAGAGGATTTGCTTCCAGGGGACATGACATTTTAAGGCTAGCAGTGAAACAAACCTGCCATATTGATTTTCTGTTGTGTCAAAAACTGAAGAAACAGGAGTGATGCCTGCTTAAAAACAAAAACAAACAGCAGCAGCAACAACAAAAACTCAGAACTATGTGGGTACAGGAAATCTTCCAGCCATCTTGTATGACGGCACGAAAGGACAACTGACGTGAAAACAATAACCTTGCAATGAGTCTTGACAATCCTGTTGAAGAGAAATGATTCTTTTTAAACCTTTCCAGTGCTTGGCTATAATCTAAAGGAAGTATTGCACTTCCAGTGCTCTGATTTTTTAATGAAGCTCATAAAACTGTCTCTAAATGTGAGACTGTCATACAGAGTGAAGTAAGTCAGAAAGAGAAAAACAAATATCGTATATTAACGCATGTATGTGGAACCTAGAAAAATGGTACAGATGAACCGGTTTGCAGGGCAGAAATAGAGACCCAGATGTAGAGAACAAACATATGGACACCAAGGGGGGAAAGCGGCGGGGGGGGTGGGTGGAGGTGGTGGTGGGATGAATTGGGAGATTGGGATTGACATGTATACACTAATATGTATAAAACAGATAAGTAATAAGAACCTGCTGTATAAAAAAATAAAATTTAAAAAAAAGAATCTTATTACAAATAACACACTGAGGTCTGTCATTTTCAAAGGGTTTTTCACATTTGATAAAACTGCATTTTAAATAATCTTCATTAAAAAAAAAAACTGTCTCTAAATGCAATGTGCTAAAAAGTTATATGTATTAAATTTAGCAAGTTTCTTTAAGAGTATGGAAAGAAAGGCCTTTTTTTCTTGGTTATGATTTCTGAATGCTAGTGATAATATTAGTCAGTCATAGTAATGCTATCCTTTTAATAGAACACTCTTTCCCCAAAGGCCTTCGAGGTCTACCCTCCTCCCTCCCATGAGGTAAATGATGTCACCGTCCCCACTTGGAAGAACAGGTCTGCAACTCAGAGTTTAAGTGACATGGGTTGGAATTAGAACCCAGGCATGTTGTTCCTTCCTGGAAACCCTTCTGTTTGGGTTTTACATGGTTTCCATGTATAGCTGCTGCTCCAGAAGGAGTTGGGCATCATTACTGCTTGGGAGGCAGACATCTATGTTGACCTGACCCAAGATGCATGCTTGGCTGCCGAAAGCCAGCTTTGTAAGTTTCCAGCATTTGGCTACAGTCTGCCGTACGGGAGGCTCCCCACCTGGATGGAGTATGGGCAGTGACTCGGTTTGGAATCCCACAGCCATCAAGGTGAGACTGAGAGGTTCGATCATCCTTGCTGAAACACCACTTGAGTCGGAGTGTTGGTCAGGATTCAGTCGAAGAAAGCAGAATCCACTCGAGCAAAATTCAGGAGGAAGGGATTCATTGTAGGATATGAAATGGCTTGAAGGCTTATGGAGAGTTCTGAAGACACAACTCTCTAGCGGAGGTTTCAGGAATGAGTGTCTCAACGCCACGCTAAGGAACTGGAGCACCAAGGAAGCTGCTGCTGCTTCCACGATCATCAAGCAGCTTCTCCACAACCACGTGGGGATGGCCATGATGGAGAGGCTCCCATGATCAGAACCATGCCACGCCGCTATGATCCAGGCCTGCAAACAGGTGTCTTGGTCCTGCCTCCTGGCAGCCATGGAGCTGGCACCTGGATGCTGGCACCTTGGCTAAAACTGTCACAGAAGAATCGGGTGCCTCCTGGACTTTGCTTGATGAGGAAAGAGCAGCAACTGCAGAAGTATGATCTCTGCCTCAGTTTTCTTTCCAAATTTCACAAAAGTACATCTGGTTGGCCAAACCTAACTCACACTTGGAACCTTCGCTGTAAGACATCTGGGGGATGTGGTTTTAGCTCTTCACCCCTGCAGGGCAGGTGGACACACTAGAAATTCTTGGAAACAAATCCGTCGTATATCCCCTAGGCCCGATGGTTAGTAGAAACGGACCTTGATTTCCAGAGTCAGCTGAAGAGTACAGAACTGAGGTTATAGCTAGAGCATGGAATGGCTGGGAATCTTTTTGGGGTTGTGTGTCGATGACCCCAGATAATAGGCAACAAAGAGTTAAGAGTAGCAAAAGGCCATGGGTTTGCCCTCTGGCTTCTGCTTAGCTTCTTTGGGATGGTTAAGCTATAGTTGCAGCATCCCAAGGGGGAGTTCTAGAGAACTCAACTCTCACTGGATGTTATTAGGGGAAACGATATGATAAAAATATATGATACATGTCTTAATTGCAGTCTTTACTATGCTAATGTATGTGACTTTCCAGATGGGGATGCAGCATGCAGGAGTTCCTCAAATTTATCTGGCCACAGGAAAGCCCCACTTTTAAAAGCTGCAGAAGTACTGTTTCCCAATATACGTGAGAAATGCTATTTCAAAGAGGAAGCCAAGGAGCAACTTGGAGGAAAGGTTTGTTTTATTTCCAAGGAATTGACCTTTTCAGTGACCTCGATCGGGCACATTTACCATTGAAATGATAGGATTTTCTATACTGAGGATAGCACTCTGCCCTTCAAGAAGGACTAAAAAAGAAGAGACACTGCCCAGTGAAATGAGCCTGTGTGGACAGAGGGTTCTCTTAGGAATCCACATGGCTTGAGAGTCATCCTTAGGGACCTCTAAGGAGGTAGCTTTGTAATCACTAGTAGAAGTTACAACAGTAACAAGGTATTATTAATCAGTTGTTGACCATATCTCGTGTGTTGATCTGTTATAGAAGCAGATGGTGTTACAGAAAAGGAACTGTGTTTAGCTCAAGGAAAACAAGGGCAGCAGGATAGGGAATTCATTCTCTGGTGAGAGTGTCCTGAGTGGAGGAGGGGACAGTGGGGGTGTGAGTGCAGGAGACTTCTGTGTGAGTGACAACCACAGCGGAGCAGAGCATGAAATGCATGAGGACAGGAGAAGGCAGACCCCTGCTTGGAAGGATTTGCAGCCATGACGGCAAAGGCCTAGAGATAGTGATGAGAATCGAACCAGTAGTCAGTAATCACCTTCCAAAAATCAGGTGCTGCAGAGGAAGGCAAGAGAAGACACCTTCAGAGATGAACTTAGATCATATAGTGCATCGTTCATTGATTTGATTTGATTTTTTAAATTTTATTGGACTATAGTGGATTTACTATGTTGTGTTAGTTTCAGATGTACAGCAAAGTGACTCAGTTATACATATGTCCACTCTTTTTTGGATTCTTTTCCCATATAGGCCATGAGAGTATCGAGTAGAGTTCCCTGTGCTGTACGGTAGGTCCTTATTAGTTATCTATACGTTCATTGATTTTAATTTTCTACCTTAACCATCTAACAAAGAGTTTGTGGCATGTGTGCGTCATTCTCAAGCAAATCTTTTTGAAGTTTGAGTTTAAGCGCTGAAACAGAGCACTGGCCATTTGAAAAAGCACTCAAATCTGGGTGTGCTCCTCTGTGTCTCAACACTAGGAACGCAATCAGACATGCCTTAAGTGGATTTATGTGCAGCCTTCCTGGGAACCAGGAAATGGGAGTTAGACGATTAAATTAGTTTGCTGAAAGGTGGGAATTATGTCTGTACAGAATCACAAGCATGTTTCTGACTCCCTAAGTTTTTCTGTGTTCTGACTGAGTGAACCTGAAGTTACGGGCTGGTTACCAGGGTCCTGTGTATACAAAGGCATCTCATGGTGTCGACTGCTTCTCCTCCTCCAGTTCCCGTCCAGAGGAGGATGGGCGTGGGAAGGGCATGAGCCGTGCAGTGGAGGGTATCACTACCCCTCCCGCCTGCTGTGTTCTTTGGACTCAAATCCCTCTGTGCTGATTACCTTATTGAAGCGCCTTTTGTTTTTCTCTGTAAGCACTTTATTAAATGGAGGTTTTACACTTATTACTAAATCCCAGCTTTTCCTAAAAACATGGCGTTCGGTGCTTACTGTCTATCCTAAGCAATTATCACACAGTCACCAGAGATTTCAATCCCCTCTCCATGTGTTCTAAAGTTCTCAGGGATAGTCTTAAATGACTATAAAAACTAAATTTTTGATAGTTATTATTCAGTCTTTTAAAGCTTTAATTATGGGAAATTTCAGTATCAAAAGTAGAGAGAATAGTGTAATAAATTCTCATGTCCCTATTCCTAGCTTAAGAGTTATGTGCTCATGCCTGGCCAGCCTTGTTTCCTCTCCCCCATTATTTTGAAACAAACAAAAAAAATCATAAAAATATTTTTGTTATTCTACCCTGATTTCTCTACTCTGTTTCTCAGTATTTTTATATAATTTTCTAAACATTGCAGCAATAAGGACTTTTAACTTTTTCAGATTTTGCCTTGAATATGTAAATGTACTCCAGATGGATCTGCAGGCATAAACAGAGTGGCACCCCTGCACAGGGTGCTGTGCTAGGTGTGGGAACGGGTCAGGTTTTGTTGGATGGCGGGGGAGTGAGGCAGCAGATGTGCCCACACTCAGGAGAAGCTGTGGGCTCTGCTCTGATAACCCTTGCAGTCCAGTTGGTCCTTGGGATGCAGGCTGACTGAGCGAGCACAGGTTAGGTGCCCAATGAGCATCTCTGTTCAGATGTGCTAGGGTGGCTCAGCAGAGCAAGGGACTGTGTGGTCTGGGAATTTGGGGATGAAGATTTTGAGGAGGGGCACAGAGCATGGATTGGGTTGGATATTGCTATCAGCACGATTCTGACTACAGGAATTTGTTGGGAGCCCACTGGGCGACTAAATTAGGAATCGTCAGACTGAAGCGTGGCTGCCAGACCACAGGAAGCTCAGCCCAAGTTGTACCACAAGAGCTCTTTGGCTCCATCACTATGTCTGAGGCTGGCCATTGCTGCTGGATGCCTCCTCTAGGGTTGCATCCTAAACTGTCCCTACGTCTTTGTCACCCCTCAAGTTTCCAAGTCCCGATGAGACCGTCTGATTGGAGGAGTAGGTCACACACCAGAACGGTGGCTGCCCGGGGTCGGGGCTGGGGGAGACAGGAACAGGTATTTGTCACCTTTAGCTTCTCTAGAAGACATGGGCTCTGCCTTCCAGCAAGAAGCATGCAGTGAGGGGTCTTCCCAGACATAAAGGGGTTTTAGATCCTAAGCGCCCAAAAAGATAAGGGTCCACTCTGAACATCCCCGTCATCTTAGACTATTTCCTCTCCATTGTTTTCAGCACAGACAAGGTCTTCGTTTTCCTTAAAAAAGCCATTTGCGTCTGTTGCTCCCGGTTTCCCATCCCCATGGCAACTGCGAGCGCCCAGGTGCCCCAGAGCATCTCCTGTGCAGTTTTCCTGCTTCTAGTCGCTCCCACCTCCATTCCTGCCTACATAGTGCTGCTGCCACTGCTTTCATCTCCA
Source organism: Balaenoptera ricei (assembly GCF_028023285.1). Classification (NCBI taxonomy): domain Eukaryota; kingdom Metazoa; phylum Chordata; class Mammalia; order Artiodactyla; family Balaenopteridae; genus Balaenoptera; species Balaenoptera ricei. Next base: position 64,808,435 of record NC_082651.1, on the reverse strand, counting down.
CCAAAACAGCACGGCAGCTCAAAACATCTTTGATATCCTCCTGTTGCCTGGAAGACAAAGGCTAACTTTTTACACTGGCCCTGCCTTCCACTAGTTGACACCTGGTCTCCATTTTCAGCCTTATCTGTCATTCCAGAAACCCTCGTCTCTGGCTAAGCAGGTCCCCAGGCACACGCTGTGCCTCGCCAGCTCCGTGCGTTGCTCATCGGTAGCTCTGTTGCTTGGAGGCCCTCCCCTCTCCTAACAGAATCCTTGTTCTGCTCACGTTCTGCTGACCTCCCTGGAGAGAGGTGACTGCTTTCTTTCACTCCTGTGGCACGTGTGTGCCTTGCTCTGAGGCCCTTTCGGCCCTGGCATCTGTCTATGTAGACCTGCTGCACGTCTGCGTGTTTCTCTCCTGTGCCAGCACAGGGCTGGGCATACGGGAGCTCACTAGATATTTGAGGTTTCCTTTTTTCATAGAAGGAGAGAACAGGGAGGGAATTAGAAATAGGGACGGTTAAATGCAAAATACAGAGGTAGAAATGCTGAAGTCAGAAGTTGAGGTCAGCAGGCTGAGGAGTTGAGGACGGAGGCAAGCCGGAGTGGGAGGCGAGTTTGGGAAGATGGAGTGGTTGGTTAGGCATTTGCTCTGTGGTGTAAACCAGATGGAGACACTTCGGTTCTATGCTCCCAGGTGTACGAGTGCTCACTTGGTTTAAAAGGATGGTCTGGAGGTGGCCAACAGTCAAACAGCAAGGATTTCTGGAGACTCGAGCGCGTGTCTGTGTAAATAGCAGTAAGAGTGGCAGGTGCTGGAGCAGCCTTGGCTGCTGATGGGGTATGGATTTCCCGGCACACACTGATGGCAGATGGATTGTCCTCACAGCTTGCACCCGCGTGGCACTTTGATGTGTATCCTTGTGCGCTTTGCAGGAAGAGGGAGCAGAAATGTGTAACAGTCAGGGATGCACCCCCTGGGGTTGCTCCTGACTGAGGACTTCTCTAGGGCAGCATCCCCAGACGGCTCAGGGCATCACTGTGCAAGTCAGCCTGGGCCTCCTGCCCATTATCCCGTCAGCCTTGTTCAGCTGTTCAGAGAAATGTTGCAAGGGGCCCCCGATTTGGGCCTACTGTTTGCCTCTCTGCAGGGTTCACAGAACCCTGAAGGCCATGTCTACAGATTCAAGTACAAAAGAATGAGAAGGGAGAGTTGGGAAGGGTTGGGGCACCTGGAGGGTGTTCAGCTGGACAGTTTGGCGGAAACAAAGAAGGAAGTGACCTGTGCCTTGAGAGACTGTGTGGAGAGTTGGTGATAGGAGGGAACGCCCCATGAAGATGACCACTGTCTGGCAGGGTCAGCGTGCTGGGGACTCTCAGGAAAGGCTGGCCGTCGGGGTCAGCCTCTCTCCCCGTCATCACAGCCTGGCTCACGTCCTGCTCGGAGCCTCCCTAAGTGCCATCTCCTCCCACTGCTGTTGGGACACTCATCGATCCTGCTGCAAACACTCGCTTGGATTGTAGGTTGCTTTTCTATTGAACAGCTAGGCTGGAGCTCTGAGCCCGGGGCTGGTTTGTTCTGTATAGACCCTAGGGCCCTTAGCACTGCCCTGAGCAGCAGTGGGAGACCACCAGAGGGGCTGGGGCTCTAGGGCCATAATCCTTCCTCCCTGCTTCTCGGTGAAGGACTTCCAACCTAAGTCTGCGCATTTGTAAAATAGATAAAAACATATCTCAGATTAAAGAGGTAACATGTGTGATGTCCCCGGACATAGCTGGCACTCAGCATCCAGCAAACACAGTCTGGATGGCCACCCTCCCATATCCTGCAGCCCATACATGTTGCCACACAGGATCGGTATGTTATAGTTGTTTCATCAATACATGTCTGTAGATTAAAGGTGATGAGAGTTGTCGTGATACCAGTTGTGAAGGTCTCCTTTAGAGCTCAGCTTTTAACCTGCAAGCATTCAGAACTAGAACTGCTGAGGGGAATCCTGGAACTTGTCTTACTGAGAGTGATTAAAGAAACAGGTTGTTTGATAAAGGAAGATTAAGGCAACTAATTGCTGAGCAATGAATGTCTGGCTAATGCCAGATAGAGACATCTTAAGAGAGAGGAAGTTAAGCATCCAATAAAGGGAACAATAAAAATGAATAGAGGAAACTTAAGGGGAGAAATAGATGAATGCCTTGGAGTGAGAAAGTGTTATAGTAACACCCAAGGATCTTCTAAGGGGAGGTAGCCTGGCAGTATGTCTGGGAGGGCAGATTTCTGCAAGTTACTCAGAGCATCTGAGCTGAAGTTTCCTTAACCCTAGAATGGGAGTAATAATGCCATTTCGCAGAGTTGATGTGAAAATGAGATTAAAAAATTTTTTAATCAAGTTTTATTGAAATATGTACGTATAATAAAATTTACCAATTTTAAGTGTAAATTTGATGAGTTTTGACAAATGTATACAATCATCTAGTCACCACCACAATCATGATGTCGACATTGCCATCATCCTCAAAGTTCCCTTATGCCCCTTGGCAGTCAGTTCCCTCATTTCACCTCTGGCCACTGGCAATCGGTTATCTGCTTTATGAATCTAAAGCTTTACATTTTCTAGGATTTCATAAAAATGGCATCGTAGACAACATATTCTCTTGTGGCTGGCTTCCTTTACTTATGAAGTTTTAAGAGTCATTCTCGTTGCACGTAGTCTGCTCCATTTGGTGAAGACGGGATTTGACAGCGTATGTGAAACACTCGCCGTGTTGCCTGGCACACAGGAGTCCCCTTCCATTTCCCTCTAAAAAAAAAAATGTTCATTTTAAAAGTGAGCTCATCAGTCTCATCTATCCTTCTATCTCTCCCTGGGTAAACTAGGGACTTAGACAGAGGTGCTTGTTGAGGACATTAGTTGTAAGGGTTTGGCCGCAGGCTGAGGAGAATGTCTGCTGAGAAATGAAATTTTTTCCAGGACAAATGGTGTTGATCAGATACATTTTCACCAGTTGATTTCTGTTTTTTTCACTCATGGTCACTAGGTGTGCTCCCCTGGAACACAGACAGCCACAGTAACAGTAGCTCCTAGCAAGGGTGAGCCTGATGCCGGTAATACTAACTCTGGGAAATTTCAAACAATAGAAGAGGGACTTTCTCTTTTAAAAAAAAAAAAAAAGCTCTTGCTCTACAGAGGTCTGGCTGTCACTTTGCACCCTGATGTCATTTGGCTGGACCCTAGACTGTGGGGATAAATGGTACAGCCAACTAAGGCAAGACAGTTGTGTGATGATTTTAGAAGGACTAACAGGACACCAGGAAAAGCCTAATTCATTCTTTACTTCTCTAGTTTGGCTAGGGGAAAAAAATGCTTTTCTGAGTTTATGCAAAGTGATCATGTTTTATTCATCATTTGGTCGAAGTCACTCTTGAGGCATGCAGGGTTGATGATGTCAGCTTTTCCATCTCAGCCGAGTCAAATTTGAGCCCTTCGGTATCTGTGTTAGGGGCTGGGGAAACCAAGCAGAAGAGGGCATGGTGCCCATCCCAGTGTATTAGGAAAGCAAGAATCATCTCAGCAAGGTGAGATCTGCTCAGGTGTAGAGGAAGTGCTGTGGGACCACAGAGGGAGGAGACACGAATACAGAAGGGTGAGGGGCACGGGCTGGGGGTTCCAGAGGAGCTGGTGTTTGGGCTGTGGTTGCGGCTCACTGAGGAAGGTGGAGGAGGGCGCTTCAGGCAGAGTCCCAGCTCTTTACGATTCTTGTCCTGGACGTGCCTAAACCAGGGCGGTCATCCACGAAGGAGCATGTGTTACCTTGGTGTTGCCCCTGCACGGTGGGTGTGGGAGGATCTGGGTTCTGGTTCTCACCTTCGACCTGGCTCTGTTACCTTGTCCAAGTCGCTTAACCTCTTTCAGGGGCACATAGCTCTTTGTAGGTTGGTTCAGTGGTCCTAGTCATCCCCAACCTGCCTATAGGTGGTCTGTATAGGCTCCAGGGGAAGAAATTTGAAGTCCTGGGCTTTAAGTGGCCATGGCTAAGAGAGAGCTCTTTGTTCCATCCTCTCTCCTGGAAGTTTCATCTCCCAGTCCTCCTACAAGGATGATATGACCACCTGAATGCCTGGTTTTCCCTTTCAGCCTTTTTTCTGCATTTCCCTTCCTTGGCTTTTTATAGATTGGATTTACCTATTTGAATCAGGTAATTAGTTTTGTTTTTTTGTAAATAGCATAATGTAAATATTTTCCTTTTTAAGACAAGAGACAATTTTGAGTCAATATACCCCCATCAAAGGAGTGAAGTACACAAATACTTTTATTTGAATGGATTATAGAGAAAATATATGCAGTTGGTAAATAATCCTGAGATAAAATATATACGTGTTCCTAAAACCCAGAGGTAACCTGCTTGTGATTCAGAGCGTCATGTGCGGCTTTTAAAATCAGGGGTGTATGAGGAAAAAATAATGACCATTAATAACTGGATTGGTGGTTTCATTAAATATAATATGTCCTTTGAAATAGCTAAACTTGTATTAAGTATGCACTCAAATAGAGAACTGTCCACTCTTTAGTTCAAGAAGAAGTATAGGCATTAGTGTCTGGCTTATCCATCTATCCATTCATCCATCCCCTAGACTCTTATTTCATGGAAGGTGATACCTTCAGACCATTTGTAGGACATTGCTTTTCCTCATAACACAGCTCGGGAATTGCTGTTCAAGGCAGTGTGCCAGTGGGTCTGATGAATCAAGGCTCCTCTTTTTAGTCAGGCTGCCCATTTTGGTCCATGCTCACAGAAATAAGTCATTTGATGGTTTTTATTTTATATTTTTATTTTTAAAAACCTGAGGAAAGTTTACATAGGTCAAAGGGATGAATGAATAGCTAGTGTTACAGAAGATAACGCAATTGAGGATCGTTAGAGGATAAATGGCATTTTTGCCCAAGGTAACTGCCAAATGTCGAGTGGTGTACAGGAGATGGTGCCACATTTTCTGCAACTGCATTTGGTGCCTTTCATGGCAAAGCTGATCTGTCTTCTCTCTTGGGTGGTCAGGCTGAAGAAAGAGGAGTCAAAGTCAGTTCAGTGGTGACTTAGATGGAGGGAACGTTGCAATATGGTGTATGGTTTGAGAGGAAAGCTTCCCCAGCCACCCAAATATCTTTTTTTTGGTCTGCCAGCTGCCAGAAACTCCATCACTGGAGATTCAATTCTTTGAGTTAAGAATTGGCTTTTAATTGGCTGGCCAGAGTTTGGTGAGAGGGACACCCTGATAAACTGTTGGGAAGATATAAATTTTCCCAGTCTTTGGTATAATTTGTCAGTGTGTATGGCACTCATTTAAGAAGTATATACCTTTTCTTATCCAGCAGTTCCACGTTTACCAATTTATGCTAAGGACACAGCCAACAAGCACACAAAAAGCACATGGACAGTTTCCCACGGCAGCCTTGTTAATGATAAAGACAACTGACAATAGCCTAAATCACTTATTTAAAAAAAAAAAAGGATTGCTTAAATATATTTTGATATACTTAATAAAATACTATGTGGCTATTCCAAATACTGTTGTAATTTTAACGTTAATGACTTGAAATAGAGTTCAGTATTGTTAAATGGCAAAAAGCAGATTCTAAGTAATATGAGCTCATTTTTGTAAGAAAAATAAACAGCACCAAAAAACACACACAAGTAGGAAACATGAAAAGTTATATCAAAATGATAAAATTAGTTATCTGGATGAGAATGAGTAATTTAAAAATTTTGTCTTTGTTTTTACCTATATTTAAAATTTTAGTAAAATAAGCATAGATTAATAGTATAAAAAAGTTTTTTTAAAGGTAAACCTTCTTAAAGTATATATATTTCCTAAGTGATGGAAAACTGTATTAGGTACCTGTTGATGCAGAACAAATTACCCCTGAAATTTAGCTGCTTTATATAATAAACATTAGCTTGCAGTTTTTGTGGGTCAGGAATTCCAGAGGAGCTTAACTTTGTGGTTCTGGCTCAAGGACTCTCATGAGGCTGCAGTCAGTCTTCTGTCTGGTAGTAAAGTCATCCAAAGGTTTCACTGGAGTTGGAGGATCCACTTCCAAAATGATTCTCTCGTATGGCTGTTGGCAGGAGGCCTCAGTCTTGCTATGTGAGTCTGTTCATAGAGGTACTTGAGTGTCCTTACAACATGGCAGCTGGCTTCCTCCACAGAGAGTGATTGGAGAGAGCAAGGATGAAGCCACAGTGGCTCTTATGACCTAGTCTCTGAAATCACGCATCATCACTTCACCTTTTTTATTCCTTAGAGGCAAGATACTAAGTCCAGCCCATGCTCAAAGGGAGGGGAATTAAGCTCCACCTCTTGAAGAGAGGAACATGAAAGAATTTGTAGACATATATTCATACAATCACAAACATGAAGTCATTTGCGATCATTAACACATCAGCATGGTTAGGATCTATCCACTAGGAGCCGTCTTTCCTCTCAGTGGGTAATTGAGAAGAGTCCTAAAGGGGTGAGAGTTTTGGTTTTGAGATTAATATGTGCTTGGTAATGTTTAAGGAACAGAAAGCCACTCACCAAAAGAGGACTGGGTTTTTCGAGCCTAGAGACTTGGTTCTACCACACATTGCTCGCATACCTTTGGTAAATCAGGTGTCTACTCGGTTTTTCCTATTAGGTTGTGCTGGGGGTCAAATAAACTAATGCAGTTGAGAGCCCTATGGAAACTGTAAAGCAGTAAAAGAAGCTGGCTCTTGCTGACACTATTACCCCCACTATTGTTATTGTTGGAAAGGGGTACCCGTGTGAGAGTCAGGGAAGAGTGGGACACAGACATGGATTAGGGAGTAGAGAAAGGGAATTGAAAACCATTCTAGCCAGATGAGTATTTCCTAGGGCTGGAGAAGGCCTGTCTCGACCATGAACTCACATGAGGCCATGACAGTTATAGGGATTTCTGTGAAGGAGTGCCGTGTTGGGTCCTTACAGAACACAAAACCTAGTCCATGAGAAAGGCGACTACCAGGGTAGAATGTGTCAAGAAGACAACATTCTCCAGTCTCTGGGATCAGAAAGTCCTCACTCTTCTTAGATTGGTGTCGTGCATTCATTCATTGTTTCAGGAACTGTGTATTCATTCCCAGCTGGGTGCCAAGCCCTGTGCTAAGGGCCAGGGAGATACAGTTAAACTGGCCACAGCTTTTTCTCCCCAGCATCCAAATCCAGCCGGAAAGGCTGATGTGCAAACATTTTGAAAAGTTGAAGACTAAGCCTTGGCTGGTGGCCTCATTCCCCAAGCCTGGATTTGAGTTTCAGGAAATAGTTTTCTCAGATGGCCTTATTCTTTCAGAGGTCACATAGCTCTGAAAATTTTATGTCTTTGGAGATTAAACCCTTTTCCCTCCACTGATGTTTATAGGCTCTTGGAGTGTTGGGCAAAGATAAAGCCAGCCAATTGCATTCAGATGGCTGTAATTTCCACTCCTCCTTCCTTCCAAGTCTTAATGGCCAACACCACACAGTTTCCAAAGGCCCTTTCATGCTCTTCCAGAAATGGCAGGGCCTGTAGTTAGTGCTGCACAGAGCAGCTCCTGCCTGAGATTCCGCTTGCTGTCAGCTGGGGCTCTCTGCAGAAAAGGTTGACACCAGTATGGTGAGAAAGCTACCCAGTAGTTCTCTTTTCTTTTACTTGCTTATATTTCTACTGGGAGGTACTCTAAATATTCAGAAATAATCCTTGTTCTGTGAGCCTAGGCTGAACTGTGAAAGGTAAATTATTTTTATTTAGCTGTTCATGACTTCTGACTGTGCCTTAGGTGGTAAACCAAGTCAAAGTTTTTTCTCATTAGAACCATTAATCTATAACAGACCTAACTGGGAACTGTTGCTTCAGATAAATTCAATTAGCAAAAACAAAAACAAAAAACAAAAAAACAAATCCCAAAACAAAAAACAAGCCAGAAAATAACAAATGTTGATGAGAATGTGGAGAAATTGGAACCCCTTGTGCACTGTTGGCAGGAATGTAAAATGGTGCAGCCATTATGGAAAACAATATGGCGGTTCCTCAAAAAATTAAACATAGAATTACCATATGATTCAGAAATTCTGCTCTTGGGTGTATACTCCAAAAAACTGAAAGCAGGGACTCAAACAAATATTTGTACACCAGTGTTCAGTGCAGTATTATTCATGATAGCCAAAAGGTGGAAACAACTCAAATGCCCATTGATAGATGAATGGATTAACAAAATGTGGTATATCCATACAATGGAATTCTGACACATGCTACAACATGGCCAAATCTTGTATGATTCCACTTATATGAGGTCCTAGAGTAGTCAAATTCGTAGGGACAGAAAGTAGAATAATGGTTGCTAGGGGATGGGGGAGGTGAGGTTGAAGGGGTTAGCATTTAATTGTACAGAGTTTCAGTTTGGGAATATGAAATGGATGGTGGTGATAGTTGCACTGCCATCACCAGCCCTGAATGAGGCTCTGAGGATACAACATTGAGCCACGCAGAGGACCTGACTGCAAGGAGATCTTTTAGATTATTTTCTACTGATGGGGGATGGACGATAAACATTTAAAGCATGAGGAAGGTAATACAGGTACTATAAGGACTTTGAGAAACATAAAATCAGGAGTGAATGTGGTAGAGAGCTGTCTCGTACTTGTGTGTGGGGTGGGGTGGGGGGGCTTCAGCTGGGGTGGCCCCGGGAAGGACTCTGAAGAGTTGATATTTGGGCTAAGTCCTGAATGATGAGAAATGATTTGATCAAACTACTGAATATATCTGGACCCCATTTTACCTGAAATTTCATTGAGATTTCTGAGATACAGAAATGGCTACAAAATCCAAAATTTACTATGAATTGTGCTTGCAAAACAAGAGTGTCTGTGTTGCTATTCCTAATTGATTGCTTGAGGATTGAGATGGGGACAAAGAAGGCATTAGCAGTCTAGAATGTTACAGTGTTTTTTACCAAATACCAAGTGCTCAGACCTGGCAGTGTTTTCACCCAGGAAATGTGATAGCTGGTTCACATATTTTTCCAGGAACTGAATCCAATGAAGTTTGCCATGGGCCTTCTTGGAAAGCCTTTTATGCTTTTTAGAAAATCACTGATTTACAAAAATCAGTTTATTACTGATATTTTTATCACTTGTTATCATTCAAAAGGAGATAAGTCTATTTCACCTTGGAAACCAGGGCTATTTATTTAAAGCTTTGAGTGTGGAGTTTGAAATTTTTTGTATAATTTGTATACAAATTATGGCTTGAGATGGAAAGAAATATGCTTCTGGGACAATGAAGTGTGTGCACAGTTGATTTGTATGATGTGTTTAGATTTCCGATTATGTATTTTAGAGACTCCCCTGTTGTTGCCCAGATTTTTCTTTTTAAATCAGAGTCTCAGCGTAGAAGATGAGAACTCCATGAAGACTATGGAAATGCAGTGGAATTGTTAGAAATCTGCATTGCACAGGCCTTGATTCATGATGGAGCTCACAGCGCAATGTCTGTAAAACCCTGAAGCCCTGCCAGGCACATTAAATAAAAGAGTCCTGTGACTTCACTGCTGGAGAGTAGGTCATTTTGCAATCTGTTCTTTTTTATCAGAGTACATGGCCATCTTTGCCTTAGGATAGTGAAATGGTATTTCCCAGGATGGAAGAATTGAAATCATTTGAATTTCAAAGCTGCAGATCCTATCATATTTGGGAATTTTGACCTATAAACTAATTGGGGAATTATTTGACCCTCATGGAAATCTCTGGTCTTTGCAGGTCTTTCCCTCCTCCATTGGTTTGGGTTGGAGTTAGGGTGTCTGCTGGGGGGTGGTGACTGATGCGAGGGGGCACACAATGCATGGCTCAGAAGGCAACTCTGAGGTTAAGCTTTTCACCTTTCCTGGCGCACAAGAGAAGCCAGCTCGTGACTCTTTTAGGAAAACCATCCCTTGTTTCTGAAACCTGTAACGATTAGAACACGGGGGCATGAAGAGACATACTTCTGTCAAAAAGCATTTACCAAAGGCCTACTGGATGCCCGGCCCGTCTTGCAATAAGGGGCTATGGTGAAGCAGGAAAAGTGTCACCCCAAGTAGCTTCAAGCCTGGTTGAGGAGCCAACATATAAAGAATCAGAAAACAATAGCTAAAGAATCAAATCAACATACTTGGATTAATGTCCTGAGGGCATGGGATGTGTGAATTGGTGTGCTGGGAATAATTGCTGAATGAAAAGTCAGAGAAACAAAGAAGGAAGTGGTCAGTGTGGCTGGAGAGGCCAGGAGGTCAGGGAGGCTTCACGGAGCAGGTGGAGCTTGGGTGGGCCTTGAAGGAAGATGGTGACAGAAGGGGTCTTGGATCAGGGACAGGAACACTTCTAAAGAACCCAGAGCCCCAGACCTAAACTAGGGTATAGAAAGAAATACTATCTAAAGGGTTAGTTTTGTTTGAAAAACATTCACCTGTTTCTAGCATCCCAGTTGTTATCTGTAGGGTTAAGAGGCATTAGATGGGGGCAGTGGCAGCCCGTGTGCTCTGTGGTCGAGTAAGTTTGGATCGTGCTGGAATAAGCAGCTCAGAGTTTCCCCTGCAAGACTCCTCAGGCCTTTCGTACACTGATGTCCACAGTGACTTTCCCAGATGGGCATAGACAGCGTGCAGTTTCCTGCTTATTCAGCCACAGAACCATGTTTTTTCCAGGAGGATCCTGTGGGAATAGAGTTCCAAAAAGTATAATTGAGTTGGGGAAATGCTAGCCTAAATGATTTTATTTCAATGTGTTTTTTAGTGCAAGTCACTAGCAATAGAGCCATGTTTTCAGTGGTCTGAAAGCCCAAGGGGATTGATTGGAAGGAAGTTAGAGGGACTTCATTTAAAGAAACCAGTGAATGTGAGTGGTCCTCCAGGAGAGCTCAGACTGGAGTAAAATACCCTGGGGCCATCTTAATTCAGAAGTTATTCCTCAGTATATTGAGACACTTAACATTGGCTTTAAAAAAAATACTATTTTTGTTAATATCCTTCCTTCTCTTGAAATACGGGGAAGGATTTTGCATCAACAGTACAGCCTCACCATGGGGACAGAACCCTGGGTCACAGCAGGTGGGGCCGTTAGTGAAGGTACAACTCAGAGCCGGCAGGACTGGAGTTGCAGAAAAAAATACAGGCTGCCCAGTCACGCTGAACTTCACATCAACTCTGCATCATTTTCAATATTAACTATGTCCCAGATAGTGCACTGGACATACTAAGACAAAGTATTCATTGTTTATCTGAAATTGAAATTTAACTGGACATCATGTGCTTTTGTTTTCTAAATCTGACACCCTTGCACAGAATGCTTGGGAAACCTAGACATGTGGACCAGAAAGTGACTTAAAATGTAAAGGCAAGGTAGCACGGATCTATTACGAGTTCTTGAGAGCCTGGGTCCTTCTCCTGGGAGATGGGTCACTACATCCTCAAGTTCCCTCTCCACTCCCATTCACTTTTATTACATCTCCCTCAGTTTGGGAGAGTTTATATACGAGAGGCTGCAACCTGGATAGTATTTTATTTGGCTCACACACTTTTAAAAACAAACAAATGTAAGGTCCAAAACTTCACCTTTGGGTAAAAAAAGGCACAGATTTTCAGCTTCTTTGGAAAATGCAAAAAGCATATAGCTTCATAGAAGGAAGCCAGTTGTATCTGAACCTAGAAATCTTGAACCCAGAAGGACTACAAATTTCCTGCCTGCAGTGAACACAGTGAGGGCTGGCCCAGTGTAGTCCAGGGCAAATGTCAGGGTGGGGGAGAAGAGAAGAAGATAGGGTTTCTGAATACCCCACCCTCCCGGTTTGGAATTTAAAATGTAATTGAGGACACCGAATAACCTCACATGTGAAAATAAAGCAATGGTTTAAAAATTTATCTTTGTATTGACTCGAGATGAGAGTTTTGCAAGGGAGAGATGGGCTTGTTTGGGGTACGGGAGGTTCCGGGTGTTCTTTCCCTGCCAAGAGGTGAAATGTCTTAGCTCCACACTCGGTGATGATTACTAAGTGGCCAGGGCTTACCAGCGGGCTCTGCTCAGGGATCTCATAGGGAGGAAAAAGAATCAAGCTAATCTCTTTGTGGAAAAAGTCTCCCTGTGTCCTGCTGGGGGGCTGGACCGCCCGTCCCATCTGCATTCTTCTTTTCAATGACTCACCCCTCTCCTCTCTGCCCCAGAAGCTCACCTTTCCCCCAGCCCTGCACGGGACATGCTCCTGAGAGCAGGGACTTGGGGGGAGCATGGGGGCAGCCCCTGTGCTGTGAATGTGTCCGCCGATCCTGGCGGAGGAGTCAGGGTGCTGGGGAGCTGGGCCGTGGGGGCTGTGTTTGAGAGCAGGGCTTGGCGCTTCTGCTGACCGTTGTACAGACACTGGCAGGGACTCTAAGGTGCCTCTGCGGGCATTGTGGCACAGAGGATCACTGGCTGCCACCAAAGTAAATCACACCACGGGCGCTTGCTGTATCCTATGGCAACAGTAGCTCCTTGTTAATTCAGTGATGCTGGAGGCAGGCAGTATTACAGGCTACTTCACATTGGCTGGGCAAAACCAATGTGAGCCCAGGTCATGAGCATCCTTGATTTATGGCCAAGCCCCAGGAACCTCTTTGCTTCCTCTCCAACATCCCTGCTACCCCTCCCCCCAGCTCCCCAGTTTTGGAATTTGGTAGTGGGAGGAGAGGGAAGCTCCAATAAAATGTTATTCCAGAGGTCAAGCAGAACCCTGAATAATGAGTCCATTAAACTCCACAATCAATATCCAGCTTCTAAACATTATGTATATTGATGAGCTTATTGCTAGGAGACTAGTGCTGAGGGACTTGGAATCCATTTTACTGGGACCAAATTGGTTGTTGATGGGCTATAGTAGACTGTGACTTTAATAATCAGCTAAAAACATCCTGCCATCCAGTAAAACACAGCTTCAGCACATCAGAGACCTCGTGTACTTTCCTGAAAGCCAGGCAGAGCAGGGCTTTCACTGGGCCCTGCATCATGGCCCTGCGGGCTCTTCCTAAGGGACAGATGGGCTGACCAGGGCCCTGCTGAAGCCTTCACTGGTGCTGGGATGAACAGAGGGAGACAGGCAGGGAGGGTGGAGGCAAGGGGGTAAGCCTTTCAGCTGTGATATGAAAACACGATGTGTGCTTCATGAAGGGTGCGTGAGGACTGGCTCTTGGCCCTTGTGGTCAGTGCACACACATGCCGACCTGAACTGCTGACCCAGCTCTGTTCTCGGGACACACAGGTCACAAACTGAGTGAGCTGTGGTTCCCACAGTGGGAAAGAGTTCCCTTTACGGTCTTTTTATCCAAGAGGCTCAGTAGGAGGAAGGCTGTGTTTGTGTGCAGTATGGTGTTTGAGTGTGTGTGTACGCACGGGTGTGTGCAGGGGGGGTGCTTTCAGTGAAGCACTTCAGCCTTCCTTCCCCACCCACACTTCCCAGGTATGGAGCATGACATGGTTTCCCGGAACACACTGGAATCTAATATAAATTCTCCTCTTAATTAGCTGGGCCAGAGCTGGTCAGATGGTCACTAAGGCCAAGTTGAAGAGTCTCGAGCTCCTGGCCTGTCGGGCATCTCCTGCTCCTTTGGACTTCTGCTGGGTATAGAGATGCTGAGTTTGGGGGTCTAGTGCTGCGTATAGGGCATAGCTTGGGCCAGGACACTGTCAAGTTTTGGAGAACAGGTTTCTGGAGGCAGGAAGTTGCAGGTAATTAGGTTAGTTAAGCCCTTACAGCTCTCCAGCTGGGGAACTGCTCTGAGATACTCTGGAGATTTAAAATTGTGCATTTACTAAAACAAAGCCCAAACATCCACAGTTAAACCAAGGTGAGCCCCTTCTCCCTGTGGTGCTGTGCACTGCTCCGCTCGGTTTGAGTCGGGGGAGGGTTTTAGGGTTTCCCACGTTCTCTCTGAATATCTTTCATCTGATTCTGAACACAGGCCGGGCTGGTGTGACCCCGGGTTATTCCTCAGTCCTACCCTCTGCCGGGGCGTGGTGGGCAGCTGCTTCTGCCTCAGCAGGGTGCTGTGTTCCTCCACGTGTCCCCGGGTTAAGGGGCGGCGGGAGCAGGGGCCGTGATCTGTTGCCGCTGGCCCACCGCCCTCTGTCAGGCAGGAGCTCTGGGTGTCAGTGTTCCAGCAGCTTCTGAGATGCCTGGCTGGGTGTGCAAGGCCTGCTGAGGCCAGGGCTGGGGGAATGGGGTGGGGGAAGGGAGCAGCACTGTTGGAGATTGGTTCCCCCGCTTGGCTGGGCCAGTGTTCGGCAGGGGGTCTGCCTGGAGGGCTGCACTGGGCTTCTCATCAGTCCAGGCCCAGAGGACCTGGTGGGGGTCCTGGGTGGATGAGGGCGCACAGATGGCATCCCTCTCACGCCCCCTGTGGGCACCGTGCTGGGTGGTGCCCCTGGTCAGCTCCAGAACCAGGGAGGGGAGGGGTAGGTGTGGCGAAGAGGGGAGAAAGGCAGTCAGAGGGGCCCCGAGTGCATTAAATTGCTGAAGAGCAAAGGTTAAAACCCTTGAAGTGATTGGATCAGCAATGGAGGAGGAAGCGGGAGAGAAGAAAATTGAGTCTTAAGTATCACGGAGCATCTGACTGGGAGTGAAAGGGTTTTAAGTTGGCAAAAGGGAGAAATGAATTGGCCCCTGTTGAGCTACTTTCAGGAATTAGAGGCAGACCGACTGGATATTGAGGAAACATTTGAATGTACTGGATTATGTTTGGTTTCAGAGGCTAAGAATGTCTGAGGCCCTTCTGTGTTTTCTGAAGAGCTTCTGGGGTTACTCTCCTGCAGAATTAGGAAAAAATCAGACTGGACTGGATTTATCCCTGGCGGGAAGGTAACCACGGTAGAATGCATTTCCCGCTTGTCCTACTAGACTTTCCCTGCTGTGGAGGTGGCACTCGAGGGTGTGGCTGACTCTTGTCATGCACACGCCTTGTGTTTTCCCCCAAAGCCAGTCTGCATGGCCTTGATTGCATCACGAACTGTTCTATCCTGGAGAAGGAGCAGCGGCCTAGGGCAAGTGGGAAGCTTGGTTCCGAGGCCCAGATCTGCCCTGGGCCTGCTCCCAAGGCTGAGCAGAGCAGATCTGAGCCTGCTTGCGTCCCGGCATCGCTCTGGCACTTCCCCACTTGGGTGACCATCAGCAAACTCCTTGCCTCTCTGGGTCCCTGGGCCTCATCCTAAACTGGGCACACTGGTAGTATCTGCTTCTAGCCTTGTGCCGATTAGATGGGTTAGGATTTATAGAGTGCTGAGAACAGTGCCTGGCATCTATATTAATAAAGAAAACATTGTCCAAAATGATCTCACGTCTCTCCCAGTTTTCACTTCTGTAATTCTGTTTCATCTTCTAATCTCTAAGGTGTGATTATCACCTTATTTTGGGGATAGGAAAAGCACAAGGAGACTTTGGGTACATTTTCTGAGTGCAGGTGGTTGGTTAATGGATGGAAAACTAAGAACTGGGTTCAGAAGGGGAAGGAATTGCATTAGAGTTGAGGGGCCCCGACTGTTCTCCATTCCCCAGTCTTGTCATTGGCCCTAGGGGCCCGCTTCTCAGGCACAGGATGAAGATGATAAAGCAAGTCCTAGGCATTGGGAAGAAACAGTGCTGAGGAGGCAGCCGGGCCCCTGGCCATGGGAGGAGGCTGGCAGGCCAGTTGCTGCACAGCCTGGAGGGAGGAGGGAAGGGGAGGGCTCCAGGGTCTCGGTGTGAAAGCTCAGAGCACAGCCTACTTCTGAGTGCTAAGGAAGTGTGACCGGAAGTGGCCACTCCAGCCACTCATGCCCTTTGGACAAAGGCCTAGCATCTGGAAAGACACATTTCCCACAGTGCCAAAGGGGCCGACCCACAGGTTGTCCTGAGTGGAGTGGAGGAGAAAGCTGTCATCTGAAGGGGCCCATCTAGCCTATCGGTTTCTTGCTAGAAACCGGCATGGCCTGCGTGGGGATCCTGCTCCTTACCAGACGATCAGGATGCAGGGGCTACAGTAACTCATCAGGATTAAGGCAGATGGTAAAAGTTCACCACATACCCAACCAAGGAGTCTCACCCCTGCCACCACCACCCCACTCCCTGGCTCTCGGGTACCAGAGCAGCGTTTCCTCAAATGTTAACTGCACAGGAGTATGCATCGCGTCACCATGCAGGTTCTGACTCAGTGGGTATGGGTATGGCCGCCGATTCTGTGTGTCTACCCGGCTGCCAGTCTTGCTGAGGCTGCTGTTCAGGGACCTCGTCGAGAAGTGAGCATCTAGAGGGCACGCTGCCTGGCCTGGGTGTCTTTCCATCAAGAGCCCTCCCTCCTGTGCACGCGCTCTATTTTCCTCCTCACGCTCACAGGTTTCTCAACACCAGCCAGATGGGAACAAGCCTGAGTGAGGCTAATGAGGTCCCACCGGGGCAAAGTGGAGAACCTCTCTGAGGTGTTGCTTTCCCCGAGAGGAAAGGACTATTCTCCAGGGTTGGCAAAACCCTGGCGAGAGGGGAGCAGGCAGGCTGTGCCTCCCTCCTCCTTCCTCCGAGCCCTGCAGTCATCTGTTCAGGCAGCTTTCTACTTAGCACTCTGATTTCTGTGTCCAATCGATTGGCCACTCTTTGTGCCACGTAAAAATGCATGACTGAGTTTTGACCTTGAAGCCAGCCAGCCAGCCATGCAGGCTTCTGTCTTTCACTATCTTTGAACTTAGAGAAAGATGAGGGAAGAAAAACAGCAAATTGTTTTGCCAAAATAATGTTGTCATTAGTAATACAACCTCTTTGCATTAAATCCTGTAATTATTAATAGTATGATAATACCACTCTCTTCCATTTGTAGATTATGTTTTACAAAGCACGTTCACAGTCATTATCTTATTTGATACTCGAACTGCCTTTATGAGATGAAAGGAGATTATCGTCTTCAGGAAACTGAGGCTCAGATTGGTTTAGGAGCTTGCCAAAGGTCATAGGGCAGTGGCTAACAGAACTGGGATGCGTGCACATCTTATTAGAGTGATATTGACAGTTCCATAGACTTGCCGACGCTGCGGGTCATAATTTGCCTCATCCCAAACACTGTGATTCCATACCAAGGAAGACTGTTAAGGTGTGGTCAACCCGTAGCTGAGTGTTTAGGACTGTTCCTGAAATGATGTTGGCCATATTGTTCCTAAAGTGCGTAGCTGAGAATGCTCTGAAGTTTAAGAAGTGTTAAAATAGCAACTAAAGCCAACAAAATCAGCAAAAACAAACAAATAAAACCATAGGGAAATAAGCTAGAAAATGTGTTTTAAATTATTCAACCTCTCCCTTCCTCTCTTCCTCTCTTCCTCTACTCCTCTACACACACACACACACACACATACACACACACACTCCCTCTCTCTCTCTGTCTCTCTTTGCTCTGCTTAGCGTTAGCTTTCCTGGCAGGGTTAACCTTCCACAGTGAAGCATTTAGAAAAGCCATCCAGGCAGAGATCAGTCGTGCAGTGCTTGTTGAAGTCGTTCCTGGAACGTCCCCTCCGGGTCACCATACCTGTGTCCTTCCTTCGGACAGGCATTCCAAGCCACTGCCCGTGACAAGGTAGGCCAAACACATGGACAACCACAACTTAATTTCCCCCAAACCTTCTTTAGGTCCTTATTCCACAGGCTGCTTAGGGTTGCCATGGAGACCGTCAGCTGCCTCCTCCCTCAGACAGAGCCGGAATCTCATTTCTGCTTATGTGCAAGGTAGAAGCGACAGAGCGGCATTTCTGTAAATGGCCCTTTCCAGTAAACTCCCCCCACCGCCTCCACCCAGCCAAGTGCCCAAGAATGTGTGAGCAGGGCACCCAAACTCACGCTGCAGGGTACTTAAAAAACAAAGCAAAACAAAATACCTGAGAATAATCACTTCTAAGTTCCATGTGTAGTTAATGATTCTAGGAATGCCACTGCTAAGTTGCTGTTTAAAAAAAAAATGTCACCACGCACAACAGGAGCCTCCCCACAAAACAGTCTCTGAAGGCCATTGTCACCGTGGACCGGTTGTTCTGGAGTCCGGAGGGGGCTGCGTGCTTAGTCCTGGACCGGGAGCAACTGGGAAGTGGGAGGAGGCGGTGGTGAGGAATCTGGAGAGCGCTGAAATGGGGCCCGAACATGCCTTTCCGATTCTAGCGCTGCCTTGGGGCTCAGGCCACTCGGTGGGCAGGGGCACGGGGGCACCGGGCGCAGAGGCAGGCTGCGGGTCAGATCCTGACTCTTTCACTTACCAGCTCAGGGTCTTCGGGTGAGTTTCTTAATATTTTAGAGCCCCAGCTTCTTTCTCCTTCCTCAGGAAGGTGGTCACGAGCATCACATGATCTGGTGTGTGTTGAAGAGCCCAGCACGAAGCAGGTCCTCAGTGGATGCTAGTTCAGTCTTCTCCTTCCAACCCGTAAAGGAGGGTGGGGCAGGGGCGGAGGGGTGGGCAGGGAGGTCCCGAGGCTGGGCGACAGCACAGCCAGGGCTTGGGGGCCGGAGCTGTGGGTGTGGAAGGCGCAGTGAGCAGTCCCTGCAGATGCTGGGCAGAGACCCACCGCGAATTCCCAGCCCAGCAGCAGCCCACGTGGCGTGGGGACCTGTGAGGAGTGTGTGCTGAGGGCAGCTTGTCGAGGTCACGGCTCTCGGGGGGGTGGGGAGGGAATGGGGACTGAGGCAAGAAGCGATGCCCATCACAGAATGAAAACCGGAACTGCTGTGCATGGGTGGATGATTTCAGTGTTGTTGAGCTGGGCCGATCGCTGTGGGCTGCTCACGTGTGTGCGCTGCGGTTCAGTCTTAAGGAAGGGCTTGTGTCTTCTGCCTCAGTGTCCCAAGAGGTACTGACCATTGGCATTTTCCGCCTAAAGCAGTTTTCTTTACAACTTGCCCTGGACGGGAATCCAGGGAAAATGCTTCTCAATCAACATTAAGAAGATATGGGTCATTTAAGACCAACCAACAAGAAAAAGCTGTGTCTTTTCCTATAAACGCCTTCCCCAGCCCCACCACTATGCACCTCTCCCCAACATTTCTGAAAACACGAATTGCTGAGGAAATGGGCTGCGGCGTGGACGACGCCTGCCCAGCACCAGAGGATGAGTGTTCTGCTTTCCAGAGGCGCTGCGTTGTGCACCCGGAGCGTGGCGGTCTCTCGGGATGACAGGTCAGTGAATCCCAAATGTGGCCCGAGCAGCTGTGACTCTCCATCTCCAGGAGGCCATGCCCCTGGGCTGCACGTGGTCTCATTTCCCCTAAACCCTGGAGACCGTGTGAGAAACTGCTTTGCAAGAGTGTTCTTTGCAAGCCCTGCGTGGAGGCAGAGGGTGGATTGATGAGATGAGCACTCAGAGTGTCTGTCAGTCTCAGTTTCCTGAGACTTCAGGAACCCTCCAGGCCAAAGGATAACTGGACCGCTCATGTTGTCTGGCTTCTAGGACTGGAGACAGTGTGGTGCAGTGGTTACAGGTGGAGGTGTTGACAAAGAAACTAGAGAAAAAGAGAGAATCTTTAGTTTGCTGGGGAGCCAGGGGAATCCTGCTCAAACCTTTTGGTAACTGAGTTCAAGGGAGTGAGTGTGTTTTGGGTTCTTTCTCTCTCCACCAGAGCAGCTTCCTGGGTGGGGGGACATATTGGTGGTAGTATTAGAATAATACCAGTAATAAAAGCAAGCATTTTCCAAAGTACTTTCGTAGTCTCGATGGATCTTTATGGTACTCTGAAAGATAGGCAGGGAGGGTGTGATCCTGGATCAGAGAGCAGATGAGAGGTCAGTGTCCTGCTGGGACCCACACAACTAGTCTGTGACAGATGGAGGACCTATAATCCATGCCTCCGCAGCTGCAGTGGCATTGCCCTCGGAGTGAGCTCCAGGTGTGGCAGGATAAGGGAAGAAGTAGGAAAGACATCACACATGGCCGTCACCCTGTGTCTACTGTGCTTCAGGTGTGTGGAGCAGGGGCTCTGCCGCATTGGGAGTGTAGCCTCCTGCCTGGTGGGTGGAGGGCCACATGCTGCAGGACCCTGATTGCGGAGGGTGAGTCTAAGCCATTGTCAGGGAGAAGGCGTCTGACAGCTCCCAGCAGTGGGGATAATTCAGGAGGCTGCTAGGAGCCTCTCTGGGGACAGTGAGAGACAGGCTTTGCAGGTGGCATGGAGTGGCCTCAGAAATGTACCTTAGAAGCATCTCTTGTCAGAAACCACCACGTGGAGCAGCCGGGACCCCTTCTTGGCCTCTGGCTTCAGCCAGATGGAACTTGAAGGCTTCTAACACAGAGTAGATTTCAAAGGGAAAGCTTTGAAGAGAAAAGAGTCTGTGAGATGAAGGGTTTGGAAATGACAGAATAGGTTAACTTAGCTCAGAAATCTGGAAAGGGGCCATGTGGAGATTGGCAGTCTGCTTCCTGGAAGCCTCCTGGGGGTCACTGACCGACCCATGCCAGAGCCTAGAATGAGTGTCCTGCTGAAGTTCAAGCCCACACTTCACTGGGCCACTCTGGGGACACAGCAGTAACATGACGGCATTGTTGAAAATGTGTGGGATTGGTGCTTAGGAACCGCTTGCCTTGATGAGGCAGCTAGACAAGTACCCTCATCATAGGTGTCTTGTCTGACCCACGGGTTCATGGAGAAGAAGTAAGACAGAGCCTGTGAATGCTTTGTGTAAGGAGAAGGCACAGTCAGACACCAAGGAGGCGCTGCTGAGAAGTGGTTGCTTTTATTCAGTGAGGCAAGAAGTCTTGGCTACTGGTCCAGACTCTGCTCAGTGGCACACTGGGGTTCCGGTGTTCCTTGGATTAGATGATTCTCACTGAGAGCTGCTTAAAGTCTTTGAGGACCAGCCTAATCTCATCAGCCCCAGTTTTCAGGACTTGTGGCTGAAAGACCTACTTCAGGATCAGTAGACTAGTTTCTCTGTCTACCTGTCCATTTTCTCACTCACTCACTCACTCAACAGCTCTAATATATTGAGCACAGCCCTAGACTTCTGGGGCTATAACCTGCAGACATTGCCCCTGCCGCCCAGGTGCTTCGTGTATAGTCAAGGAGAGGAGCCAGATGTATAAAGGTTATAGTGCAATACAGTGTGTATCTCTGTCATGATGATTCCATGACTTTCCTGATAATGCCAGCCAGCCAAAACTTGAGTGTCTATTCCTCAAGTGCTAGAAAAACAGGGATTCTTCCCTCTACCCCATTTTTTAAAAAAATTTATTTATTTAATTTTTTTATTTTTGGCTGCGTTGGGTCTTCGTTGCTGCGCACGGGCTTTCTCTAGCTGCGGCGAGCGGGGGCTACTCTTTGTTGCGGTGCATGGGCTTCTCATTGCGGTGGCTTCTCTTGTTGCAGAGCATGGGCTCTAGGCGCGTGGGCTTCAGTAGTTGTGGCACGTGGGCTCAGTAGTTGTGGCTCGTGGGCTCAGTAGTTGTGGCTCGTGGGCTCTAGGGCACAGGCTCAGTAGTTGTGGTGCACGGGCTTAGTTGCTCCGCGGCATGTGGGATCTTCCCGGACCAGGGCTCGAACCCGTGTCCCCTGCCTTGGCAGGCAGATTCTCAACCACTGAGCCACCAGGGAAGCCCTCTACCCCATTTTTTTTGATGCAGAATTTGTGGAGGTTTAATTTGTGGCCTACAAACTTAATGGAGTCTAGTACTTTTCTTCCTGGGTAGAAACCATTAACAATGTCAAGAGCTGTTAGTGGATGCAGTTTTCTTTGCATGTGTAGCAAAGTGTAATTCACATTCTGGTCCTGAAATAACTTATTGGTGACTTAAGTTACAAATATGCATATGGTATCATGCTAGGTGCTGTGAGGGCATTAAGGCATTTACTATATAATTATTAGGGAGATAATAAATCTATGTGTGAATTCAAAAAATAATGGTGCAAACCCGGTGGAGGGTAAATGACAGAAGGCCTAGAATAGCTAATAAGATGGGTGGATGGTAGGTCCTTGGGCTGCCTATGGGAATACAAGGGGAAGTGACAAGTTCTGTTTGGACACACAGAGTGTTGGATATGCCTTGGGGACATCATAACCAGAGGGCTGGGGGATCTCTGGGCCTGGAGCTGGGAGGAGTGTTCTGTGCTGTAGATCTCAATTTGGGGATTAACATTCAGAGGATACAATGCCATGATGGTCAAGGAAGTATGTGTAGAAAGAATACGACAGAAACCCAAGCCAAGGACACAGCCTGAGGAAGCTCCAAGTGCATGGAACGGACAGAGGGAGACTGACCAGAGGAGCAGGTGTGAGATGCTAGAGTGCAGTGGAGGCTGGTCCCCAAACCAAAGAGCATTTTGAGAACAAAGGGGGTTGTTAACAGTCTCATATTCAAGAGGGATCAAAATGAGCTGCAGCACCTGTTGGATCCTGGCATCCTTGGGGAGAGCAGTCTCAAGGGGGAGTCAAGGGCAGAGGCCAGAGTGCACTAGAAAAGAGGGGCAGTGAAGGAGTGGAAAGTGTAGGAAGACCCCACTTTTAGGACTGTAAGGGCAGGAGAGAGCATGGGTGAGAGCTTTCAATATCCCTCCCCAACCCCCAGCCCAAAGGTGGGGGTTATTTTCTGTTTACAGAGGAGACTGATTTCAGGATGTGAAATAATTTGCCCTTACCTACATTACTATTATGAACAGAAACTTCCTTCCACCCCAATAAAGGTTATTATTAAAAATGTTTCCAAAACATTTACAAAAAAGAAAGTGGCAAAGTGGGGATTCAAATCCTAATATACCTGGCTCTGAAGTCTAAGTCTTTGCTACTCAGAATGTAGTCTGGGGCCCGGTAACATGGGCATCACCTGGGACCTGGTTAGAAATGCACATTCTCATATCCCACCCAGACCTACTCAGACTGCATCTTAACAAGATTCAGGTGATGCACATGCACATTGAAGTGTGAGAGGCACCGCTCTGGGCTTTCCGCTCTACCATGTTTTAGTAATCCAGGTATCAGGTAAGGAGGACATGAATTATCAAGTTGACAGAAAAGCAGAGAAATGGGTGGGAGAGGCATGCAACTTCCTCCTTTTCCTGAGTGGCACAAGACATCTGCATGTCCTCAGCTGACCTTCTAAAGCTCATCTTCACCATGAAGGGCATCCACTGGCCCCTAAGGCTTTCCATAGAGCCTGGGAGGGGCCTGCTTCACCATAGGATGATGGAGCACATTGGGCTTTGAGTAAGCTTCGCTACATTTTAATTAACAGCCATTTTCTCCAAATAATAATGCAGATGCAAAGGAAGCGAAACACCCTTTCAATCGCTAGCATAATTAAGCTGCATAGATTAGTCTGATCTTTGCTCCCTCTCCAAGGGAAGATAACTCACATGCATGGAGATTTGCTCAGATGTTTTGCTTCTCAAGGATTCAGTAACTGCCTACCTGTGATGTTTTTTAATTACAGCAGTCTGCTCTTTGAATACTTGTTTTTGAATGAGTGCTCCCTTCAAGGTTCTGTTTGGTCCCTTCTCTCCTGTACCTAAAACAACCAAACCACATGCCAAACGCCAAGAGAATCTAAACCCATGGTTCCTTCTTCCTGTGGGCACACTTTCTTTTTCTCACCTTTACTTTCTGTTTCTTGGAGGTTATGTAGTTCAGTGTTTTCATGAGTTGGTTGTGAAATGAATTTAGTGAGTCTCAACCAATGTTTTAAAAAAATATACAAAATGAAATAGAACATATCAAAGTGCATCACCTGCAGTAGGGGCACCAAATGTTTTGTGAAACTTCTGTTTCAGTTATGTAAATGTGCATATCCTGAGTTTCAGTGCAAAGATGGTTTCCATCCTACGGGTCACTGTCAAAAAGTATGAGAGCCACTGATCCATTTCAGTGGTTCCCTATTTATAGAATCATTGAAATCATAGAATGTTTTTCAATTACCTATTTCCAGGCCAATTTCCACCCTTTGGTTTCAGTAATCTGTATTTGAAAGCATTCCCAGAGATTCCAACCATCAGCCATGTTTAAGATCTGCTGGTGTGGTTCAAACTCCCACCCCAAGGAGGATGCCCTTTAATATTATTTCGGCAGGTGACACTCAAGCCTCTGGGTGCCAGCATTCTCTCCCTGTTCACACCAAGCATACGTATGAGGAGCCTAATTTGTGAGCACGCTTCCCCGAAGAACAGCACGCAGCCCCGGCCTTGTGGGATGTGCCTTCTCGTTAGAAACTTCTGGGGACTGATCCAAACCCAGCTTGCCCGCAGCTTTCATTCTTGCAGGCTCCAGTGGTCAATCCCCTGGAGTTCTACAGAGCACATCTGTCATGTCCTCCATACTGACAGCCCTTCAGAGACTAAAGAGCAGCTTTTATTTTCTCCTACAGCTTCCTTTTCTCAAGCGAAGTAATTCTAGGGTCTTAAAGCGTCCTTTATCGGTTACAGTAGCAGTACTCTTCCTCATCCTACTTTAGCATCTCTGAACTACTCTTTTGTCGAAAGGAGAACACAGTTCACTGAATACAGTGTAAACAGCGCTGTGAGCCAGGAGTTCCACTTCTGTTAGAACCAGTGATGTGACCCTGGACAAGCCACCTCGTCTCTCTGGTCCTGGGTTTCCTCATTTGTCTAGTGAGGCTGCTTGGCTGAGTGACCCACTTTACAAAGTTCTGGTTTTAGCATTAACTGGAAGGAGGGTAAATGGCTCTCAACAGAAAATATGATTCTCATTTCATGTTAAAGTCAACAAGCCATAATCAGATTAGGAATTTTTTGAGAGTCCATAGGGTCTTTCATTGATGGCAATTTAATCAAGTGTTGCTTTTATTGGCTTGTCACACATGGGAAGGAATGAATACCACGCATAGCTCTCCAGAAGCACCCAGCTCTTAGGGATTACACATGCACACCCAATAGAGAACCCTTTCTTGGGCTTCCCTCCTCAAATTTCTATTTTCCCTTATGATCAGCCCCTGAAAAAGTATCCTTTTGCTAGAATTTACCATAGTGTGTTTTAGACTGAAGAGATTATTGTTCTTACCTTACCTTGAAGTCTTATGCAAAATAATTTAAAGTAATGGAAGACTAGGGCATGCTGTCCTTTCAGCCCAATGAGAGTCTTCATTTTTTGTTTTATTTTGTTTTAGCAATAATTAGATTTAAAAAAATATGTCCAGCCAGTGCATCTGTTGTTGTTGGCCTCTAAGCACATCTTAGGGATCCAGGGCATGAATTTGCAAGAAGGAAGGTTTTAAATATTAATAAGATTGGGAATTGGCTCTTCTGTATGAGCATTTTAGAATTCACTGAAGCTCTGGTGAACCCTGAAGAACTCAGCTCCTCCTCATTAGAGAGTGAGGTTCCCTGGGGGCCTTTCTAGGAGCAAGTGCTTTCTACCTGACACGTGAACAAAGGACAAATGAAAGGCGTTTGAGCCTCCTAGAGGTGGATGTAGATGTTCAAGCCTCCCCCAGGTTTTACTAAACCCACACGAGCTCTTCCGCGTTTGCCGATTAGCTCGGCAGAGGGTGGTGCTGGTGGGGCTAAGTCATGGCCTTGTTTTGGTGTCACTCAGTTACATGTGACCTTGGTCTCAAGAGGGAAATGGCAAGAGATGTGGGTGGACGGCGGGCTATGTCCCACGCCCACCCCCGTGGTGACTTCTGCAGCACCTGCACCCTCTTAGAACGAAATTGACATCAGCCAGGAAAAAGTAGGGACGATTTTCTGAATTTGTCCGAGGGAGCTTACCACTTACGGTGAAAAGAGGGCAGAATTTGGAGGGTATGGTTCTGGGGCTCATGTGAGAAGAGATGGTCTTATTGAGAAGGAGCTCTGTGAACACAGAGAACAACCGATGTGGTATCTGGTGGGTTTTGTGTTGATCTTGTCTGTCGCTACTTATTTTTTCTTTAAAGTTATCTAGGATGCAGAGTTCTTAGGACAGGAGAGAGCAATAGCTTTCTTTGTATTGAGGAAATTTCTTACTTTAGAAAGGTAAGTCTGTAGGAATAATGTTTTATCTGGGCAATTTTCACATCCTCTCACATTGAGGGTTTCTTTAGCCAAATAGAGAATCTTAGATGCTCTGTTCTTTTAAAGGAGCATCATATCCAAACACAGTAGAGACTCATTACAGAGTGTCTGTTATTCATAAATTTACTTAATATTGCAGATAAAACTTCATATGCTAGCTGTAGAAGAGGTAGGTGGAGCATTTCATTCCCCACCGTGAGTGGGAAGTTTGTAAGGATGGCTTTAGCTTTATCTCTTAATGTCTAGTCTCTAACAAGACTTCTCTGACTCTTTTTCAAAATTGTAACTCATTTATTTTTAGTGAGGCTCTGATCGTTGTACCAGACAGTGCTTATCAACAACACACATTTGAGATTAAGCCTCTCCTATTCAGCTAACATTTTGCAAGGACAGTGGAGGAAAACAGGACCAGAATCAAGAAGCACCTGGACTTGTTAAAGGGTCAAGGTAAAGGTAGCTGTTACCGTTGGTGTTATTAAGGCCTGTGCTTGCAAAACACAGGCTTAAATGACAGCTATAAAAGACCACGTAGGATTAAAGACCCGACAAGTGTTGAGACAATAAGTGCAATTGGAGGAGAGAAAACTCACCGTATAAATTATTTTTAGGTTTCTATAGTTCCTTTAAAACCAGATGATTCAAATTCAGCTCAGATCCCTGAAGCTTTCATGGTTGTGTATAGTAAACCAATCTGCCCACCAGCCGGAAAGTCAAGGCACTTGTAGGAATTACTTTCTGTGGGCCACGTTTATTGCTGGCTTGAGTCCTCCATGGTGGGCAAGCGAAGGCTGGGGGGAGAGGTGAGGCACACAGGAACATGGTAGGGGGCCCAGGTTGGCAAGGGGGCAGGACAGGGAAGGCAGAAGCCAAGTCCTCAGAGCCTGGCCTACGTATGAGTCCGTCTGTGTTTTGCGGACTATGTCATACAGAACATCTGAGGTTGGAAGTTTTCACAGCTCCTTTCAGGGCCCAAGTTATGTTCCCCTTTCTTGTCAAACAGTCATTGTCTTCAAGGGGAGGCAGAACTGAAAAGCTAAACAACAAGGCAAGATCTATGATGTGAACACACACACACCCCTGAGAGGAAATACTTCAGAATACATAGTGTTGTGTTTGGATGGTAGAGTTTTGAATGATTTTTCTTTCATTCTTGTTCAGTTTGCCAGATTTTCTTTAATAATCTTGTATAGTATTTATGATGAAAAGACTATTAAAAGGTAGCTATTTAAGAGATGTCACAGCAGATGAAAATGAACACCAGAGAGGGTGGCACGCACAGTGCGTGGGCCGGGGCCATTGTGGGCTGAAGCCCGGGAAGGCGTCTGTGGACGGGAAACGCGGGCCGGGGCGGAAAGGGCGGCGGGCGGAGAGCGTAGCAGCTTCAGGGGCGTGGAGGCGCTCGCCTGGGCAGAGCTGGTGGGATATGGCAGCGGCCGGAGTGTCACAGCTGGGCTGGACAGCCACCCAGAGAGCGTGTCGGAACAGTTAGGCCTGGAGCCAGCCCATTTGGGTTTGATAAGGTGGTTTATGTAAATGAAGGGTGTTATACGGAAACAGCTGGTTTCACTTTAGTTTAACTGAAAACAAGAGAACATCAGGGTTGGGGAGACGAGAGGGGGGAGGTGGGTGGACAGAGGGGAGAAGAGACGATGAGCTGGGCTCGTGGGGTGAGGCAGTGCAGGCAGCCTGTCCGGGGAGTGAAGGCAGGCAGACAGGTGTCAGCATCAGTTTAGCTGAGAAGACCAGGCATGGGCAGGCTGAGCCGGGTCCTCCAGGCCCGGCTTGGCCTCAGAGGTCCCCTTCCTTGCCAGAGCTCGGGATCTCCAAATTACTTGGCGATGGAGACCACAGGAAAGCCAGTGTTTGTGAAGGTGTTTGCCTTCTACCCTCCAGTCTCACTTGATTTGCTACCTTTCCACTGACGTCTGTGTTTATGCCTCATTTCTGGCTTGAATTGGGGGACCCTCCTCCTCTGGGGGAGCCCACGCCTCTCCTCCCTCTTTCCTGGGGTGAGCCGGCACCCAGGGGTGCTCATGGTGTCAGGCTCACACTTTGGATAACGCTGAGAAAATCTGGGGTGGGCAAGGCAGAAGACAAAGGCCATGGAAGAGTAAGGAGGCAGCCCAGGAGAACACAGATTGTTGTCAGGAACTGCCTTTTTTAAAAAAAAAATCCAGGCCTTCTGTGGCTGTAGGGCGAGGGCCCGAGAAAAGCACGAAGTAAACAGCCTGTGGACACTTGTCACAGCCTGTGTGGGGTCCTTCTGACAAATGAGAGCAGAGGAAATAAATGAAAGAACCTCTCCAAAAGAGGTAAACAAACACGTGTGTGACGTCTTCGCTGTTCAGGCGAGCACTAGTGAGACCTTTAGGTATGGAAAGGAGGCGGGTGGTTGGGTGGAGGGAGGACTCAGGAATCGGCTCCACTCATCCGGACCCTGCCCGTTGCTGAGTGACCTCGGGCTGGCCGGCGCATCTCCTCCTCCTCGTTTCCACATGCAGGCACGGTGGGCCCGGCCAGTGCAGATATAGCCTTGCCCTCTTAATCTCCTGTAGCCCCGAGGCTGGTAGGACAAGAACTTGTAGCCCCCCCCTGGAAGGTAAGGACACAGCTTCACTCTTTGACAGTCAAGCAGGGGCAGAGCAATCTCACAATCAAGTTTCTCTTTGACAAGAGAAAAACTTTGCCCCTAAGATCTCATGGAGGGGAGAGTAAAGTGACATTAGCTTGAGGCTAAAAATTTAGAAGATGAGTATACACTAAGGCCTCAGCTTGAGACTTTCTAACTGTCCAATAATTAACTAAATGGCAGAATGTAAAATGGGCAGCTGTTTTGGAAAACATTCTCAAACGATTACACATAGAGTTACCGTGTGACCCAGCAATTCCACGTCCAGGTATATTCCCAAGAGAAATGAGAACATATGTTCACACAAAAACTTGTAATGTTTACAGTAGCATTCTTCATAATGGTCAAAAAAACAGAGATGATTCAAATGCCCAACAGCTGTTGAGCAGATAAATAAAATGTGGAATATTCATACAAGGGACTCTTATGGAGCTGTAGAAAAGAATGAAGTACTGATACGTACAACACCATAGATGAACCTTGAAAATATTGTGTGTGAATAAAAGAAACCAGACACATAAGACCATGCGTTGTATGATTTGGCTTATATGAAACGTCCCAAATGAGGAGGACTATAGAGACAGAAAGCAGATTTGTGGTTGTCTAGGCTGGAGGTGGGGAATTGGAGGGTTGGGTGTGATAGTTAAAAGGTAGGTTTCTTTTTGAGGTGAGGAAAGTGTTCTAATATGGACTGTGGTTATGGTTGCACGTATCTGTCAATATACCGAAAAAAAAAAAACCAAAACCCACCAAATTGTGCAGTTAAAATGAATGAACTCATGGTATGTGAATTATAGTTGGCTCTTCATATGGGGGTGCAATGGGGTTCTGTATCTTCAGACTCAACCAAGCAATTGGAAATTCCATCTGCAACTGGTTGAATACACAGGTGCAGGAACTCCCTGGATATGGTGGACCAACCGTACTACACCATTTTACATAAGGGACTCGGACATCCATGGATTTTGGTATCTGTGGCAGGTCCTGGTACCAATCCTACATGAATACAGAGAGACAAATGTATATCTCAAAGTTGTTTTTTAAAAAAATCAACCAAATGTCCCTGCGTCCATCCTACTCCTTCTGTCCTGCCCCCACTCCCCCTCCCCTACCCCATGCACATGCCTGTAATTAGGCTTTTCCAGCCACCAGCCAGGCTCTCAGCTCTTCCCTGCTGAGCTGAGGAGACAAGAGGCTCGCTCACTGTAAGACATAAGTGCAATGCAAGGAAGTCTGCAGGTAGCCCAGCCCTAAAAAATTTAACCTAAAAATATTGTCACACAATAGATGGATTGGGCAGAGGTCTTCAGTGAACCAAAGGAGACTGAAGAATATGGCCAAAGTGTCGGGAGGGGGTACTTTACACTGCAGAGCCCTGAGTAGAATTCCTGAAGTTCTTGTGGAGACTTGGTACCCAGGAGAAATGTATGCAGAGTTGGAGCTGCTGAAATTCTTACAGCTTCTGAGAGGAACTATGGCCAAGGATTATAGAAAATAAAAATGAATAAGGTACAGTGTCATAAAAAGGGTTAACAGGGTCCTCTTAAAAGAAAAGATGGGGAAAATGGTGATGGTTTGACATTAATTGAGCACTTATTCCATGTCAGGCACGGTTTTATAAGTTTTGTGTGTATTAGCGTATTTGTTCCTCACAACAAGCCAATGAGTTATTTGCTATTACTATCCCCATTTTCTAGATTAGGAAGTTCAGTCACAAGTAGTTGGGTCACTTGCCCAAGGTCATACAGCTGGTAAGTGGTAGAACTGGAGGAAATTGCCAGGGTGGTCCTAGTGGCCAGAGCCCCTGGGCCCACTGTGAGCAGCTTCATTCAGTTACCTCTATGTGCTGATCAAACATTATCACTTTTCACACACCCCATTCTGTAACAAGGGTGGAGTTACAGAACGCCAGAGCCCTTCTGTGAGACCTTTGAGGGGAGACCTAGGGTTGTCTTCATTTTGATCTCTCCTCCTGGTGTGATGCCTGCCGGCTTATAGAAAGGGCTCAATACATATTTATTGCCTTGGACTGAGTTAATTTGGATGTATAATAAATGGAGGCAGTTAACTGATTTCTACATTGTTTTTGATATTTGGTTTAGTAGTGGACATAGAATTATTATAAAAATATTTATCCATATATGCCCTTATATAGAGGAAATGACTAAGGTTCAAATGAGATTACAGGGGGCAGGTGCTCCGAGATCTCAAAAACAAACCCTTTCTGCATCGGGGACTTCTTCCTCCTTGGGACTTGATTTTCTTAAGGGTACCCCATGGTGTGAATGTGGTTGCTAATGAGCTGATGTCCCTCTGGGAGGTCAAGTTGAAAGATCTGGGGTGGAGATGGCATGAGTGTTTCTCTGTTGACATCAGTTTGAGGTTGACTCTGATCCTGGGGGATTGCTGTGGCCTGGAGAATTAAAATCCATGGAACTGGTTCAGGACACACCAGTTAAGACCTACTACAAAGGCGCTGTCCCCAAGGAACCCTCTGGATTGGTGTGAATTGCTTTTCCTATACTTCCCATTGCCCAGCTTTCAGGCAAGAGGTGACTAAACTGGGCAGTATGAAAAGGAGAGTCCGTCTCTTGGTTCCCTTGTCCTGCAGCTCTGCCCTGCACTGGTTTACTGTTTTGCATTGTTTGATGCGTTGGCCTCTCTCTATCCAGTTTAGCCCCTTCCTAGGGTATCAGTGTATTAATACACTGGCCCCACAGACAGGCAAAACTTCTTCCAGACACACAATTTTCTCCTCTGATCAACAACCCGGGGACGAGCAGGGCAAGTACTATTATCCCTCTTTTATGGATGAGGCTTGGGAAGTACTTTTTTCCAGTTCCAGAGCTGGTTAGTGGAGGTCACTAGCCAGCCCATGTATCCTAGGTCCGAAATCGCCACATGCTCTCTGATCCTAGATTCTTGTTTCTGTCTCTCACAGCATCTGGGAAAGCTTGAGCTCCATAAAAATCTGTCAGATCATGACTTCAAGAATCTCTGTTAGCTTTCCTATTATATTTAGTGTGATTCATTGGGAAAGATAGACTAGAGGTCCCCAAATT
Organism: Balaenoptera ricei; assembly: GCF_028023285.1. Lineage (NCBI taxonomy): Eukaryota > Metazoa > Chordata > Mammalia > Artiodactyla > Balaenopteridae > Balaenoptera > Balaenoptera ricei. The sequence goes on along the minus strand of NC_082651.1, from coordinate 64,776,744 downwards.
CAAATTTCTGAAGCCAAGCTCCTTTGTATTGGTTTTGTTTTGTTTTGTTTTTGGCTGCGCCGCGTGGCATGCTGGATCTTAGTTCCCTGACCAGGAATCAAACCCGTGCCCCCTGCAGTGGAAGCACAGAGTCCTAACCACTGGCCCACCAGGGAATTAAGCCAAGTCTCCTTGCACCCTCAAGGGGCATAGCATCTAGAGAGGGAGAGAGGGGAGTAAGAGGTTAAGTGCAAGGAGATGCTTCAGGCCTCCCCCGAGGGGGTTAACTGCCTTCCCTGTGCCTCCTTTAACTTCTGGACAACCTGCCACCCACTCCATTCCCACTGACTGTCTTTATTAAACCCTTCCTCCTGCCCTACCCCAAACCCACGTGGCTGGTCTCTGCCTGGGGGCCACCGGCTCAGATCTGTGCTTCCCACCAGGCCAGAGCCGCTCTTTGATAGAAATACACGGGCTGATCCTCCAGCTTGTGTCGCTAAGCACTGGCTTTTGGTTGCCTGGAGATTATCATGGAGTCGAGACCGCAGATGGAAATGTGTGTCTCATTCTGCGCTGGGATGTGCTTGGACGCCTAAGAACCACCAAACCTTTCTTTTGCAGCTCTGATTTTACATTAAATCCCTGGAACTTGAGGATACATCCTTCACATGTTAGTCATTGAAAATAATAAGTGCACAAAAGATCATGTTCTGATACCCCTGGGTTTATAGGGATCGGCAATTCTTCAGGATATAAGAGGGGAGAGCGATATAATAACACATGTCTTTTGTAAAGCAGGATAAAGGGAAGAAACAGAAACTGAGCCTTTGTGCTTATAATGGAGGGGAGGAAAACAGTGCTTTTGAATTTTCCTCAAAGTCACTATTTATTTGTAGGGGGAGCAATAATTAGAGGAGTAGGCCTCACTGAGTGGAGAGCATTTCAGAAAGTTCCTGTGGGAGAGACTTTGGCACTACAAATCTTTTAGAAAATGCAGGAATTAGAGGTCCCTGGACCCCTGGGCTGATGCTGTGACACATTTACCTTTTCTTGAGGTATTGGCAACTTTCAGATCCAGAGATAGGAGTGCTGGATGATATGGCAGGATTTAACCCGTCGTTCCGCCAGAAGTGTGTGTGTGTGTGTGTGTGTGTGCGTGCGTGCGTGCGTGCGTGCGTGCGCGCACGTGTGCGCGCGCGCCCAGAACAGTGTCCAGGAGGAGCCACTGACAGCCCCGAGGCTCACAGACCAGGGTCTGGAGGTTTGGGGAGGAGATGCCACAGGGGGTTGGTAGGATCTGCGACTCTGGCCTGCAATTTGTCCATTTGACACTGGCCTTGGAGGTAGAGCAGCTGAAGCCCAGGGAGTCCTCCAGTTTCCATCAGCCAGCCAAGTGTGTTCATCACCTCTATGTGTTCCCAGCCCCATATCAGATGCGGTGGCAGATACAGGAGCACAAGACACATGATTTCTGCCCCCAGACTAGTTGAGAAGACACACGTGAAACCAATGTGTGACGGTGTATAATTAAGCACTGACTTTTGCAGCAAAGACTTTGCAGGTAGGAACACAGCAGGGAGCTTGCCCTCAGGATTCCAGGGATTCTGGAGGCTCCATGGGAGGTGGGGCTGGAGCTGGCCATGGAGGATGCATTTCTATGAGCAGAGGGGATGGAGGGAGGAAATTCCAGGCAGGAGGGGCTTGGTAACCAAAGGTGCAGTGGTTGGAGTGAGCTTGAAATGTAGTAGGAATGTGTGGTAACGAGCTCACCTGAGCCGAATATTCTCAGGGGCAGCCTGCGATGCGGGGAGAGGGAGTTATGGGAAGCTTTGAGAAGAGTGGCGTAAATAAATCAACATTTCAACATGAGTTTGCTATGTCCTGGCTCCTTGAGGTGCTGGGGCAGGGGACGTGGGTGTGAGCAGTCCCTCCGCAAACCTTGATTCCCCTTAAACAAATGGACCCACTGGGCCACATTCTCCCTTCTCTCCTGGGACTTAAGCCTGCAGAAACTTCCACAGGAGCCTCTCCTTGTAGGTGGGAAACAGGCGGTGGAATTGACTTTCACGCCTGGCTATTCAGTTGCTAAGTAATTGGTTTCTTGATCATTGTAACAAAGGGAAACAAAGGTTAAAGCAAATATACGTCCACTGCCAGAAGAAAGAAATCCTCGTGCCAAATTTGAGGCTTTACCAGACCAGTTGTTTCTGAACAGGAAGGTGAAGGACTGAAGGCAGGGGAGACATTAAGAAAAGTGTGATTGCTGGGGTCAGTGAAGCATTCTTCACTGTAGTGGGTGTTCTGTGGAGGCAGGATGGCAGAGAGGCTGGGAGTGCAGCCTCCCTCTCCAGACTGGATCGGGGCTCTGCCGCTTCCCAGCAGCAGGGGCCCTTCGGCTGATTATTTAACTCACCAGGGAAAATACCAGTACCCACCTCCCTGCTTCATGGAGTTGTTGTAATCCTTACAGGGTTGAATACACATATAAAACGTTTGAAAGGGTGCTTGGCAAATAGTATGTGCTCAAGTAAATGTTAGTAAGAGATGCAGTTTTATTACTGGCCTCAAACACAACGCTGAGAAAGACGGGTGTTTCATTCTGTGTTGGTTGCAGCAAAGAGTTCCACAGAAATTGATTGATGGGAGAAGCGAGGCTGAATGCAGAACGTGGATTGAGCACAGATATGATGGAGGGCATAGGCCAGTGACCAAAGCCAGGCCTGACCCGGGCTGTGCAGAAACCATCAGAGCCCTGGATGCTTCAGCCAGCTGGGATGTGGACAGCTCGGAGCACAGAGGACAAGGGACCAGCCTGAGGGCCCGTGGCAGCCAGGGCTGAGCAGCCAGAGTCCTTGGGTAGCCCAGTGAAGGGAAACTGAGGAACACTGAAGAGGATCAGGGCACACGAGGGTGGGCAGGGTGTCTTAAAGGTATCCAGTCCTGCCTCAAGGGTAAGCTTGCTAAAATCTTCAAGTAGAGAGAACTATCTGGAGCCTGATACCAGGCAACCAGGACCTGAGGACTATTCTTTAAGATGTCCAGTTTCTCATTTTTGACACATATGACTTGTACTGAAGGGTGGGGCTTTTCTCCTATCCTTTCTTACAGGCAAATTGTCCTGGTAACTTACTTTACCTGATCTTGCTAAGCATCCTGCCTTTCTATCATCAGTTATTATCAGCAAGTATTTACTGTGTCCCTAAGATACATCCCTAAGCTAGCATTGAACCCAAGGAAGAATTTTGGAGCCCAAGTTCAGGGAGCTCACAGGCTGGTCAAGGATCACTTAGACGGAAGTTACTTTTCTCAAGAACGAAGATCTGTGATGTTGATGAGAGAAAGCTGCTGTCAATCATTGAGGGCTAGGAAAGCCTGGGCCGACTTCCAGCAAAGGTGGGACTTGGGCATGGACGTCAGGGTCTTCATAAGCAGACAGAATGATGGGGTAGACACTCCTGGCCCCCAAGTAGGGGTACCATGAGAGTGGGATTCAGTGGGGGAGGGGTGGTCAAGGCTAATTTAAGTGGGTAGGATCAGATTAGGAGAAATTCAGTAGGCAGTGCCTCGGTGCCATCCACTTTGGGTTGGGAATTTCTAGAAGAGCATTTTGCCAGTTTCTCCTACATCTCAGGAAACTGGGGATTTGAATCTCACAGACTGGTACAGTATAAATAACTCAGAAATTTTGAGAAGTGACAGGGTTGGCAGGCATAAATTTTCAGTCGGCTGCTCAGCAGCTGCGTGTGCTGGGGCTTGCAATGATATGCATGGGAACTTGGTTGGCTCATTTTGAATTCTCCTTTCTCCAGAGCCTGGCCAAGGATGTTTAGGGAAGAGGGGTTATCCTCCTTGCTTCAGGGCAACTGCCATCCGTAAGCACTTTCTTCAAAGAAAAGCCTGATACAAATTTCCATTACACAGCAAGTCAGGAAGGAGCTAGTGAATTCAATGAGTTAAATGAGTACCTACATCCTAAGGATCCTTTGTGTGTCATGATGATGGTGATGGTGGTGGTGGTAGTTGCAGTGATGTTGGTGGCAGCAATGGTGGTAGCAGTAGTGATCATGATGGTAGCGGTGGTGGTGATGGTGGTAGCAGTATTGATGGTGATGGTGGTGATAATGATAGTAATGATGATAATGGTGGTGATTATGGAGGTGATGGTGATAGTCATGATGGTGGTGGTGGTGATGATTATGATGGCAGTTGTGGGAGTGGTGGTGGGAATAGTGGTGACAGTGATGGGATGAAGCAGTGGAGACCTTATACTTACATAGTTATGGCAGATTATGTAGCTCTTCTATACAGGTAATTTTACTTGCGCCTAAAGCAAAACTGTGAGGTAGGCAGAACAGGTATTGTTATTGCCAACTGAAAGACGCAGGCTGGGATTCAGAGAATTTGTAAGCCAGGGTTGTTGTTTTGTTTGTTTGTTTTACATCACTGTGTCTCTTGCCAGTGTGTGTCAGATGAGTAGCATTGACAGTCATAGATAGAAGTGTTCAGACAAAGAAGGGCTCCTGTGGGCCAGAGCCACCAGAAAGGGTTTCTGGAACTAGAATTTGAGCTTAGAAGTTTTGGCTGAAAAGTAGGACACAGGAACAGTCGAAGGTGTTAGAATGTATATATGTGCATGTGTGAGTGTGTGTGTTGGGGGCAGGGGGGTTGTCAGAGAAAAGGGAGATTAGAAAGTAGAGATACAATCTGTGAACTTACAAATCGTGTTGGATTTCTCTGGAATTGGAACCCAGAGAAGAGAAGGAAGTTAATATTTATTGAACACTGCTCAATGTGCCAGGTCCTGTGCTTTTTATATACCTTTTAAAAATGTGTTCTTTTATATATATTACCTAATTTAATCCTCACAACCTCCCTGTGAAGCAGATACTGTTGTCTCCACTTTATAGAGTTGAAAACTGACACATAAACAAAATAAATACCTTCCTCAAAGTCACCTAGAAAAACCACACGAATCCAGGCCTCGGGTCCTAACTTTCTACCAGGGATGCTGAGTGTGGGGTGTAGCTGCCGGCCCGAAAGTCAGCAGCCTGGGGTGTGTTAATGATTCTGCAGCCAGGTTGAGGGGCGTTGGAGACGGGGTTTCGTCTCCAGAACTGCAAATCAGCAGGAGGTCACCTCTATCTCATAGAGGCTGGTCCTCTTTCCTGCGGTGGGTTTGAATATCTGTCTTCCCATTAAATAGGTAAACATATAACTGCTAACTGCTGGTGTAGGCTGAGGAAGAATACGGCTTTATTTTTCTTTAGCTCTGGAAAGACTTTTCTGTAGTGACTTTGGACAGTCTTTGAGATATCCAGGGTTTCATTCAGGTGTGCACCTTCCATAGTAACTGTTGCCCATTACATGTCCTGGGAGGAGAAGGAGGAGGATGGATGGGCTGAAAGATCCCAGTGGACGTGGACTTAGCTTTGATGAGCCCAGGACCTGGGGAAGGCTGTCTGGCTTTTGTATGTTCTTTGGGGACACTAAGGTCATACCCCAGCGCTACACCCCTTGACTTCTAGGGCTCCCTCTCTCCTCCTCTCTGGGCTCTGGTTTCTAGAGGAACTTGTCCTGTGCTGTGACCTCTGGGAGGAGGTGGCTTAGCCCCCGTGCCCTCTGCAAATTTTACTCGGGGTGTGTAATCATGGATTACAGGTCAGACTCATGACAATAATGCTTTACATCTGAATATAACCTTTTACTTTTCTGGACATGTTTATTGTTCCATTTTAGTCCTCCCACACCCCGTGTATAGAAGTGATGTGGATATTTTTAACACAAGGATGCCGGCCGACTCCGAGAGAGGTGAAGTGCTTTCCCTGGGACGGCAAGAGTTGACGGCAGGGATGGGGCGAGAGCAGGGTTTTCATAGTCCCGCTTCATGCTCTTTCCCGCCTCCCAGCGACAGTGCTGATGAGCTTTTATTTTTCCTAGAAAGCCCTGCAACTCGTGCATAGTTACACGTGCAGCCAGCGTTAGAGGATTCTTTTGCAGCTGATAGAGCCCTCGGCGCATTTGGGACCTGTGGCCGGCCTCCTCAGGCCTGGCTCAGGCGCATCAGGGGCCTCTCGGTGGGAGTCCGGCCCTACCTGTCTGAGCCCTGCTTCTTCGTGCTTGCAGGGCGGAGCAGCCCTTCCTAATGTGTTACCGTTCAGTTCAGAATTGTGCGTTCTTGCTGCTTTCCCCTTTTAGAAGGGCTGGATTTAGCCCTGGCATGCCAAATACAAACCCTCACTTCATCTCGAGAGCTCTTTCCATCCACCCCTCCTCGAGCAGGCTATTTACAGACTTGTCATCACACCATGCGGGTCAATCCACCAGTGAAATGAAAGGAAGGAGAGGCCCCAAGCCAATGAATTTGGGCAGATGAGCCTTATATAACACGTGCTAAAAATATGTAGCTAATTGGAATGGAAAAGCGAAAAATGAGTTGCGCTTAAGCCTTAGTCTGAGACACCAAAGAGTGATGGGGAAGCAGTTTCTCCCAGCGGAAGATGCCCATGTATAAATCATTTTACTCTGTGCATACTCTCCTTTTTGTGGCTTTTCAACCGTGTTCAGTTCCCACTCATCCCCCCACGAGACTGAATTCGGGCAGCAGAAACCAAGACTAAGGGAGCATCAAAGAAAAGATGCAGAGAGCTTCTGCCCCTTCAGAGCAGGAGGAGGAGGTGGTGTCTAGGGGTGTGGCCAGATGTTAAGATGGTAAATAGATCTCCTGCTTCTGACAGCTTCCAAAACCAGACACTCAGAAGACTCAAATTATCAAAGGATTCTTTCTGCTCTGGAAATTAACATTAGGGATTTTTCTAAAACTGAAGAAGATAACTGTTTTATTCCAGTTCCATCCCCATCTGCACCTCCCTGCTCCCCAGGTCCTCACTCTGTCAATTATCTCCTCTCCTTCTCTTGGCATCTCTAATTGCTTTTTCTCCTGGCTTCCCCTCTGCCTACAACATGCTCTGTCCTCCCTTATTGTGCTATATTGTGTGTGATTAATGATTAGGCTCTGCATTTCCTATAGAGCAAGAGCACCCTGAGGGCAGGGCCTTGGTCTGGCTCAGGGCCTAGTACAATGCCTGGTCCAAAGTGAGCACCAAATCCTTGCTTGTTGAATAAATCAATCATTCAATGGATCAGTGAATGGGCAAACCAAAGGGGATGTGTTATGATTTCCGAAAAATATAGTGTGAAAGATATGAACCCTGTTCTTCTTATTCAGATCTGATGCTGGTCTCCTTGACAGTCAGATGACACTTCATCTAGCTCATCCGTCACCTGATGACTGTTCTGTGTGACACCCCACAATGAGGACACGAGGACTCTAAAGATAGCTGAACAAGATGTAGTGTTTGGAGAGCATATGGGTTGATTAAAGATTTGGAGGTGACCTGGTACTACTGATCAGTTTTAAAATGAGAAAATGGAGACCTAGGGTGTTCAGAAAATTTGGCCAAAATGACATGGTTAGTGAGTGGCAGTTCCAGGCCAGTGCCTGCTGGCTCATGTTGGCTGCTTAATAAATCTTACAAACAAGCACAGGGTAAGTCTTTGGAACCCAAGTTCAGAGCCTTCCACGGACACCACTGTGCCCCTCACGGGGGAGAACGGAAACACCCATTGATCCGTGATGCTGGGCCGCCCTCCCCCACACACAGGTAGCTCCAGGGAAGGCTCTCGCTGCCCACCTTTCAATTTGAATGCCTGTCTTTGCTCTGCGGAGGGCATAGCAGTTACTCTGTAATGAACCTTGCTGCCTTGTCATTGGGAGCCCATCACCATCACTCACGTGATTTATTCCACCTAGAATCTACTTCATCCGTCTTTGGCTGACTCAAAAATTTGTGCCTGCCTAGAGCTGAGTCACGTTGATGAGAGGTCCACTCCACAGCCTTCCGTTGCTGGGGTGCCCTGGGCAGCCCTGCTTTGCTCTTCCTATGGCTTGGGGTTCAGGTCTTCCTTGGACTCCATGAGATGGGTCTTCCCAGTAAATTCCCCTTTGCGCTGAAGCAGCTTCTTTTAGTCTCTGTTACTTGCAAATGAAAGAAGCTGAACTGATCTAACATTGGAGTAGGAAGGAAGCAGAGCATCCAATTCCTCACTTTTCAGGTAGGAGAACACTGAGGTCCAAAGAGGGGAGTTTGGTGGTCCCACATCTCAAAGGCAGAGGATGGCAGAGACTGGACAGGATCTCAGTCCCTGGGTTCCCCACCCACTGTCCACAGTGTCCCCTCTGAGAATCACAGCAGGGCTGTGGGATCCCAACACCTGCTCCTCCAACAGTAGGAGGCTCTCAGCAGGTGCTGGGTCAGGGAAAGGAAAGGGCCTTGATGGAGGGAGACCTGGAGAAGGGACTTGTAACACTTAAGTGTAGCATGGGGTACATGTTTGTACTTAGAAATTTATAAGGCTTTTTATAAACAACCCCTGCCCTAACTGGGGTATCAAATTATTCACGAGTCATGGGCCTTAAGACTAGAACTGTGAAATTAATAAAGAGGCGTCTGGTTCATGGAAAAAAATGTGTGGATGCAAAAGGGTTCCAGGGGATAGGTCAGAAAGGCGTGATGTGCAGTCCCCCAACCCTGGGAGCCGGCTTCCAGAAGATTTGAGGAAATGAAGCATGAAGAAGGATCTAGATTCCACCTTCTTTTCTGCTTAAGATCAGAAGTCTACACAGGCTTTAGGAGAAGACAACTGCCGTACTTGCCTGTGTGCTGCTGGGCACGTAAATGTGTCCCGGATTCCCCCATTTCCTCAGCTTTATCTCATGTAATTTATCTCATCCTTACACCAGCCTGATGAGGTCACTACTATCCTCACTTGGAGGTTGCAAAGCACAGGCCAGGGATATTATATACACCTGCCCAAGATCTGTCATGCTTCAAAGCCAAAGCTCTTCCTTTATTATGAAGTTGCCCCGGATACATAATCTAATATTTCTAAGTCCCCACATTAGCTGACAACACATTTAATATTTACTATATCACTGTCATGTAATTCTAGTATTGTATATTATTACTGAACAAGTGGTTTTGATTCTTATGGCATGCCTGGCCCTGTGCTAGGTTCTGGTTTATACTAGAGAAATAGCACCAGAGTCCCTGCTTTCAGGGAGCTTATAGTTAAGGTGAATACTCATCAGACCTTTACATAACAAAACAACGCACCATGTGATTAGATGCCAAGATGAATGACATAGGTGGTAAATGCCCTAAGGGCACCTTCTGGTGCCATCAGCTCGTTGATCCGAATTTTCCCCACTCCTAAATGACTCCCTGATGGTGAATTACCTTCTAGTTGAAGCCAGGTGCTTTATATTTCGCTCCACCAATGTTCCATTAGGGCTTGACTTCCCCACACTCTTGGGTCCTAAATAGTCCATAATTGAATGCGTTATTATATGCAATGCTGCATATGACTGACTTTCTTATTTTATGTCAACTTTTAAATTAAAGTGACATATACACACAGAAAAATGCATAGCATATAAGTGTACAGCTCAGTGAATTTTCACAAAGCAAATACACCATGTGATCAGCATCAAGATGAAGAAACAGAACATGACCAGCCTCCTGCATGCTGCCTTCCTGTCCCCCTCTCCTGCCATCTTGACTTCCAAGGGCATGGAATAGTTTTCCTTGGTTTTGAACTTTAAATAGATGGATTCATATGATATACAGTTAACCCTTGAACAACATGGGTTTGCACTTCACGGGTCCACTTGTGTTTTTTTGGGTTTTTTTCCCCAATAAATACTACAGTACTACCAATCTGCAGTTAGTTAAATTTGTGGATGCGGAACCATGGACACAGAGGGATGACTATGGGTCTTGAGCATCCTCAGATTTTGCTATCCTCCTGGGCTCCTGGAACCAGCCGCCTCTGCGGATACTGAGGGATGACTGTATACTCTTTTGTATCTGGTTTCTTTCATTCAACATTCTGTTGATGAGATTCATCCATGTTGTTGTGTGTAGTTTGCTTTCATTCTCATTGCTGTGGAATTGTGGGAATATCTATCCATTCTACCATTGATAGACAACGTGGTTATTTCCAGTTTAGAGGTAGTACAAATGATGTTGCTATGAACATTCTAGTTCGCAGCACTATAGTGAAACCACATTAATTTGGGCAAGTGGTAACTGGCTCAGGTGATTGGTAGAACCCTACATGGGTGCAGATTTTCCTTGCTTGGGCATCAGGTTTGTTTTCTGAAGAGTTACATGTAAATTCTATCTAGCAATTTTGGCCATATCATAAAGGTCAAGTCTGCAGCTTTTCAGACATTTCCACCAAAGTTTAGGAGGTATTCTCCTACCCATCTCTGCTTTACAGACTTGCTAGACTCACTGTACCTCCCATTCCTTCTGACCCCCAGGAGCACACTTGAAAACTCTCATCTACGGCACAGCAGCCTGCTCTCTAGAACTCCCTGCACTTCTGTCTCCATCATTTTAGTTGTATATTTGTCAAAAGTCACTTGTTTGTTGTTCTTCTTGTAATTACATAATTTTGATCTAATCTCATTTCATGTATGAAGTAGGAGCACGGAAAGAAAATGTTTCTATGAAAACTAAGTTGAATGTGTTGGAAAGAGTCACTGAAGATAAACTGCTAATAAAATCGCTGTTGAATTATGTGCAAGAGGGAAAACAATAGAATCCTAAAAGGGGGAGGGGGCCAGATAATAAAGCTCTAAAAAGATTCTCAATTCATATTGTTCATATTATCTTTAAGTTTTTGCTCCGCTATAAAGAAATCAAAATTAGAAATGGTAGATACTCCATTATCCAGGAGAGAGAGTGCAGAACGCGAAACAGGGAGCATCCTTTCAAGAAAAGTCTTTGGCTTTGTTACTGGCCCATGGGTGTGCATATTTTCAGATAAATGTTTGAAGTTTGGGTGGATGCTGTCAGTTAAAATACTTAAAGTATATAGATGTCTTATTTTTGCATGAGTCTCTGCTTTAATTGACTCTTTGTTAACTAAGCGCTGTTCCTTTCATCATAGATAAGAGGGTGGAGGGGTAGGAATCCCTCACCTCCCGCGGCCATCCTCAAGCTTAGGAACTTCTGTGAAGTACTGTTTTGTCTTAAAAAAAAAAAAAAAAAAGTATTAATACTTCACAATTTGCATTTTACTCCATGTTTAAAAACAAAATAAAAATAAGCATTTTTCTTTTTCAAAATCTTCAAATAAAACCACAGCTCAGCTGAGTTCTTCCGTAGTAGGAGTTTGGGGATTCAAGTCGCCTTCTAATGTATCTGCTGGATCAGTGCCATTGGAATCCATGGTGATTTTTCTGGCATCACCATGCCCGTGCCCTGCAGTCCTGGGATGCGGGCTTGCCCGTGCCATGCGGTGCCTGATGAAGCTGGGCGTCGGGGCCACTGTCCTGCCCTCGGGATGTGGACACATGTGTATGCGGCGGTGAGGATGCTGATCTCTGTGGGTGCGGGAGCCCCTCCATTCCAGAAGCTCGGTAATGCACTGTCTGGGGGCCAGTCTGCTGTCCTGCCTCTCAGGCTGGATTCGCTCCCCTGTGAGCAGAGCTGGCAGGCACAGAGGGCGAGCATGCCTCTCACGCCAAGGACACCATGTGACACACTGAAAAACAGTCTGTTGCTCCGCTCCCCCCCCCCCCCCCCACTCCCAACCCCCGCCCTCCAAGGCTCCCCTTTGGCATGTATTCATCTGCTCCCTCCGGTGGCAGGGTAGGTGGTTATTTTACCGGTAAATTTCATTTATTAGTTCCATTCTCCTCCACCCCACCCCGCCCCCCTCCCCGGGTGTAATAACGGGTAACCGGTGCCCCAGGCCACGGTGCTGGGAAAGTGCTTAGGAAGCGAGGGGAAACCTGTTGGGCCGGCGCCCACACAGTTCTGAAACACCCGGGGCAGTCAACCTGAGTCACTGCCGCCAAGGCAGGAATCATCCAGTAGCGCTTCTCCGCTCACCGACATCGTCCTCCTCCTCCAACGTTGTTTCTGACTTTTCCGGAGAGGAAGCCTGCGGGAAGCCCAGATCAAGGCGTTGACTCGCGCGCCCCCGTGTGGCCATGGTGGGCGGGTTTGGAAAATGCGGCCAGGTTTTCCTTTCCCCACGACCGGAGAAGGCATCGGGCAGCCTGCGACCCGTGCACACACCTTACAAAAGCAGACATTTTGCATAATCTTTGATTGCTTATTTCTATTATATTTTTCCAAAATTTATTCAGCCGTTTAAATTATAATGGTTAATTTAGTGAATATGTTGATTCTTATGAAAAATTATGTGATTTTATTATAATCATAACTTGGTCATAGTAGTGTCAAGGTGAGCTTTTTTTTTTAAGAGTTTTTTTATTGCTCTTATTTCTTAACAGTTAAGCATCCTCAGGTCTTATTCAACTCGAGTTACAAGGCATGGCTTTTGGAGCCTGCAGATTTTCTGTAGCTGTAGGCAACACCCCCTCCCGATTCTGGGAGACTTCCCCCAACCCGCAGCCTATTACTGGTGCCTGTTTTTATTAAAAAGGGACAAGAACAAAAGCTATAGCTCTGCCTGTCCCTTTTACACTTTCAGGCTATAATAAATCAGCAGGTGTTCGCACCTGCTAGGGCCGAGCTATCGAATTTCCAGCATTGAGACCAGGGCCTAGTATGGATACAAGGCTCCCAGTGCTTGGATTTTGAGTTCCACAGAGGTCTGGACCTTCTTTTATGGATCCTTCGGGCAGTGATGACGAGAGAGGAGATGTGCTCCCCAAGGGATGAGCAATGTGATCCTCTTTGGGAAGAAGATTCAAATTCCATCCATTTAAAAAATCTGCTTCTTTAAAAATTTTCCCATTGTGTGTAGTTTTATAATGGTACTTCAGTAAAAATACCTGTGTGTGTGTTGGGGAGATGGTTAGCAGATGCTGTTGGTGCCCCAGCATGGCTGTATTCCTTGACCTACCACTGAGGTCATCTGCAGAATACCCTGTGACTTCCCATGTCTCTCTGCCTGAGGTGACCTAAGCCACGATGTTATGGGGTAGGGGCTAAAACCTGATGGGCCCCCGTTGTAGGTCATTTGATTTTAGGAAAATTCCTCTTAGGTCTACATCATTATTCCAATAATAGCTACCATTCTTGAGTGCCTACTGTGTGCCTGATACTTTATAATGAGTGCGTTGTAAAGGTCACACTAACTTTGGAAGCAGATGTTATTAACCTTTATTTAGAGATGAGGAGACGAAGACTTAGCAAATGGCTGTGGGATTTGGAGCAGAACCCAGGTCTCGCTAGACCCTGTTCTCTCCCCCCTTGCTGGCTTCTCCATGGTGACAGCGAGCTCCATTCATGCCCCTCTGAGGGCTCCAGTCCCCAGATCCCCACTGTCTCTCTCCCCTTCCAGCTCTACTCTCTCTCCTCCTCACCAGCCCCCCTCACCCTGTTCCTCTCGCGTCCTCAGTAGCCAGTGTGGCCCCAGAAGTAAAGAATTGGAACCTCACACTATTACCATCTGTTCAGGAAGAAATGGGAGCTCTCCCTGCCTCAGGGCAGGCTGAGAGGGCAATTTTCAGTCCCTTGGAGAGGCTGTGCAAATGTAGAAGCCAGTGTAGATGGCTTGGCTGAAAGGGGTGCTATCTGGCAATTCAGTGCATCTTATGGGCTTTGAGAACAAGGTTGAGGAGTTTATCCTCCAAAGAAGAACACAGTTGAGAGGGAGAAGTGGTGCTATTCGTGATGACTCCGGGAAAACAGGTGAATCCCAGGACTCTCCTGGGTGAACCAGAACCTACGTTCTCCCTTCCTGCTCTATACCTGTCCTGTATTTCTCACGCTGCTTTTATGATCGGCCTCTGGGTCCCTTTTAACATTTTGGTACCTACTCTTCTCGCCATCATCAGTCCTTACAACAGCCGTTTATTCAGGGAGCAAACTTGTTCTGGCCTCCAGTTTTTGTTCTTTTCTAACTTATAGACCCCCTTCTCTTTTGCCTAAGCTTTGCCTTTTCCTGATTATTTGACTGTAAATTCGTTGTATCATGCCTTATTCAGCAACTTTTGGAACAGAAGGAACAGACGTACAAATTTGCTTAAACTGAGTAAGCATATATTTATGAAATTGTGACACTTTTCTTTCTCACTCATTTATTACAATCTCAAAAATATCCGCCCCATTCATGGTACATGACATTGCAAACCCCCGGGGGCAGAGGCTGGTCCTCTTGCCCAGTTAGGCGTGGTGGGCACCGCATGGGCCCTAGCGCTTGTAGCTCTGCCTGTCTGCCTGGGTGCTCGGAGTTCTGTGGCTGAGTCAGCACTCAGGAATCCAGCGCAGCAGGTTAGTTCCCTACTGGCTCCAACCCCAGCGAGATCCAGCCCAGAGCACCCCGCCAGAGTGGAGGAGGTGCTGGCTTGTCACTTACCAAGTTATTTCTTCTCCTGGAAAAGGTGAAAAAAAAAAAAAAAACAACAACAAACGAAAGCAGACCCCTGTATACATCGTACTCCTCTGAGCCTCCTTCCTGCGGTTACTGTGAGTCCATAGTGAAATAATCGGTATCAGAGTACCTGCAGAAAGAGAAATTGGATAGAAGTGTGAAATACTATTATTAAACATCCTAAGAGTTTATCTTGGTAGCACCCCAATAGTGACAGACAGGAGACGGGCTTGTGTAAAGTCAGCACCACTGCCTTCCTCAGGGGTCACCATTTACATTCCCTAATAAGCAGCCCTGCTGTCAGGTGGTCAGGCCCTGGAGCTGACCTTTTTGCTGGTCTATCATCATTTTATATCCCACTGTCCTGGAGAGTAGAATCTGGGCACTCTCTTTCACTAGATTACTAAGGCTTTCAAAGCGACATTTCCAACTCCATGTCATTAAGAGAAAATGCAATGACTTAAAAAAAAAACAAAACTGTTTTCCTTAAGTGATTCCAGCGCCAGTTAGCTAATGCAGTGTTAAGTCATGCTTGCTGTAAATTGTTGCGGGAATCTGCTGTCATTTCTGAGATGTGGGTGTAACCCATCCCCTCACCATGCTGGGCTGGCAAGTACATTCAGAAAACAGGCACACACACACGCCCTCGCCCCATATAACCTTAAAGAGTCTCCTTGCTTAGTTGACTTCATGTTTTAGAACTCATCTCTGCATCTTCCTGGGTGCTTCCTGTTGTCCCTCACTTACTGGCTTCTAGAAAGTAGCATCAGCAATGCAAATTGGCGGTTGTCCTCATGTGCAAAGGAGCCCATTTCCAGCCTGGCATTTGCTTTGAATAATCCAGTGCTAACCCTCAGCAAGGGGTGTGTGTGTGTGTGTGTGTGTGTGTGTGTGTGTGTGTGTGCCTAAGAAAGGGGTGAGAAGCCGGATTAGGGGCCATTATGGCTTAGAGGCGTGGCCTCCAATGTAGAACTTGTATACGGTGTGGGTTAGGCCAGATGAGCCACTGGGAAATGGGAAACAAACAATAGTCCTTCCATTTGTATCTATTACCTAATAAACAAGAAAATGATTTCATTTTAATATTTAATATATGGATTGCCAGGGCTACATGTTTATAATTGATAAGAAAATAAACTTATATGTCAAAGTTTTTACTGATACTTGCAGCCAAAAATACTTGGAGACCTTTGGCTTAGTCGATCCAAATAGGTCCAACAAATGGAAGAAGCAGAGAGCATGTTAATCAGAGCAAGAGCGAAGGTGATTACTTGTGTTCAGGGTCATGTACACACACTTGTGCATGCACACTCATGCACTCACAAGCTATACACACAGCTTGCATGTGCACACTCACGCATGTGCTCACACCCACATGATTATATTGACACACACATCACTCATACTTACTACACCCACTTACCACATGTGTATCACAGATACACACCTACCTTCACTCACTCCTGCACACACTCACTCCCACTTACATTCATTCACAAACACAAACTCCCATGCTCCCCCCCAACTCTCACACTCACATACACACACATACACCACATGCTGTCAAACACAATGCACCTTTTGCTTAATAAACTTAATAGACACCTATTCCCAAGGGGAAGCAGCACGGTTAATCCCTTGGAGACACGCTAGTGGCCACTTGCTGCCTGACGTAACTCATTCTGATGGTTGGCATCAGACCTGAGCCTCAGGAAGTCAGTGTCCAGCACGCACATGCTGAAGCTTAGCAACCGGGACATCTTCTGCATATTCAACACCATCAATGTAGTCATCTGTAGATCAGGTGACATGAGGGCAGGTGAGAGGGAAAGACACGGTCTCTAGACTTTAAAGACACTTAGTATCTGGATTGGGAGATTATACAGACCTATGTCAACTAGGCACTGACAGGTGTTTAGACTGAGAAGCAGTTAAGAGGAAGGAGGGACAGGAAGTCAGTGGGAGGGGTTTGAAGAAAAAGCAGAACTCCTGCTGGGCATTGAGGGATGAATGGTTGAATTAAAAAGGGAGAGGGGGGCTTCCCTGGTGGTGCAGTGGTTGAGAATCCGCCTGCCAATGCAGGGGACACGGGTTCGAGCCCTGGTCTGGGAAGATCCCACATGCCGTGGAGCAACTGGGCCCGTGAGCCACAACTACTGAGCCTGCGTGTCTGGAGCCTGTGCTCCGCAACAAGAGAGGCCACGATAGTGAGAGGCCCGCGCACCGCGATGAAGAGTGGCCCCCGCTTGCCACAACTAGAGAAAGCCCTCGCACAGAAACGAAGACCCAACACTGCCATAAATATATAAATAAATAAATAAATTTATAAAAAAAAAAAAAAAAAGGGAGAGGGAAGGGAAGATTCAGCCGGCACAGTTCTGTCTGTTGAGGGGCTGAGGATCAGGGGAGCTTAAGTCACTTATTCTGAAGTGAGTAGCCCCCTGGTCATTGGGCAGTTCAAGCGTGCACTGGAGGAGCCTAGAGGGATTTCAAGTGATGGAAAGTTATTGAGCTAGACACCCTTTAAGGTTCACTTGAGCCCTGGGATTTTATGATGACATGACAGTCTTTCCTGGCTGGCTCTGGCTAAGAAGGTGATAAATTCACTGATTATGGGGAGGTCGTTCTTTGGGATAAAAGACCCCTGTTGCTGGAGAGGTTTACTTCTTCTATGCTGATTGGAACAGGAGGTCCAGGCAAAAGGCTGCTGCGGTTAGCTGGAAGTTGTGTCTGAGTGGGGTCCGTCTTTCCAAATAGTTATCAAAGCAAACTCTTAGAAACCAAACCTAATTGCTGTTCGGAACTTATTTCTTCTTGGGGCATAACACCCCTGGCCTGGTCCATGGAATGTGAGCGATCTTGCCTCGAGAGAGAAGTGTAGGAATCAGGCGTGAAAACCAAATATTTTTTACTTGTCGTGTTCATCTGAGGCAGATTAATACGATTCTGTTTCTACCTGTTAAATATTGACAGAATGAATTGTTATAGTAGTTAAGTTCCAAAGACACCAATTAAAGAAACATTTCAGCCAAAGACAACGCCTTTCTGGGTGTACCCTGAGATGCCTGGAAAAGATTTACATGTGGGAAGGGATAATTACCATGATAACATCATTTGGTTGATGGCATCCAAATTGTATATAGGCAACATTTCCTTCTTAGAATCCATTTAGGTGATATAACTGAGCCCATCTCGTGTACATTTCATGCATGTGTCATGTACAGAGGAACAGCCCTTGTGATGTGAAAAGTCCCAATAGCTCTCAGGAGGGGACCGGCAGGGACTGGCAAAGGCCATGCACTTAGTGAATTGTGTTGGCCTGATGATCAGGTCCTCATAGGAAAGCTTAGAACACGAATGGATTACGAATTCCCTTCTTCCCTGTCCTTTGTTACAGAAGCACACTGTTTTCTGATTCTACAATTAATTCCTGGGCAAGCCATTTAATCTCCCTGAGATTCAGTTTTTTGACAATAAAATGCATTGTATGTATTATAATACACATGTAATTAAATGAGTACATGGATGTCAAAACTCTCTGTAAACTTTAGTCTTACAGATTATTTAAATAATAAATACCATATGCGCTTACAGGAAAGGACTGAATAACACGGAGGAATGCTTTAGGGAGTAAAGTAAAAGTTGCCTGACCTCTCGCATTCCCTCCCCGGAAGTCAGCTGCTGTCCCTTTCTTTTATATATGTCAAAGTGCTACACAGATACATGTGACTATGATTTATTTCAGGTAATCTTTCAACTTTTATAGTGTTTTGTAAATTGACAAATCATTTTAGCCAAAGAGAATGATTACATCTTGTGAGCTAGGACATAGCAACGAAGATTCAGGAGGATTTAAGAGCTCATTATAGGTAATTTTCTACTTGTCTACTTTTATTATAGGAGGCAAATTCCTTTGTTAAAGGACATCATTCAGTTTCCCCTAAACCTAACACTCCTTCATTTATTCCTCCATTTAAAAAAGGGATTTCTGCACTTACCATGTACAAAGCACTTAACCAGCCTATGAAAGATTAAACGGACCATAACCATCTCAGCCGGGAGATAGGAGTTGCACGCTGGTAACTATATATAGTACCGGGATGTGTGTGTAAAGAGGCGTGTGGGTAGAGGGCCACAGGAGTTGTCCACGGACCCCTCTAGCCAGGGGCTTCCTGGGAGGAGGTGACATTTGACCTGGGTCTTGCAGGTGAGTTAGAATTAAGACATACAAGATGAGAACTAGTTTCTCTACAAAACTTGAAATCTTTGAGATTACACAGACCAGAATTTCTTCTTTCCAGATTCCTTTTTTCTTTCTGAAATGTTTTTGAATTCCACTGCCCCAAATGCCCTTGAGGAGGACACAGTAATATAAAGTTCTCACCAGATGACACCACGGTATAAAAATGTGTCAGCTGAGTTACACTATGTTGGCATAAACCCAGTCTCCACTCCTGCTTTCCTGGGTCCTCCTTATGAAGAGTCCCCATTTGCAGAACGAACCAGACAACTGCAGGGGAAGCTGTGTCTGTGTTGAGTAAACAAGGGAGAATTTGGAGTCCCCATGCAGTGAAACTGCCTTATCTAGATCATCAACACAGAATTAAGTTGCTAGAGCCAGAAAAGACACAGATGAGCGTTCGGTCCACAAAAGCGTTGTTTTACAGGGTTTGGAGACTGAGGCACAGAGCTGTGATGTGATTTACCCCAAGACAGTTAGATGGGGAGGAGATGGCTGAGTCAGGTGTGGGAAAGAACCTGGGTGTCATGAGTCAGTTCCAGTGCTCAGCCGTCATGGTCCTCCCACAGGGCCATTGCTTGTAGATTCTTGCCTGGATTCATTGATACCACAGCCTTTAGAATTGAATCACCTAGTTGGTGACTCAGTTCTACCACCCATTCTGCTTCACTAGTTCCACTTACTCCGTTTAGGCTTCTCGGTGCCGCTTTTGTTCTGCACCTTATGGATTGCTGCAGGCATCAGGCTGTAGGGGAAGGTCCGTGTCTTCCCGGTGGGCGTTCCTGATGTGTGAGCTGTGCGTGGAACGCCTTCAAGCCAGTACAGAAAAGACAGCTCAGCTTGGGATGCTGGCTGCACTGGTGTATACGTTTGTCAGAACTCATTGACTTGACACTTGCGATCTCCGCCTTCTACTTTCTGTAAATGAATATTTAATTAAAAAAACAACAACAACATTCAAATGACTTCACTTGTAGATCCTTGGGTATCTCGGTGGGTAAATTCCACCTACCTTCAGAACCACTTTGCGGTGGTTACAGAGGTGTCACTCAGTTAAGTGGGGGCTCTCGTCTTCTGCTCCCAGCCATCCCTTTCACTGACCTTTTCCTCTCCGGGAATGGTTTTTCCATTTCCTGCTCCTCTTCCAACCCTCCACCTACCTCCCATGGGCCTCCAGCTGCCATAGGTTGGTCCCATCAGGCAGGGAAAGGACTGCCACACCAGAGCACTAAGAGTAGGGTGTGTTCTGGGAGGACTTTAGTCTCAGAGGAGGACCTAAGAGGGCCACACTGCACAGCTGGCACTGGTTGAGCACGTACTGTGTGCCAGGCCCTGTGCTCGAGAGGAAAGAATGACTTGCTCACAGTAGAGGGTCGGGCACTGGTGAGGAAGACCCTTTGGTGAAGGGCTTTTTCATCTCCTTGAGTGAGACCACGTGAATAGCCACCTATATCTATGGGTATGGCCAACACTGGATGGCAGTGATGCCAAACCCAAAAATGGACTGGATTCAGTGCTCTGCATGTATAAGTCGTTAATGAACACAAAACAACTAGGGCTGCCATTAACCGGCCCCCCCCCCCCACCCCATCTGCAAGGCCAGGATTTATTGTGAAGTTGACAGAGGCCCTCCCAGGGTATAGGATGTTGGCTGAATATCAACCAAGGTGACCAGAGTTTGCAGACCCATTCTGCAAAGGAGCCCCGAGGAGCCCTGTGTCTCTCAAACCCCTGCCCTCCACCGGGCTCCCTGCCCTCGGGACCCTTGATCAGATCATCCGTGGCTGTGAGTCATGCATCATCACCCTGTGACTGGCCGTGCAGTAAGGCCACTTGGCCTATTTGTCTTCTGGATCACTTCACCTGAATCTATTTTCCATTTAAATTTTATAGAAATGAAATGAGTTATAAGCGACCCAAGTCAGAACATTGGGACATGCTGGCTCAGCTCTTCCCAGGGTTTGCAGGGAAAGCAGGGACAGCTGACACATCTGCCCGCTTGAGCGGAGAGAAGGCGAGGGCCTGGAGAACAGAGCTGTCTAATCCCAAAGACGTCAGCCTCGAGCTCTTGTTCAAAGAAGAAGGTCAGCGATGGTGAGAGATGGGGGGAGTCACCCTGCCAGCTCACTGCCCCTTAATCTTTTTGAGATCCATGCCAGCACCCTGGGAAATAGCCAGTTACAGTTGTAAGAGGTTCTTATTGGAGTGCCGTGGAGGAAGAGATGAATTAAAGGTCGGCAGAGCCAAGACGGTGATAAAGGTACCAACATGATTTGCGGGGTTAATCCTCCCCTGCTTGCCTCATGGAGTTTCCCAGGCGAGAAAGTCTGGATGAAAGGGGGTGTGACCACCCTCTTGAGTAGTTCAGAATGCTGCCCCAGTGCAAACCTTGGCTCTCACCGCCCTCCAAGGGGGCAACTCCTACACACCATGGGTTGAAGAGTGAACTTGTCTTGGCTTTGCAGTGGTCTGGTGCTCCAGAAACTGCTGTCTGCTGTGGATTCAGCAAATCGTCACCGCCACCCTCAGAACTGCAGGGGTAGACTTTGGAATCAGACTTGGGTTCAAAGCCTGCTTTGTCACTTTCTGTTGTATCACTGTTGTACCTCTGTAAATTTTAGTCTACGTGTCTGTAAAATTAGGGTAGTGAGGGTACTTTCCTTGTAAGTGGTTGTGAGGATTACTGATAATATACATTAAACCACCTGTCACCATGCTGGGTGTATAGCAAGTAATCAGTGGTGCCTGCTGTTATGACAGTGATTGAATCCTTTCCTCCCTCCTAGGCCCTTGAGTTGCATGGCTTCTGTAATCCTTAGGTCAAGTTCAGTCTCTAGGACCCAGGGGACAGCGTCCTCTTCACTCTGCCTCCTCTGGTGCTTCTCTGGCCTCAAACTCCTGGCTGAGTAGCCCCAGCTCTGCCTTGACCAGGCTTTCTGTAGCGGGGAGCTGCTCTGACCCCACAGCCAGGTCCATGCTCTGGCCTCCTGCTCAGTGTCCCAGGACTTTCCATGCATCTGGGCCTGCCCTTGAGCCCAGTGACATGCTTGGGCCCCTCCTCCAGTGGCTGGATCTCCCCGGGCAGCTGGTCGCCTGTAGGCCCCTCTGCCTCTCCTCTGCCCTGCACTCTCTTTCCCAGCTCCCGCCTGTCCAGCCCTTCCTACTTGTGCTGACACCCCTGCCCCCCACCCCCGCCCCCGTTGCTTCCTTTTCTCTCTACCGGACTGCACTAGTTGTCAACTCTGCCCCTCTAGAGACTCTGGTCCCTGGATTCAGCCCCTCCAGTCTGGCCTGTCCTACCCATCAGCCAGGTCCCAATTATGACCCAGTAGACCTAGACTCTATGAGACATTCACTACCCTGAGGTCATCATTCAGCCACCAAAAGTAATTCATGTTAGAATAGGGTAGACAGAAAACGCTCCGAACCTCTTTCCATCACATAGAGTTCTTATTGCTATTGTGAAGATAGTACCACATAAATGAAGTGTGGTATATCCATTCAATGGAACGTTATTCAGCAATAAAGAGAAATGAAGTACTGATACATGCTACAATATGGATGAACCTTGAAAATATTATGCTAAGTGAAAGCAGCCAGACTCAAAAGGCCACATACTGTATGATTCCATTTATACGACACGTCCAGAATAGGCAAATCCATAGAGACAGAAGGTACATTGGTGATTGCCAGGGACAGAGGGAGGGAAATGGGGGATGCCTGCTAAAGCGTATGGGGGTTTCTTTTTGGTGTGATGAACATGTTCTAAGATTGTTTGTGGAGATGGTTGGACTCTGTGAATATATGAAAGACCATTGATGACACACTCTAAGTGGGACAGTGGTACAGTATTATGTCCCAATAAAGCTGTTACCAAAAAAAGATAGTTAAGGAATGAATGTATCAACATGTTAAAAGATTAAAATAATGTTTATAATAATACAATGCTAACACAACTGTTTTAATTTTTACCTATCTTCTGATCTTCAGCTAATTGAAAACACCTTTTTATGTGGTTATAGCCTCAATGTACTCTTTTCACTGTTCTTTTTAGCAAACATTTGTCCATTTTGTTACTTAGTCTTTATAATTATCATTTGTATTCTATCAGTTTGATATCTCGTTTAATTATTTTCCGATTGCTAGGCATTCATGGCTCCAGATTTGTTGCGATAGTGGTGATTACGATAGACAGTGTTTCTGTTCTGTAGAACTAAAAAATGTCTTTAGGATTATTTCTTTGGAGATGGACTCATCTCAGTCAACATTCCTTGCAATGAAATTTATGTTCCTTTTCTAGTCTGTTTTACCCAATAAAGTTTGGAGATGTAAAAATGCCTGTGAAGCAGGAGGAAGTCAGAGCACAATGGACATGTGAGGTCAGCAGTGTTCTTGTTAAGCAGTAATAAAACTCCCTCTCCCACCCCAATCCTAGACAGTGTTCAGGCATTGCTCAGTATAAGTGTCTATTGTCTACATGTTAGACCCTGGCTAGTAACTACAGCTGTGGTTAGGTGAAAAAGCAGGAATAATTTAGTGGCAATCTCACAACCCCTAGTTAGCAAATATAAAAATGTAATATTTGCTTCAGATCTTTTTCATTGTTTGTTAAAGACATGAGATACAGTTGGAATTCCCTTGAGAAGGGATTTCTACTCCTCTTTCCCCAGAGGTAACCACTGGGCTGAAGTTGGTGTTTAGCCTATTCATGTGCGTGCATGTGTGTATATATATATACATATGTATATATAGAATATATAAAACGTGTGTGTGTCCATAAATGTTTTGTGAATTTGATTTTATATAAACGGTAACATTGTGTACATTTTCTTTCGTAACTTGTTTTATTAAGGAAACGTGTTTTGAAGATTTGTCTCTGTCGACATAGTACATCTAGTACACTCATTTTAACTACTAGATGATATTCCTTGTATGACAATATCACAGTTTTTATCCATTCACTTGTTGGTGGACATTCAAGTTGTTTTTAGGTTTTTTTTTTTTTTTTTTTAAACTACCACAGTGTTCCAGTGAACGTCGTTGTGTGAATCTCATTGGGTGTATGTGTGCAGATTTCCCTAGGGTATGTACTTAGGATAGAACTGCTGGGTTGTAGGCTATGTACATTCTCAGCTTAGCTCATTATTACCATATTGTTCTTCAGCCTGGTTATATTAGTTCGCACCCCCTTGGGACAGTATATAAGAGTTTGCTTCTTTACATCCTCATCAAAACTTAGGAATGGCAGATTTTTAATTTTTACCAACCAATAAGTATAACGTGGCACTCATTATTGTTTTAATCCGCATTTCCCTGATTACCTGTAAGTTTGAGGACCCTGTTAGGATTATTGGCTAACTGTATGTCCACTGAGAAGAAACTGTGCATATCCTTTGCTAATATTTCTTTTGGATTATTGGTCATCTTCTTATTGATGGTAGGAGTTTTTGATACATACTGAACTACCAAATCTGAGTCTATTATGTGTGGCAGATGTCTTCTCATAGTGTCTCTGGCTTGTCCTTATAATTTATTTCTGGTGTCTTCTGCTGTGCAGTTTTACATTTTAATATTATATTTTTAGTTTGTGCATTTTGCATTCTGATGAATAAATACTTCTGTATCTAAATGACAGAAATATTTTTGTATTTTTTAAGTAAAAGTTTGAGTGTTTTGCTTTTTACACTTGGATCTAGTTTTTTTTTTTTTTTTTTTTTTTTTTTCTTTTTCCATTTTGACAACCTGTGGACCTAGGTTCAGGTTGTGATCATTCCCTGTTTTCTCCACTGATCCTCCTGCTTCAGATCTCTGTTCTATTCCTTTGGTCTGTCTGTCCATCTCTGAGCCAACACACATTGTTTTAATTGCTCTAACTATGAAACAAATCTTGGTACCTGTAGAGCATGCTCCCATTCTTTATTCTTATTTGTCAATTGTTTTTTTTTTTTTTTTTTTGCAATTTTTGGCCATTTTTCTTTTGTGAATTTTAGGATCAGCTTCTCAAATCCCATGAGAGACCTTTTGGGATTTAAATGCATTAATTTTTGAGATACTGATTTAAAAAGTGATTATAGATCTATTCAGGTTTTTAATTTCTTCCTGTGTTAAATTTATGAAGCAAAACACTTGCCTAAAATAAATTCTTAGAAAATATTTTCCTAATTAGCATCCTGGGGAACACAACAAAGATGGCTTTCTGTGAATGCAATTTTGATCAAAGACTGAAACTATCTTCAGCTAAGTTGGGTTTTGCCTTTACTAAAATCAATATACTTACCCAAAACGAATGCTTAGTTTTAACACTAGTCATAAACACACATCACTGCTTTATAGATCAGATAATTTATTACCCCGTAGTAAACATCAGCCAACCTCTGATCTTTAGATGAGTGCGTTTGACTTTCATATTTTCTTATGAAAAGCTTTATCTTGAAATTTGCTGGCAGAATTTCAGTTGCACTCACTGAGAGTTAATGTATTTCTGCTTCTCACTTTCTAATTTCGAGGGTAGCTGTTAAAGATGTCACAGCGCATTTGCATGGGGAGCTCTGGCTGGGTGAGGAGAAATTAGCTTTCAAGGTCATCAGTGGGCTTTCTCTTGACTCTACCCCAGTTTCCCCAGGGACTACCAGATGCCTGGTTTGATGATGCCCCAGGCCAAGTGTCTTCATAAGCAACGGAGTAAAAGAGATTACTGCAAGCACGTAGAGGGCAGAGAGGGATGGGTGCTGAGGGGGCGGGATGCAGGTCAGCGCGGTGTCTGCCCTGTCTCCGTGGTTCAAACTCCTGTTGGCCTCAAGGTGACAGGTGTTCGTGGATGAGTAGCAGCTGGAGGGCAAGTGGGAGGACTGGCTTTCCTTGAGTACCTCTGAGAACTCGGCTCCCTTAATTAAATGTCCTCAGACTACCAGGCTCATTTCTTTGGTCTCTCTTTGCCCACTGGGTGGCCCAGATTGTCTGCCTGGGACCATGTTCACTTGGCCACCATGACAGAAAGCCCCAAGCGGTGTCCTTGCACTTCTCCTGGTATCGTCTATCGCTGGTCGCGATTGTGAATTATTCTCCAATCCTTCCACAACTAGTATTTGGGGCCCGGACAATCACTGTAACCAGTGTTCTTCAAACACTGCCATGTCGTCTGTGCTGTGTTGGTGGCACTAGATGCCCTGGGGAGCTGATTGAAATTACAGATTTTTAAGCTTCACTCAGTGGGGTTGGGGAGTGGTTCAGGAGTCTGTGGCTGCACCAACTTCACAGGTCACTCCAATAAGCATCCAGGTTTTGGGAACCACTGCTCTGTACAATTTTAACCTAGGACTCTAGGAAGGAACCAGGTCATCTAGGAAACAGCTTCATAAAGACTGTTCAGTGACTAATGTTTCCAGTTACAGTCATTTCTTTACATATGTCCCTCTGCCTTGCAAGTCTTTGGGCTTCCATAAATCCCCCTTAACCCTGACTTCTGCACTCAAACTAGGTGATATTTATGTGTACATGATCTCCACACCTCCTCTGGGCCCAGAAGGATAGCCTTTTGTCATGGGACCCCACTTTGATGTTAACCACAAGAATTGTGCTTTGCTGCTGTTAGGTTTAAAGGTGCTGCTCTCACCAGGGCCAGACTAGAGCATGCAGCACCTAATGCAACGGGGATCCCCAACTGAGCTAATACAGCCCTGTGCTGGGGGCAGATGTTGCAAAGGCTGAGTACTTTTGTGCAGTGTACAACCTGCACGACCGCACACATCTTGGTTCTGCCACACCTCATCCTCTGAGTAAAGCACTAATAGAGTGGTTCTAGGACTGTAAAATTTGACAACCTTGGATGATCCAGACTCTTCAAAGAAGCCTAAAATTCTAAAATGCCAGAGCTGAAAAGGACTTTAGAAATCACCTAGTCCAATATTTCTGACACACAAATAAATAAGCTAAAGCCCAGAAAAGGAAAGGGACCCCCTCAACGGCACACAACTAGCCGGTGGTGAGCAGAAGGACCTCGGACCCCAACCCATAATGATTCAGCTCATTTCATTGCACCATGTGGCTCCTGGGCCTTTGTAAGCACAGGCAAGTCATCATTGTTCTGTTCTGTGTATGTAAGTGGCTCAACACAAAGAAGCGCAGTAGAGTTTAAACCAATAAAACACCCCTCCTTTTGCTGCAGATATTCTGAAGGAACATGAACTACAGCAGAATTTATTATAACGTACTCCAAACCCCTTAAGGGTTCAAATTAAGGGAACATAAAACAACCTCTATTTTACATTGAAATTGCTATGTTAAAATTTAGTTTTACCAAACAGTGGAATTAAGGTACAATTATTAGCATTACCCCCAAAATTGTCACTCTTCAAAAGCACTCACCACAAGGCTCCCTTATATAGCACTTAATGTACATTTAAAATAGAATTTGATTGATGGAAATTCCATTGACACACAGCTTTCTAGGAACACAACTTTTGTAGAAAAAGTAAGAACACTGAGTGCTGTGTTTAAGCCCTGCCCCACGACGCAAAGGTTCTGTTAGACAACCAGTTCCTGCTTCAAGGAGCTTATGAACTAACAGGACAAAACACAGTAACCAAATAAACCTACAGATTACAGAATGAGAATTTGTTTTACTTGGGAAGCTGAGTTCACCCTTAAAGGTGGAGGAAGGTCAAGTCAGCTGCCTTTTTTTTTTTTTTTTTTTGACATTTTTGAGTGATGTTTGAGATGATGAAATTCTCAAATAATTGAGAGCTCCAAAATAACCCTCCACCACCTGTCCTCAAACTTTAGCCTTTGCATTCAATTGCCTAGACGATACTCAGTTCTGATGCCTCTTCTTCTTCCCCTTTGCTGTGAGGTCCAAGCTAATGTCTACTGAACACTCAAGTGATGTTGGTAAAACACACCTGGAGAATCTCAGAAGCAGAAGGGACTTGAAAACACACAGCTATCCATGTAATATGGAGGAAGCTGAGGCCAAGGCAAGAGAAATGGCTCACCTCGGGGTCACATATATGATTAGTGTCAGATCCAAGACTTTATCTTCCATCACCAGGCTCTCAGTCCTGGGCAATTTAAAATTGTCCCTCCCTCTTCTACTCTCCTTCCCTCTCCCTGAATACCAACTCCCTTTCCTTCTCCCTCTCTTTCCCTCTTGGACTACCTCCCCTGCAATATCCATTTCTGAGTCATGCCCCAAGACATTGAACCCAAACCCTCGTTCAGTGTCACTGGCAGCTGCTGAGTCAGAAGCCGCTGGCTTGATCAATGCTGATGTCCCCCTGGGCCTCTCCTGATTTTTAATGGCCCCACCATTAAAAATGTGGGTGCTTCTCCACACTGGCTGCACATTATAATCTCCTGGTGGGCTTTAAAGTACTGGTGCCTGGGCTTCACCCACAGAGATTGTGAGTCAGTTGTCTGGGGTGGGCCGCGGGCACCAGCAAATCTCGGGACTCTCCAGGTGAGTCTAATGCGCAGGCAGGATTGAGGGTGCGTGTCATGCAGTATTAGGTCTAGTTATTTTTGTGTACCTGCTGACCCTCATTTGCCAGTTGATGTGGGTGCAGCACACTTAAGGAGGTGAATGGATTCACCAAAGCTGTCTATTTTCCTAACAAGGCACAGAAGCTGTACCACCCCTCCCCTGCAGTCTTACCTAGTGCCTTTGCCTATTCAGAAAAATTAAAAGGACATATTGAAATGCCACTTTCTATAACTCTTTTGGTTTGGGCAATAAAACAAATCTCTTGGCTGTGGAAATGCTCTTATCACCAGATGAAGGGCAGGGAGAAGAAGAACACCGGCTTCTTTTGGGCCACGGAGCCCAGATTTGGTTCACCAGTGGATCTCAATTTTGACTCCAGGTTAAGATCACCTGGGAAACGTTTAAAAATTCCCTGTGGAGGGCCAGCCCCATTTAAATGGGAGTCTCTGAGGGTAGGGCCAAGGCCTCCGTGTGTTTTAAAGCTTAAAGTCCCCAGGGTCTCTCGCTGGGAGAACATAGGAAGAAGCTAATCCTAAACCAGGGCTTCTCCAAGGTGGTGAAACCCCAGAAGAATGCAGATCTGGGTGTGCAGCCTTCAGTGCCCTCTCCTGGGGGTGAGGTGCATTCCCCACAGTCCCTCCTTCAGCCTCTGGAAGAGCCAGGCTCAGTTCTGGGCACAGCAGGCGCTCTGGGGTGGACATGGAATTGCAGGGTTCTCCTATCGGTGGTGCTGCTCTCCCTTTTGAACCTACATATCCTTCACACGACTGTTTGCTCGACGGCCAATCAAGTCCCTAGTCTCAGTCACCTGCTCTCAGGAGATGCTTCCTGGCTGACCCAGTAGTTCTGCTCCTAGAAGCTTCTATCAGAGATTCACAAGATGTGGGAGCTGCAGACTCCCTGGGAACAATGCTTTTGAGACTGTCTCAGCATTTACTATTTGTAGACTTTTTGATGATGACTGTTCTGAAATATTACTTATAGGTGGAGCCCAAAAAGTAATTCAAATGAATCTATATACAAAAGAGTAACAGACTCAGATGTAGAAAACAAATTTATGGTTGCCAGAGGGGAGAGGGAGGGAGAGATTAGGAGAGTGGGATTAAAAGATACGAGCTACTGTATATCAAATAGATAAGCAACAAGGATTTGCTGTATAGCACAGGGAATTATACCCAATATCTTGTAATTACATATAATGGAATATAATCTGCTCCAAAAAACCACTGTACTTTATACCTGAAACTAACATAATATTGTAAATCAATGATACTTCAATTAAAAAAGAATGCCTCTGGAGTCTCCCTCCCTGGGGCCCCCTGGGGCTGTCTTGATGGAGGGATGGTTCAGAGCACTGATGGATTAAAGAAGTCTCTGTTGCTCCTCTTTTCTCTGGGGCTATTTCCTATCTCTCAGTCCAGAATTCTCTGATAATTCTGGTGACCCACAGGACCATAGATAGTCTCGGGCAGTCCGTGATTCTTAAAGTGCACCCCCTTGATGGCCCAGCGGCATCAGCGTCACCAGTGAGCTTATTAGAAATGCACGTTCTCGGGTCCCAACCCAGAGCTCCTGAATAGAAACCCAGGTGGGGCCCAGCAACCTGTGCTTTAACAAACCTCCGGGGATTCTGATGCAGGCTAAAGTTTGAGAACCACTGGCCTAGTGGTTTTGTTTTGTATTCACTGGTATAGTAGCACATGCATGTCTATTTTATTTTGTCTACCTGGTCGTAATACCTAAACGCGAACCTTTAGGCTATAACTAGAAAGGGCTGGCCTTTGGCAAAATTATCAGCTTGGACAGTGATCTCGTCAACTTTCCAGGCCTTTTCAATGCTCCCTTCCACTTTGAAGGGGGCCTTAGAGGGGCGCGGGATCTTTGTGCAGCCCCAGTGATTCTGGGCAGGGAATAAAACAGTTCTCAAACTCATCCACACACATGACTATGATATTATTGAATGGAGTCTGTATATCCAAACGAAGTGAAGGCTGATGGCTTCCTTATTGCCAGAAATTCAATACAGAGTCAAAAGAGTTTAAATGCCAGCTGGAAAATTTCTGAAGAAAAAATAATTTCTTTATCAATATTGCATTTTCCATTTATTATTTACCATAAACTAAGCAAAGGACAAATAATGAAATGTAACATGAGATTCGGAATACAATGGCAATAACCCAGCATGACGTTCTTCTTGCATCACTGTTCTGCAGGATTAAAAGACTAATTAAATTGGCCTATCTAAGTTAAACATAAGCATGCATGAAAATTGGAAACATCTGTAGAGGGAGTCTATTAGCTCAAGATGCTTGACCAAAGACTTCTAGAAGAAAAAAAAATAAATGTATAGAATTTATTTGATTATTGTTTAAAAAAAAAGAAAATAACCCAACCCTCATTTTAATGTGACATCAGGAAATGAATCTAATACAGTGGAAACAATTACACATCAAGAAATGCATGTACTTACTGTGCTATTGCGGATCCGTTAGGGATTGTTAAATTGCTTAGTACCAGGGATGGCTTTTATTTTGTGAAAAGACATTTTAATCACCTTGTATGCAAGGAAAAAATCTACAAAGATTTTGAGCCATGAGCAGATGAATTGCAATATGTTTAATACCACATTGCATCTCTTACCTACTGTGGTTGATATTTCATTCAGTTGATGGTTTGAATTAGGCAATGGAGGTGCTGGGGTGAGGTTGGGGAGATGGACACGAGAAATCTTAAGGGCTTCCTCTTCTAAAGTAACTAGCAGTGTAGTTACAATAGGAAACAATAGGAAAACCACTTCAAGCACGCAAAGTGTATAATGAATGTTTAATGGATGAATATCAAATTGAATAGTGAAGACTCCAAGTCCTAAGGTGCTTCAAAGAGGAGGAGATCCCTGCTCTGGTAGGGAAAGTTTCATGGAAGGTTTAGATCTTAAAGGATGGGAAAGATTGAGATTAGGAGAGGGGAGAAAGCTGTGTCCTAGACAGGAGAGCTGATGTAATTAGAAGCTTGGAGGGAGGATTAAATTGACTTCTGTGAGGGGGCAGTCGGGCGATCCACCTGGTTAGGGTGGTGAGAGAGGGGAAGGCAGAACGAAAAGCCCACGGATTAAAGGCAGAAGCAGACAGTGGAGGGGACCCTGTTTATACCAGATACCCCGGCTTTCTCTGGACTCATGTTTACAGTCTATTCTGCTCACCTGAGGTCTTAGTTGTAAAACCTGTTTAGGCAGATGTTCACTCTAAACCGTCCTCAGGGCAGTTCTTTGTATCTTTAGTAGCTTTTGACACAGAGCTGAGGCTATAGTAGGTCCTCCCTATTATTTTTTTTTTTCCCCTTTTTTTAGGGAAAAAAAGGTATCATGTAGATACAGCAACATTCACTTGTTTTAGCATACAGTTTTGTGAGTTTTGACAAATACATACAGTCAGGTAGCCTCTACTACGATCAAAATATAGAATAGTTTCACCACCTTCCAAAATTCTCCCATTATCTTTCCCTGTCATAGTCAAACCCTTTGCTCTCCCCCAAGCCCTGGCAACCACTGATTCTTTTTCAGTGCCTAAAGTATTGCCTTTTCTACAGTGTCATTCACATGGAATTATACAGTATATAACCCACTGAGCTTAGCTTTTTTTTTTTTTCATTTAGCGTACGTTTAAGATTCATCCATGTTGATGATTGTATCAGTAATTTGTTCCTTCCTTTGCTAAGTAGAATTCCACCGTATGGATGTACACCAGTTTGTTTACCTGTCCCCCAGTTGAGGGACCTTTGGATTATTTCCAGTTTTTGATGATTACAAATAAAGCTGCTATGGATACTTGCATATAGGTTTTCATGTGAATATAAGTTTTCATTTCATTTGAGTAAACACCTAGGGATGGGACTGCTGGATCGTGCATGGTAAGCGTGTGTTTGATTTTATAAGAAACTGCAAACTGTTTTCCTAAGTGGAGAAACTATTTTGTTTTCCCACCAGCAATGAAAGTTCCAATTACTCTGCATCCTCACCAGCACTTGATATTTTCAAGCTTTATGTTAATACTATTGTTGTTGTTATTTTAATGTTAGTCATTCTAACAAATGTAGTGGTTTCACTGTGGTTTTAATTTTCATTTTCCTAAAAGTGATGTTCAGCATCTTTTCATGATTAATTGCCATCCATATATCTTTTTTGGTGAGCTGACTTTCAAATATTTAGCCCATTTTTTAAAATTTGGGTTGTTTCCTTATTACTGGGTTTTGAGAGTTCTGTATATTCCAGATATCTGCTTTACCAGCTATGTATTTTGCAGATATTTTCCCCATTTGGGGACTTATCTTTTCATTCTATTAACAATGTCTTTTGAACAGCAGTTATTAATCTTGATGTTCAATTTATCAATCTTTTATGAATTGTACTTTTAGTGTCATAGCTAATAAAGCTTTGCCTAACCTTGTGGTCACAAAGATTTTTTTCCAACATTTTTCTCCAGATGTTTTATAGTTTTAGGTTTCACATTTTTTCTGTCATTTATTCTGAGTTAATTTTTGTACAATATGCAAGGTATGAAACTGTGCTTATTTTTTGCATGTGGATAATCAATTATTCCAGCATCATTTGTTGAAAAGACTGTAATTTCTCCTTTGAATTGCCTTTCTACCTTATTGAAAATCAGTTGAAACTGTATGTGTAGACTAATCTCTGGACTCTGTTCTGGTCCATTGATTTATTTGTCTATTTTTTGTTGTAATGGTGGAAGTGATGGTCTTTCCAGCTTTTTCTACATCCTAAGCAAGGCCCTAATTTCTTTTGAATAAATAAGTGTATCACTTTTAGGTGATTCCGATAAGGGATAATGTGGTCTAGACTGTTCTTAGAATTTGGTCCTGGACCAGCAGCATTAGGATCACCTGCCAACTTATTAGAAATGAAATTCTCAGCCCCTCCCCAAACTTGCTGAATCAGAAACTCTGGGGATGGGTCCAGCAGTATGTTTCAAGAAGTTCTCCAAGCAATTCTGGTGCATGTTGGAGTTTGAGACTTTAAGGAGGTGAATTTAGGTTATTTAGAAGAAAACAGTGATGGAACTATGTTATTGGACTTAATTTGGGTTCTTCTGTTTTCTAATTCAGTTTTTTGTTTTTTGTTTTTTTTTTTTGGCTGCGTTGGGTCTTTGTTGCTGCGCATGGGCTTTCTCTAGTTGCAGTGCGCGGGGGCTACTCTTAGTTGTGGTGCACTGGCTTCTTATTCAGTGACTTCTCTTGTTGCAGAGCACTGGCTCTAGGTGTGCAGGCTTCAGTAGTTGTGGTACACAGGCTCAGTAGTTGTGGCTTGCAGGCTCTAGAGTGCAGGCTCAGTAGTTGTGGCGCCCGGGCTTAGTTGCTCCGCCACATGTGGGATCTTCCCGGACCAGGGCTCGAACCCATGTCCCCTGCATTGGCAGGCGGATTCTTAACCACTGCACCACCAGGGAAGTCCCTCTAATTCAGATTTGATAAGAAACTGTGGCCGTTGTCTGACAATGGCCATTGACTGTGGCTTTATCTGAAAGAGAGAAGAACCTTTTTTCCATTCCTTCTGGCCTTTTATTCTGAGCTCCCTTGCCATCACACTCCAACAGGAAATGAGATGTCCCCTTGAGGAGTGAGAAGCCATTTCTGATACCTAGATAGGTTTTCAAGCGGGGCATCAACGTGAGAGAGAGCCAAGTTGGGGGTCTAATGGGTGTACATTTCAGGTTGATAGGTTGAGAATCAACCAGAAGTTCTGGTTAATGATTTGTCAAGTTTCAGGTCACTCTCACCCAGAAATCAACTGGCGTCCTCTTGAGCAGCAAATAAGGGGGAAGAATATTGTGCGAGCTTATTAAAAAAACCCCAAGCTTCCCTAGTGCAAGAACAAAATTGTTGTCCTGTTCTACCCACCAGCAGTAGATGCATTAAGAGCTCTCCTTTCCAGTAGATCATTTGGGCCAGACTGCTCACCAGAGTGGCCAGAGCAGCTCCAGAATAAAGGAGGGATGCCTTGCCTTCTTCAACACTGCAGTCTTTTTTTCTCAGGAAGATGATTTGAAAGAATAAAAGATATAATGTCATATCATCATTTTAATACTTCTACCTTAAACACACACACACACACACACACACACACACACACACACGCAACTTGCTATTTTAGCTTCTCACTTCTAATTTTTTTGTAGCCTCAGGAGTGAAGTAGGGGACTGAGGTGGAAAAGAGAATACGCTTTCCTTCTTGACCCCGTGTTTCTGCCGACCTCAAGCTGGCTTGAGGCAGGTTTAGGGAACACCTTGACCTAAAGCTTTCTTCCTTGCTTGGCTCAAGCAGATAGAAACTTTTTGTTCCAGGAGGTTGTTGCCTATGTGATGAGTATATCTGCTCCTGCATCATACCTCACATCTCCTCCTGCCTTTCACAATTCTGTAGGAAATGCCTGGAAGCAGTACAAATCGGCTGAAAGCAGGGGCTCTGGTCGTATTCCTGTCACTCCCCTGAGCTCCCTGGCATGTGTGCTGTGTGATGAGAGACTGTCGTCTCTATGAATTTTCATTTTCTGTTACTTTGCCAGCTGCCTGTTTTCCAAAACAACTTTCAGAATTTCTCATCAAACCCTACATTCACTTAAAAGAAATGGGTCTCTCTCCTTCCAATCTGCTATTAATTTTTCACATAGCTTTTTCATTTACAGCATTGGAGAAAGAAAGTTCATTTAAAAAAAAAATCTATAAACCACCGTTAGAATAACAGAAACAGCATGCTTGAATTTTCTTGAGTGTTTTTTTCCAGTTTCTATATAAGAAGAAAGGGGAGAAAAATGTCCGTTTTATTTTCTTTACTATGTGTAGCATGGTGGGGAAACCATGAACTTGTGAACTTTGGAGCAAGACAGTCCTTGGTACAAAATCAGGCTCTACCACTTAATAACGATGCACCCTTGGGTGAGTTATCGAGATTTTCTTAGCCCCAGTTTCCTCATTTGCATAGTGGAGAGAATAATACTGATCTTGTAGGATCCTTTCAAGAAGCAGAGAAAATATGTTTTAATCACACACCATACGGTAAATGGTACCTATTATTTCTATTATTAGATTTGTTTACAAATGGATTTTGTCTTTTGCTTTAGACTGTAAAATTTCCAAAGTTTATCTCCTAACACCACTCTCCCTGCAGGTTCTACATGATTTTTCTAGCTTCCCAGTACAACCTCCCCAAAAAGGATCTGAAATTCATTCATACTAAACTCATAATGGCCCTCCCACAGGATCTGTGTTTTAACAGGGCTTTAAGCCTCCAGCTTGAAGGATAAAGCTGACACAGTGGAGCTGAATGTAACAGGGATCATTTGGTTTTCAGGACACCAGTACCTCTGACTTTCCAGCTCTCAGGAGCCAGGTCAGCCTAACTCACTTTTACATAGGCACTAGGATCCATGTGATAGTGGTTCTAATATAATCTTTCCTCTCAGTATTTATTTTCCTTTGTCCCTCCCCATAGGCAGGATAAATGTGTAACACAAAGGCCTGGTACCTAGCATCCCGGAGGCACTCAGTAAATATTGGATGAGTTGAATGAACAGTTCTCACAGTTAAAACATTTTCCTTCTGCTGTTTACCCTAAGTCTCTCCTGCTTGGTTTATCTATTACCTCCTGAATTAGATATCTATTGCTGAGTAACAGATTATCCCAAATTTAGTAGCTTAAGACAATAAGAAATTGGTATTATTCCTTACAGTTTCTGTGGGTCAGGAATTCAGGAGCAGCTTTAGCTGGATGGCTCTGGCCTGTGGTCTCTCGTGAGGGTGCAGTCAAGATGTTGGCCGGGGCTGTGGCTGACCAAGGGCTCAAATGGGGCTGGAGGATCCGATTCCAGGATGGCTGACACACCTGACTCAGGAGTCAGTGTTGACTGGCAGGAGGTTTCAGTTTCCCACCGAATGGACCTCTCCGTAGGGCTGTTTGCGTGTCCTCAGAACATGGCAGCTGGCTTTCCAAGAGTGATCCAAGAAAGAGCAAGGTGGAAGCTGCAATGTCTTTTATGACCTAGCCTCAGAAGTCACACTCTGTCATTTCTGCAAAATCTTTTTGGTCACACGAGTCAGCAGGGCATCTCTAGTCATTGTAGGAGGGGCCTACATTGAAGGTGTTAATACCAGGAGGTAGGGATCCCTGGGGGTCATCGTGGAGACTGGCCACCATACCTTTCATTCAACCCTTTCTTTTTTCTCCCAGAAAATGAAGTTTCTTTTCAAGGCTTTCCTCTAGGTAGATTTCAATTCTCTCCTCCTAGGCATCTCACGACCTATTGGGGTAGCCAGACTCACTAGCACTGCAGAGATGTGCTTTGGCCAGGGCCAGCGCTAAAACATCACTAGGGATTCTTGAACTCTTAAGACTGTGGTAGACCTTAACTGCAGCTTAACCTTTGTTGTCTAGTCCCAGTTAATGCTTAAGCCAAGACCTACTGAAAGGGTGGGCAGGTGACTACACTGTATTCAGGGCCCAGATTTCCAGTTTAGGAAAGTGCCATCTTCTGTAAGTAAAGACACAGCTCTGGGGCTGCCCTGAGGGAGTAAGGTATAGGATGGGAGTTGGGTTTTTAGGAGAGAAGTTGGGTAATATTTGGCCATAACTACTTCTTCCCCAGAGCCCTGGTGACCAAGAATGGATACGTGCAAGAAGTTTGCTGAGATTCAAGGCAGGGCCTGTGGCCGGTAATATTTTCCCTCTGGACAGAGATAACTTACTCATTTGGGGAATTGATCTCCATTTGTACTTCATTAGCACTAAGACCTAAGCTAACTGGATCTCCCTTAAGCATCTATGGCTTCAGAATATTTTCTTAGGTTCATTAAAGTGGAAAGAAAAAAAGGTTTTCCCCTCCCCCACCCCCATCTTTTGTTCTTGATGTTTTTCATTTTCTGTGTATGGGAGTTTATAGATATGAGACCCCAAATTTAGCAGATGTCTCTGTTGTTTTGTAGAGCTATTAGAAATACATTTTTCTCCTCACATAGTGACTGTTCTTTCCCCAACATTCTCCTGTCTCTCTGGAAGACATCTCATGGAAAGATAGGAGTTTCTGAGGCCCTAAGAAGCAATCCTGGAAATTCATTAGTTTTTCCAGACTGCAGTGTTCCCTGGAAAGAGGTGTCAGCATTGGGTGGGTGGGACACATTGCGTGTGTGTGTGTGTGTGTAGTTAGAGCCTGTGCGCCTTGAAGGAGCACAGGGTTGGATTCTGCATTGCTTTGCTTTCAGTTATTGAAAGCATTATTGTTTTTGACCTCGTTATCCCTCTCTCTACATGCAGAATTTTGGTCATAGTCTCCATGGAACATAAAACTTTTCAGAAAAAGTTTAATTTAAGCAGGTTTTTGAAGCCAAGGGAAAAGATGTAAGTTCCACGGGCACTATGGCCATGATGGCTGTATCTGTAGAAGGACCTGGGGCTTGTTCACCTATGTGAAGCTTCCCAAGGAAAGTCCATCCTCCCAACACCCTGCCCTGGAAACTGGCTAGACCTGGGTTACTTGGAGGGACAATGGAAGGAAGGTGAGCTCACTTCGTGGTCCAAGGGATGGGGAGAATAGATTGTGTGACTTAAGACAAATCCATCTGCTTTCTGGAAAGGTGTGGGGTTCACTTGGCCAAGTACCAGCCTGGACTTTGTGACTTAGTAATCATCTTTACTTCTTTTAATCTTCTTTCTCCATCTCCTTTGTCTTATGAGTCTTTCATTGCCTATTTTTTTTGTTGTTGTTTTGTTTTTATCTTCTGATTCCCTGAAACTATTCTTTCCTAGTTAGCCTGGTAAATACCCATCTGGCCAACTTCCTGGGAACCCTGCTCAGGACTTCAGATCTCTCTGGGAAAGGCTATGGTTTTTCTTTTTAATTTTAACTTTAAAATATTAGTGACAGTACAAAACTGCCTTAGCAAACAGAGGAGTTTGGGGAAAATAAAGAGTGAGTTCATTGTGGTATTTTGGGAAATTGTGCAGGCAGTTAATTTTGAGAAGGTCTCTGGAGACTGGTATGACTAGGTAAGGGGACCACTTGGGCATTAGAGGGTGTGATTTTTAGGTCACTGTACTTGAACCTTTCCGAATCCTGCCTGCCGCTGACTGGATGATGTCGAACGGCTGATAGCAACAACACTGATGGGTGTGGGTTTTTCAGTAAATAATCCCATAACCTTTTTTGGCTGGGCTACCTTGTCATTAAAAGGCTTACGATATATTTGAAAAGGGGGGTGTCAACCTTCACTTGGCATTGACGCCCCCCCCCCTCCACCCATGACCACCAGCTAGCACCTGGGAATGGACAGATGCTCTGCTGAGACTTCTGCCACTGCTTTCCCACAGGCATTTTTTAATAGAGCATTTTAGAAACATGAACCACAGACATGACCTCATGGACATGAGCTCCACAGGGCTCAGGTGCCCAGGAATTCAGCAGCAGCTAAGTTTCCTGTGATATGAATCATAGGACCGTCGCTGGCACCAGTGAGGTCTCTGGCCCCGCCCTTGGCTGGTGCTGCACTTGGCTGATTTCCCTGGATGAGAAGACTCTTTGAGCATTTAGCAGGTCTGCCTGGAGGGGTTTTGCTCTGCGGTTTTTCTCCTGGCAAGTAGTGACTTTTTCTGGGTACCAGAAGCATGTAGTAGTTGCAATGTGACTGCAGTGTGTAATTTTGAATGGATGGAGGAGGGAGGAAGGGAGGGAATGAATAAATGCGGACAGGCAGGAGGCAAGGAGACTTCCTGCTTAAGTATGATCACTGTTCTCCAGTGGTTCTCCATGTCCCCATGTGCTTTGCATCGGAGCCTGGGTGGTGGGATTGGGGGGCTGCCCGCCCCCTTTCTCCCTGGGGTGCTCTCCCTCAGTGACCATCCCACTGTCCTGCCACCACTGGGTTTGACCTTAGTTTACCCTAGCGCTACTCTCCCTACCCTGTCAAGTGTCCAGATTTTTCACGTTTTTTTTTTTTTCCCCCAACAAAGCACAAACTAGCTCAAGCTTTATTTTAAATAAGTGGACAGAGCATACGCCCTGCCATGAACACAAAACAGGTCATTCAGAAAGTAAAGATGAGAGAGAAGAGAATGGTTTACATTAAATTTGAGATGCTAATCTTGAAATGCCACCAGTGCTCTTCTGATTAGATTACACACAGAATAACACATGCAGACAATTCCAAACCTCTCCTCCTAGACATTTCTGCTTCACATTGTGTGGCTCTTTGGGAAGACATAGATAGCACAGACTAATCTCTCTCGTGGAATTAATTGCTGTTTCCTCTTTCCTGTTTTGAACAGAAATTTTCTTTATTGTGTGAGTACAACATGTAGAACATAGTCTTCGGCACCACATAAATATTTACTTAATCATTAAAACTCACTGTCATGTAACATTGATTTCAACTTGAAAATATTATAATCCATCTTCCTCATGGAAAATAAAATGAAAAGGCACTGCTCCTTTGATTTTCAGTACCTAGTTTTGTTTTCTTTTGTTTCCGTGATCTTGCATTTTTAACAGTAAGTCCATAAAGTTAAACCAGAGATTTACTGAGAGGGAAAATTAAGTAAACTCCTCAGAGACTGAGTGGGAAAAATTCCATTTAGTCTCTGTCAGGAGCTCCTCCCCACACCCCAGTCATAATCACTGTTGTCTGGACTTTGATGGTAATTCCTTGCTTTGTTAGTGGAGACTTATCTATTAAGGACCGAATCCAAAGTATTTGAGAAGAATAATTTAGAGAGTGGCTATGGCCCTTCCATTGTGGCCAAGAGTCTGTGCTCAGAGCCCTGCCTTCCAGCCAGTATCCACATAATAAACATGTTTCAGGATGTACAGTTTTTTACCCTTCAGAAAGCCTCAATGTGTATTTCTCCTTATGCTCTTCGAGGGTATTTATCCTTCTCTCTTTCTTATTTTATTCAAATATACACTATACACATGTTTCCTGGTTTTCTTTTTCTACTTATTGTTTATAGGTGGACTTAGCATATCTGCTTTTTGAATCCACGGCATTAAATTTTACTATGTGGGTGTGTTATGAATTAATCAGTCCCCTTTAGCTTTCTTTTCTAAGTCTCTAGATGAGAGCAGGATGAATGTGTGGAGAGGTGGGTGGGCAGCAGCCGGGAAGAGACTTCCATACACACAGTTGGGTACCAGGGATCTAGGCTATTCCGCCATCCTTGGGAGGTGTGGATGGACGGGCCGGGGTGAGAATTCCTGAACTGACATTCACTGTTAGCTGTGTGACCTTGAACAAATCAGTTATTAACGTCTTGGGGCCTTGGTTTCTTCATTTGTAAGTCAAGAAGAATACCACCTCATGATATTGGAGGGTGTGTGTAAGTTGCTTTCATATGTAATAATACCTCATGTATATGTAATAATATCTCATGTATCTGTAATAGTACCTCATAGATGTGTAACAGTACC
Organism: Balaenoptera ricei; assembly: GCF_028023285.1. Taxonomy (NCBI): domain Eukaryota; kingdom Metazoa; phylum Chordata; class Mammalia; order Artiodactyla; family Balaenopteridae; genus Balaenoptera; species Balaenoptera ricei. Next base: position 64,736,169 of record NC_082651.1, on the reverse strand, counting down.
TCGTATATAGAATAATACCTCATAGATGTAAGATGCTTAGAATGGTGCTTAGCACATGCCCATACATGCTAGCTGTTATTTTTCAGCTTCAGAATTACCCAAGATTTGACAGTTATTTAGACAAAAATACCGGGATGGTTGAGTTGTTTTCTTTGTGTTGTGAAACAACCTGCCTTGAAGACTGTATTCACTCTTTGCTTGGGTTCCAAGACGAGCCGTCCGAGGACGTTCCCAGCCTTTTCTCGAACTAGTCACATTTCTTACTGCTTTTGTCCTAGAGCTGAGTCAGTGCTCCTTGCCCAGCCCAGTCTTCCCGAGAGTTCTCCAAGTCTGGAGATGGAGTCTGCTTCTCCAGAGCCTCTGATGGATGGGGTTGGGGAAGGCCATGACGACTCTCTCTGTTATTCACAGCGGCAGGGGTGGACCATCTGGAGGCAGCCGGACCCCAGCAGGGGTAGGTTTTGCTGGGCAGGGGATGAGGCAGTTTCACTCCCTCTCAGTAAGGAGGTGCCGTGTTGGCACCTGGGGGAGAGAATGTGCCAGCTTGGTGTTTAGGCAGAGCCATTGCACTAGCTCTTCTTGATGGATAAGAGAACAGAAGCCCAAAGAGGTTAAATGACTTGTTCTAGGACATAAAGCAAGTTTGGGGCAAAGGCAAAATTTGTCCAGTCTCCCAGCACCTATTTTAACCATACTGGTAGAAAGAGAAGGTCAAAAGAGGGAGGTCAGAAAAAATAAAGAAGACCACCCATGACATACTTGCTTGTGGAAAAGACCCCTGTGTGCCCTGAACATCAAGAGTAGGTGACCTTCCTGCAGTGAGGAATGACACTGGTGCCCAGAGGTGGCCGGTCATGCATATTGGTCCTTCTGACTGGTCCAGGCTCCCAGGTCAAGGGTCTTGGGCAAGCTTGATCCTTGGGTTTGGCAGTCCTTGTTACACATACCCGGGGAGGAAGTTCTGGCATCTGGGAGTTCGTCAGCGTTAGCCTATTAGAAATTCCCTGCTGGATATTCTTTAACTGTAAGGCATTCCAAGAGCACTGAGGTTAAGGGTGCCCATGACCTTGTGTGGGGGATTGTGTTCATTCCTGTCAGCTCAGCCCTCTTTTTGTGCAGGAGGACATGAGATGAGGTGAGGGAGGTGATGATGAAGCAGTGAGACCTTCAGTAATCAGACTGGCCAGAAGAGGTGGCATAGGGTTTGGTGCCAGGGGCTGCCTCTCCCTGTGTCTGTGAGTGTCCCTCTGGTCTAGACTGAGAAGTCTCAGCCCAAGGAAAAGAGGCCAGCTGAGACTGATCAACAGAACAATAACTGCGAGGTGTGGGTTCTTTGTGCTTCTCCTGCCACTTGCCTGCAACCTGTCATAGATTCTTTTGAGCACTGGGGCTGTAAGATAACTATTGGTGTAGAAGCCCCTAGGAGTTTGAGCTTATAGGCAAATCAAACCAAGCAGAAAACATTCCTGGAATGTTGTTAGAGATTGGAATTGCTGAGGATCTCACAGCTGCTTCATAGGGTGTCTGCTTAGCTTTATGCCTTTGTGAGTTCTTGTCATTGTATCTGACCGGCCAAGATCTTCATTTCCACAGAAAGTTTCACAAGAGTTATCCAACTTTGTGTTGGCCTCTCCCTGACTTGAGTCACCCCTTCTACTGTGTGGTAGATGCAGGCATAAAACAAAGGATCTGTGTAGGGCAGGAAGGGCCATCTGGGAGGAAAGCCAGCATTGGTTTTGCCTCATGGGCTGTGGCAAATGAAACGTTGCCCCAGGTGGGTGTGACTGAGTGCATCCAGTGACGGCAAAGAGCATCCTTCAGAGCAAGTCACAGATGTAGGGGCAGTTGGGGTGACTCTTCACTCAGTTCAGAACCACAGGCAATTGGGGAAGCCGATAAAATGTATATTGTCTCTCCTGATGTCCATGCCAACATCTGGTGCCCTTTCCTCCTCACTCATGCCATGCAGCCCCCCACTCCTGCAAGACGAGGGACCCTTCCATTACCTAATGCTTTAGGCAGAAAGAACTGCTTTTAAAAGTCATTAAAGAGCATTAGAGAACATTTTTTCAAATATACAAATACATAATCCCATCATCCTCGTGTAACATAATTCTTACTTTCATGTTACCTTCAACCTGCAAATGTGTTTTACGTAGGGTTGTGTTTCTGTGCCTTCTGTTTCCCTATGTTCCTACATAGTCTTTCCCTACCGTTTTTAAATTGCTATAGATGTAATATAATTCATTAGACCATTCTCCTAATGTGAGACAATCAAGTTATTTCTATTTGATGGCCGATTAGACATGCCATGGGGAACATCTATAAGTTATAAGTGTATAGCTTTTAGTTTCTGTTTAATTATTGACTTGGCAATTCCTTAGGAATTAAAGCTTAATCAGAGGTTATGAATCTGTTTGTGATGTTTGCTATGTACTGTAATATTGCTTCTGAAAATATTATGTGACATTGCCTCTAGCAGTGAATGAATAAATCAGTTTCACAGCAGCCTTCCAAATAGCTGATAATACCATTTTAAAACAAATTTGTTTCTTTATTAGACATTAAACGGTATGTCAGTGGTATGTCTAGACTGCTCTGCTTTGCATTTTAAGAACTCCTAGTAAGAGTGAATATTTTATATTTCTCCTCCTATAAATTTTATGTTCATGTCATTTACACATTTATCTATAGATAAAGATCTTGATGAATATATTTGTTTTTTTGTGTTTTTTAATACATTTTTTTCATTTTATTTATTTATTTTTTGGCTGCGTTGGGTCTTCGTTGCTGCGCGCAGGCTTTCTCTAGTTATGGTGAGCGGGGGCTACTCTTCATTGCGGTGCGCAGGCTTCTCATTGCGGTGGCTTCTCTTATTGTGGAGCATGGGCTCTAGGCACGTGGGCTTTCAGTAGTTGTGGCTCGCAGGCTCTCAAGTGCAGGCTCAGTAGTTGTGGCGCATGGGCTTAGTTGCTCTGCGGCATGTGGGACCTTCCCGGACCAGGAATCAAACCCGTGTCCCCCGCGTTGGCAGGCGGATTCTTCATCACTGTGCCACCAGGGAAGTCCCTTGATGAATATATTTGGATTTGTTGATACGTAGATCTCTATGGTATGCTTGCCATTGAGTTGGAAACTAATCAAAAGGGAACAAACAAATCCAAGTTGTAGAATGTTCCATAAGACAATATCCTATATTTTTCATAAATGTATCATAAAAAGGAAAAATGTCAAGAAAATTGTTCTAGATTAGGAGATTAAAGAGACATGGCAACAGATGCCATGCATGAACTCTAATTAGCTCCTGGATTAAACTTTTAAAAACAACAGCAACGATAAAGGACATTTTGGGGACAATCAGGGAGATTTGAATATGAACTGTATATTGGATAGTTATGTCAATGTTAAATTTCTTGACTTTGATACTGTGATTATGTAGGAGAATGTCTTTGTTCTTAGGAGATAAAGGCTGATGTATTTAGGGGTGAAGTGTTGCTTCAAATGGTTCGGCAAAACTATGCATCTGTCTGTCATGTATTTCATATTATGCAATAATATATTGTAATTAATATAATTATAATAATGTCATAATATAATATATCGTAATGATATTATGTTAATGACGTACATATATTAATATATTATGCTATATTATATGTAAGTATCTAGTATATAAATTATGCATGATGTATTTGATATATATGTTAATTGATACTATACACACAAATATATATATGTATTTATAAATCTTTTACCCCTGCACCATGCACTCTCTTACCCACGCGTGAGTGTGCCTGCACACACACACAGTGCGTTACTCCCTTCCCCGTGGAAGCTGCATTTTAATAGAGACCCTTCACATCAGTGGAAAATGCTGAAGGCATCCATTGCTAGCAGTGACTCCAGGCCCAGCAGGGAGGTTCTCTGGGGCTGCGGAACCTCATGGCCCCCCTGTGCAGAGGTGTGTGGAATGGGGGTGTTTTCATCAGCCAGGGGCCCCACCCCCTTTCTCCTGCAGCTTTGTGTGCAGGCCTCCTTGGAGCATGAAGTTTACCTGTGTTCTTCCTCTCCTGTAGCCTTTTGTCTCCCCACATCTTGGATGCAGAATCTGACTTTTAAAAGGCAGTGCGCATATGCTTTGGGGCAGGGTAACGGAACCCTTTGGGGAAGTTAGATCAGAGAGACCCCACCTTAGCAGGAGCTGTCCTTGGCTCTCTATCTACCCTGCGCCCAAGACTCCCCCAGCCCCCACCCTCTGCAGGCTTGAAGCAGCTTCTCCCCCGGTGTCAGTGCACCCCACCAAGAGGTCTTCAAAAGTAAATGGAATTAAATTAATTGGTTGCTGCATTTATCTATTAAATCAGTGTAAACACAGTTTAGAATGTTCAGTTTGGTTGCTGCAGTCATTTCTCTAAAAGGTTGAGAAATAAGGCCCTCAGGGAGCCCTATAACCCCCGTTATAGCAGCACTCCCTTGAGAAGACTAGATTGAACTCATCACCATTTTAACTGAAAACACAATTTCCAGGATTAAAATGACTCACAAATCTGAGAGATTCGTAAATCAAATTGCATCTTAAACACATTAGGGCTTACTGTTGGCACATATTCCGTGGTGAATCCTTCTTTGAAAGAATTTGAAGGGTGCCTTGTACAAAGAGAATCCCCATCCCCTGGCCTGAGCTGCCCAGGGCTGAGTTTTGGGGTTTGGATTTTTGTAGATCAGGTTTGTAGCAAGTAAGGGCTATTGAAAAGATTTGTTTTTTTAAAATACCACATTTTTTCCAGCTTATAAAAATAGAATAGTCTAAATATACTGAAAAGTATGAAGGAGAAAGTCACCTCTAATTGTACAGTTGAGTGATGATTGTCATATTTTTGCATGCGTGTGTGCGTGTGCGTGTGTGTGTGTGTGTGTGTGTGTGTGTGTGTAGATGTCTCTAGTTAGAACTGGGATCTTCCTGTGAGAATTTGCTCAGCTGGGTCTCACCCCCTAGGTTGTGGCCAAGTAGGAGGTGGTGGGCTTTCTATACCCAGAGGTAGTCGGTGTCAGAGACTTTTTGAAACAATAAGCACCGGTTAAAAAGGAAACCCAGGCAGGGTGGGGGCTGCGAAGCAGGAGGTCCACAGGCAGACCCCCATCTGGGTCATCGGGGTCAGTGCTGAGGATGCAGCCTGGGAGCGCAGAGGGCAGCCTCCAGTCGACGGCCCTGCCTGTTTGCTTGCAGGCTGCGTCCCTCTAAAAGCACTCGCTAGGCGTTTGTTCCCCGTTGTTCTTGCCTTTTTCCTCCTCCAGTTTGATTTTCTCTCCACCCCTACCCTCTCTGGATTGACAAGATGCCCTTGGATTAAACAGATGTTTGGCTCACACACATGACCTCCGCTGCAGGGAACCTTATTGTCAAAGAGGTCCAGGAGGAGCAAAGCTTGTTCCCCTGAGGACTGACGCTGTTACGCTGGAGTGTTGGGCACTGGCTGGTGCAGGGGGGATTTGGGGGGCACGGAGCCTTCCCAGTGCATTTTCAGTTGTGCCATGCAGGTGACCTTCCAGGGCATACTTGAGAGTGACAGGAGCTTGGTAGGAGACCCACAGCCTGCATCCTCTGCCCTCGGGAAAGCCACAGGCAGCTCAGCTCTTCCTTAACGAGAGCCACCCCGTGAGAGCTCTGGGGACTTACTGTAGGGAGAGTGGGCTGTCCCTCAGAGCAGCATGTGGCCGGTGGGACCTTGACGTCTCCCTCTCTGGGTTAGAATCTGGGCTTCAACACTAGACAGCTGTATTAACAGAAACAGGTTACTTGAACTCTTCATTCCTCAGCTTGCACACCTGCAAAAGGGGGGTAATAGCAGTACCCCTCAGGTGGAGTTGTTGTGATGACACGTGTCATGCATTTCGCATAGCACCTGCCGGAGTGTAAGCCCTCAACAAACATTAGCCGTTATCATCACTGTCTTAGTCTCCTCAGGCTGCCGTAACAAAATACCATAGACTGGGAGGCTTAGATAGCAGATATTTATTTCTCACAGTTCTGGAGGCTGGAAGTCCGAGATCAAGATGCCAGCATGGTTGGGTTCTGGTGAGGACTCTCTTCCTGGCTGGTTGACGGCCACCTTCTCACTGTGTCCTCACATGGCAGAGAGTGAGCCAGCTCAGGTCTTTTCCTTTTTAAATATTTATTTATTTATTTATTTATTTATTTATTTATTATTTATTTTGGCTGCGCCGGGTCTTAGTTGCGGCATGTGGACTCTTAGTTGCGGCATGCGGACTCTTAGTTGTGGCATACATGCAGGATCTAGTTCCCTGACCAGAGATCGAACTGGGACCCCTGCATTGGGAGCGTGGAGTATTACCCACTGGACCACCAGGGAAGTCCCACTTTTCCTTTTCTTATAATGGTATTAACCCCATCATGGGGGCCCCACCCTCATGCCTGCATCTAAACCTAATTACCCCCCAAAGGCACCCCCTCCAAATGCTATCGCATTGGGGTTCAGGGCTTTAACATATGAATGGGGAGGGGAGGGCAGGGGTGGCACAAACATTCAGTCCATAACAATATGATTATTTTTGTTGTCCCTTTGCAGGGTGTTCTTAGGTTTGGGACAGTCTTCCAAGGGGAGGGAAGGAAGGAATGAGGAAGCTCTTTTTGTCTCCAGTAGGGTCTTCAAGCCCATGGTGGTGGTTCTTGAGCCATCTGGAAACTGTGTGCTTTCACAGTGTTTTATTTCCCTCTCCTTTTAACCTTTGGGGAAAGGCTCTTTATTGTCCTAGTCTAGGTAAGAGGGAGAAGGAAGAAAAGTCAGGTTTATTAGGCAGCTGGGCGTGGAGGGAAGTCACACCACTGACTCCAGGCCACGCCCGTTGGTGTTATCCCCACTGACAAAGGACAGTGCCCGCAGAGGCTCTGGGCCAGGAACACCAGCAGTCCAAGGTCACGCTGCTCAGAAGTTTCAGTGAGATTTGAACCCTGAGCCTTCTGACCCTGCACCCTTGCAACTTGTAGCTGGTGTGGGGAGGAGTGGAGCGGCCACACCTGGGGCAGGATCGGGGTTGGGATGGATGCTGAGTGCAGCTGTCATGGCAAAGTGCACAGTCTGGGCCTTCCCGTCACATGGTGCTTGCTCGCTGGAGCTGAGCGGTGAAGCACCTCAGGCCCCTGAGTCCCTCTACCAGTGGAGGCTGCCCCCACGCCCCCTTCTACCTCCATATCCCCGAGGCTGCAGTAGCTCTCCTGCAGGAGGTTATTTCAAGGGACGCTAATCCAGACTGTGTTTTCTCCTGTGCTCTTATCCTTCCCCAGCCCCCAAAGACAATGAAGAACGCGTGTTCCGGGAGCGCATGCGGCCCAGGAAGCGGCAGGGGGCTGTCAGGCGCAGGGTCCACCAGGTCAACGGCCACAAGTTCATGGCTACCTACCTTCGGCAGCCCACCTACTGTTCCCACTGCAGGGATTTTATCTGGTAAGGCCCTCTTTCCTGGAAACCTCTAGTTATGCTTTCTTGGCGATGAGAGGTGGGGGGAAATGGGTCAGGAGATTAGAAACTTTATGTAAAAAATGCTGATGTGCTTTATTTCTTTTTCTGACTACAGAAGACTTTTCTGGAAGGCTGAGTGGTGCTTGGGGGGATAGATGGAAAGAAGAAACTATGGTTCCTGGTGCCTCTATACTTAGGATCATATCATACATCATATTTAAGGAGTTAAGATTTTATAACCAATAATGGTATTGTGGTTTGCTTTTTTAAAAAAATCCTTATCTTTTAGAGAGACAAGCTGAATTATTTACAAATGAAATGATAGGATGTCTCAGATTTGTTCAGGAAAAAAATAAGCTGGAAGGAGGGGTGTGAGGGGCCAGGGGTAGAGATGAAACAAGGCTGGCCATGTATTGATCGTTGTTGGAGCTGGGTGATGGGTACATGAGGGTCCACTATATTCATCTCTCTATTTTAATATACATTTGAATTTTTCCATAATAAGCTTAAAATATTTGATTGCCAATATTTATAATACAAAGCAGTTCTTAGTAACTGTCATAACACTGGTGCTGATAGGATGCTAAGATTTCAGAGGAGGGAGAGAGGAGCTGGAGTGCTCCTGGGAAGGCTTCCTGGAGGAGGTGGCATTTCTCCTTTCATGATGACTAGGATTTTGATAGGCAGAGATAGGTAAGTAGTAGACCTTTGGGGGAGGTGGAGAAACATAAGGAACACTGGCCTTGGGGATAAGCGGGGAACTTTTGATGAATACCTACCATGTGCCAGGGTCTCTCTTTGGCTCTGGAAATCTCTAATTAACTCTTCCCAGCATCCTATGGGCTATGTATTATGAACCCCATTCCACTAACAACAGTACTGAGGCTCAGAAACGAGACCACTCTACGGCCCTCCAGCTAGGAAGTGTCAGAGGCCTGATTCCACCCCTGGCGAGCACGACTAGTAGCTCATGCTCAGTCTTCCTGGAAACCTCTCTGAAACTGATGTGGAGTTTGCCAACACCCTGGGATCCTGCAGGGGAGAGTGAACAAGGCCACACTGCAACATGAACCCAGAAGGGGGACATTCGAATTGCACTGAGGACCCCCTGGATTCCCATGGTATCCAGGAAAGCCTCATCTCATCCTCATGGTGTTCTAGAACTAATCATAGAGGTTGGCGTGGACATCTGAGGTGACACAGCTTAGAGCAAAGTCAACCTGACTGAAACAGAAATAATGCCCCACTCCACCCGCAGACATGTCTCATTCCTGGGGCTGACAACCATCTGACCTCCATCTCTGTATTTTGGTCAAGAATAGGGGGAACAGGTTCTGAAAGCTTAGTCTTAGAGACTCAGGTCTTCTCTAACCCGTGGCCAGCACCACTGAACTCTAGGTTTCCTTAGCTGCAGCCCTAGTGACTTCTGGCTCCTTTCACTGGGCTGGGCACTGCAGGGAGCTGACCACTTGGTGGTGGTGCCCTGAGGACAGGGCTCAGGCCAGGCGGGTTGGATTGTTCTGTGTCCAGGCTGACCCTATACCTGCCCTAGGGTACCCTACTCTGGCCATGGAAGGACTCTCTGATGTTGACCTTCACATGGTAGATCGAGCCCCCAGTCCTGGCCACAGACTGCCCCATAACCCTTGGCTGCTTCTGGAATGCTCAGGGACTGTGCCTGCCAGCGACAGCCCTCCTCCACGATTATCCACGAAGAAGGACACACTCGACGACTCGAGGCCTGTGGAAAGCAAGCAGAGTCTTCGTGGCTTTCCAGAGCACAGCTGGGCCCCTGGAATGGTTGTTTGTACAGGAAACTGAGCCCTGACACTGACCAAACCTTGCACCCATTCCAAGAGCTAGGGCTGCCCTCAGTGGCCTTCAGAGAGAGTCATTTTAAGGCACCCTGCAACTGGGGGTGAGATCACTACCCCACTGCTGGTGGACTCCAGTGTGCCTGATGCATTGTGGGCAGCGACTAGAATGATGGCACTGGGGTGGCTTTGCGTGGCTTTTGACCTACTGAAATTCATTTTCTTAAAGGGCCGTATTCTTCTTTTCAGGGGTGTCATAGGAAAGCAGGGATACCAATGTCAAGGTAAGAAGTTATTGTATGAAGTAAATCCTTGGGGCCCACAGGTCGATCCAGATCACCACTGCTCGTGGGAGGCGGGTGCTGGGTTGGATGACATCCAGAGCTCTGTACGCTGGGCATGCTTACGCTCCCTCCCCACAAAGCAAGTCCCTGATTTTCCTTTGTCCCTGCCTGGCCATCTCTCCCCCATAACTGTGTGGGAGCAGATGTGCGGGACCACCATCTGCAGGTGTCCCAGGAGTCTCAGCCTTGTTTTGTAGCCTTTCTGGTGCACCTTCTTCTTTCCCCGTGAAATGTAAAACTTCAGTAAGATGCCCATTAGAGGCCGCCTGTGTCCTGAGCCGGGTTCTGTGTGTTCTGTCAGCTCCCTCACTCTCCCACTCCCTGAAGAAGCTCCCTCGCATGCTTGTTTTATTCAGTATCACTAATGGTCCTTGCTGGTTCTCTTTTTTGTCTCTTCAGTGCCGTCATTAGCTCTTAAACATTTAACAGTCACTTGAAAGTATGGGAGGGTTTGGTTTTTTTCCCCAGTTAACTGACTACAGATGTAAGGTTAAGTTGTCCAGAACTGGATGGTGGGTATGTGATGAGGTCATGTTGAGGTTTCTCTGTGGTTGGAGCTGGGAGACCATCCCGTCTCCTCGCCCAGCCACTGGTTGGCTTGGGTCTCACCCCTGGGGGACTGGGGTAGCTTCTGTGGGACATGGCTGTGTCTTGGGGGTAGCATGTACGCAGTTACACACGTGACACTTCTTAGGTTACTTACAGCCACCTGCTGCCCAAACTGGCCCATGACACTAAAGACAGAGCTATAGGCCACTTCTTGGGGAAGTATTACATTAAATGAAATTTTTTCTTTGGCACAGAAGGGCACAACCAGATCAAGAAGCTTGAGCACTTCTGTGCCACAAAACATCCATTTGCCTGCTGCCGGCTGGCCGGCCTGCCTGTCACCCCAGCCAACCCTGGTGGGACCCTGAATGGAGCACATTCAGAGCAGCAGTTCCCTGGGTAGACAGTGCTTCACGGCTGGGCCATTGTTCCCTGACCTTGGCATAGAGAAACAAGAAAATTGATTGATACTCCTGGAACTAGAGAAAACTGCTGATGTCCTTTGGATATAAATGGTCCATTCTTCTCCAGAGCATTTAGGAAACCCTAATGGCTCTGATGGCAGAGTGCTTTGAAATGACTGCATAAAGGGCTTCAGGTAGGGCATTACATTAAGACTCGGCTACAGAGACAGAAGGGCGCGGCTCCCCTCCCTCCTCTGCAGAGACCTAATCGAATGAATCTCAGGTTGGAACCTTTCTTCCCCTACTTGTCGCTCAGCCCTCTCGTGTTTTGCTCTTTGCAGTTTGCACTTGCGTGGTCCACAAGCGATGCCATGAGCTCATAATTACGAAGTGCGCTGGATTAAAGAAACAGGAAACTCCCGACGAGGTAAATATTTATAACATTGAAATTCTGGGCTTTCTTCACCGCCATCCCCACCTTCCACTGCCTCCTCTGTGGTCCCCAAGAGAAACCTTATCTCTTTGAGGTCCCGCTGCTGTCTTTATTGTGTTGATCAAAAATGAAGGGAGTTGTCCACAGTCTTCCGATATGAGGTACAGCCTACGGAATGAGTGCGGCTCAGAGTCGGGTTTAGGTGTGTGAATAGGATGCCAAGAGCTGTGTGATCCCCAAATGAAAGCCCACAAGGAAAATGCGAGTTATTTTATGTCATTATCTCATCGGAACAGTGAAGGGGCTCACTGACATGTCAAGGGATCCACATGGTTCATAAATAGTAAGAGACACAACACGCAAGCAGGAACCTTATCTTTATGAGGTGATGGGGGAATGGAGTGGGATTAGCAAATCTAAGAAACACTTAGGAGCCTGAAAGAACCACAATAATAACAATAATAGCTGACATTCATTGGGTACTTGCCGTGCCCTGATTTAAGCACTTTATCGTATATTATTTAAAGCCGTAACAACCTTAACGAGATCCATGTTGTTATTACCTTCACTTTCCAACAGAGAGAATAGGAGCATAGAGAGGTCAAATTAACTTGCCCCAAACCTCACAGCCCAGTATGTGAAAAAGCCACGTTCAAATCCAGCTAGTCAGTTCCGGAGTCTGAGCCCTTGACCACTATGTTCTCTTAATCTTAGAAACTAGTGTTAGATTGACTGTTAGAGAAGTTGTTACGGGTAAGGAAGAGAGAAAATTCGACTTGAAGCCAGGTTTCTCCTAACTGAGTGATTAGGAGAAGAGTGGTTCCACTAACAGATGTAAAAACCTTTTGGGGAAGATGACAGGTGTGAATCTAAGTAGAGAAGTTATCTGTGTTCATGACAATTGATTTCAAAGACATGATTTTAATTCTCGGTGAAATAAATAAATACTGTATAATCATAGGCCATTAGATTTGGGAGTCAGAGAGGCCTTGGGTGGATTTATAATCAACTGGGTTTATAATCAAATGGGTTTATACTTTGGCTTTTAAAAGGAGTTGCTTATAGAGATCTTCTACCTGCTTCTTAAGAATAATTCAACCAAGTGACATCTCAACATCCAAAGCATTTTCCATCTTTTATCTCCTTTTGATTTCACGCCATCTCTGGAAATCAGGAAGGGACGAGGCTTAGATTGAGTGTCCCGTGTCCCTGGAGGGCAGACAGTACAAAGCACCGAAATTATTTACAGAGGTTCTACTGACAGGGTAGAAATTGCAAGTCACGGTCACCCGGGTCTCCTGGCTCCTGGTTTAGGATCATAACCCGAAGTATGTTGTTACCCTCATTAGTTTAAGTAAATGAAAGAAAAAGATGATTAGCTTGCTGTCTGTCTGTCTTCCTTCTTATGGACATTTTATTGAGTGTTTATTGAGCACTTCCTGTATGCCAGATAATTGTTCCATGTCCCAATGAAATAAAGAGGAATACATGATTCCTGCTTTCAAGGATCTCATAAGTCTCAGTAAGTTTAAAAAAAAAAAAAATCTCGTAAATCTTATCAAGTGCGAACCTCTACAGGTTTATTTATATTCACAAATAGGCACACCTATGTATGCTACAGATCTACGGAGGGGTGGGCACGATTGTTTTCAGTAAATCTGGGATGCTGGTACTGGGGTAAGTGCGTAGTAGACGGCTGATGCACCTCAAGCAGGGCTCAGTAAGATGCTGGTGCAGCGGCAGGATGAGCCACTCCTTGCTGCCGGGTGATAAGGAGGTTGTTATGAGGCTGAGTGACCCTGAGGGTGTGTGTGCACATACCTCGGAGTTTGTGTTCACGTTCACGTCAGTGCCCAGCTCTCACCTCGCCGTGAGGGCTTTTCACTCACCGGGCAGCAGTGAGCCAAGGACAGCTCCTCTGCTGTGTGCTGTCCCTAATGCCTGGAGTAGCAAGAGTGATGCTCTCCCGAGCCCAGGGGCTCTCAGGTGATGGTGCCCTGCTGTCCTGAGAGGGGCAGATTTTGTTCGTGTGGCTGCTCCACCAGAGATGTATCGGTAGGTGGAGAGCATCTCTTAGAGGGCAGAGGGAGACCCCTGCTGACCTCTTGCTTCAGTTAATGTTTCCCACCTCTTCCACCCCCAGCGTCTCATGGACCCCACAATCCTGTCATATTAGGTGGGTTGGGGGGCGCCATCCTTATTTGCCAGATAAGGAATCCAAAGCCCCGAGAAGTCAGGAAACTTTCCTGAGACCTCACAGGGGGCTGGTGGCAGACCCAGGCCTGCAGATCAGATGCCTGGACTCCTCTCCCCCATCCTCTGCCCTTCCGTCTTGCCACCTTCTCTTCACTCCTTTTAAATAATAAGTGGCAGCATAGTGGTTAAAAAGCCTGGGCCCTGAATTCAGACCCACGGCCTCAAATCCTGGCTCTGCCACGCAGCCGCCTGCAGGCACATCTCTTAATCTCCCTGTTCCTTAATTTCCTCATTTGTAAACTCGTGCCTACCCCATAGGGTGCTGGTGAGGTTTAACTGAGCTGGTGGTGCCTGGCCCGTGGTCAGCACCGACGCCTTAGCGCCCTTAGTGGTCACCACTCCGTGTTAGCCATCTCCATCGTGATGGTTGTTTGTCCTAACTGATGACCTACAGTTTCCACGGCTGTGCTGGGTTCTTGGGTGTTCACAGAATCCCACATCCACCATCAAGCTGCAAAAAGACTCTGCCTGGCTAGGCTTTGGTGCTCAAGCAGCATTAAAAGCACATAATGACAATTCTTTAAGGTCAAAATGTGAGGTACAGGTTGAGTGCTGTGTGCCATGGGAGTTGGAGGTCTGGAGTCCCAGAGGGGACTGATGGGGGAGCAGAGTCCAGCAGAGCAGCAGAGAGAGTGGGATAAGGGTCCCAGCAGGGAGGTTCTCTTCACCTCCTTCCCAGGGCAGCTTTCAGAGCAAGGAGCTTAGCGGTGACCCTGTGTTTTGCCGTCCCTGCAGGTGGGCTCCCAGCGGTTCAGTGTCAACATGCCCCACAAGTTCGGGATCCACAACTACAAGGTTCCCACCTTCTGCGACCACTGCGGCTCCTTGCTCTGGGGCCTCTTGCGGCAGGGTTTGCAGTGCAAAGGTAAGGCGCTGGTCCTGGCCTCCTCCCCCCGCACCTGCGCCCCGATGTCCCTCCTCTTAAAGAATCTTTTCGTAGCCTTGAGAGTGCGTTCCAGGCCTGGCCAGAGGACTGAGCCCAAGCCCTCGCTAAGCCCTTATTAGTAACTCCGAGCATTTGTTAAGCAGTCTCTGTGCAGAGGCCATTCAAGGGACTCTGTAGAGGGAACCAGAAGAAGGAAGGCACGGCTCCATCTTTTAAGATAGTGAACAAGCTGGGGAGACAAGATGAGTCTATGGAAGTGCAGAAGAAATTTAAGGAAAAAATACATTAGAGTAGAAGGGAAGAAAAGTTTTTGGAGTTAGGCCCTGAAATAAGTCATAGAGATTTTTCTGTCACCATCTGTGGTTCAGAGCTTACTCTTGGAAGGAACACTGCTAAAGCACTGTCACATCTTATTGATCCTTTGTAGGCCTGTGATAGATGTTATATTATGCCCATGGCCCCCCTGAGGAAACAGGCTCGGAGACTAAGTAATTTGATCATGTCATGTAGCTTGTGAGCAGAAGTAGGGTTTGAACCTTGACTTCTAAGTCTTGAGTTTCTTCCTCTGTTTCCTGCTGTCCTGCCTGTGAATTGATTTCTGCTCAAATGAGTGTGCTGAGTGACACAGGTAATGGCATGTAATATGGGGAGGTGGGGACATACCCTGGGGGCCTGGATAGAGTGTCCAGTTTCACAAGCTGGTCCCAACCTGCTCACAGAGTTGGACAACCACGAACTATTGGGCAGGAATGTCTCATGGACATTATTTAAAAACAGTGTTTTATTATTTTAAATTTTAAATTTAATTTAAAAATGAAAAACATATTAAATTTTATGAAATTATTTTATGTTATAAAAACACTATTTTATTATTAGTGAATGTATTATTGATAAATACCTATTGTGGAAAAATTGGAGAAAGAGGTACAGTGTAAGAAAGAAAGCTGAAGCCATGAACCAATTGGTCATTGAAGGGATCCCAATGAGAAATTATGAGGACTGGAAATAAGGAACTGGCTGTAGTGGGAATAGAGAAGGAAACGAACTTAAGAGGTATCGAGGAGTGATTTATTGGCTGTAGTGACGAGATCCAACTGGGAGGATGGCGACACTACTCGCTGAGACAGGGAGCACGTGAGGGAGGGCAGGGCTGGAGGCAGTGATGGTGCAGTTGAGTTGGGGGCATGTTAACTTTGAGGTGCCTGTGGGAAGTTTACATGGAGTTGTCTGACTGTTGGACATTCTCATCAAAACTCAGAGGAGAAGTCTAGACTGAGCATTTAGATTTGGGATTTGTCAATGTCTAAGTAGTAGTTAAACCTATAAAGTAGATGTCATCCCCAGGATAAGTACCTTGAGTGTGAAGAAAGAAGAAAACAACTTGGGAATCTGGGGGGTGCGGTGGGTTACCAGCATCCTAGGATGAGCGTACAAAGGAACTGGGAGGGAAAGACCTCAGAGGTAGGAGGAAAAGTAGCAAGGAATGGCCTCATGGAAGCCAAGAAAGTAGAGAGTATTTTTTTAAAAATTTAAAGAAGGAAATGATGGATAGTGCCAAATGGTTCCAAGAAGTTATTTAAAGTAAGAAGTAGAACATGGGAAAATAGAACTACCATATGATCCAGCAATTCCACTTCTGGGTATTTTCCTGAAGAAAATAGAAACACTAATTTGAAAAGATACATGCACCCCTGTGTTCATTGCAGCATTATTTACAATAGCCAAGATATGGAAGCAACCTAAGTGTCCATTGATAGATGAATGGATAAAGAAGAGGTGGTGTGTATACACACACACACACACACACACACACACACACAATGGAATAGTACTCCGCCATTAAAATTAATTAAATCTTGCCATTTGCAACAACATGGATAGACCTAGAGGGTATTATGCTAAGTTAAATGAGTCAGAGAAAAACAAGCGCTGTATGATTTCACTTATATGTGGAATCTATAAAACATCAAATGAACAAACAAAACAGAAACATAGATACAGAGAACAAACAGGTGGTTGATGGCGGGGTTGGGGGGGGGGGGATGAGTGAAATAGGTAAGGGAGATTGAGGTAAAAACTTCCAGTTACAAAATAAGTGAGTCAGTCACAAGGATGAAATGTACAACATGGGGCATAGACTCAAGAATACTGTAGTATCCGTGTATGGTGACAGATGGTAACTAGACTTATTGTGGTGCTCATTTTGTAATGTATAGAAATATTGAATCACTATTCAGTATTCACTGGAACTAACATAGTGTTGTAGGTCAATTATGCTTCAATAAAAATTAAAAAAAAAAATTCGAACATGGGGTTGGATTTAACAACAAGGAGGTCACTAGTGCCCTCAGCAGGAGCTGTCTTGGTGGGGCAGTGGGGATGGATGCCCAAGTGCAGAGGCTGAAGTGAGAATGGAGGGTGAAGTATTTTCAGCTTATTTTATATAATCAGGAAAAAGACAGTGGAAATGGTGAGCCAGGAGAGACAGGGGACCATTGACAGAACAGGGACAGAGAGATGGATACCCCTTCTCCCAGTGGAGGGAAAGCCTCAAGGCCAGGCCAGGGTACAGATATGTCCTATGTTGGGGAAGGCAGTCCAGGAGGAGGTGATTGGGCAGAGTGATCATTTAAGTTCTGAATCTTTTGAGGGCATTGCAAATAAAAATAAGTGCCCTTATTTCTGAAACAGGAGATCCTGTTCAAAGTTGAGGTGAGAAGTGGGGGTGGTGTAGAAGGCGTGAGCAGGGTTGGAAACAGCTGTCGCGGGAAGTGAGGACGACCTGCCCCAGGACAGGAGGAAGTGCTGGCTGCTGACACATCTCGTGTCCTGTGTGAGCTTCCCAGACATTCACATTTCCCTTTCTAGAATTCTAGCACATGACCTGAAAGAAACAGGGCCTACCCGAAATCCTTTTTGCCATTACGTGACATTAAAACAAAGGAAGAGAAAGAAAAAAATGCAGCAGGAATCTCAAATGTTTTCAGAGGAGTGCTGCATTTTTGGAAAGTTGAGTGGGGTTGCTGGGAAGCAGAGTGCCTGCTTTGGATGGGACTCTGATGAAGCCATGTCTGGTTTTTAGTAAATCTATTAATTATTAATCTATCTGGAGAATCTAAATGAAGATTCGTCATATCATAAATATTGATATCTTAAGAAAGCAGCCCAGATGCCCAGACGCAGCAACTAGGGCTGTGGGTCCCTGGATGACCCCGGGAGAAGGCAGGGCCCACCCAGGGACAGTGTATTCAGCTCTGTTTTGGCAGGAAACACTCTCAAGCCTGCTCAAGTAAAGGATGGGGTGAACGAGGCTGCCTAGAGCAAGGATTCCTGTTCACTGGAGCCAAGGGGAACGTGAGGGGGTCAGGCCACACAGAGACAAGAGGGTAAAGGCTGTTCAGAATTTAGGGCCCCCAGCAAAAGTTCACAGATCTTCCCTGTCCTTTTCGTCTGCCACCATGACTTGGCCACTTCCTCCTTGCTCCTTTCCTACTCTTGCTGTTCCTTTCTCTCTCTCTCAATTAATAGACTTTATTATTTTTAGAGTAGTTTTGGATTCACAGCAGAACTGAACTGAAGGTACAGAGATTTCCCATATACCCCCTGACCCCACATACACTGAGCCTCCGCCACCATCAACATCTCCACCAGAGTGATACATTTCTTACAGTCGCTGAACTTACATTGACACATCATAATCACCCAATGTCCATAATTTACATTAATTTCACTCTTGGTGTCGGATACTCTATGGGTTTTGACAAATGTATGATGACACATATACAGAGTGGTTTCACTGCCTGCCCCGCCCCCCCCCCAATACCCTGTGCTTCTTGCTTTTGATCCTTTTTCAACCTCAAGTCTTTCTGCCCCTGCAGGCCCCTTACCCTGTGGAGAGGTTGATGACCAGAAGAGGCCAGGAAGGGCCAGGGCAGGGGCCCCTCGTGTCTGGGTCTAAGCCTGGTTCCGCTCCTATGATTACTAAGAAAAGGAAATCAAGGCTTAGTTACCTGCCCAGGGTCCCAGAGCAAGTCTCCATGGAGCTAGAGTTAAACCCAGGCAGCGGGCTCCTGCCCTGAATCTGACCCGTGCTCCACACCCTCTCCGGCTCGGGGAGACTCCGTCAGATCCTCACCTCTGCTGGATCAGGCTGGCTTGGCCTCCTGGGCTGGAGCCCCTATCCCCTGGTCGTGGTGGGACACCAGCCACTTGGCCTGCTGGTCTTTGGCTTCAGCTTTGTTTCCCGTCCCGCTCCTGGCGATAATCGGTTTAGGTATTTTTAGTGAAACCAGTTTCTCTCAAGCCTGGGTCTATAGGGAAGGATCCATGAGACTGTCCTGGTCACTCTCCCTTCAGCCTAAAATTGCCTGAGCCACATGGGTTCAAGTGTGGTGCATATACTCTTTCAGGGATCGTCTCTCTGTCAGCCAGGGAGAGGGAACATAATTACTCCCGTTTTACCGGTGGAGAATGAAGAACAATGTGCACAAGGGGATACAACAAGGGGCCCGTGGGACACACCTCTGTTCTCTGGGCTGCCACCTCCCTCCCACGGCCCAGAGGGGACAGATGCTTGGAGGATGCTCATGGGCTGTTTTCAGTAACTGAGTCCTTAATCAGGGCAGAAAAACACCAGCACTAAGTGATAAGGCAAAATATTTCATCCCTGTCCTTTTTTGTTTGTTTGTTTTGTTTTTGTTTTTAGCTGTGCCACGTGGCTTGCGGGATCTTAGTTCCCCGACCAGGGATTGAACCTGCGCCCTCGGCAGTGAAAGCACGGAGTCCTAACTACTGGACTACCAGGGAATTCCCTCCTGTCTTTTGTCTTATGATTTGAGTGCTGTCACCGTCTCTGTGTCTCTCTCCAGGCTCGCTGAGGGTCTGTCTGAGCCCTCAGCCACTATTAGTCCAGAAATTAGCTTCAAACATTCAAATATTAGCGTCACTGAGGCATTTGAACCCTTTTTGTTCTTCTCTTTATTTGAACTGTGCTGCTTCCCCAACCTGACCACCTGCACAGTGAACCCCCTAGGGTCCTTTTGCACCTGTGTTTTGTTTTTCCCTTAACTCATGGAGTTATTTCCCTGTGGAGGTAAAGACTCCCAATACCTTATGATTTTTGTTTCCTTCTCTAAAGAAGATGTGGGGTTCTCACCTGTCCTGTGGTTCACCGCCCACTTCTCTTCTGCCCATGAGCTCACACTCATGTCTCCAGCACAGCTGCCCTGAAGTCATCAGGCACCGAGGGGCAATTTAACAGAAAGCCAGACCTCTTTACACAATTTACGGTGTGCCCTGCAGGGCCCTGCGGCAGCCCTGGTTTTCCCGTCCACATCTGCGGTGGGCTCCCTGCTCCGTCCTGTCCCCTCTGACTGCAGCTCTGTACCGAGGTGGAGGATAGGTACAGCTGGGAAAGTTCTGGCCTGGAAATTCCTGAAGAATCTCCTTCCTGGCTTCCTGACTCTCTCTCAGATCCTATCCTAGTAACAGTTGTGATCCGAGCCTGCTTTTGTGGGCTAAGGGGCAGAGTGTCACTTTCCCGCGGGTAATGAAGAACAGGCCATCTTGTTTGGGGCAAACCCCTTAGGCAGAGAGCTGTGGCCAGTGAAGATCCCAGATTAGGAGTCCAGGGAACTGGTCTGTCCTGGTTCTGTCACTGCCTGGCTGGGCAATTGCAGGCAGGCCCCACTGGCCAGGTGACCCTGGACTTGCTTTTAACCCCAACTGCCCACCTGCTTTCTGAGAATTATAATGAAAACAGAGTGATCTTAGCTGTATATACCTCGTGGAGTGGCTGTAAGAGCCATAAAGATAGGAGGAAGGAAAGGTCTTCTCTCTCCCTCCCTCCCTTCCTTCCTTTATGGATATTTAAAAAACATTAGAGACATGAGAAAGGATTTTTATTCTCATCATTTTTGAAAATATCAGCCCTTCACTATTATTTTTTGACAACTAGGTTCCTTGTCATATCTTCAACTTTTATTTGTATTTTTAGAATTAAAAAAAAAAAAACACAAGGACTTCCCTGGCAGTCCGGTGGTTAAGACTCCACGCTTCCATGGCAGGGGCCATGGGTTCAATCCCTGCTCAGGGAACTAAGATCCCTCATGCCACACAGCATGGCCAAAAGACAAACAAACAAACAAAGCCACAAATAATACATAAATAATTCTCACTAGAAAAGATTCAAGCAAGACTTAAGTCTTAAGCATATGTATAAAAAATATTAAAGTCCTTTGTGTTCTTTTTCCACGTCCATCCCCAGCCTTAACTGCTACTAACAATTTGCTATGGATCCTTTCAAGCCTTTCTGTGTGCATTTGTTGCATGAATACTTATATACACTGTAATAGGCATCTATTGGTGCATAACAAATTATGCCAAAACCTAGTGGCTTAAAACAACCAATATTTATTACCTCAGAGTTTCTCTGGGTTAAAAATCTGAATGCAGCTTAGTTGAGTGCTTCTGACTTAGGTTTTCGCATGAGTTTGCATCAAGCTGACAGGTGGGGCTTTGGTCTCATCTGAAGGTTCAACTGGAAGAGAATCCCTTCCAAGCTCACTCATGTTGCTGTTGGCTAGAGACATCAGTTCTTTGCCACATGGGCCTCTCCACAGGGCAACTTACAGCATGGAAGCTGGTTTCCTTCAGAGCAAGCAAACAAGAAAGCAAGAGGGGATGCCCAAAACAGAAGCCATACTGTTTTGTAACCTAATCTCAAAAATGACATCCCATCACTTTTGACATTTTCTGTTCGTTAAAAGAGAATCACTACGTCCAGCCCCCCATTTAATGGGAGGGAATGGTGTGAAGGGTCAGATACCAGAAGGTGGAGATTTATTATAAGCCAACTTAGAAGCCACCCACCCCGCTTCCCACCATACACACACACACACAGAAATATGATCACCTTCTCTGGGAGGTCTACCCTTTTAAAAACTGAAGCTCCCATCTCTTAACTTCCTTCACCTTCCTCTGCTTTTTTTTTTTTTGTCTTTACAACAATTGTCACCTTCTAATAACTTAAATTACCTATATTTTATGTTTATTTCTTTCTCTTCTAATCAGAATATAAGGTCCATGAGGGCAGAGGTTTTTTTGGTCTGTTTGGTTCTCTCCTGTTTCCCCAGCATCTAGAACAGTGCTGGACACATTAGCATTCAACAAATGTTTGTTAATTAAATGCTATATGCATTGTTCTGTAATTTGCTTTTCCTACAAGTCAGCGTATATAAGGTTACATCATTCTTTTTACTGGCTGCTTAATACTCCACATCATGGGCCATTCCATACATTATTTAAAGCTTACCTTCTTGATGGACATTTACTTGTTTCTGTGTCCTCACCATTTAATGCTGCTGCAGACATCCTCATATATGCATCTTCATGCATTTGTATGAATAATTATGAAGAAATGCTCGTAGAAGTCCTGTAGTAACTTCAAGCCCTATCTTTTGTGGTTGAACCACATAAGGAGGGAATTACATAAGGACACTTTTCGTCTGTTAGTTGCTTGTTTGTTTTTACATAAGTCATGTTCACTGACTGCTTCACCTTCTTGTGCCTTGACGTTTAATTTTGCATGATCAGAAAATGCCTATGTAGTGACTTTAGGATTTCAGTTACCTGTTATCTGCTGGGGTCTGGTCATTTTTGCTGCCTATGTGTTAACTAATTTCCACAGAGTTAGAATACACTGAAAAGCATGGCATCCTGGTTTGTGCAAGGCATCAGGGAGAACTTGGAGATAAAACATTACTTTAGTTTTCTAGAAACTTGCCCTCTACTTGGGCATTAAAACATAAGTTAAATATAGACAATAATTCAAGCAGTGAATCAGAAATACGTGTGAGCAGTTCAAGGGCAAGAGAGGCCAACAGGAACTTGGTCAGGACAGGCTTTCTGGGGGGGATGAGGCTTGAGCTACACCTTGAGGGAGGAGAAGGACCTGGAAAGGAGGGCAAGGGAAGATGTTCTAGGTAGGTAACGAGTTATACCTAGAGGGCAGGGGAGGAAGAAGCAGTTCCCTGCTCAGCACTGAAATGCCACAGGAGTCTCCTTGGTTGATTCTGAATCCTTGCAGTAGCAGCTGGCAATGCCTGGGGATCATGACAAATGCCCCACATCATGAGTGGAAGGTCAGTGGGAGACTCACTCAGAGTTTTCGTCTGAGGAATGCCAGGTAGCAGACAGTTGGCCAGTCATTGCTTCTGGAAAGCTTTGAATGGTGGTTCCAGTGCCCAGTCTCTATCTGGCGACAGTTGGTGCCCAGTGTGACCCCCAAGGAGCTCCCCTCTAACCTCCTGTTCTCATCTTCTGCCCAGGACTCTGCCTCAGTCACTCTCCCGCCCCTGCCAACCTCCATGGCACAAGCACACAATTTCCTGTTCAAAATTGTGTGTGCTCTGCCTCTGAGTATGGCATGGCTGACTGTAATCTGTTACGAAATCAAACCACTGCCCTGGCTTACCCTCTAGGGCCAAATAACCCTCATGTAGAGAGATTTCTGCAGGACACATAGGCCTGCCCATCTCCCTTTGTCATTGTTCTGACAATGTCATCCGCTTGCTTTGGGAGAAACCCCAACAGCCTGACTCGCCCCATTGCAACCCTCGCTTTAATCTCAGCTATGAAAAGGGTGGAAACACGGAAACCAAAATGAAGGTCAGAGTGCTCGAGCCCCCATCTGTCCTGAGGATGACACTGCTGCTGCAGTACCCCCCAGCACAGAGTAGGAGCTCAACAAATATGTGATGAAAAACTAGGTAGTAGTACTATAATGATCCTCCTTTTGGAAGAGCCCCAGCAAGGCAGCTCTGTTTCTTCCCAGTGCACTTCATCCAGGTGGAACAGTTGAAAATGAACAATATGAAGCTGCCTGGAAAGGGAAGCCTTAGGGGCAGCCTCAGGCTGTGAGGGGGTTGGGAGCCTTGCCACCAGGCCTGGGTGCTCACCAATCGGGATGGGGCAGAGGAGTGCAGAAGGGGTGATTTGGCTGGTTTGTCTGCCCCAAACGTTTCCCCTTACTTTTGATTCCAACTGGCACATCCACTTTCTCTTACTGATCTGCAGCCTCTGGGTGTCACCTTACAGCTTCCAGGAGCCCCGCTGTGGCTGCCTGAATTATGTCAAGTTCCCCTCCCTCAGCCAACTTTTCCCTCTTGTTTCCAGACTTTTCAAAGCACTTTCAAAGTTGCTTTTTCATTTGGTCCATTTTAACTGACATGTTATTGGATTTTTTTTTTAACTTAACCTATTGGGACAACTACACAGTTCTCCTAGGGAAATAACAGAATTTTTTAAAAAATGAAAAAGTCTCTGAAGACCGATCCTATCTTGCTGACCAGCCAACCTGAGCTAATTGTTTCATTAGGATGGACAGGTCTGGCGTTACAACACCAGGGGGCACCAGTGACTAAATCACCTAGATAAGCTGCCCTTGCTAAGAAATTCTCTCTTCATTTGGTTGCTTCATTCTTGTCCTTTCTGTCACCTCAAGAAGAGACAGAAGACGACTTGCATGAAGTTGGTGGGCAGGTGCAGGTGAGGTGGGCTGTGTGTCCAAGGGTAGCTGTTGCTAAGGGGAGTGGGACAGAGGATTCAGAGTTGAGTGCTGTTGCCTGGAGTCTGGGAGGCTCTGAGGATTTTCAGGCATTGTTAGTAATAACTCAGTTAATGGATTTGGCACCATGACCAGGCTGTGGTGGAGCTTTCTCGTTTGTTTATATTGTCTGAGAAAGCTCCCCTCCCATCAGCGCACATGCTCCCCCATCCCCACACCCCTGCCTTTGGTTATGTGGGCATCTTCAGCTCCATAATTCACTTGAACTCTTCAAGCCTGGGTTGGGAAGGAGGGGGAGTGGAGTCTGCACTGTCCCTCCCTCTAGGTCAGGGACCAGGCCGTGAAACTGTGTGTGTGTGTGTGTGTTTTAATAGACTTTAACTTTTAGAGCAGTTTTAGGTTCACAGCAAAATTGAGGAGCAAGTACAGAGATTTCCAATATACCCTCCTATCCCCAGCCACGGGACAGCCTCCCTCACTATCAAGTCCCCACCAGAGTGATACATTTGTTACAATCAGTGAACTTAAATTGATACATCATTATCCCTCAGTTTACATTAGGGTTCCCTCTTGGTGTAGGACATACTGTGGGTTTGGACAAATGTACAGTGTGTTGTATCCACCATTATAGTATCATACGGTTAGTTTCACTGCCCTAAAAATCCTCTGTGCTTTGGCTGTTCATCCCTGCCTCCCCCCAATCCCTGGCAATCACTGATCTTTTTACTGTCTCTGTGGTTCTGCTTTTCCAGAAAGTCATATAGTTGGAATCATACAATATATATAGTCTTTTCAGATTGCCTTCTTTCACTTAGTAATGTTCATAAGTTTCCTCCATATCTTTCATGGGTTAATAACTAATGTATTTTTAGTGCTGAATAATATTCCATTGTATGAATTTACCACAGTTTATTTAGCCGTTCACCTACTAAAGGGCATCTTAGTGGTTTCCAAGTTTTCATAATTATGAATAAAACTGCTGTAGACATCCATGTGCTGGTTTTTGTGTAAACATACATTTTCAGCTAATTTGGGTAAATACCAGGAGTGCGATTGCTGGATTGTAAGCTAAGAGTATGTTTAGTTTTGTAAGAAACTACCAAACTGTCTTCCAAAGTGGAAGACATTTTTCATTCCCACTAGGAATGAATGAGAATTCCTGTTGCTCCATATCCTCACCAGCATGTGGTGTTGTCAGTGTTTTAGATTTTGACCATTCTAAAACGTGTGTAGTGGTATCTTGTTTTAATTTGCAGTTCCCTAATGACATATGATGTGGAGCATCTTCTTATTTGCTTGTATGCTATCTGTATACCTTCTTTGGTGAGGTTTCCGCTCAAGTCTTTTGCCTATTTTTTAATTGGGTTGTTCATTTTCTTATTGTTGTGTTTTAAGGGTTCTTGCATATTTTGGATAAGCTTTTATCAGATATGTCTTGTGCAAATATTTTCTCCCAGTCTGTGGCTTATCTTCTCATTCTCTTGACAGTGTCTTTTGCAGAGCAAAAAATTTTAATTTTAATGAAGTCCAGCTTATCAATTATTTCCTTCATTAATCATGCCTTTGGTGTTATATTTAAAAAGTCATTGCCATATCCAAGGGCACCTAGATTTCCTCCTATGTTATCTTCTAGGAGTTTCATAGTTTTGAGTTTTATATTTAGGTTTATGACCCATTTAGAGTTAATTTTTGTGAAGGGTGTAAAATCTGTGTCTAGGTTCATTTTTTTTTTTTTTTTTTTGCATTGGATGTCCAGTTGTTCCAGCACCATTTGTTGAAAAGACTATCTTTGCTCCTTTGTATTGCCTTTGCTCCTTTGTCGAAAATCAGTTGTATGTTTATGGAGGTCTATTTCTGGGTTCTCTATTCTGTGCCATTGATCTGTTTGTCTATTCTTTCACCAGTACACACTGCCTTGATTACTATAGCTTTACAGTAAATCTTGAAGTCAGGTAGTGTTGGTTGTCCAACACTTCTTCAATATTGTGTTGGCTATTCTGGGTCTTTTGCATCTCCATGTGAACTTTAGAATCAGTTTGTCAGTCTCCACAAAATAATTTCCTGGGATTTTGATTGAGATTTCAGTGAATCTATAGATCACACTGAGAAGAACTGTCCTCCTTACAACATTGAGACTTCCTACCCATGAACATGGAATATCTTTACATGTATTTAGTTCTGTTTTTGTTTCTTTCATCAGTTTTGTAGTTTTCCTCATAGTCTTGTACATATTTTCTTAGATTTATACCTAAGTATTTCATTTTTTAGGTGATAATGCAAATGATATCATGTTTTTAATTTTAAATTCCACTTAATCATTATTGATAAATAGGAAAGTGATTGGCTTTGTATATTAGCCTTGTATCCTACAACATTGCTATAATCACTTATTAGTTCCAGTTTTTTGGTCAGTTCTTTCAGATTTTCTGCATAGATAATCATGTCATCTGCAAACAAAGACAGTTTTATTTCTTCCTTTCTAAGCACTATACCTTTTACCTCCTTTTCTTGTCTTGTTGCATTAGCTAGTACTTCCAATGCAATATTGAAAAGGAGTGGTGAGAGGGGACATCCGTGCCTTGTTCTTGGAACTAGAAAGCTTCTGGTTTCTTACCATTAAGCGTGATGTTAGTTGTAGGTTTTTGTTCTTTATCAAGTTAAGGCAGTTCCCCTCTATTTCTTTGTTGCTGAGAGATTTTATTATGAATGGGTGTTGGATTTTGTCAAATGCTTTTTTTTTTTTTTGCATTGATTGATAGGCTTTGTGATTTTTCTTCTTTAGCCTGTTGATGTGATGGATTACATTAACTGATTTTCAAATATTGAACTAGCCTTGCATACCTGAGATAAATCACACTTTGTCATGATATATATTTCTTTTTATACATTGTTGGATTCAATTTGATAGTATTTTGTTGAGGATTTCTACATCTATATTTGTGAGAGATATTGGTCTGCAGTTGTCTTTTCTTGTAATGGCTTTGTTGGTTTTGGTGTTAGGGTAATGCTGGTCTCATAAAAGTAGTTAGGAAATGTTTCCTTTGCTTCCATCTTCTAGAAGATATTGTAGAGGATTGGTATAATTTCTTCCTTAAGTGTGTGGTCCTGGAATTCACTAGTGAACCTATCTGAGCCTGGTACTAGCTGTCTTGGAAGGCTATTAATTACTGATTTTATTTCTTTAATAGATATAGATCTTTTACACTGTATTACATGTGTGAGTTTTGGCAGATTGTATCTTTCAAGGGTGCTTTTGCTGCATCCTGCTAATTATGAAAAGTTGTATTTTCATTTTCAATCAGTTCAAAATATTTTAAAATTTCTCATGAGATTTCTTCTTTGACCCATGTGTTACTTAGCAGTATGTTATTTAATTTCCAAGTATTTGGGGATTTTTCCAAATATGTTTCTTTTATTGATTTCTGATTTAATTCCACTGTGGTCTGAGAACAGATATTGTATGATTTCTATTATTTTAAAATTGTTAAGATGTGTTTTATGCCTCAGATTGTGCTCTGTCTTGGTAAATGTTCCATGTGAGCTTGAGAAGAATGTGTGTTCTGCTGTTGTTGGATGAGGCAGTCAATAAATATCCAGTTGATTAATGTGACTGTTGACTTCAACTATGTCCTTACTGATTTTCTGCCTTCTGTATCTGTCCATTTCTGATAGAGGGGTGTTAAAGTCTTCAACCATAATAGTTGGTTCATCTATTTCTCCTTGCAGTTCGCTGTTTTTGCCTTACGTATTTTGGTGCTCTGTTGTTACGTGCATACATATTAAGGTTTTTAGTGTCTTCTTGGAGAATTGACCCCTTTATCATTGTGCCCTTTGATGTCTCTGATAACTTTCCTTGCTCTGAAGTCTGCCCTGTCAGAAATTAATATAGCTACTCCTGCCTTCTTTTGATTAGTGTTAACATCGTATATCTTTCTCCATAACTTTAATTTTAATCTGTATGTGTCTTATATTTAAAGTGTGTTTCTTGTAGATGATACGTACTGGGTCTTGTTTTGTGATCCATTCTGACAATCCCTGTCTTCTAATTGGTGTATTTAGACCATTGACATTTAAATTGATTATCAGCATAGTTGGATTAATGACTACCTTTTTTGCTATTGTTTTCCATTTGATGCCCTTGTTCTCTGTTCCTGTTTTTGTCTTCCACATTCTTTCCACCTTTTGTGGTTTTAATTGAACATTTTATATGATTCCATTTTCTCTTCTTAGCATATCAGTTCTTCTCCTCCTCCCCCTTCCTCTCCCCCTCATCCCCCTCCCCGTTATGCCCCTCCTCACCCCCTCCTCCTCCTCCTTTTTTCTTATTTTAGTGCTTACCCTAGAGTTTGCAATATACATTTACAACTAATCCAAGTCCACTTTCAAACAACACTCTAATACTTCATGGGTAGTGCAAGTACCTTATAATAACAAAATGCTCCTAGTTCCTCTGTCCCACTCCTTATATTGTTGTAGTCATTCATTTCACTTATACATAAGCATATATTTTCTATACATATATATAAGCATAATAATTGAAAACATTGTTGCTATTATTATTTTGAAAAATTGTTATTTGTTAGATCAAGTAAGAATTTAAAAACTAAAAGTTTTTATTTTAGCATCACTTATTCCTTCTCTGATGCTCTTCCTTTCTTTATGTAGATCTGAGTTTTTGACTGATATCATTTTCCTTCTTTCTGAAGAACTATTTTTTTTTTTAAGTTGTAAAATATTTTTTATTGTAAAAACAGAGTCAATAGAGGTTGACAACATAAATGTTATCTCAGAACATTTCCCCTTGGTTCCTGAATTTGCTAGGTTCCTATGTACCAGCAAGTCTCCATTAGCACTTCTCAGATTTCATGGTCCTTTTTGGATATGTTTATTGATTATATGTAAATATTGCTTAGAAACAGAAGTCCATATGATATTAAAACAAACAAAAAAACCTGTTGTGCCTTTCTTTCACATTTCCTAAAGGGAGATCTATATATCTCAGGTGCTTTCACAATTTAAAAGTAAAGTTAGTGCCTTAACCAAACCAAAGAATCCTCCATCACAAGTTACTAAATCAAACCTCTCATGACATTTGCAATATATCCAGATTTAACGATTTTAAAACAAAAGAATTTAGAATTTAAAACAAACTTCAGACTGATTTTTCATATTTGAAAGATTACAGTTATTTGCAGCATACAAATGGAGAGAGTAGTGCAAAATGCACCATTTTATATGATAAATATACTTTCAACCTAATGGCTGCTTCAAAAGCAAAGAGTGAAAAATTACGTCTTCTTAAAAGCAATCTAGACTGACTCAATAAAGTTCACAATTTAGAAAGATCAGTTGCTACTCTATTTCCATAGATTGCAAAATGATTTCAGAAACAGATTAAACATACAATTGTTTTACAAAAATAGAAATATTGTTTGGGACTTTACAAAACTTTATAAAATATAACACAATATTTGTAAATTCAAGATAGTTGCACACTGAAATAGAAAATACTTCCAGAAATATGAAGTCTAGTCAAACTTAACTGGTCTCTCCTAACCATTCTCATACATCATTTCTTCCAGATCTTCAGCCTAAGTAGATCTGTGCTCTAGCATGAGATTTTTTTAAAAGAGATTGGTTAATTTCAAGAAGTTGTATAAGATTTTTCATTCTAGAAACAATGTTAAAGCAGATGAATTTACACCTAAAAATATGTCTTATTAAAAGTAGAAATAATGCAATGACAATTTGTATTTGATAAATTTCAAACCAAATTCCTCAGAATGACAATTATAATTTGGTACCTACAAAAAGTAAAAATATACAGTAATCACAACTATTTTATGGAAAAATATTTATTCATATGGAATAAAGAACCTCTAAATTTAGTTATTTGTAGCTGTCAAATGAGAAGTATTTTCTAATTACACCCATTTATAACATTCATTTTACACCTCAAAGAGCACCAGTGTATTTTTAAAACAAACTAAAAAGTGAGACGGTAGGGGCTTATTACATGCAACAGTGCTATTATGATAAGGCACCACCTGCTATATGAAAAAGTCAAACAAAGTATTTCCAAAGCATGTATTTCTGTAACTGGTGTCTTAACCTTTAGATAGGATGGTTAGAAAAAAGCTAATAACATTATTAGCTAACCACGTCATACTCCTTTTCCATCATTCTTTGCTTTTAGTTTTTCCATATTACAGAACATATAATAAACAACAGTATAGTACGTGATATGTTAAATAAACATCTTTTCCCAACCATTCAAGAAAATAGTGTAGAATTAAAACAAGAATAAGAAACCAAAAATTTTTCTGATATATTCGCAATAGTCTATCCCTGTAGAAGAATAGGGAGCTGGGTGAGGTGAGGAGAGAGTGGCAGCAGCAGTTGGGGTTGGGGATTGGTAACAGGACCTATTTTCTATAGAATATATTGAGGCACATAGGTTAAAAGTTTCTCAGGCAAATTCATGGCTAGAGCAAAATTGACAGAAAGCTCAGGATTTTACATTCCCCCCAGAGCTGATTTCTCAGATAGTCACATCCGATTAAATATTTCAAAATATGCCTTTAGTCACTGCTATCATCATCATCATCATCATCATCATCATCATCATCATCAGATACATCATTTAAAGGAAACTTCAATGACTGACTATAAGAGTCCGATCTAGTAGGCTGGCACCTGGCCACGTCCCCAGTAGAAAGCAGGTCATAGTGGAAGTCACAAATCCTCACAGGCTTAGAGGACTGGCTGGGAAGAAGAAGTCTCTTTTCAGAGCAGGGCCCACAGACAACAAAACCACATTTGCGGCAGTGGTGATGACGATTAACAGGTGTGAATTTTGCTCTCTGACAGCGCATACATACAGTTGCCTCAGAGTCAGGAACCCAGACAGCAGCATGTTCATTACCGGGTGTCTTCCCACTTTTGGAGAGCAAATCAGTAACACGTTTACTTATGTGATTCATCCATTCTGATTTCTCAGTGGCAGTGGCAGAATAAACTGCAAATGATTTAGTTGGTGTCTTGATCAGCCATCCATTCCTCAAGTCTCCCTCATCTTTGATAGAATCAATTGTGACATTTTCCAGGGGAATACTATGTTATTTGTTATATTTTTTCTTCTGGATGACAATATTGCCATATACAAGAATATCATTAAATAAGAAAAACTGCCTTGCTTTAGGCTTTTTTCTGCACAACTTAGTCAATACTCCTTCTCCAATAAGAACCCATCCAGGTATAGTTAAGGGTTGGCCAGCAGCTCCAAAACAGTTTTCTACTATATTTTTACATCTAGTATTAGCTTCACTGTTTGCCAAGCGATCCACCATCTTTTGCTAATAGCCTCCAAACTTGGGAACTCCACACTCCAGAGGCCCTCCTTTCCACATGCTGCCTCTCCCCTTCTGCCTGAAGAACTTCTTTTAACATTTCTTGCAAGGCAGGTCTATTGGCAACAAATTCCTTCAATTTTTATTTGTCTGAGAAAGTCTTTATTTCTCCTTCACTTTTGAAGGATAATTTCACAGGCTACAGAATTCTGCAATTTTTTTTTCCCTCTCAGTACTTTAAATATTTCACTGTACTCTCTTCTTGCTTATGTGGTTTCTGAGAAGAAGTCAGATGTAATTCTTATCTTTGCTTCTCTGTAGGTAAGGTGTTATTTCCTTCTGGTTTCTTTCAGGATTATTTTTCTTTATCTTTGATTTTATGCAGCTTGTATATGATATGCCTAGGTGTAGTTTGTTATTGGTTTTGATTTTTGTCATTTATCCTGCTTGGTGTTCTCTAAGCTTACTGGGTCTGTGGTTTGGTGTCTGACTTTAATTTGAGGGCACTCTCAGTCATTTTTGCTTCAAATATTTCTTTTGTTCATTTTTCCCTTTTTTCTCCTTCTAGTATTCCCATACACATATGTTACACCTTTTGTAATCATTCCACATTTCTTAGATATTCTTTTCCTTTTTTTTCAGTATGTTTCCCTTGCTTTTCTGTTTTGGAAGTTTCTATTGACATATCCTCAGGCTCAGAGATTCTTTTCTCAGTTATGTCCATTCTACTAATGGGCCCATCAGTGACCTTCTTCGTTTCTGTTACAGTGTTTTTGAGTTCCAGCATTTCCTTCTGAGTCTGTCTTAGAATTTCCATCTCTCTGCTTGCCCATCTGTTCTTACATGCTGTCTACTTTATTGATTAGAGCCTGTAACATATCAATCATAGTTGTTGTAAATTCCTGGTCTGGTTATTCTAACATCCTTGCCATGTCTCAGTCTGGTTCTGCTGCTTGCCCTGTCTCTTCAAACTGTTTTTTGCCGTTTAGTACGCCTTGTAATTTTTTTTTTTTTTTTTCTGATCGTCAGACATGATGTGTTGGGTAACAGGAACTGCAATAAAAGGCCTTTAGTAACATGGTGCTAAGGTGTTGGGGGAGGGGAAGCATTCTGTAGTCCTATGATTAGATCTTAGTCTTTCTGTGAGCCTGTGCCTCTGAACTATGAGCCTTAGACATGTTTCTCAGGGTCCCCCCCCCCCCACCTCCACCTATGTGGGACAGGATAGCTAGCATGGACTGGAGTTGGGTATTTCTCTTCCCGCATGTTGCTTAGGATCTGATAAAACTACAATAGTTCAGTCTGTGGCGAACGAAATAGCTTCTCCTGAGAGTAGGCCTTGTTAAGAATAGGGTGCTCTGGTCTGTTTCAAAATCCTTTCCCTCTCCCCCTGTCATAAGCAGGAGGGAATTTTTCTCCAGTATTCACTGTGAGAAACCTGGTCAGACAACTAGAGGTAAAGCTCCCCCAAGTGCGGGGACCCCTATGACGGGGTCAGCCTAGAGTCTTTGACTCTCAGACCTGTCCACTCTGGGACCCCAGCAGTTCGCCAATTTCAGTGCCAGCTTCCCTACCCTGCGCTGGTTTCCACGGGGCTGCAGCTCGGGAGTTTCTGCTCCACTAAGTTGTGATTCATATAGTTACCTGTCTGTCTCTCCCTCAGGGCAGCGGTTTGCCCTGTGACCTTACTTCTCTGATAAATCTTAAGAAGAGTTGTTGATTTTCCAGTTTGTTCAGCTTTTTACTCATTAGGGCAGACCAACAACTTCCAAGCTCCTTACGTGCTGGACTGGAAACCCAGACAGTTTACGTCTTCGCCTTTGATGTCCTACACCAAGGACAACGAAGTGATGTGGACAAAACAAAGACATCCAAGCATGGCCTTTGTGCCTTTGAACCCAGATTTTGGATTTGAAAGGGGCCTTGGAGGTCATCTCATTCAGTCTCCTTGTTTTCAGATGAGCATCTTGATAGGCTGTACTGTGGGCATTCCTCTCTCGGGAATATTCCCACATTTCAGCAGAGTAATAGAGTGAACTGAGTACGGGGGACCCATTTGGGTTCAACATCCAAATGAACTTCCTTCAGAGAAACCAATTAAGTTCTACGGTCAGTGTTCTACTCCCTGAAAGGAAATTTCAATGTGATTTTTATTTATCCATAAACTGGTTATCTCCGTATGGTGGTTTGATGGATGATTTTAGTTCTGTGTGAGGGGATGGTGGGTGATCTTTCATTTTTCTTTTTTTGTCTTTCTCCATTTTCCAAATTCTAACGAATGAACATGTGTTCCTTTTACAAGCAGCACAAAATAAGGTAATGTTTTAGGTTGTGACCATTTGGAAGCCTCTCCTCTGTGCTTCCTTACAGTCTGCAAGATGAACGTTCACCGGCGCTGCGAGACCAACGTGGCCCCCAACTGTGGCGTGGACGCCAGGGGCATTGCCAAAGTGCTGGCCGACCTGGGCGTCACTCCAGACAAAATCACCAATAGTGGCCAGAGGAGGAAAAAGGTAACTGGCTCTTTGGTGGTGTTTCTGGAGCTCTTTGTGAGCCAGCATCTCTGTGTTGGCTTCCCGAGTGTCACTTGGAGCGAAGTTCTGAGACTGCTGGGTTTGAGACACTGGACTTGAAGCAGCACGTGCTTCAAGAAAAAAGAAAAGGTCAGGCAGGTAACATGAAAGTCTCCTTCGGTTCCAGAGGTGGGGAAAAGCTAAGCAAGTCTCAAGTGTGGTGTTTCTTAGGGGAACGTCAGCTTCAAAATGAGGACTCTGGAATTCCCTCCAGAAGAGACTCAACTCTAGACAGGGAAATAGACTGATCTGCCTCCAGGACTGGCATGAAAGCAATGTCAGTGCTCAGACTTTGCCTCTGGTATCACTTTAATGAGGATAAATGGATGAAGAGCTGGAACCACATTCTTTTCTAGGGAGCAAGCCAAGAAGATTTGTGATAGTGCCAGCACTCGGCTGCCCGAGGAATATTGTTATGTCCCGCGACATGAAACATCTGGGCCTGTCTTTGGAGACCAAAGCCCTGTCTCTATCCATGTGACATTCTGAATGTCAGTAGGAAGAGATCCATTTGCTAAAATGTTATTTTGGTAAGTCAGGGCCCACAGATGTAAATAGAGCTAAAGGTATCCGTAGCATTTTGTTTGAAGGCCCTTCTTAGCCTTGGCTCCTAGCCTAGAAAATGTAAGAATTCTCTGAAAGACTAAGTTATGAGAAAATTGGAACCATGTTAACTGGGCAAGAAATCCTGGTGGGGGTGGGTGGCCCTTGTTGCCCAGTATCAGGCATTTTTTTTTTTTTTTTTACTAGAAAACAAGCCTGACTCTGGGGCCTCTCCAACTTGACTCCTAAATGTTGTCCCTGAATTTTCCCTTGAAATACCTTCTGAAGGGCATTTTAGAAGCTGCCCACACCTTTTCCCTGCTGCCTCTCAGAGGAGCCTTTTCCCTTGAATGGGAAGGTTTGGGTTATTTCCATCTTCTTAGACTGCTTCTTCCTTACCTTTCTAATAAACAAAGCAGTTTTTTAAGGATTGGAGAAAAAACCATTCTCTTCTCTGGTTAACTGTGAGATTTTGTGCTTCTGGGGGCTCTTCTCAGCTCTGTCAGTCCCACTGGTGGAAACAGGACTTCAGTTATTGACCCAAGACATTGGAGTTGCAAGCAGAATGTCAGCACCCAGAATGCTGGGGCCCCACCGAGGAGGCGGGTTAGACGAACACCCTGCGATGACAGTGTTGAACACACACATTTATGAGCTCTACAGAGAGCCCTGTTCAGGGGACATGGTTTGGTTTCTTGCTAGAAGCAAACTGAGGCAGAATCCTTATTGTCCTGAAACATTTCAGAGAAAACTCAGTACCTGCCCCCTCCCCTGTATTCACATGGGCCATAATGGCAGTAGCCAGGCATTGTCTATCTGTTCTGGATTTGGGAGATCCTGGAGGTAAGAAGCCAACATGGAGAAATTTAGGAAGGAACAAAGTCAAAGACTAAAGGACTTCAGTCCTGATATTTTTATTGCTTTGATGCTTCTAATGCAAAAGCTGGAAAAAGTCAAGTGAACCAAATAGTAGCTCAAGTTAGTACAAGAGGATGGGAGACAAGTGCCCTTGGCCAGAAGCTTAAAGGGCTTTTTTGCAGGAGCATCAGGCTTGCTAGAGCTTTGGTTCCCTTCACATTGCTCCTTGCAAGTAGTCCATCATCCAGAAAGAACGTGTGTGCACAGCAGGTAGATCAAGAGTAAAAGGGAGCAGAAGGGCTTGCAATCTCTGAGTCTAAACCTCTGACTTAAATGGGAACTTAAAATGGATATGCCAGCATCTATGCCAGGAAGTAGACTTCACTGGGGGTGTCCTGCTAAAATTTGCCAATTGCCGACAAATACCGATACGCCTGAAGATGTTTATTGAGCTTCTGTTATGTGTATCACTCTATGCAATCACCAGGGGCAATACAAATACTAGATAGGGTCTTACTTTCAAAGAACCTACAGTCTACCTGAGTAGAGAGCCCCAAACTAAATAAAGCTGAACAAGGTAATGAGTAAATGGCAAGCGGCTGTTAGAGGCAAGTGTCAAGTTGCTCTGGATGAGGTAACTTGCATTTCTTGGGTAGGCAGAGGAGGTTTCATGGAAGGGGTAAGGTTAGGCTTTGCTTGGAAAGGTCAGCTGTATTTGGATAGAATAAAAATCAAGCAAACTGACATCTCTTGTGTTCTTCCCTTTAACTGGCAAATGAAACCTTGAGTCTCTGCCTTCAAATTGTCAATTCAGCAACTGCTACTGTGCGCCAGGGACTCCTAGGGCCCCTGGCATCGTTTCTTGATGCTTTTGACCTCAGGGAAACTCCCCACACTCCCTTCTGATCCCTCTCTCCCCTCGTTCTCTCCCTCTCTCTAGCTCATTGCTGGTGCTGAGTCCCCACAGCCTGCTTCTGGAAGCTCACCGTCTGAGGAAGATCGATCCAAGTCGGCCCCCACCTCCCCTTGTGACCAAGGTGAGACTCTCAGATTTGCTTCTTTACCTCTGAGCTCTGTCCTTGGAAGGACGAGGGAGCCCGAGGCCTCTTCATCCAAGAATGGCCTTGTGAGCAGAAACAGCCAGCAGCCCTGGAGCATCTCCAGATGACCTTTCCCAGCTGACTCCTTAGCTGTGCTTTCCCTCTACAAGGCTTTCTTGAGGGTGAGGTACTAAATGGCTGTGCCAGCCTGAAATCCCCGCCCCAGGCAGGGTGAGAGAGAGAGAGCTGGGGTGCTGTGGTTCTTTCTTTTCTTTTGCCTCTCCCTGATTCCACGTTCAGGAGAGGGAGAAGCACTTCTCTTACCCCGCTGCCCAGCGTCTGCTCCCAGGCCCGTCAGCACTGCTCAGTTGAGTCTGACTTCCTTCCTCCCTGACTCTCATCATGGTACCCGAAACCTGAGAACAGGGCAGGAGTCGGGGGATGGGTGGGGATAGGAAGGTGAAGCTGGCGAAGAGTCTGGGAGAAGCAGTGGGGAGGAAGCCAGCTCTAGGACTGAATCCCCTCTAGAGCTCAGCTCAGGACATTTCCTTCCCTGTCAGAAGGTGCTGAAAGTCATCAAAGGTTTCTGAATTCTACAGGCATCCAAGGATGCCGAGGCTGAGGAGGGACTTACACGTTTAAGACCTTCCCCTCTGGTGACCAGAACCAGATCTCACTGGGAAGGGATTTTTGCATCGGCAGAACATTCACAATCATTAATGAATCATAACAGTAGTGCCTTGATGTTCTGTAGCCCCTTTTCTTTCGTCTTCCTTATCCTAATTTTATGCTCACGCCAACTCTCTTGTCCATGCTCCCTTACTGTCCCCAGGTTACAGGGTGGGAAGTGGAAGGCAGAGAGTTGAAAAGGTTTGTCCAAAGGTCAGGAACTAAGTCAGTGGTAAGGGTGAGACTGCGCCCCTCCTGGCATAGGGACCCCGTTCTCAGAATCCATGCCATTGAACCCCCCCTGGGGGTCATCACTGTGACCCAGCCCTTCTTACCTAGGAGTAAATAAAACAGCTGCAAGGGGGTGTGCCAGTCCTGAGGCCACAAAATAATTGGTCTGAGTCCCTCTTCATGCTGCTCTGGTTTACTTTCTGCATCTTTATACTCTGCTTCATTTCAAAAGAGGTTTGACCCATCTGTTAGTAAGCTGACGGTACTCTGGGGCCTCCAAGCAAGCAGGTACTATCCCGGCCCAGTGTGGGTATTTTCATGTTTCCCTTTTTTAATGCTGAGAGCTCCTTTGAGAGCTTCAAGGAGACAGCGTCATGTGGTAAAGAGACCCCAAGTAAGGGATGAGGTGCCCGGGTTTCTAGGCCTGGTCCTTGCCCAGAGTGCTGTCCAGCCTTGGCAGGACACCGTGCCCCTCAAGACCTCTCTTTGGCCCCAGTCAGTGCAAGTACGGCATTCCCCAGCAGTGTTGTGAGCACAAAGGGACGTGAAAACCCTCTTAGCAAGACATGGCATTATTGCAGAGCAGAAATAAGGCGCTATTCCTCTTCCCTCTGTTGTAAGAACACATAGAAAGACATTGTCTTCAAGTTTTAATATCCCCAAGCATCCAAGTTCTGTCTTCCAAAATCCATTTATTAACTTGCCTTGGAAGTTATGCTGAGAAGCTCTGTGCTGAGACCAAAAGTTATACTTAGTTAAGAGTAAGAGATAGAAAACTGCAGAATTGGCGTGGGCATATCTGTAGACTCGGAAGCTGTCTTCACCCCTCCCCTCTACCCTGTCCCGACACATCTCAGAGGACTCAAACTCCAGATCTAAGGAAGATCTCCAGGTTCCTGGAGTGAGCTCTCATGGGCCTCAGTCCTTCTGAAAAGATGCCGAAGTTGTCTTTATGTCAAGCAGCACGTGGTCACTAATGCGTGATTCTGATTCCCAAGGGTCAGTAGTTTGTGTTCCCCTCCTGTGATCCCAGTTATTCACGAGCATCTTTTAAAAATGGGTTATGCTTAAGATGCCCATTTCTACACAGAGGAGTGTATGTCTTGGTGAATATATAGCTAACAATAAAGCTTCCTCAAATAGAAAAGGTCAAAGGATCATCCAGCCTTATCATCCCCAGGTAATTCAGGTCACATACTCTGGAGGGGCACAAGGCTGTGTCATAGTTGTGAAATTGTACTGAGGAATCCCTGTCCCATCCAAGATAAATTTGCAGCATGTCACTCTTGGGAAGCAGTTCTTTTGGTAATGATAAGCCCATTGCTCATTTTGTTAAATAACCTTGTGTAAGATGGGTGTTTAGAATAAACCCAGCAACAAGGCCAAATAAACTCCCTTAGAAGGTAAAGGCTTCTTAGTCCCAGCTATTGAAATAATTACCTCACCAATAATTACTGTAACAATGGTTCTCCATTAGTCATTGTTCTAATTTTCAAAGGAACCTTGAAGGGTACCTGTTGCCTTTGGGACTCTGCGAGGTTCCAGAGAAGGCCAGGATTCCTGCATTACACCTAGAATAATGGAATAAACAGGCTACTGGCTGAAGGGGGCTTTCAGAGAGGTGGCCTGATCCCAGAGTAAAAGGAAGATCTGAAGGAGCTGGTTGGCGGGGACGGCCTCCTCTTTGCATGCCTAGGCCTTGCTCTACGTTAGGTGCCAAGGAAAGTGTGCAGAGCAAATGAAGGCACGTAAAGGGATGCCCTACTGGGTCTGCTGCTATGAAAAACCAGAAAGAGGGCTGAGAGCTCATGGGGGTAAATTCTGAGTATTAAATCCTAATGGGAAGGGCTCGTGAGGTATGCGCTAATGCAATATCTTGTCACCCTTGGCCCTAGAAATAAAAGAACTTGAAAACAACATCCGGAAGGCCTTGTCATTTGACAACCGAGGGGAGGAGCACAGGGCAGCAGCATCCACCGACGGCCAGCTGGCGAGCCCGGGCGAGAATGGTGAAGTCCGGCAAGGCCAGGCCAAGCGCTTGGGCCTGGATGAGTTCAACTTCATCAAGGTGTTGGGCAAAGGCAGCTTCGGCAAGGTCTGTGACATGCAGGGGCAGGGCTGCTGGTTTGATCCAAGATTAAGTGATGAACATTTCAGCCTAGTCTGCTTATGTTTTCCTTCCTTGTTGAGTGCAAATGGCCTGAGGCCAAGCAGACAGGAGCCAGGGTTCTGCTGCTAACTAGCTGTGGGACTTCAGTGTAGTCATTCCACCTCTCTGGGATTTAGTTTTTCTCGTTTGTCAAATGGGGATAGGAATCAAGTGAGAGAGTGGGGGAGAAAGCACTTGGAACGGTTTAAATTGCATTACGTGTGCTTGGCATGCCATTATCGATAATAGTAACGATAGCTTTCTTCCCTTCAGAGATCCGCCTGAAATTCTGGTTTTAATTCATCATGAAGACTTTGGAAATGAACTCTAGAATCTCTGCCCTCAGTGAACTTGGGGCTCAAAGGAAATCTTA
The DNA here is from genome assembly GCF_028023285.1 of Balaenoptera ricei. Taxonomy (NCBI): domain Eukaryota; kingdom Metazoa; phylum Chordata; class Mammalia; order Artiodactyla; family Balaenopteridae; genus Balaenoptera; species Balaenoptera ricei. Next base: position 64,696,655 of record NC_082651.1, on the reverse strand, counting down.
GCATGTATTACTTTGGAAATATAATGTTATTCAACTGACTTTTCTGCCCCTGACTAAATGTCTTGTTTATCCTCTGCACCTGGCAAGAGATTGAGCACAACTGTCTCATGTCTTGAATGAGGGGCCACTGCCCTCGGTTCCATTCTCCCTCTCCTGCTCACCCCGAGCCCGACACAGCGATGTGGGGCGTGGGTGCAGTGTGTGCCCACTAAAGCATTTGCAGTGATCAGCCAGCATTCTGAAGGTGGGGTGAGATGGAAAAATAATCCCGGTTTATTTTAGAAAGAAGATGGAAGGGCAGAGAGCCTAGGAAGCTGGTTAACACTTCAGTTCAGACCCCTGATTATTCCTGCTCTTCACAAAGCCATGCCTAGGGGTCGATGGGAGTCATCTTTCTAGGACCTCCCAGAGCAGAGCGCCGGTGCTCTGGGGCCCAGGTGCCTGGCTCTGGGAGCTCCCAGGGGTCCCATGCCCTCACGCGTCCTGGACTTTTGCAGGCTGAGCTGCAGACCTGCTCCACTTCTCTCCGAAGGGAGTGGCTCTCTGGAACCCCCAGGCTATGAGACCCGGTTCTTAACCCATCTCACCTGCCCCATCTCATCCTGAGATCGCAGTGGCAGGAAAGGAACTGGGATTGGCTTAAATGGCAAAAGCTGAAGCAATCACATTCTTTGGAGACTGGTTAAATAAGAAACAGACCCCAGTCCTCTGAGGAGGCATAACTCTGGGATGTGAGCAGGACCTGGTTTAATTTTAAGCAAGATTCAAGGGGAAAGAAGCAGGCTCAGAGTTTCCAGGTTTCCATAGGGTATAAGCAGGATGGGAACTTTGATGACTCTGGAGTATTTAGGTTGCTTCTTCAGAGAAATTGCAGCCAAAGTTTGAGCCAGTTTTAAAGAGTTTGTATTATATGTGGGCGACAAAGGTCTTCAGGGTAACATCCTGAACACCCTCGTGAAGCCTCTGAGTTACTGTTCTTTAGCTCTACTAGAATACTGTACTTAGGAGTTATTTAATGGGAGAAAGTCTTGTCACATTTATAGGGAAATGAGTGCAAAAATATCAAATGATAGGAAAACTTTAAGAAAATAGAACTGTTAATTTGCTCTCTAGAGAAGGAATCACATTCCCAGCTTTAAAGCTATAGAGGAAACCATAAAGGTAAACAAGGACAGATTCGACTACATAAGATACGGGACCCTGTTCAATAGAAAAAGATAACAGAAAATCATAAAACAGTCTTAGAAAAACATTTGCAAAAAGTAAAGTGGTAGTAACTTTATATACCAAGCTCATACAGATGTGTAAGAAAATAGATAACTAGACGGAGGAAATTGACAAATAATTCGCACAAAAAATAAATATAATTAGAAAACAAATATTTTTAGTTTCATTACAAGTTAAAACAGCATTGAGGTAACATTTCACACCCGTGACATGAGCAAAAATGTTTTTTAAGTGAAAGCACCCACTGTTGGTAAATTTGCATGAAACTAAAGCACTTCTACATTGCTAGTGGCAGATTATATTGTACATCCTCTTTGAAAGTCAGTTAGGAAATGTGCGAAATATTTCACTCTATAATCCACTTCTAAGGCTTTCCATCTTAAAACTGTGGTATAAAAGAAAGAAAAAATTATACGTATAAAAATGCTTGATGCAGTTTATTTATATAATACTTAATAATTAGATGTAACTCAAGTGTCTAATATGAGGTAAATGGTTTAACTGTTGCTGATATACTTGAATTGAGTATCAGCAACCATGATATGGTGGAGACCATGTACAGAAATGCTTATGAAATAATGTTCAGTTAAAAACAAATCTATTTGCTGTACTCTAATTGCAAGTATGACAAATTATATGAACATATGAGTAATTATTTAATAGATGTGCATTGAACTTTTCTTTGCCTGGACACTGTTAGAGATTAAAAATAAATAAATTGTAGTAGCTGTATTAGGATGGGTAGTCTTTACATTTTAAATACTATTATGCTATTTAAAATTTAAAAAAGGAGTTAGTTTTTAAAGCATTTGATGTTGACTTGGGTTTCTTTTGATTCCCTACAAGTATAGACTTACGGGGTGGTTTTGGTTGATTACAGGTCATGTTGGCGGAGCTCAAAGGCAAAGATGAAGTATATGCTGTGAAGGTCCTGAAGAAGGATGTCATCCTTCAGGATGATGATGTAGACTGCACAATGACAGAGAAGAGGATTTTGGCTCTGGCGCGGAAACACCCGTACCTAACCCAACTCTATTGCTGCTTCCAGACCAAGGTATGTTTCAGAAGAAGCTGGTGGACCTCCATCTTGGGGTTGTGCTGTAGGACACTATGGTATCTTGACTGTGAGATAAAAAAATCAATCATAGATCCCCTACATTCTTTTCTCAAAGACCTTGTAAAGTGGAATGGATTTTACCCTTGAAAAGATCAAGGTATATTTGAACAGTATTCTCTTTTTTAAGGGCAAGGGATTTTCCATTCCAGGTTGTGCTTGTGAAGGGATGAGAGGGCGATAGAAGTCTTTGCGAATGTAGCTGGACAAAGCCGAATGACTAACCCCGGTGTTTGCTCCTTGGAGAAAACAACAGGCATGGTTAGTCCTTTCTCAGCTCCTAACTTTCTGTCACTAGGCAAATCCCTTAAGTTCTTTATGGCCTTCAGATCAAATGAAAAAAGAGTAAAGGCTACCCGAACCACATCTAACCTGTCTAATGTCATATGAGGTAAAGGATGTGAACAAGTGCTTAAAATGCCATCGTGGGGAATTCCCTGGCGGTCCAGTGGTTAGGATTCGACGCTTTCACTGCCGGCCCGGGTTCGATGTCTGGTCTGGGAACTAAGATCCCGCAAGCGATGTGGCATGCCAAAAAAAAAAAAAAAAAAAAATAGGATGCCATCGTGAACCACAAATATAAGGTAGCATTTTAAAACTACCAAGTAGGTGCCTGGGGACCAGAAGGTGGCAGTAAAGAAATGAAAATAATCTGTAAGTACATTATGGAGTCTGACCGATGAGTATCCTTAACTCATTTGTTACTTATTCTTAGTAAAGAAGAGAAATGCCAACATTCTTCATGAAGCTCTTTTATTACCCCATTTTGGGGAATAAAATGAGTGAAAGTCTTTCAGGATGCCTTAAGGATTTGTAGCCCTTGGCTCCTTGAGGAGGCAAAGGCAGCCTCACCTGAAACGCTTACCCGTATCCATCTGGAGCCCAGACAGTGACGGGTTCCACCTTGGACAGATGATTCCTTGCTCCTTGGCATACTCTCACCACCATGTCATTGCGAATGCCAGTCTTTCCACTTGGAATTCAACAATTACTCATTTGGTCATTTGGCCAATTTTTATTTTATTATATTTTATTGAACCCTTTCCATGTGCCCAGTGTCGTGCCACGTGCTGGAGAGACAGTGGTGAGCAAGGCCCAGTCCCCGACCTCAGGGAATTTACAGTCTCTTTGGTACACTGTTTCCCAAAGGGTATTTCTCTGAACCTTCCTCACTTGAGAAACTTTTCAGAATAAAAGGGACGAAGTGAGAGAGTGGCATGGACATATATACACTACCAAATGTAAAATAGATAGCTAGTGGGAAGCAGCTGCATCGCACAGGGAGATCAGCTCGGTGCTTTGTGTCCGCCTAGAGGGGTGGGTTAGGGAGGGTGGGAGGGAGACACAAGAGGGAGGAGATATGGGGATATATGTATACGTATAGCTGATTCACTTTGTTATACAGCAGAAACTAACAACATGGTAAAGCAATTATACTCCAATAAAGATGTTAAAAGAAAAAAAAAAGAATGAAAGACTCTCTGGCCCATAATTTGGGACACTGCAGTCTTGACCTCTCTTTTAGAGTGTCTCAACATACATTTGCTTGTCAAAGTTGCTGAGGAGACCTGCAATGGAAAAATATATATATTACCTTTACTTAATCTACTATTTCCCAATGATGTGATCCCAAGCTTTACCTCACTGTCACTACCCATTCCAAACACTGATCTAATGAAATTTTTCCTAACCCTCTGAAATCTCTCAGGAGAATATGAAATATCTCCTGAAAATCTGGAAATCCCTCTTCTGAACAAGTATAGCACTTAACACACATCCAAAACAAGGATATCTAGTATATATTGCCTGATATTTGTGCGTCCGTGCATGTGTGTGTATGTGTACACACGCAGAATCCAGTGTGATAATAGAGGGTCAGTCACGAGGTCAGCTTTCCTCTTTTCTCCACATGAGCATGATCCTGGATTAATGAGAAATGTACCCTATATCTCTTTATCTTCCATGGTACCTGTCAGAGGGCCTCACAACCGGTAGGTTGTCACTCTCAGAATTGGAGGGTTGGAAGATTTTTTAAAAATTCTCTCTTCTAGTCTTCTTTTTGCACCAGTGAGAAAGTCAGATTTCAGAGAAGTAAGTCTTTTGCCCACAGATACTTGGTATTGGCCAAGTTGAACTTACCATCTCATCTCTGCGACTCCCAGTCCAGTGGGGACTTGCTCTGACATCATGTTGTATCCCCTCTGTGGGGAGACCCCCCCTCTTCCCCTGCGTCTAGCAGCTGTGCCATCTCTTTCACCCACTGAGCTGGTTTCCTAGGCAGGGATCCACACGAGCTTGCTTTCTTTGGACACATTGCCAAGAGGTCTGACACCCCAGGAGGGATCCAGTCCAGTTGTAGGGACCCTGTGAACCCCCTGTACGTGGTGGACCTGGAGAGCCAGAGCGGAGGCTGTGCTTCCCTGCCCTCTTGGTGAATGAGTGAGGGAGCAGGAATGATGTCCTCAGCGTCAGCAGTGTTCTCTTCTGTGCGATTAGAATAGGCTGAGGGTCCTCATTGTGTGGCTGCTCTTGGAGCACAAGATGGCATCGTACAGCACCATGAGTTTCCTTTACGGCAGAACAGTGACCAAAGTGACATGGAGATCGGTATCTGGGTGGCAGAGGGTGAGGTTGGGGAGAGAAGGGACTCTCCTCTGAAGTTCAGAGGTTTGCTAACTCTTTTCTCAGGCCAGTGTCAGGTAGCGACAGTTACAGGAGCAAGTCCCAGACCACCGTTGCTCAGTAGAACATGGCACATCTCACTTTACGTGACAGATGTACGCTCATCTAATTTTTCTAAAGCAAATCATATTTAAACTTCGCCGAAGGACCTCTGCTTACTAGAAAGGAATCTTATGAGGAATCATCTTGTAACCCCCCAGCTTAACCATCAGAAAATGTGGCTTTTCCTATGGCAACCAGTCATCATGTTTTTAAAAAGGAGCTGTTGTTCACCTGACTCTGAGGTAGGTGCTGGGTATGGAGTTATCAGCAAAAAGGAAGGTGATTCTCAAGTGGAAGAGTTTACTCAATAAGGGATGGGGCTTAAAAGTTTTTACACAGCAAAGGAAAACATAAACAAGATGAAAAGACAACCCTCAGAATGGGAGAAAATATTTGCAAACGAAGCAACTGACAAAGGATTACTCTCCAAAATTTACAAGCAGCTCATGCAGCTCAATATCAAAAAAACAAACAACCCAATCCAAAAATGGGCAGAAGACCTAAATAGACATTTCTCCAAAGAAGATACACAGATTGCCAACAAACACTTGAAAGGATGCTCAACATCACTAATCATTAGAGAAATGCAAATCAAAACTACAATGAGGTATCACCTCACACCGGTCAGAATGGCCATCATCAAAAAATCTACAAACAAATGCTGGAGAGGGTGTGGAGAAAAGGGAACCCTCTTGCACTGTTGGTGGGAATGTAAATTGATACAGCCACTATGGAGGACAGTATGGAGGTTCCTTAAAAAACTAAAAACAGAACTACCATACGACCCAGCAATCCCACTACTGGTCTTATACCCTGAGAAAACCATAATTCCAAAAGAGTCATGTACCACAGTGTTCATTGCAGCTCTATTTACAATAGCCAGGACATGGAAGCAACCTAAGTGTCCATTGACAGATGAATGGATAAAGAAGCTGTGGCACATATATACAATGGAATATTACTCAGCCATAAAAAGAAATGAAATGGAGGTATTTGTAGTGAGGTGGATGGACCTAGAGTCTGTCATACAGAGTGAAGTAAGTCAGAAAGAGAAAAACAAATACCATATGCTAACACATATATATGGAATCTAAAAAAAAAAAAAAATGGTTCTGAAAAACCTAGGGGCAGGACATGAATAAAGATGCAGACATAGAGAATGGACTTGAGGACACGGGGAGGGGGAAGGGTAAGCTGGGACGAAGTGAGAGAGTGGCATGGACATATATACACTACCAAATGTAAAATAGATAGCTAGTGGGAAGCAGCCGCATGGCATAGGGAGACCAGCTCGGTGCGATGCAAGAGGGAGGAGATATGAGGATGTATGTATATGTATAGCTGATTCACTTCGTTATACAGCAGAAACTAACACACCATTGTAAAGCAATTATACTCCAATAAGGATGTTAAAAAAAGAAACTACTAGTCGAATTTTGATGTAAAATAAATAAATAAGGGATGGGGTGGGGAGTTATACTAACTTCTGTAGCAAACAGCCTTGAGACGGTACATTCTAGGTGGAGGTGTTCGAGCTGGGAGGACTCAGAGGAGGGGGTGCGCTTTAGAGTCTGGAGGTGGGGAAAGAGCTCAATCTAGGCTCTGCAGAGTGGGGAGGACTGGGACAGGACTTGGGTGGGAATGGGAGCCGAGTTCAGTGGCCATAGTTCAGTCCAGCTTTAGTTTCACTTTTCCTGAAAAGAAAGGACAGTGTTTCTGAGCCACCGTTAAGCCTGGTTTTGACTAAGACTCTAATACATGATTAAGGAACACAAGACCTGCTTGCAATCCTATTAAGATTTCTTTCATTCTTGTTTGATTATGACACAGAGAGCAGCAATAATGTTAAGTCAGGTTTGATTATTTTTAGATGGGCCTTTATTCGGTATGTAGAAGAAACAGCCCCTACGGAAGCATTCCTTTGAGAAGTTCCTGAGGGATTGCACATGGCTTCCGGGCACGCACTACGCAGATTGCCTGACAGGACTTGGAAGTGTGTGAGGTCCCATGTCTGGTATGGTGACCAATGGCAATGATTGTGTAAGCCTACTGGCGCCAATCGTGACGTCAGGTCATGAGTTAGGTCTGGTTACCACAGCCCACTGAATGACCAAGTTACAGTTAAAGAAGGATGTGGCCTTTTCTGTGCCAAGCCCACCTGCCCTTGGCTTCTGTACTCTGATTGTTCTCCATGGGATCTAGAAGGAAAAAGCAAATGAAATGGCTCCAGTGCTTGTGAGAAAAGGCAGAAAGCCCCCCAAATTAAGCCAATAACTTCAATTTCAATCAAATTCACACCGGTATGTTTGACTTGAGTTCCCACTATGCTGTGTGCTCTTTGGAATGCTGGAATCACCTGAAACAACTAGAGAAATCTACAAAACTATATTTGACTAAATAGCAAACATATGGTATGAAAAGGGGGGCAAAGGGACTTCCCACTCCAGCAGAGATGGAGTAGTCTCATTTCTCTCAGGCCTTCCCTCTTATAACAAAAAAAACCCTGGGCATAATTCTTATTTTATAAAGGCATTATGCTCATCAACACTGACATAGCCATAAAGAATTATAGACATTGTACTATCTGTTGATATGGATGAGAAACTAAAATTTTCATATTTTAAACTGATTTTTTAATGGATAATGTTAAATTAACAGCACACTTAATATTTCCATACACAAAATAATTTTTTCTTGGTTAAAAAAAGTATGGCCTGTAATTAATTCAATGAATATACAAGTATTTATTGGGCATCCGTTATATGCTAGACACTGCTAGGTTCTGGGGCTACAAAGCTCAAAACATACCAGTTCTGAACGCATGGAGATTGCTGTTTAGTGGGGAGATAGACATGCAATGAGTGATATTCTACAGCATTGTAACTCTTCTAGTGGAGCCCTGTAGGTGATTCATTTGAAGCTCTGCAGAAGGCAGTTGGGAAGGCTTCCTGGAAGAGGTGGCACCTAACTTGGGCCTTGAAGTGCAGGCAGCATTTGGAAAAGGATAAAGGCAAAGAGATGCTGATGAAGCCTAGAACTTATCTCCAACTCTCATTTTCACTGTTATTTTTCCAACACTGGAACTCCCACCTCAATCTGTGTCCTGCTTCTTCCAAGGAAATGTCAACGGCTAAACAACCACAGGGAAGGAGAAGAAGAAAGGGAGGAGGGTATTTGGAAAATAAAGAGGGAGCTTCCTGCGTCTGCAAGATCAGATGTTGAGTGGTAGAGAGGGGAGATAATACTGGGAGCCTGCTTCTTTGGGCTCTAAAAGTTATGGGCTGCTCAATGTCAGGGCTTAGGGGGAGGCGTGATTTCAGGAATTGCCTCTTCTGGCTTCCCACTCATCCACGGAAGGCTGGGGATGGGAGAGCCACTGAGTGGTAGGTTTGTTTTTGCTTTTGTTTTTCTAGTTATAAGAAATAAAATTCTCAGGCATTTTGAGCTGCTGCATGTGATCCCCATTGTGAAATCATCCCTTCCAACTAAACCCGACTTGAATAAATTCATCTGTGATTTTTCCTCTTTAAAAATATGAGTCTCTACCTAATTGTCCTCATCCCCCACTCTTTGGCATTTCCTGCCAGGCCTGGGAAGACAACTCCTGGAGGGCTTGGTCAGTGTGAGTCGCTAAGAAGGAAACAGAGGGTGAACTAGAGAATCTCCCTTGGCCAACCTCCCTCGCTGCCCTGGGGGAAATGCAGGATGGAAAAATCCTTAAAAAGCAACCGGAGACATTTTTCAAATGAGTTTTAATAAGCTGTGTGAGCAGGGAGTGAAAACTGCTGGGAAAGGAGTGTTGACTATGCAGAGGGAAAACTGTGGTTTCAAGGAACTTGGACATTCTTGTGACTGTCAATTCTGAAGAGCAGCAAACACGAAAGCAAAAACAGAGTAAATATTAGGGCACTGGTAGATTTTTTTTTAAAAAAAAGAGGTGACTGTGTCAGATTAAATCTAAAAAATCTGAGAATGAAGTATGGGTCTCTTTTGTACTAGAGCACACCATCTGAGGCAGCATGGTGTCTGAGGGGTTGGAGGGGCTTTGATTGGATTTGACGAGTGCCTCACGAGCATAGACTGAGACGTTCAACACCGTGAGATGGTATGTGGGTCAGGCAGCCACCTGGGAATCGATATGCTTGCTAGTAAAAGAGATAGCCTCCGTAGTTTTCTAACAGATTTCAGTGAAATGAGATCTATGGTAGAGGATACAGGCTTACCGTTGGCAGAAGCCATTGTCAAAGTGATGAGACTCCAGCAGACTCTATCTCCTTACTTCCAAAGACCATCCTGCCCTAGAGCAAGCCGGTCAGCAGAGCCACTGCTTTTAATCAGCCAAGAAGACATCTTCAGCAAGGGCCTGCAGCGTGCAAATCACCGCGAGGCTTTACAAGACTTTTATGATAGGACCTCTGTCAAAGTAGTGGTTATAATCACTATTCACTTGAGGAAGATGGGCTGAGGCCTGTGGAGGGCTGGTGGGGATTGAGCTGGGGGGTGGGTTGGTAGGGAGAGAGAGAAAAAGAGTATGTGAATGAGTGTGTGTGTGGTGGGGAGGGGTGTGTCTATGTGCAGACCTACCAGGGGTGCCCAACCCAGTTGGAGAGAGGAGATCACACAGACCTACCAGGGGTGCCCAACCCAGTTGGAGAGAGGAGACCACCGTTTTCATAAGCAAGCAAGGCTTCACAGAGGTGGAGGACCAGGTCTAGAAGCATAACAGGATGCATTCTGCATGATGAAAGGAAATGTTACAGAGTTAATTACTGCTCATGTGCCCCCTGGGGGGCAGAGAGGGTGTGTGTGTGTGTGTGTGTGTGTGTGTGTTGGCTCTTAATCTAAGGTGCTGCTGCCCCAGGAAACTTCTTTGCCTCCAAGGAAACCTTGCATTTGAATAGGACAGTTACTTTTACAAATGCCTTCATTTCATTTAGATCAGCCTTACCACACGTTCCTAAAGATGTCTCTGTGAGACAAGTAAGGTCACTCCCTTCTATGGATGAGAAAACCGAGGCCCAGAGAGGTCTTACAGCTTGTCTGTAATGGAACCCAGCTTGGAAGCAAGGTGTGCTGAAGGCCTTTGTTGTTCACAGGATGCTCTTCTGTCTCCAACACCTCCCTCTTGTCCAAGTTCTCTACTTCACATGTTCTTACCCCCAGCCCCTCTCTCCCCAGTCCGCATTTGCTGTCACACACATGAGAAAGGGTCTGAGTGACAGCTCTGTTTTACCTGGATTCAGTGAGATTGGAATTTTTAAAAAATTAATGCCCCTTAAGGTGGTGAGAGTAGCAAGATCTTTCAGCCTGTTTCTGGAAACTTTCCTGTTTTCTGAAAGTGCAAGAGAGGAGAGAGGAGAAAGGGGGCATGGGCATAGGGATTATATCCAAAATGGGCTGGAGCAGGACGAGGCCCTCACACCTGTCCATTCAGCCACTGTTTATTGACCATCTACTATGTACCCAGTGTACTGTGCCATGGGCATCATGGGACGCCATGCTACCTGACAGCAATTTAATGGTGAACTCATTGCTTTGTTTGCCTTCAGAAACTGTTGGCCTTGGCCTTTAAAAAATAATAATAATATTTTTTTAATCACAAAGAATATTTGTTAATTGTAGAAAATTTGGAAAATTCAGAAAAGGACAAAAAGAATTATTCTAATGACTACTACTAACATTTTGATGTGTATATTTCCAGTTTAAAAATATGTATCTGTTTATACATATATATTTTAAAAATTGATATCATACTTTCAACTGTTTCACCAAAGATATATTGTAGCTATTTCTGTTGTCACTAAGTGTTCTTTAACCAAATGATTTCTAAGGTTCACAGTATCCGAGGGCCTCCTGTAGAGAAATCCTGAGTTTGAGGGTTGCGGGTCTCCAGTAAATGCTTGGCTTCCCATGGAGCTGATGTTAGCAGTAAGTGAACCAGAAAGCACTGCCCAGTGTTGCGCAGAGATACCATTTGCCTCTATGCAGCAGAATAGCCTCTTTCTGTTTTTGTTTCTCTCTTTCTGTAACATAAACTTGAGTACAGCTTGTAAATATTCTGACATTGGCATCTTGTAGAACAAGAGTTAAATTCCTTTGACATCATGTACATGTATATATGTTTGTTTAGTAGATGTTTTTTCACCAGTGTGGAGTATATTTACCTGTCCTCCTAAACGATTTGCTTATTCTGCTAAGCTGTAGTTTCTGAATTAGGTTTTGTGGAGGTGCCTCAGGAGTTGCTGTGTGTGTGTGCACATGTACACACACACACACACATCTGGGCAAACAGACCCTGTGTGTGCTATGAAGAGAGGACTTCCGCACTCTTCTTTCTAGCCACCCAGAGCAGTCCCCGCCTTCAGCTGCTTCTCGTGTTAGTATTCCAAGTAAGACGTCATTTGAAGAAAGGATTTTACTTTGGGAAAAAAAAGTTTAAAGCCACTGCAACTTCCGCTGACAGTTTGGAGTAAGTCTTGATGGTTTTAACCTACCTATGTATAATCGGATATATATACGCAGATGTCATTTCTTGAAGGTTTCCATTATAAATGTCCTTCCATTATTAAAATGGGCACATTCCTGAGACTTAGGTAGAGATAGAATTTTGGAAGCAGATTCAAAACTTAACATTTCTCCTATTCTCTGTGAGTGCTGTCTCTAGTTCGGTTGGCTCATTAATAGAAACCACTTCCGCTCGCTGAGAAAGGTTTTCCACCATAGAGAGAGTAAGGTAGAGAGAATATAGCTGGGTTATAACATTACTCTGATGACAAGCAATTTGATCGTGAGAATCTGCTCTGTACCAGAACCTTATTAGGTGCCACTGGGAGATAGTCAGAACTGGGACTCTTATGTGCAAGAACAGATGATATAACATACATAAAACAGTAACTTAGAATAAAGGTGGTATGTGATAAAGAGGAAGGAAAGACTTATGGAGCACCTGTTAAGTGGCAAGCCTGGTGCAGGGACCAATTTCTTTAATCTTACCCAAATCCCATGGTGTATAGGTATTGTCCTTTCTCTGGGCAGAGGAAGAAGCTGAGACTAGGGGAGGCTTTACAACTTGGCCAGGGTCACACAGATAGTTTAGTGGTGGGATTCAGATCAACCATCCCCACCCTCGCCTCCTATGGGAGAGAAGGACCACTGTGAATGAGGAATGTGTACTGGGTGGGGGAGTTTGGGGGGATGATGTCACTGCAGGAGATGGGGAGGAGCAGGGCACAGCAAGTCTGAGGGAGGGAGGAGTTTGACCCCAAATTTAGGGGGAGTAATGACATGTACCAGAAAAGCAGGCTTACATTGGGAAGGCATGAGAAAGACCACTTTGTAAGGAGAGTCTGGCTAAGCCGTGGAGTTCTTAAAATTTCAGACAAGGAGTTTGGACTTATCCTGGAAGTAACAGATTCCTTGAAGGTGTTACAGGAAGTGATGACTTAGGAAGCATAGTGTGGCAGCTCTGTGTGGTTTGGATTAAAGGGGAAAATAAAAAGCCTAGCTATCTGTGTGGAGGGTATTTCAACGGCCTGCAAGTCTGGAGGTGGTGGGGGAAGAATTTCTGAAGGAAGAATTGCTGTAGACCGTTCTGTTTCCCCTCTGCATCTGGGAAGGCGGGCCTGCCCGAGAAGGAAGTAGAGCACTGCATTTAATCCTCTGGAAAATATCAATCGTACAACCCCGAGCTGATTAGAAACAAGAACTGCGGTTGCGGCCAGTTGGGTTAAGTGACCTGCACACTTCTACGGTGTCATTTGCCCACAGTCAATTGGTACATAATGATCGAATTTAAATTAAAAGTTTCAGCTTGAAATCTAAAACCAGAGGTCCAAGTTATCTAACCTGTTCTTGGAACAAAGCCAGTTTCCTCATTGGTTAACATCAGACCTCCCATCTCCCCCCAGTGCCATCTATTCGATTTCAGGATTTACCTTGTTTTTTATTGTGTCTATTTTTAGATCCTAGTTGAATTTGATAGTGGACTGGTGTTGTTTTCTACGTGGGGCATTTTGTAGAGAAGCTTCTACCCAGGCTGTTGAGATTATTCAGCTTAAGCAATGGGCTTTCCTCATATAACCTGAACTTTTTCTTCCAATGGTCTCAGATACTTCTGATAACTCTGCTGGCCCTTGGTTCTTTGGCTTTGAAGATTTTGCCAAGGGGCGGGTATGTCCCATTTGGCTACTTGTGTTCATGTGTGCCCTCTTCATTGGTAAGGAACACGGGATCCAGGAAAGAGGGCACTGTGATGCAAGAAACTCTGCTTCTAGCTCTGGCTTCTGCCACAGATGCTTGGCTGAGACATTTCTCTGTGCGTTGATTTCCTCACTCATAATAAAAGATGAGGGAGGGCACAGAGAGGGGAGTTAGACGACATGATCTATAAGATTCCTAAATCTGATTCTAAATATCTGTGAAAATGCAGCATTGGGAACTATACGTGGGACCATTACAGACTGACTTGTTGCTGATGCATGAGTGAGAAAAGAACAGTGATAAGATCACATGAAAGGTGCTTCTGTTTAGTGTTCATTTTTCAAAGCTCAATTCAGAAAATGATCCCACCTCAAGCAATGCCTTTATGTTCACAAGACTGTCATTCTACATTACGGTTCCAAATTCAAACACACTTTGAACGACTGATGGTCATGCATCAGGAGGCCTACCGGGAGGTATTATAGTTGTCTTACTAAAGCACAGCACAGTTTCTAGCACACAGCAGGCACAATAAATTTTAGCTTCTGTCTTATCCAGTTAACAGTTTCAGTATGCTTTATATAAATACTCCACCCCTGCCCACAAGCTGGACTGAGAGCTTTGCCATGTTTCTGTTAGCCTATAGGGATGACCTTTTCTGACCAGCTGGCCAAACATTCATGAAACAAAATTGAGAAACCATTGTTGGTAGGTTTGAACCCCCAGGTACACTAGCTTCATAAAGTGAAAATATATATTACCTAACCCCTAACCTGAGCCCAGATGTCCTTAACTACAGCTATGGCCCAACCTCTTAACCTGTCTAGTCATCTCACAAGTATATCAGGAGGGCATCAAGCAAAAGATTACCAAGAGCCATCTCTTCTCCTGGAAGAAATCTATGCCCAACCAGAGGATGAATGCCTTATTATATCATTTTTGTTTCTTAATTACAAAATCGATTCTTAAATCTTAATTATAAAATCTAGTGAATTTAGAAGTGGGAGTAGTTAATGTGAAGAACATGACTTTGATTTTGTGTCCCTAGGAGTCAGGTAGCTTGTCCTTCTGACTGCCTGACCCATAGATTGAACTGGGGCCAGTACAAGTGGGTCACCGTGACATTGGCTTCTGCATGGTTCCTCTGAATGATTTTTTTCATCCACAAGATTCCGGTGAATTCTTGCTGGACCCTTTGTCTCCTTGTTTTCACTGGTGGGGGGGTTGGTCATATTTAGGACTGACTCCCCATCGTGAGAAGAAAAGGTTTCTGGTTCCAGTAAAGAACATCTTAGAACTGCCCCCTTGGTGGTTTGTCTTTGGAGGCTGCTGTCCTAAGCCAAGAAATGAGAGAGACATGGGTCATCCAGGTGGGCTACTCATCAGCTACCATTTCAGGGTCATCCTTGGCTCAATAATAACAACCAGAACAAAAATGTATACAGTATGTATTAAATGCCAGGTTTAATGTCAAGCATTTTACATGTATTAACTCATTTAATCTTCACATCAACCTTCTAGTAGGACTGTTATCCCAAAGAGAGGTCACACAGCTGGAAGTGGCAGATCCTGGATTCAAACCCAGGTAGTTGGCTTCCAGAAACTTCATTTTGTCTGAGTGCCCAGGGGAGATTAGGCTTCTGAGGATTAATGAACACAAATCAAAATCTCAAGAGACCAAGATGTAAATAAAACAATAAAATGGCAGTTGGTTAATTTATAGTGGGGTGACCAGATACTTACGCCTGTTACCCAGGGTCCCTGGAATAACCCTTTGGGGATATTATTTTAGGCAATCCAGATTGTATTAGGAAAGCAATAGAAGGAGAAACAGACGCTCTTCTTCCTGTTATGAGGACGTTTTTTTCCAGAGGCAATGGGAAGTTGAACCATCCACTTTTGACCCCATCAGAGCATTTTATTTTACCATGACATTCCAGGGAGAATGCCAGGAGGGATCACAGACAAAAAGAATTCTCTTAGTTGACCCCTGTAGTGTGGTAAGAGGTACAAATTAACTCCTTTGTTGGGTCAATAGGATATTCACTTGGAATTCAGCAGCAGTATGTAATCCATTTTGTCTGGAACACTTGTGTGCAGGTTGCTAGGGAACTAAGCTCATTACCTGGCCCTGCCTCTTAGAGCTGAAGCCTCCTGGCTCTACAGCTTGGTTTGAACCTGACCGACCGATAGTGAATGACATGGGTGGTGATGGGGACTGTGGCCTTACCTCATCCTCCAAAAGGTGCAGTCCAGTAAGGGTCTGAGGATGGGAGTGGTTGGAGAAGCTGATGTCTTTGTTCTCGATGTTTCTTCCACCATTTATCCAACCCATGCCAGTTTTGTTTTCAGCTAATAACTTAAATTCAACCTCCTTTATCAAGCCCTAATTTATGAACGTTTTCTAGGTGCACCAGTGTTAACACTAAAACCACACAAATGCAACCAAATGAAACACGTTGCCATCCATGTTGAAATACTTCCATAGTCTAATTCACCCAGAGTTTTGTTCTTTGCGGGGAGTTGATTAGAGATGTGGGAAGTATTTCTTGATGTATATAAATTGAAAGGGAATGTAACAAAGAAGAACAAGTAGGTCCACTAGAAGAAAACTTGAAAATAAAATCTGGCTTTCAAAAATAATAATTATAAATGTAGGTGTGGTGGTTCACCTTGCAAAAGCCAACTCCTTTTATAAAATGTTCATAAAAGAATTCACCACTTTGAGTTGGCAAGACCCATTTGGATTGCCAGGTGGGGTGGCTGAGGGGTAGATGTATTAAGCAGAGTAACAAACCTGAAGTGTTAAAAACAGCAGCAGGAGAGGAGCAGTACAGGGAGAGGAAGACACAGGGAACACATCCCATCTATCAGGGAGGAAGTGCTCTGCTTTAGTAAACAGTCAACAACCAATATTTTCCCAGAACCTGGTATGTCTTCAGCTTTGTACCAGGTATGGCAGGGATGGAAAAAGACACAGCCTTTATCCCAAGAACTTCTAGTTTATCTAGGGAGGTAAGACTAGCACAGTTGAGCCAGAAAATGAAATATGATTCTGTGTAAAAATGAGTGGCGCAGAAATTAGCTTAGAAAGTTAGAGGAAGAAGCGCTGTGGGTGGGCGGGAGGAGTAAGCATGCTCCTACAGCTGGGAGGGGCACTCTCCTCTCACATACGAAGAACGTTGTCACAGGAGTAAGAACCCTGGGTCCCATCTATCCTAGGGGAGTACAGTGGTGAGGGCCCATTAGAATCTATGGGATCGGCACAGTGCGGTCCCGTCACTGTGTGACATTGTGTGACAAACCCTGACTGAGCAGCTCTGCATGTTGATGTAGTTCAGATCCTCCCATCCAGCTGCCCACCCAGTGCTGATCTCTGCAGCTTTAAACCACAGCAGCCTATGGGTGGGGGAGGGGGAATCAGCCCATCGCCATGGGAACTGAAGAGAGCCCAGTGTCCTAGGCACTGGGTAAACACAGGAAATCAGTATCTTGCGGATGCCACAGGCAGGAACAAACCGGGTCCTTCCAAAAACTTAAAATGATATATGGCTGCTTCCAGCTCAAAAACCTTGCATCTACATCTCCTGAAAGGCAGATTCTATTTAGCTCTTTGAGCTACTTGTTAATTCCTGGATCTTGAAGACACTAAGTTCAGCACAAAATGCAGACATTCAGATGCTCCTTCCTCCTCTTTAGGAAATCGTACTAACAGTTTGCAGGACTATGAGACTAAAAATTCCACTTGATCCAAATAGGTATTTTTGTGGGAGGGAAAAATACAAAGTTAGAGGGCTTTGTGAAAATCTATACAATTTGTTCAAAGGTTACGATAGTGATGCGAAATTTAAAATCCTAATTCCATAAAAAGGGACATTTAGATTTCATAGGTAAGGAAGAACAAGAATAGGAGTGTGAGCTGTTGGACAAAACTGGAGAGAAACATAGAAGACTGTGCAAAAAATATTAGGAATATGGTGCTTGTGGGAAAATGTCTCCTTTTGGAAGATGGTGATCATTTGGAAGGTTTGAATGCATTTCTTCGATCTTTAAATCTACCAAAAATGTCACTTTGATGTAAGGAAATATTTTCATCCAAAAGTTGAGGAACTGGCCACAGCTTACCGAAATGTGGCAGACAGTTCACATCCAAGGGAAAAGAATGACCCAGTTCAGTTGTTGTGCCATGGTATTTTAGGGAGAATGTTTCAAGGATGTTTTTTAAGGGCACTTTTAAAAGAGAAAGAGTGAGACCCTTAAGAACTGAGACCTCATCCAGAAGAGCTGGTGATTAAAAAGGAGGAAACACAGACCAAAAGTGCAAGTCAGTCCAAGAAAGAGCTGTGCAGCATAACTGCATTTACATAGAGTCCCCAAACAGGAAATGCTAAACAATATATTGTTTAGAGATAAACATGTAGGTGATGAAACTATAAAGAAAAACAAGGCAGTGATTACCTTGGTGGTTACCCCTACCTCTGGGCGGGGAGTGGGGGACAGGATGCAATCAGAGAGGGTTAAAGAAGCTTTTGAGGACCAGCAGCCATCTCTTTTTTGTCAAGATGCATATGGCTAAAAGGAAGTTTGTTTTGATTATTCTTTAAAATATATATCTTACATATTCTTCTGTAGGTATATTATGTAATGAAAAGGGGGAGAGGAGAACAAGATCATGAAAGTATCCTAACTGCCATAGACATTAGCATTTTAAGTGATGATATCCCATCAAAAAAAACCCCAAAATTCTCACTGTAGTAAAAACTGAGCTTGAGGACAATGTCTGCATATCATTATTTTGCCACTAAAGTCTTGATTTTCCTGTTGTCTTTGGCAGTGAGGTCTGTCTCAAGGACAGGAAGTGTGGCCACTGGTCCCATGGTCTGTTTAGCTGGAAGGATAAAGCACAGGACCCATCCCCTTGCCAAGACCAAGGCCAAGAGGGAGCTGAAGTCTAGGGGTTATCCACAGAGGCGCTGGCCCATCTTCTGCCCAGCCTGGGTCCTCCCGTTCACAGGTTGCGAATTCTTAAGGAGTAACCCCACTCAGCCTCACCCTTTCAGCACGCAGCTCTGACTAGGGAAGAAATCTTTCCTACTCTCCACTACTTCAGTGTTTCTCAACATTTTAAAATCCTGTCTTATAGCCAAGAAGATGTCGTCAAACTTTTTTTTTGGTGACTTTTATTATGAAAACCATAGACATCTTTTCATTTTCCATCTACAAAATTATATTATAAATTAACCGCTTTTAAGCCATATGCATACATGTTCTCTCCAGATCCTGACATATCCTCTGTGGGGGACATGCCCCTTCCTGTGCCTCCCTCCCCCCTCCCCCCTCCCACAGGTTGAAAATAGCTTTCCTTGCTGCCATCACCAGCAGCAAACATTTATAGAATGTTTTCTATAAGCCCAAAATAATAGCAGCTGACATTTTTACAGCATTTACAATGGACTGTTTGCAAAGCTCTTGACACATATTGATGATATCATCCTTGCAAGGGCCTTACGAGGTAGGCGTATCCTGAGGCACAGGGAGGTAGAATGCCTTGTCACAGTCACACAGCTAATAAGCAGTAGAACTGGGATCTGAACCCAGGCAGTGTCCACTCTGTTCTCCTAGTGCTCCCTATTCTGTGCCGCCTCACATGACATGCTACCCACTTTGCAGGTGTGATTGACTTACCACATCTCTTACAGTTTTATTATCCCCCCATTTTATGGATAAGCCTACCGAGGTTTGGAATTTCATTTCACGAAGTGAAGCGTTGGAGATGGGACCAAGGAAGATCTCCTTTGTTCATCCCCTGCCCCACTCCTTCATACACACAGCCCCACACACCAACCCCCCTTCACCTCCCCGTGAAATGGAAAGTCTTCCCTTTCCCCCAATCCCAGGGTGAGTGGCCCCTGCAGCGGGAGGGAAGAGCAGACCCCGGAGTGAGAGGGTGAGCAAGCCCGTTCATGTGTTACTAATTGCTTAAACATCATGGAAAGGAGTTTGTCTTACTGTGGGGTTTTTTTGGTGGGAAAGCTTTTCGTACAATGCTGGCTGACTCCTGAGCCTTAAAGTAAACAACTACATCATCCTGTACAGAGAGAGTCAGGAAAAAGGAAGCTGTAAGAAAATATCAAACTCCTCCAGCTCGCTCGCTCTCTTTTTTAAAAATATAAGTGGAGGAAATGAGGTTTAGGGGGATTTGCTGGGGTCCATGTAACAGAAGGCTCTGTGAATAACAGCCCTCTTCCCAAGCTGCATATTTCAGTAAACGCTTTCTTCTCAACGCCCTCGCTGTGATGTAAGGAAGAAAGTACACCCAGAAAGCATGGCCAAAAGACTCTCTAAACCCATTAGAAAGTTAAGCTACCTCCCAACAGGGAGTGGTGAAAAGTCCTCACTTGCAAAACTGCTAGGTGGCTGAGTGGGGTGATAGAGCTGACAGCTGTTTGTGGTCCTTGAATCCTGGGGGTGGAACATGTATGATTATCTCTGTCTCCATTGTCTAAGAACATGGACAAAATTCTAGGCACCCCCCTGCACTGAGAATACAGCACTGCAGAACCTTCCAGATAAGGATACAGTCAGAAACACAGAAGACTTGCTGAGAAAACACCAGTGCCCCAGCCATAAATCACCTTGTCCAATGTCCGCATCCTTTAAATTCACACTAGGACTTTCTGGAGGGTCTTCCTGGTTGCCTGACTTTAGC
Organism: Balaenoptera ricei; assembly: GCF_028023285.1. Lineage (NCBI taxonomy): Eukaryota > Metazoa > Chordata > Mammalia > Artiodactyla > Balaenopteridae > Balaenoptera > Balaenoptera ricei. Next base: position 64,676,682 of record NC_082651.1, on the reverse strand, counting down.
TTTCCATGTCAACCCAGAATCACTCAGAGCGGTGGTACTTGGCTGTGGGGGTGACCAGAAGCGCAGAAGATGCAATTATCCAAATCACCTGTGGGTTTTTCCAACCATGCGCCCACTCCGAAGGTTCTGAAGTGCTATCCGTCTTCTTCCATCGGTGTTACTTCTGAAAAGCGATTGCATCTTTCAGAGGTGATTGAGGGATGTAGAAGATATAAAGCTGCTGCCTTTAGGATTGCCGGAATGAATGTCTCCTAGAGTTGCTGCTATAGTAATGCTTTCCTATAGCAAACTGTAACTATGTCCCAGCAAAAAGGGATTACCCACTTAAATGAATTTGCCCTTTTCCCCCTCCAATCCACCACTTGTTTCTCCTGGTCCCGCATGATGTGGGACAGTCCCTCTCTTCCTGACCCGCCCCCCCCCCCCCCCACAAACCCTAGGATCCTTGCCATCTTTGTCATCCATAGAATAAGTACGTTTCTTTACCCTAAGAGTAGTAGTTTTCATTCTGTGTTTCCTTTTCCGCTAGGTGGGAACTTCTCTGGGGTGTGTATCTTGCACTTGCCCTAGCATTCATTACCTGTAGGGCTGGGTCCCCAACCCCCGGTCCAGGGACTGGACCCTTAGGAACTGGTCCACACAGCAGGAGGTGAGCGGCGGGAGAGTAAACAAAGCTTCATCTGCTGCTCCCCATCGCTCCCATTACCGCCTGAACCCTTGCCCCACCCCCGTTGGTCCGTGGAAAAATTGTCTTCCGCGAAACCGGTCCCTGGTGCCAAAAAGGTTGGGAACCACTGCTGTAGGGCCTCCTAGTTTTATACAGCTTTCTTGTGAGTGATGTAGCCAGCTCCATGTGTGTAAGGATAAATATTTAAATGGGCTTCCCTTAAATACTATTTTGGGTAGTAACAGGAGCAACAGATTATAGTGGGATAACTGTTTGAGTTTTATTTGAAATGAACCGCTCCTCGAAGGAGTTTTACAAATACAGCAAAAGAGCTTGCCCACTTTTGCCACCCTCTTCTGAGACTTTGGACACCGCCCACGGCCTGTAAAATAAAATGTCATTTGTCCGATCTCCACCTGCCCTCTTCAATTTCACTGCCCCCTTTCTGGATACTGCCAGGCAGATCCCTGCCTTCCTGCCTGTTCCCCTTGCCTGGGATGACGCAGCCCCGCTTCTCTGATTATCCACGTCTCCCGCTGCTACTCTCACATCCCCCCTCTTCTGTGAATCCTTCAGTTCGTTCGAACCCCTTTAGTGTTTACTAATGACTTTTCTTACTTGGCACCCAGAATATACAGCATGACTGGCTGTTAGATTTGTATGCACCAACGACTTATCTCCCCAAGCCAACTATAAACATCCAAAGGCCGACACAAACTTTTCTACCTGTCTGTGCCCTTCCCGTGTGTGTGCGTGCGTGCGTGCGTGCATGTGTAGGCATGTATAGGAGAAGCCCACTTACTTATGGAGAGTAAGTGCTCAGTAAAAGCATCCTGTGGCGGGTACGGTAGTGAGAACTAGTGTGATTATACCCAGCAGGAATCGTTTGGGGAATTAAAATCAGCTGATTTAACAGTGACTGTCTTGCAGCTAATCCATCATTCTCCCTCTTTCAGCATATGGCTGTAGAATCCTGAATAGGATTCTATTCTATTCTAGCCACAATGATCCTCACAGCTCCTACTGATTGATTGCAATTAGGATGGGAGAGAATCCAAACCTTTTTTTTTTTTTTAACTGCTTCTCACCTTAGACACACTCATCTGTCAGCCCCTTAGAGACAGGGAATCTCACTTTGAACAGGCGTTTAGTTTTCAGAGACCTATTACTTTGTCTGGTTTTTAGAAAACTTACAGCAGATATTAAGACTGCTCATGAATCTTGGTTTCCTCCTCCACAAAGTGGAAGTACAGTTGGTCCTCTGCATCCTTGGGTTCCACATCCATGGATTCAGGCAACCACGGATGGAAAATATTCGGAAAAAAGTTCCAAAAAGCAAAACTTGAATTTGCTACGCCAGCAACTATTTCCATAGCATTTACATTGTATTAGGTATCATAAGTAATCTAGAGATGATTTAAAGTATGCAGGAGGATGTGTGTAGTTCATGTGCAAATACTTCACCATTTTATATAAGGGACTTGACCATCCACAGATTTTGGTGTCCACGGGGGCCCTGGAGCCAGTCCCCTTTGGATACCGAGGGATGACTGTAGCAGCGCTGCCCTCAGAGGGGCTGCCCTGAGAATTCAGTGATAACTTGCATGGCCTTTAGCAGAGTGCCTGGCAGGTAGCACGCACGCAACTCTTAAATTGCTTTCCGGAGTCCTTTGTACGTCATCATGGCCTCACTTTATCTTCACAGAACCTATGAGACGGACAGGGTGCTAGCATATTTTCCTTTGATTAGATGAGGAGACAGGCACAGATCAGTGAAAGGACTTGCTCGGGGCCTGTGATTCATGAAGAGCCGGGTCTGGATCTGAGGGCTTTCCCCGCCTGCTCCAGTGCTCCTCCTCCTGGCAGCATTCGTTGTGGGGTGGCGGGAGAGAGGGCAGCCTTCGCCTGTGGAAGGAACCCCAGCCCCTGGCTTCTGCTGAGGAAGCTACCATCCGTCTTTTAAAGTGGGCGTGAGTGTGTCGGCAGGACTTGCCGTCATTATGGTCAGGCTGCCTCCTCACCCCCAGCCTTCCGGAACCTTCCCCTCTGCTTGGGGCCAGCAGTAGGATTTGTGAAAGGTTAAAATACTGTGTATTTGTCTTACATCCTAGTTATCCCAGAAAGTTCCAGGATGACTTGGGAGATTTTATGGGCTCGGCTGAAAAATGCTCAGGGAGTGATAGGCCTTGATGCTTGGAGGCAGGCTGGCTAAGCAAGGGGTGATTTAGGAAAAGCCCTGTAACCCTAGAAGCTCCTAATCCGGAGGCTGAGAGAAAGGGATGAAGCGTCTTAATCCTCTCCGTAGTCTCCTCATTACTCTCACCAGTCATGGGTAAAGTTTCTCTCCTGAGGTGTGTGCTTTTCGGGATATTAATGAAATTTCAGGTTTCCCAGCTCAGGCTTCCACATCTGCGGTCTGCCAGTGTTTTCATCAGTGAGAAAGGAACTCTTTGCCAAGAATTCGTCATGTACTGGAAACAGGAAAGTATGGAAAATGAAGCATTTATCATCAGTGCTGCTGCTAAAGGTCACGGTTTCATTTATAGAACTGGAGCCATCCAGCTGGAAGAGAAAGGTCCATTCTTGTGCGCAGACAGCACGAAGGGTGTAGAAGCATGGATCGGATGGTCTCCACTCATGATGCGATGGCGAGAGGTCAACATGTATTTACAAAGATCAGCCGTTTCTGGGAGGATTAGAGAGGAGAAAAGGTGAACCAAACATTAATTATGGACTTAGATCATTTTCAGCAACAGGAATGACAACATGTCACCACGTGGGCATTTGGGGACAAGAGAGAGGTCAGGGAGCCATTGCTCCCCATCTCTTTCACTAGGCAGGATACTGGGAAGTCCCCCCCAAGTGGGAGATCTCCTTGGTCTCCACAACAGAACCCCACGTTCTGTGTTATGATCGCCGTCAGACATGGATCTTGCTGTCTGAGTGAATGAGTGCATCACCCTTATGGCAGGGTTCTCAGTACTAGTGTGCATTGCGTCTCCCAAGGAGCTGGTTAAATGGCAAATGGTAGGTCCCACCCCTGGAGATTCAGATTCAGTAGGACCCTGATTAGCATTTTTTAATGCAAGGTGGGTGCTGGCAGCACTTTGAGAAACACTGCCTGATAGTGGCATCGTTACCTACTTTTGGAGACAGCTGGCTTTAAAATTAATCACCAAGTGACTGCCCTAGGCAGTGTCCTAGGCCTGCTGGGATTTGCAAAAGATTCATATGCTATGAGCCTTATTCTTAAGAAGAGTATATTAGGAGTGGAGTGGGAAGCGCAGGATTTGCCAGAATCAGGTGCCAGGACATTGTTGGGGTACCAAGAGGGCTGGAGAGTCAGGGCCCGCTGGGCGGGGTGGTGGGGCTCCACTGGGCCTGGGGGATTGCAGGGTTTGCACTGATGGCTCAGAGGGGAAAGAGGGCATTTCTGATGAGGGGCTACCCGTGTGTAGGCAGCCTTGAGCTTGATACTTCACCAGCCTGAAAACCTATGTCTCGGTTTCGAGAAAGTCATAGGCTTAGCAGGCGTTTGGCCAAGGCTCCTTGAAATCTGGTGTTAATGAACCTGGAACAGGCACCAAGTCTGAGCAGTGGCCCAGCCCACCATCAGCAGGTGAGGACTTAGCCCAGACCATGCTGGAAATGACAAACAACACTGGGCTTTTGGAGATTTTGCTCAGAAATAGAGGGTATCTGGGGTCACCATAGACTGTGGTGTTTGAGAGTTCAGAACCTCAGTATTTATACCTTGATGTTGCTTATAAAATGTGTTCCAAATTTCAAAGCGCTCAATTCTCCATGATCCTGAGGTGGGACTTAGGGGACTGTCACCTCCTTTAATGGGTAAGAAAACAGGTGGGGTGTTCTTGAAATTCTCACAGAGATATGGGGTGGAATTGAGTCTCTTGTACAGGCCCTGTGACCCCCAGCTAAGATTATCCTGCGGCCCGTACTGAGAAAGGTTGCATGAGAGGACCAGAGCTCTTAGAGTCATTTTTAAAGCTCTGTCTCTTTAAAAAAATATTTCTTCTCTTATTGGTCTTCAAGTCTCTTTCTTTGCAAATAGCTTCGTGATCTGTGACCCCCCCCCCCCCCCGCCACTTCCTTCTAAACAAGTCTAATTTCTTCTTCCTTTTATCTCCCTAAGACTGTTACTCTACAGTACTATGTCCCCTCTGCTTCTTTATATGGTAATTATGTCTGTGATGGTATTTCCCATCACACTAGACTATAAAAACCTTGAGGCAAGGAGTTAGATAGTAGTCACACTTTTTTTCTTTTTCCTCTGCTTTGGCTCTTAGGATCATAATGGATAAAAATGCTTGTTTGCACTTAGTAGCCCCTCAGTGTGAACTTACTGATTGATTTCAGTCTACCTAATCATAAGAATTACAATGGTTATATTGATTGATTCAGTTATCTATGGCTGTGCAACAAACCACCTCAAAACTTAGTGGCTTAAAACAACAATAAATTATGTCTCCTTGTTCTGTGGACCAGGAACTCAGGAAACTGGGCTGGGTGGTTTTTTTGCTCCATGTGTCATCAGCCCGTGTCCCGCGCTTGGCTGCATTCACTTGGTGGCTGGGTGGGGCTGGGCTGGGCTGGGCTGGGCTGGGCTGGGCTGGGCTGGGCTGGGCTGGAAGGTGCCAGGTGCCTTCACCCACATATTTGGTGCTCTCCACATGAGGTCTTATCCTTTGGTGGCTGGCTGAGCCCAAGCTGCTTTCCAGCATGGTAGTTGGCTGCCCCCAAGAGCACAAAAGCAGAGGCGACCAGACCTCTTAAAAGTTAGACCCAGAACTGGCATAGTTGCCATCACTTCTGTGCATTCAGTTGGCCACAGCAAGCCACAAGGCCAGCCCAGGCTCAAGCGGAGGGAAGCAGACTCTACCTTTTGATGGGAGGAGCATATGCTCATCAGGGAAAGGGGGGACTGATGGGCCATCTTTGGAGACCACCTACCACAGTCATAAGGGCAGCTGATATTGAGCTTTCACTGTTGTCAGGCACTGGTCATTTAATCCTCACACAGTTCTATGAAGAAGGTGCCATTACCATTTCCTTTTTATATATGAAGAACCCGAGGCTTGGAAAAAACTAAGTAACTTTCCCAAAGTGACACAGCTCACCTTTGAGAGGAGTGGACTTGAGACAAGGTTGTCTAACTTAGAACCCCTTTCTTGGCAAAGAGACAACCTCGATGGAACTTGTAGACAAGCTCTGAATTCTTTTACGTGCATGGTTTCGCATTACTTGCTGTGGGAAGTCAAAAAGTATAAGCCATATCCGGGAAACAAGGCTGAAACATACAAGATAAGTAGAGACACATATGCCAATAAGTAATGATGTGTTAAGTGGGATGGGCCAGGCAGTAAATGATGGAGGAGTTTGGAAAAAGAGGAAGTGCAGATACTGTGAAGGAGGTGGGGAGACTGGTCCTTTGGATGAGCTGCTGCTTCATTAGGAATGTTGGGTGGGGCTAGGAAATAGCATGAGCCCCAGCAGGGAGGCTGGAAGAGGCTGGTGCTCACAGATGAATCCGGCAGATGGAGAATAGCCTGGGTCTTGACTTCAAGGAGCTGGGAGAGCTGACCGAGGAGTTCAGACTCCCTGAGGCAGCCTAGAAGGGCCCTTTATAGATGGATCCTCAGATTTTATGGCTGGAGAGGATCCCTCCAGGCTGTTCCTTGACAGCCAGGACTATGACTTGTTCATTTCTGCTTACCCTAGAGGAGCCCAGTGCCAGGCAGAGAAGTACCCTCAGTTAATGTACATAAAAAGAGTGACGTCAGAGGTCTTCTATCCAACTTCCACGTTCAGAGATGGGGAAATCCAGGTTGACCGCTGATCTCAGGGCTCACGAGCAGAGAGTGCTCACAGCCTCCATCAGCCAGCCTTCCAGGTCCCCGCCCACCAGCAGGCCTGCCCACACCTCAGGTCACGAGACCACACTTGAGGGCTTGTTTGGTACTTCTGTAGAAACATCAGAATTGAAGCGAGCTGAAAGCCCGGGGACTTCCCTGTGGCCCTAAGGACCTGAGCTCCTTTCTCACAGAGAACGAGCGAGGTCCAGATCTCCTGGGTAGCAGGAAGCACAGAGGTACCAAGTACCAGGGCTTGGTACAACTGGTCCATGCCTCTCACTGAGGCTCCCTTCAGAAAGATGCAGACTAACCTGAAAAGTTCCCCGTTGACCTCTCAGGGCTGCCAGCCAGGAATTCATCCTTGAACCAAGTGTCGAATGCGTGACTCTCCTGTTTTCTTGTGAGCACGAGCCCAACCTGGCTGCAAGATTGTAATGTTGGAGACAGTGTGATAACAGGACGCCTGGTCCTTCCTAGTCCCTGCCTGCTTCACTCCCCTCCCGCAGTACCTCCCTTCTTCAGACCAAGGCGTGCCCTCCCAGCCTTGAGGAAGGAGCACGTGAAATGAATAGACCAATAGGGGTCTGAACCCAAGGACAGAATAATATTGTCATTTATAACAAGTATCTGTTGAGCGTTTATGCTCATATATATATAAACGGTAAATGGTAAATGTAAATTACATATATATGGTATGTCTGTATATGATATATACCATATGTATATGACAAATACACACAGGACATATAGCCCAACACTATGCTAAGCAAAAGGGCTATAATAATATAGAGATATTCATTCAACACCCGTTTCTCATGTGTCTACTACATACAAGGCACTGTTCTAAGTGTTGGCGATCCAGCAGTGAACAAAACAGCTGGAAATCTGTGCTCTCATAGAACATATTCAAGTAGGGGGAAAAGGGCAATAAACAGATTAAAAAGTCCATGATGTCAGGTGGTGATAAGACAAAACAAGGGACAAAAGCAAGGGAAGATGAAAGTGGAGTTCTGGGAAAGGGCATTTGTTCATTTGTTGTAATCTGGGGTGTTCACAGAAGCCTTTCTGATAAATTACAGTAACATTTGAGCAGGGCCATTAAAGTATGAGCCATTTATCTAGGGGACGAGTATTCTAAACAGAGGGAGCAGCCAGTGCAAAGGCCCTGGGGCAGGAGTGTGCCTGGCATTTCTGAAGAACATTAAGGAAGCCAGCATGGCTGGAGCAGAGTGAGCTAAGGACAGGATAGGAGGAGATGGGTCAGAGGGGAAGCACCCTGATCATCCTAAAAAAGAAAGAACATAGTCTCATAAAAACTTGGGTAATGGGACAAGGCGGGATGTGGTAAGCGCAGACTAAGGGACCCTGTCGATTTTAAAACAGAGGAGAGAGCATCCTCTCTGGGCTGGGGAGTGGTCAGGGAAGGCCCCCTGCAAGAACTAGGACTCAAACTGACCAGAGGAAGGACAGTGCACCCAGGTAAAGGCTGAGGATGTTCCTGGCAGGAGAAACGTGAAGGATGCTCTGAGTAGAGTTTGCATAGGGGCCTGGTGAAGGTAAAGTGGAACATAGAGGTGGAGGCTGTGTTTAGAGGGCCTTGGATGGCGGACAGGAAACTTGTGAAAAATCAACAGAAGCCTGCCTGTCCCACGTTCCATCCTACCAAGCAGGCAGCTTGGCCCAGGCCAGTGGAGATGCCGGCTCTTAAAATCTTCCCAAACCCTGCCCCGGCCCAGGCCCGTCGCCCTGCCTCGGGTTCATCCCTTCTGTGCTGACTCAGACTTTCCTGTATCCCTTCCAGGGATGACTATGGCTCTGCCAGGGGCACAAACCAGGTCCCCTCCCAACCACAGACACCCTCTGCAGACATAAATCTTTGAGGTCTGGAATTCTCTTTCCATCTTGCTGGAACCACTGGATTCCCACACGCAGAGGGTGGGCAGCTATTCTTATGAAAAGTATTGCTCAGTTTCTGGACTAAAAAGGCATGTGAGAGCTGAAGATAAGGATCCCCAACTCCAAGTCAGGCTTATCTGCAAGCAAACCCTGAGACTTACCTCTTTCTTTCCATCAGTAATGCCCTGTGTGTGAGAAAAGCAGGGAGGCGTTGTTGCCATATGACATGGCAAAAAGGGATTAGCCGCTAATGCCATTTGGTTTAGAGATGCATTGTTACATAAAATACTCTGGAGGAGTTCAAATGTCCCCCAAGCTAATGCTTACATCCCCAGGTTGGTAACACTATAGCTGAGTATTGTTTTACTTGCCATTTTTCAAAAGAGGGAGGAAAAATACACAAGCCATTATTCAGCCCAGTAATAATAATTTTGAAGGAAACAACCACAACTCCCAAACCTTACTTCTGTGGGCAGGATGTGGAGAGGCTGTTGCTCCTTCCTAGGCCACCTTTCAACCTACAGAAACTGCTCTGGGTTACAGTCAGATTACAGGGAGTATTAGGAGGCTTTTGGGAGTTAGAGAGTCTTAAAGATGGCAGCCTAGCTCTAGCAAAGAGGATGATCACTGACTTCAAAGCCAGACACGCGTGACCTCTCATTTTGGTTGACTCTGAGCGAATTGTTGAAACTCCTTAAACCTTAGTTTTCTCATCTTAAAAAAAAAAAGTGGGCAGGTGTTAGCTAACGCTGTGGAGGTAATCATTTTGCAGTGTGTAAGTGGATCAGATCAACAGGTTGTATGCAATGTGTTGTGTCAATTATTATCTCAGTAAAGCTGGGGGAAAAAAATGGGGATAGGGTGATAATGACCACCTCGTAGAGTTGTTTCAAGGTTTGGATGTGCAAAAGTCTACAAAAGTGCCTAACACAGTGACTAAATAATACCAGTTTCCTTCTTTCCTGGCTGGCATCAGCTGGGGAATCAAGAAGGAGGGCAGTTGGGTGTGGTACTGAGTGGCTGGAGGCCCTTCCTCTATATTTATCTTCTTTTTAAGCCAATTATACTCTTGGTATAATTTTGAGAAAAAAAAATTTAAGAGGCTACATAGCATTTAAAAGTCTTTAAAAAACAAACAAACAAACATACTGGCAACAATTGCCAAATTATTGAAGTTCCCAGACAAGGGAGCAAATGTTGGGTCTTGGCAAACTGGGATGGGGAATTTCTGAGTGTGATTTTTGAATAAAGAAATCTAAACTGGGAGGGTGGGGTGGAAGTTTCCCCAGATCTTATCATTGTACAATGAAGAGTTGTATAAAACCTGTTTGTCCCCACCGCATGTTTACTTACCAATGGGCACGATATCTTGCAGGCCAGAAGTTCAAACTACTGTTAGCTCCCAAGTGTTGTGTGAACTTCAAATGAACCAGCTTCAAAAGTGGCTCGAAAAATGCTCTGACCCACAAATGTTCCCGCCTCCTACACGTTCCCCAATACTTGCCACAGTCCTGGGGGATCCGGTGTTAAATAATCTGGAAAGATGAGATGAGGGCATGGTGATAACTCTCTCCCTCCCCAGTGCAGACTCTCACTCTCAACACTTTTTCCAGATACTTCCTTGGGAGTACAGTTCTTGTTCCATTACATCAAGCTTCTAGGCTTAGCCATACTTTATAATGAAAAGCTCTGCCAACTCCAGTGAATTGACAAAAATAGATGATTTATTTGGATTCATTTCGTAAATGCGGGTTTAGTTTTTGAATTTTCATGCTTTTTGCTGTAGCAACTATGAATGTATTCAAGTTGGGACCTAGGTCTTACTAATCAACATTTGAAGTGTCAGCATTATTCCTGGCTTCTAGTACAGATTCAGAAAATGTCTTCCAGGTGCAGTTTATCTAGTTCCTTAGGCATCATATCTACTGTTAACATGCGGTTTAGTGGTAGTAAGATCATGGCCTTGGCTTAAATCCCATCTCTATTTTAACTGGCTGTGTGATTTTGGTCAAGCGACTTAACTTCTCTGTGCTTCATTTTCTTCATCAGCAACATGAAGATAACAGTAACTAATAAAGCTACTTTTGAGGATTCAATAAATGAATCATGTGAAGTCTTTAGTAAACTATATGACACGTATAATTTGCTGTGATATTTATTACTGTTCTCTTCAAATTTACCATTTCTCTCCTGCCTTATACCAGTTTCTCTGCACTTCTCACACCTTCCTCTGTGAGAGCAGTAGTTACAGGGAGCTTGGAAAACAGTTGTCAGCTCTGCCGCCATTTTCTTTTCACAATTGCACTTGCCTCATCAGAGCCTCAGGTCCCCACAATGATGTTCCTAAAATCTGTTGGTAAATCAACAACAGTCTTATTAGTCACAGTGAATAAAAAGATGGGAACAGGAGAACTGAGATCTCCAAATTCTGCCATTGTGCTTACAGCACTTCTTAGAAGCTAATAAACATAAGGATGTCCCAAGGGGAATCTTATCTAAGTCCCAATCTTACCCCAACCAAGGTACCCACCAACACAGAAATGACACGCATGCTCTCCTCAGACTGCTTACCTGGTACGTAGGAAAAAAGGCCTTCGCCTCAAATAAACCTCGACCTAGGCTGTCCCCTTTATCTCTACTGACCGTGTTTCTCTGGCTGCATGATAGGTTCATGTTATTAATTTAAAAAAAAAAGAAAAAAGGATAAATAAAACCAACTTGGCTCCCAGGGTCTAAGTTGAATCACTGGATTAGTTCAGCCTTCCTCTTCCAGAAGACTGCTCTGGCTAGTATTCTTTCAAGTATCTCTTTTCTTATTTATTTTTTATTCAAGAAATAGTTAAGGATGACAATGCTGACAGTTGCGATAAGGCTGCCTCGATGAGGCCCTGAGTCTCAGCTTGCTGGTTCCCTCTGTGGCTCATGCTCACCACTGATTCAGGAGGAGGATGTTTGGGGTCCTGCCACCGTCTCCTCTCGTTGGGATTCTCTGTGGGTCTCCATGGCAATCAAGACTTATTCATCCTCCACTCGAATTGGTTCTGCTTCCGGGCTGTTATGCTTCCAGGCCTGTGCTGTTTCTAGAATTGCCATTTTTTAGCTACCGAAGGTAGGACATTTGATCTGGCTGATACCTCAGGAAAGTTTGACTTCTCAGCCATGGCTGGAAGCTCCCTGAAGGCAGGTCCTGTGTCTTGGGCATCTGAGCTGTACACAGGGTCTGGCTTCCGGTGGGTATCCACAGAATGTTAACTAAATTGAACTGAACTGGGCCTCGAAGGATGACGAGGATTTAGCTGGAAGGACTGGAGAGCTAGAGGTATTCCAGGGAGAATTTTCTATGGGAAAGAAGAGACAGGTGGGAAGCAGGAACTACCAGGGGGTGAAGGGCAATTTAGTTACATATGAGAGTGATTGGAGGGCAGGCTGATGGCTGTGTGCTTTGAATACCTTAGAACAATGTTGCCTATTCTGGCTTCAGGTTAGAATCACATGGGCTACTTTAAAGACATACACCCTCCTGGCCTCACCCTAATTCAGTTAAAACTGAATCCCTGTGGGTGGGACCTGGGGAAATTGAGAACCACTGACTTAGGGCTTCTAGGGACACTTTACAGACTGTGTTGAGAGTCCCATACCAGGAGTCCCCTTTTACTATAAATTGCTAACAGTCTTGCGGAAATGGCGGAATCTGCCTCTAAATCTTCCAAGCTGGAGTTTAGAATTTTAGAGTGATCGAGAAAAAATTGTGTAAAAAAATCAGTGAAAGAGATCTGTTGATGACATGGCAGAATTATCAATAAGGACTAGTAAAAATCAGGGCGGGCAGTGCTACAGACTTCTGAAGACTTCACTACCCCTACTTTCCCTTAATTGTAACCCTTGCACTCTGAACATTGCTAATTTCCTGAACGCTTGCAAACTGATGAATCTCAATTTTAAGTGTAGTTCAGATTTCACCCTATATCTAAGTCACAGCAAAAGTCACTATATGTATCAGGAATGAGAAGTTTGTGAGTCAATTAGGGTGCTGTTTATATTTCCAGTATTAAAAATAAATCATTCTATTTAACTGTTGTATCCTGACTTTCTAAAAATCATTTCTGTTCATGAGTAACATAAGTGACACAAGGTGTTCATTTCCTAAATAGGTTTAGGTTTTGCAGATGTTCAAGTTCATGGCAAGGACGCAGCCTCAAGTGTGTCTCATATTGGTACCAGTCATTGAGCCATAGGACTTAAACTAGCAAATAATCACCCTAGATTGTGGAGTCCTGGGTATGCCCATGCCCTATGTAAGAATTTTAAAGCAGTATTAAAACAAAACAAAATGCTTCTCATGGAAGGACCCATTCATCTGTCTTTCCTTCCGTAAGTCATCACCTGATGCTTGGGCTTTCATTAAGTCACATACACTTAATACAGCATACATACCCCTTTGGGAACATATTGGGTGTTAAAAGGAGAAAATCACATATGCATATTTCTCCCTACACCTGTCCGAACTCTGGTCATATCCCTGCTGGCTTCTAGAAGAAAGGCTGAAAACTTTACAGTGCAGAAAGTTGTAGCATTTGTAGGAGCTATAGGAATCTCGGCACATAATTTTGGACAAGCAAATATTGGCCTGAGTAACCATGAAGCCAGCGACTTTGGGTTTGTTTACCAAACTAACTGCCAAGTCACAAATAAGAGCTTTTTTGGCTTAATGAGGAATGAATAACACGGTACTGAAGTGTTTCCTTGTGAAACCTTTCCATATGCATCATAGCAAAGTAGAGATCAGAGTACATTACATTGTTTAGTTAAATGCAAAATTCTTTGAGCTGGACGAATTTCCCCTAAAACTGCACCACACTGCCAACAATTTAATGTTGGAAAAGCCAGGTTCCATTTTTAATATTTTAGCTTGAATGCTCTTATTTTCTCACTAAAGACATTATAGGACATTGAGCTTTTCTGTGGTTGATTGTTAGTTATCAAAATGTATGACTTCTATATCACAGGTTGTAATATAGTTTGATTTGACAGTCCCCTTTCCAGGAATCCCATTTTTATTTTTTGTTGTTTTTTTTTTTTTTTTTAATATATGAGCTATTGCCAAACTCCAAAAGCTGACTGCTAGGAATACCAGCCAGTTAATATTAACATTATTGAAAATAGTAGGTTAATGTGAAAAAGAGAGTCAAAATTGATAAATCTGCTGTTTATTAAGGACCTGTACCTGCTGGTCTTTATAGTGTGTGCAGCTCATTGATTTCTCCAGCTAAGAAGGACGGTGGCTTCCACGGCTGACCTACATTCTGTCTCTGTGAGTTCCCCCTTCCTGTTTACTTTTTCCCTCTACTGTCCTAGTCCCAAAAACATAATCTTGCCCCCTTTTATTCTTATTGAGGTGAGGAACAGAGTTTTTCCCATTTGTTTACTACCTAGATGAGTTGGGGTTTTTTCAGAAGGAACAAGAAGGGAAAACAAACAGACACAGGAGAGGTTAGAGTCCAAGATTCTGTTCCAAATTTAAATAAGGTCAAGGTCTAGCCACAGAGTGGAATGGCCAGCCAGGCTTAAGAGGTGCGTATGCCACCCTGTGGTTCTTTTCCCTTTGCCTCTGGAGAACCAGGGCCAGAGCCCCCCTTTAAAGCCCATGGTATGTCCCCCTCTTGGTCCTTCTATTTAACTTCAACCAGTGACATGAGCCCTGAGCAGTATACTGTTAAGTAACCAATGGGAGGAGAAATCTCCTCCAGGCCTTCTCCGTGGGAGTCTTCTATCCATCTTATAAAATCCCAGAGGCGAGGGGCAAGGGCTCACTCCTAGTTCTCTCAGGTTAACCAGTCTGGTTACTGCAGCCTGACTCTGGGCCTCTTCATATATATCCTTATTCATAGGCACTGCCCTGGTCAGCATTTTGATTTTCAGACATCACTCTACTGATGCTGTTGTTTTGTACGTAGGATTTTTAATAGAAGGAGAACATAGTAAAGTGTCACAAACTATATTGTCCTCTCTGAAGCTCCTGCCTTTTCAAGCCTTTTCAAATTGTGGTGGTTTCCTGAGAGACTCTCTTTGTTTTATAATTTCATTCTAAACGCACAAGACAAGTGCCCATCCAAATTAAACATTTGAAGTAGGAAAACTTCGTGGGGCCTTCAGAAAAACACTTCTTGAAAGGTGTTGTGTAAATATGGGATTATTACACCTCCTTGTGCCAAAATCATGTCAAATAAAAGTTTCAGATCTGTTCTTTTACTGACCCAAAGCCCTCTTTCATCACAATTATGTCCTTAATCTGTTCTAGGATTACTGCCATAATCTTATCGCTCTAATTATAGCCCCCAAAAATGTGAAATATGTTATATAGCTCAGAGCTTGTTTGGACTTCTTATAGACGTGCTTATATGGCAAGAAAAACAACTTTCAGTCCAACAATGGAGAGGAGGAGTCATACACGTGGTTGTTATTCCTATTTGTTTCTTTTTTTAAGTAATATTAGAAATGCCTGGTTGATATCTTTTTGTAACATATTACATTAAAAAATTTTAACTCAGGGGGCAGTTATGTAGTATACTCCTAGAGATGTGTGAGTCTGAAAGCAGTTGCTGCCTCTAAGGTATTATGGTAAATAATCTACCAGACGATGAGGGCACTCACCTGTCTGGACAGTGGGGGGCAGGAAGAAGAGTTTGGGTGGATAGGTTGGGACCAGACAATGGAGGGGCCATAAATCCCACTGTGAGAAAACGCTGCCTCATTGGATGACACCAGGCAAAGCAGGAATGTGTTTGACCCACTTTCTTCCCCTGGCTGGAGGAGCAGATGTGAACCCATCAGTGGGTCCAGAGCTCCATCTCTGAGTGGTCGCCCCACAGCTGTGTGTCTTCATGGGTGTATGGCACCATGTAATGGTTTTGTCATTCTCGTGTAGTGGTTCCAGCATCTTTCCTTACAAAATACTCAGGTCAATGGCTCTACCAATTCTTCCCCCGCCCCTCCAGCATCTGCTGGTCCCTAGACTGTTTTTACATGTCAAAGAAGGCTAACAATGGCCTTAGGTGATCTCACATGATGCTAAGGGGCTTTGATTCCAGAGTGACAGCTTAATTTTTGACTGGAGCCATTCCGTATACTAAATACTATTGTATTAAGCTGTGACATGGTCCCTTTTCTGATGCCAGCCAGTGCTCAGAATTTTCTCTTCATGTTCTTGCTCTGGAGCTAAGGGGGTTGCTGATTTAGCATGTGGTTATTCAATTTGGGGTTTATATCATTCAGTATTTTCAGTGCAAAGTCCTGTAGAAACCTGGAACTCCCAGCAGCTCCTGAAAGCAATAAGAATGCCATAGGGTCACGATACACAAAGCTTTTGCTTATGCTCATTTAATTATAGGTGGTTGGCAAATAAATAAATTAAGGCGAGTGACCTGTGGACCTGCTCGTGCTCAGGGGTTTTCAGCTCCTCCCTGCCTCTCAAGCAGGGGGGATCTCCTCAGGAGGAGGGCATCGCTCTACGCTGAGTGATTCTAGTGTATGTTAGATCCTGTGCTTGTATCTGATTATCCTATTGTGTACTTTATTGTATATGTTGTATATTTGTACTCACATTTTATTTTACAGAATAGTATACACAAAACCATATATCCTGTACTCTACAGGCAAGTTAAAGTAGTAGTTTTCAAACTCCAGGTCATGTTTGACTAGTGGGTCATGAAATTCACTTAGTGTGTCTCTATGAGCATTTTTTCTTTAGTGAAATAGAATAGGATAGAAAATATGAGAGTGTACCTGTATTTTCTACATGGAGTGAAGATAAGGGTTATCTTGGGAAACTTAATTTCAGTCACCTGTTTATATGTGTACGTGGGTTTTGGCCTACAGTGTGGGGCCCTGGCCAGGGGAACTGAGTCAGCAGGTGAGAGACCAAAATAGCATCCCTAGAGGGCAAAGACAACTCCCGGAAGAAGGCCTGAATCCCAGAGGATTCCCGCCACCCCCCCCCCCCCCGCCCAACCCCGGTCACGGGAAGATGGTGTCTGATGGTCAGTGAAATGCCTCCCCTTCTTCTAGAGAGATCAGTGCCCGCCCCCTCACCCAGCAAGCAATGACTGGGATGCCTTCCTAGTGGAAGTTCTGGGGTGAGGGCCATGGGGCAGACCCTATTCCTAAAGGATCAGCTGCCATCCTTTGTTCCAAGCAAACCGGCTGCTCAAAGGTCAGCCAATCAGCCAGACTCTGTCTCCAGGCTGGCTTGGCATTCTCCAACAATCCGGTGTGTGCCCAGGCCTTGTCTGGCCTCCAGGGCTAGATATGACTCTTCCCAGCAATATGTTGTGATATCTAGCTCCACAGGGCAGTGTTTCTCAAAGAATAGCCCAGAGAACTTTGGCTTCACATGAATGTCACCTGCTGAAGCAGAACCTCTGGGCTGAGTCCCAGGTGATTTTTTTAAATTAATTAATTAATGTATTTATTTATTTGGTTGCGTTGGGTCTTCATTGCTGCACACGGGCTTTCTCTAGTTGCATTGAGTGGGGGCTACTCTTCGTTGCGGTGCACAGGCTTCTCATTGCGGTGGCTTCTCATGTTGCGGAGCTCAGGCTTTAGGCACGTGGGCTTCAGTAGTTGTGGCACATGGGCTCAGTAGTTGTGGCTCGCGGGCTTAGTTGCTCCACGGCATGTGGAATCTTCCTGGACCAGGGTCAAACCCGTGTCCCCTGCATTGGCAGGCGGATTCCTAACCACTGCGCCACCAGGGAAGTCCCAGTCCCAAGTGATTTTAACAAGCCTTCCAGAAGATTCTTCTACACATTAAAGTTTGAGAATCTCAGCTTTAGGGTTTCTTTGATATACACGTCACATTGAAAAATGGAAAAACTTAAGCTTGAAGGGTGTGTTACATTTTAATTTTTTGGTACGGTTTAATTTGGGATTATTCTTCTTGGTCAGGGTTTTTACATAACTGTTTGAAAACTTAAAAGGGGGTGAAAAAGTCAACTGTTTATCTACAGCAGCAGCAGGATAGCACTGCTCTAAATGCCTACATCTTGGGCAAGACCCCTTCAGGAATCCTCTTGAAAATACCCTCTGATAAACAAGGAATTGGATGGGATTTAAGAGGTATTCCACATTCTCTGTTTATTTCTATAATGAGTGAATATTGTTGGAAGAGCCCTATTTCCATTTTCGTCTGTCAGTTAACAGCTCTTAAAAGCCCGTCGTGGTTCTGACACTGAGCCTTCTGCCTCTTTCCTCAGCTCAGCATGGAAGGGCTTTTCTCAGCCTTGTTCTCTGTCGCTTCTCCTGCAGTGAATTCTTCTTAGGTCAGGAGAGATGTATCTGATATCCAAGGACTATTTGAGGGAGAGATTCTGTGGCCTGTTTTTTTTTTTTTTTGCCTGGAGACCCAGCCTTCCTGGCTGTATCTATCCCTAGTTAGAGAAGTTTAAAGGCACAGGATTAAGAGGAGGCTGGGCCAGGCAAGCCAACGGATCTCCCTGAGCTGGACCATGTCTGATAACACTTCGCTGAACTGTTTTCTAAAAACTCATCAGAGAAAGAGTACAGAAATCTCATCTCCAGTTGGCCAAGGGAACCCAGGGCACTTGGACTTGACAAGATCTCGTTAGGGGCTGATAAATACAAGTTTACCTGGTGATGCAGGTGCTCTTTTATAGAGTGACGAAGACTAGTGGCTGGAACAAGAAGAAGACACAACACATGTCTTGGAAGACGTGGTCTTGTGAAGTCACCTCCCCTTCTGCAAGTCCTGGAGCTCACAGTGCTGTTATCACCAACACAAGGAGGGCTTTTGCTGGCTACATCCTGGATAACTTACTGAGTCAGAGATTGCCATAGAGCTCAGGCCATTAATCCCATTTTAGATGTTAAATGTTGGAGAAGCTGTGCATTTCAAAACATTGAAGTGGCTTAGGACAGACTCAGCAATGTCTGTTGTTTCACTTGTTTAGAGCTTCAAATCAAAGCAGTTCCCTTTCTCTCCTCCTCTTATTTAATTAGTTAACTCATTTATTTATTTATTTTTTAACAACTTTATTGGAGTATAATTCCTTTACAATGGTGTGTTAGTTTCTGCTGTATAACAAAGTGAATCAGCTATACATATATCCCCATATCTCCTCCCTCTTGCGTCTCCCTCCCACCCCCCCATCCCACCCCTCTAGGTGGTCACAAAGCACCGAGCTGATCTCCCTGTGCTATGTGGCTGCTTCCCACTGCCTATCTATTTTACATTTGGTAGTGTATATATGTCCATGCCACTCTCTCACTTCGTCCCAGCTTACCCTTCCCCCTCCCCACGTCCTCAAGTCCATTCTCTACGTCTTCATCTTTATTCGTGTCCTGCCCCTAGGTTCTTCAGAACCATTTTTTTTTTTTAGATTCCATATATATGTGTTAGCATATGGTATTTGTTTTTCTCTTTCTGACTTACTTCACTCTGTATGACAGACTCGAGGTCCATCCACCTCACTACAAATAACTCAATTTTGTTTCTTTTTATGGCTGAGTAATATTCCACTGTATATATGTGCCACATCTTCTTTATCCATTCATCTGTCGATGGAAACTTAGGTTGCTTCCATGTCCTGGCTATTGTAAATAGAGCTGCAGTGAACATTGTGGTACATGACTCTTTTTTTTTTTTTTAAACATCTTTATTGGAGTATAATTGCTTTACAATGGTGTGTTAGTTTCTGCTTTATAACAAAGTGAATCAATTATACATATACATATGTTCCCATATCTCTTCCCTCTTGCATCTCCCTCCCTCCCACCCTCCCTATCCCACCCCTCTAGGTGGTCACAAAGCACCGAGCTGATCTCCCTGTGCTATGCGTCTGCTTCCCACTAGCTAGCTATTTTACATTTGGTAGTGTATATGTGTCCATGCCACTCTCTCACCCTGTCACATCTCACCCCTCCCCCTCCCCATATCTTCAAGTCCATTCTCTAGTAGGTCTGTGTCTTTATTCCCATCTTGCCACTAGGTTCTTCATGACCTTTTTTTTTTTTTTTTTCCTTAGATTCCATATATATGTGTTAGCATACTGTATTTGTTTTTCTCTTTCTGACTTACTTCACTCTGTATGACAGACTCTAACTCCATCCACCTCATTACAAATACCTCCATTTCATTTCTTTTTATGGCTGAGTAATATTCCATTGTATATATGTGCCACATCTTCTTTATCCATTCATCTGATGATGGACACTTAGGTTGCTTCCATGTCCTGGCTATTGTAAATAGAACTGCAATGAACATTTTGGTACATGACTCTTTTTGAATTATGGTTTTCTCAGGGTATATGCCCAGTAGTGGGATTGCTGGGTCGTATGGTAGTTCTGTTTTTAGTTTTTTGAGGAACCTCCATACTGTTCTCCATAGTGGCTGTATCAATTTACATTCCCACCAACAGTGCAAGAGGGTTCCCTTCTCTCCACACCCTGTCCAGCATTTATTGTTTGTAGATTTTTTTTTTTTTTTTTTTTTTTTTAAATTTATTATTTATTTATTATTTTTTTATTTTTGGCTGTGTTGGGTCTTCGTTTCTGCGCGAGGGCTTCCTCCAGTCGCGGCAAGTGGGGGCCACTCTTCATCGCGGCGCGCGGGCCTCTCACCATCGCGGCCTCTCCTGCTGCGGAGCACAGGCTCCAGACGCGCAGGCTCAGCAGTTGTGGCTCACGGGCCCAGCCGCTCCGCGGCATGCGGGATCCTCCCAGACCAGGGCCCGAACCCGTGTCCCCTGCATTGGCAGGCAGACTCTCAACCACTGCGCCACCAGGGAAGCCCCTGTAGATTTTTTGATGATGGCCATTCTGACTGGTGTGAGGTGATCCCTCATTGTAGTTTTGATTTGCATTTCTCTAATGATTAGTGATGTTGAGCATCCTTTCATGTGTTTGTTGGCAATCTGTATATCTTCTTTGGAGAAAGTCTGTTTAAGTCTTCTGCCCATTTTTGGATTGGGTTGTTTTTTTTTTTTTTTTTGACATTGAGCTGCATGAGCTGCTTGTAAATTTTGGAGAGTAATCCTTTGTCAGTTGCTTCCTTTGCAGATATGTTCTCCCATTCTGAGGGTTGTCTTTCTGTCTTGTTTATGGTTTCCTTGGCTGTGCAAAAGCTTTTAAGTTTCATTAGGTCCCATTTGTTTATTTTTGTTTTTATTTCCATTTCTCTAGGAGGTGGGTCAAAAAGGATCTTGCTGTGATTTATGTCATGGAGTGTTTTGCCTGTGTTTTCCTCTAAGAGTTTTATAGTGTCTGACCTTGCATTTAGGTCTTTAATCCATTTTGAGCTTATTTTTGTGTATGGTGTTAGGGAGTGTTCTAATTTCATTCTTTTACATGTAGCTGTCCAGTTTTCCCAGCACTACTTACTGAAGAGGCTGTCTTTTCTCCGTTGTATATTCTTGCCTCCTTTATCAAAGATAGAGTGACCATATGTGTGTGGGTTTATCTCTGGGCTTTCTATGTTGTTCCATTGATCTATATTTCTGTTTTTGTGCCAGTACCATACTGTCTTGATTACTGTAGCTTTGTCCTATAGTCTGAAGTCCAGGAGCCTGATTCCTCCAGCTCTGTTTTTCTTTCTCAAGATTGCTTTGGCTATTCGAGGTCTTTTGTGTTTCCATACAAATTGTGAAATTTTTTGTTCTAGTTCTGTGAAAAATGCCATTGGTAGTTTGATAGGGATTGCACTGAATCTGTAGATTGCTTTGGGTAGTATAGTCATTTTCACAATGTTGATTTTTCCGATCCAAGAACATGGTATATCTCTCCATCTGTTTGTATTGTCTTTAATTTCTTTCATCAGTGTCTTATAGTTTTCTGAATACAGGTCTTTTGCCTCCTTACGTAGGTTTATTCCTAGGTATTTTATTTTTTTGTTGCAGTGATAAATGGGAGTGTTTCCTTAATTTCTCTTTCACATTTTTCATCATTAGTGTATAGGAATGCAAGACATTTCTGTGCATTAATTTTGTATCCTGATACTTTACCAAATTCATTGATTAGCTGTGGTAGTTTTCTGGTAGCATCTTTAGGATTCTCTGTGTATAGTATCATGTCATCTGCATACAATGACAGTTTTACTTCTTTTCTGATTTGGATTCCTTTTATTTCTTGGTCTTCTCTGATTGCCATGGCTAAAACTTCCAGAACTATGTTGAATAATAGTGGTGAGAGTAGGCAACGTTGTCTTGTTCCTGATCTTAGTGGAAATGGTTTCAGCTTTTCACCATTGAGAACGATGTTGGCTGTGGGTTTGTCATATATGGCCTTTATTATGTGGGGTAAGTTCCCTCTATGCCTACTTTCTGGAGGATTTTTATCATAAATGGGTGTTGAATTTTGTTGAAAGCTTTTTCTGCATCTATTGAGATGATCATATGGTTTTTCTACTTCAGTTTGTTAATATGGTGTATTACATTGATTGATTTGCATATATTGAAGAATCGTTGCATTCCTGGGATAAACCCCACTTGATCATGGTGTATGATCCTTTGAATGTGCTGTTGGATTCTGTTTGCTAGTATTTTGTTGAGGATTTTCACATCTATGTTCATCAGTGATATTGGCCTGTAGTTTTTTTTTTTTTTTGTGGCATCTTTGTCTGGTTTTGGTATCAGGGTGATGGTGGTTTATGTTCCTGTTACCATTTTCTTAATTGTTTTGGGTTTGTTATTGTAGGTCTTTTCCTTCTCTTGTGTTTCCTGCCTAGAGAAGTTCCTTTAGCATTTGTTGTAAAGCTGGTTTGATGGTGCTGAATTCTCTTAGCTTTTGCTTGTCTCTAAAGGTTTTAATTTCTCCGTCGAATCTGAATGAGATCCTTGCTGGGTAGAGCAATCTTGGTTGTAGGTTTTTCCCTTTCATCACTTTCAATATGTCCTGCCACTCCCTTCTGGCTTGCCGAGTTTCTGCTGAAAGATCAGCTGTTAACCTTATGGGGATTCCCTTGTATGTTATGTGTTGCTTTTCCCTTGCTGCTTTTAATATTTTTTCTTTGTATTTAATTTTTGATAGTTTGATTAATATGTGTCTTGGCATGTTTCTCCTTGGATTTATCCTGTATGGGACTCTCTGTGCTTCCTGGACTTGATTGACTATTTCCTTACCCACATTAGGGAAGTTTTCAACTATAATCTCTTCAGATATTTTCTCCATCCCTTTTTTTTTTTCTCTTCTTCTCAGGGACCTCTATAATTTGAATGTTGGTGTGTTTTATGTTGTCCCAGAGGTCTCTGAGATTGTCCTCAATTCTTTTCATTCTTTCTTCTTTATTCTGCTCTGCCATAGTTATTTCCACTATTTTATCTTCCAAACCACTTATCCGTTCTTCTGCCTCAGTTATTCTACTATTGATTCCTTCTACAGAATTTTTAATTTCATGTATTGTGTGGTTCATCATTATTTGTTTGCTCTGTAGTTCTTCTAGGTCCTTGTTAAATGTTTCTTGTATTTTCTGCATTGTATTTCCAAGATTTTGGGTCATCTTTACTATCATTACTCTGAATTCTTTTTCAGGTAGACTTCCTATTTCCTCTTCACTTGTTTGGTCTGATGGGTTTTTACCTTGCTCCTTCATCTGCTGTGTATTTCTCTCTCTTCTCATTTTGCTTAACTTACTGTGTTTGGGGTCTCTGTTCCGCAGGCTGCAGGTTTGTAGTTCCTCTTGTTTTTGGTGTCTGCTCCCAGTGAGTAAGGTTGGTTCAGTGGGTTGTGTAGGCTTCCTGGTAGAGGGGACTGGTGCCTGTTGTCTGGTGGATGAGGCTGGATCTTGTCTTTCTGGTGGGCAGGACCACGTCTGGTTGTGTGTTTTGGGGTGTATGTGAACTTATTATGATCTTAGGCAGCCTCTCTCCTAATGGGTGGGTTTGTGTACCTGTCTTGGTAGTTGTTTGGCATAGGGTGTCCAGCACTGTAGCTTGCTGGTCGTTGAGTGGAGCTGGGTCTTAGGGTTGAGATGGAGGTCTCTGGGAGAGCTTTCACCATTTGATATTATGTGAGGCAGGGAGGTCTCTGGTGGACCAATGTCCTGAACTCAGCTCTCCCACCTCAGAGGCTCAAGCCTGACACCCGGCCAGAGCACCAAGACCCTGTCAGCCACACAGCTCAGAAGAAAAGGGAGAAAAAGAAAGAAATGAAGGAAGAAAGGAAGGAAGGAGGGAGGGAGGGAGGGAGGGAGGGAGAATAAAATAAAGTTATTAAAATAGAAAAAAAATTATTAAAAATAAAGAAATAAGTAATAAAAAAAGAGAGAGAAAGAAAGAAGAGAGCAACCAAACCAAAAACCAAATCCACCAGTGATAAAAGAGCTAAAAACTATACTAAAAAAACAAAACAAAACAGATAGTCAGAACCCTAGGACAGATGGCAAAAGTAAAGCTATACAGACAAAATCACACAGAGAAGCATACACATACACATACACACTCACAAAAAGAGAAAAAGGGAAAAAAATATATATATATATAAATATTAAAAAAAGGGAGAGAGCAACCAAATCAGTAAACAAATCTACCAGTGATAATAAGCTATAAATACTAAACTAAGATAAACATAAAACCAGAAACAAATTAGATGCAGAAAGCAAACCCCAAGTCTACAGTTGCTCCCAGAGTCCACCACCTCAATTTTGGGATGATTCGTTGTCTATTCAGGTATTCCACAGATACAGCATACATCAAGTTGATTGTGGAGATTTGATCCACTGCTCCTGAGGCTGCTGGCAGAAATTTCCCTTTCTGTTCTTTGTTCACACAGCTCCTGGGGTTCAGCTTTGGATTTGGCCCCGCCTCTGCATGTAGGTCGCCTGAGGGTGTTTTTTGGGAAGTCTGAGGTCTTCTGCCAGTGTTCAGTAGGTGTTCTGTAGGAGTTGTTCTACATGTAGATGTAGTTTTGATGTATTTGTGGGGCGGAAGGTGATCTCCACGTCTTACTTCTCCGCCATCTTGAAGGTGCCTCCTAAAATAGAGGCCAGGTCAGCCCTTCCTCAGAAGACCTTTTGGGTCCTGCATCCTGGGCTCCTTGGTTCCCCTTGGCCTGGCTCTTCTTCATTCTCATGAGTTCACAGCATGGAGCCAGGCAAGCTTTCTACTTCAGTGATTTCAGAAATCGGGTGGATTGTTCTTTGTCTCAGAAAGAATTCATTTTGAAGATGCTGATGGCCTCAGCTCTGGCTGGTGGCCAGCTTCAGGAAGTGTGGTTCACAAGCCGTCAAGGACTGTGCATACTCCACATTCCTTGGGTAATGCAATTCTGGACCCAAATCGATTCCAGAAGTTTGATCTTCCAAGAGGGGCCAATGCTCTGCTCATTTATTTTTGAGTGAGAATGCTGGATGACTCAAAAGCAAAAACTTGGGGGAAAATTTTTTTCTAAATTAATTCATTTATTTATTTTTGGCTGAATTGGGTCTTTGTTGCTGTGCGCGGGCTTTCCCTAGTTGCGGTGAGTGGGGGCTACTCTTTTTTGTGGTGTGCGGGCCTCTCATTGCAGTGGCCTCTCCTGTTGCAGGGCACAGGCACTAGGCGTGGGCTTCAGTAGTTGTGGCACGCGGGCTCGGTAGTTGTGGCTCGCGGGCTCTAGAGCGCAGGCTCAGTAGCTGTGGCACACAGGCTTAGTTGCTCCACGGCATGTGGGATCTTCCCAGACCAGGGCTCGAACCCGTGTCCCCTGCATTGGCAGGCGGATTCTTAACCACTGCGCCACCAGGGAAGTCCCGGACATTCTTTTAAGAGAGAGGCTATCTTGCCCTAAAAAAAAAAATCCCATCAAAGCATCTCCATTTTGATTTCTGACCTTTGACCTGCATACAGGATGTTTTCTCTCAAGTACCAAACAAATCCTAGAAAACTGAACATGATTTTAAAATATAATTCTCTCTCTTGGTTTCACCCAGACCAGGTGGGTGGCTCATTAAATGTAAAAAGTGCTTTGAAAATTAGGAGGCCAACATATGTATGTTAACTATTATCAACAGTCATGAAATCAGTGTCTCTTAATTTAAGTCATTTTTCTCCACAATGGGCCAGAATTCCACAGATGAGCCCAACTGCCCACTACAGCAGGGTTTACTGACTTGCTTTAAGGGCACATGGGGAAAACAAGGAAGAGGAAGATTAAGTTCTGTGTTCTGTTCTTTTTCTGATTAGCTGTAGGCCCTTAGGGCAGCTACATGATGATTATTTTGAGCCTCAGTTCCCTCATCTGTGAAATGGGTTCAACATTCCTTGCCTACTCCAGTCAAGGCTGTCCTGAGGCTTAAACAGCAGCATTTTGAAAAGTCCTAAGGGTATTCGTAAAATGGAAAATTCCCACCTTGTGTTTTTTTTGTATTTTATATTCTCCCATCCACTTTTCACTTCCTCACCTTCAATAGGGACCCACGTGGGGATGACTGCACTATGTCCCACCAGTACCCCTCTGCCTGCACCTCCCACGAAACAGCTGGCTTTCTGAGCAAGGGGCACAGAGGGGTGGGCAGGTTTGCCCAGTGTAGACATCTGCCCAGTTGTCCTTGATCCCTTTTTTTCCTAACACTTGGCCTTTCTCCAGGGAGAGGCAGGTGATCGGCTCTGCATGGGGATTTTGGTGGCAGTGAAGGAAACCAGTGTCTGACAGGTGAGCTTTTCCTTTTGGTAGGAAATGCATTGTGCTTTGAATACAAAAGGGTCTTCTCCACCTGGACAAATTCTGCCCATCCTGCAAGACCCAACTCGATGTGACTCTTGCCCTCTTCCTCCTCCTTCCCAGAGAGAATGCACTCTCCCTTTTCACACCTCCCCATGGCAAAGACCAGAGTGTAGTAGTTGGCTGTGGGTCATATAACTCTCCAGTGATGCCGGATGTCTGACTTTGGTAGGGGGAATTCAACAGAGTTTCTAAAAGCAATTTGATTGGCTCGTCCCTGCTATCTGCATTCCCAAGGCTTTCCTTGGAGTCCCCTGATAGAGATTATTGACCTTTATAGTCAGAGTCTGAAGGGCAGAAGGATGAGACAAGCCTCTTTCTTTCTCCTTCTGAACTGACCTTGGGGCAGGGTTGTCTGTCCAAGCCTGTCCTTGCTGGAGTTTTACTGACCCCATCCCTTTCCCTACTTAGTGGTCTCCAGGGCCCTGGGGGTTTCTGCTTAGAGGCTTCGCCGGCAGTCACTAGGCTTAGAGTGTGATGGAAGCGCCCACTCCTGGGTCATGCTGCTGTGCTTTTTTTCCAGCCCTGACAGTGCACACAGCCCAGCCCTCTCTCAGGCCTCCAGATCCTTTAAGCCTCTGTTGACTTAAAGTGGTCCGAGACAGGGTGAGATGGGAGAGCATGCAGCAGACTGGGGGGCAGAGCCTTTTGCACACACATTTTGCAATGAACTGTGAGCCCAGATCAGACTTTGAGGAGCCAGGCCAGTTTAAGCCTGAATGGCTCCCAAGAAGCCCTCTGGTCAGGGAGGAGCATCTGTGAGTTTTATGCCTGCTGCAGGGAATACCTTCTGGTCTCCTTGTCGCTGTGGGAAAGCACTTACCTGATTCCTTGTAGGTCACCAAGGGTGGAGGGGCCTCACCTCTGCTTTTCTATGAATTCTTGTAAGCCCCGCCTGTTCTAGAATGTCTGTCTTGATCTCCCTTCATTGGTTTCCCTCTGCCCAATTCCTCATTCCTTTTGCCAACTTAGTTCTTGAGGATGTAGCATTTTATGTTCTGTGACTTCTAATTCTCCATCATGCCTAGAAGACCCTTGGGGCAAAGACCAGGCCCTTGTGTCTGCTGACTCCAGCACACACTGGCTCCTGAGTGCCTGCCGTGAGAGGGCCCTGAAGCACAGTCCTCGGGGCCAGCACTGGAGGCCGGAGGGTAAAAACCAAGCCGCACCTGATAGGGAAGTGCCAAGCCCTTGCAGGGGCTCTCAGGGCCTGGCGTTTCCTCCGTTGGCCTCCCAGTGCTCCCTCCGCCGTCCTGTTCCTGGGATGGCTCAGGTGAGCTCACGGCCTGGGGTGCACAGTCCCAAATCCACAAAGCCACTTCCCTTCAATCGTGTTTACCTTTCACAAGAAAAGAGCCGAAGCAGGAAAGCTTAACAGAAACACTACCACCAAGACTCCAGCACTGGTCATTTCTTATGAGCCTTTTGTGACTGTCAAATTTATGAAATTTAAGTCACCAGTCTTCCTTCTAATCCCCAAGCCGTGAGAAGCTGTCTGAGCATTTGTTTGCCATCCCTGCATGCCTGTCCCGGGGCACACCTAGGCTCTGGTGTTCTGCCCGTCAAAAGGTGTCTAATTTCTGTAATCACCTCTGAGTTTAATGGCTTTCAACCACATGGGTTGCAGCCAAGAGAAAACATCATTTCTAGTCATTTGGTTTCTTTCCTGCCTTCCCCACCTCCTCTCTCTCTCCTTGCCCCTCCCTCGTGAGCTGGTGGATTATAAAATGTTAGGTGTGACCTTGGGGGTAGGAAGGAACAAAGGTTTCAGTTTCCCCCTCCCTCCTGCTCCCCCAGCAAGGGCTCCTTGATGAGGTTCCAAAGGTAACGGGGTGACCTCAGGACACAGCCACCAGGGCCCGGAAAGAACATAACTTGGTATATATTTAATTTTTTTTTTTTCCAGCAATGTCCCAGGGGTTATTGGGGGGCTCACCGGCACATTTTGGGTGTGTCTTCTCCCGTTTCTCTTTTTGTCAAAGCCTCACTCTTCTCCAGGAAAACAACACAACACAACACAGTGATTTATGCCCGCCACGGGCAGCAGCATCCTCTGTGCGTCATCCAAGAAGTCCCATGAAGGCCCTGATTCTTAATGATCCTCTTCTCCCCTCCCTGCACTTCTAGCCTGTGCCCACTGGAGAGGAAGGGGGAGAACAGCTGGTGTGCCATGCCGGGGGGGTTGGATGCCGTTGTCTGTGGCAAGCCCACGAATAAGTGCTGAGATGACCTCAAGTCCTCCCACAAGAGCTACGCTGGTGTCAGCTTCTCTTTGCTACTGCAGTTCTCAAGACACATTCAGCTCATGTCATTTGACGCTCAGATCTGACCTTCCCAACCAGGGTACTGAGAACGGATTAGAGGCAGGCTGTGATGCGGCTCCTCCTGTCAGCTCTGGGGATAGCCCTGGGGCAGCCCGGGGTGGTGGGACCCTGGGCTGGTGGTTCCTGGTAGCAGGAATCTGTCTGCATTCCTCAGTGTATCACACACGTGCTATCACTTTCTCTCTCAGCTGTGATCATAATGGTTGGGAAACCATGAGCAGGGCAGAATCTTTATCTCACTTTTCCAGATGAGGAAACAGAGGTTCAGAGAAGTTATGTAGCCCGTGTCATAGCCGATCCCCTGAGTATGCGGCACTATCCTTGCTATTCTTCTCACCAGCCATGGATTTTAAGATGGCTCTGATATTTGAAGTCACGCTACATATCAGTTTCCTAGGGGCTGTTCTGTCTCTTTAGTGCTTTACCATTTGCAGGCATTATGGTCTGTATTTTTTTTTTTTTTTAAGGCATCACCAGAGTAAAGTGAGACACAAATACTCAGGGATGATTTCCAGTGTACGGAGAGAGGGAGGAGAGAAGCTATGTAATCTAAGGTTGTATCACTGTCAGCATGATCCCCTCTTTCCTCTGGTTGTTGAGTATATCTAAGGTTTGAGCCTCTTTTCAAAAGGCAGTGTGTGCAAATAACATGATCCTGTATGTAGAAAATATTAATGAACACATACACACAAACACACACGCAAAGGACCTACTAGAACTAATAATAAATGAGTAGAGGAGGGCCACAGGATGTAAGATCAATATACAAAAATCAGTTGTATTTCTATATACTAGCAATGAGCAATCCAAAAGTGAAATTAAGAAAATAGTTCCATTCACAGTGACATCAGAAAGAATTAAATGCTTAGGAATAAATTTAACCAAAGGAGCTGGGGACTTACATACTAAAAAATACAAAACATTGTTGAGAGAAATTAAGGAAGATCTAAATAAATGGAGAAACAGTTCATGTTTATGGATTAAAAGACTCAGCATCATTAAAATGGCATGTCTCCCCAAGTTGGTTTACGTATTCAATGCAATTCCTACCAAAATCTCATTAGGTTTCTTTGCAGACATTAACAATCTGAACTTAAAATTCATATGGAAGTTTAAAGGACTCAAAAAGGCCAAAGGAATCTGGAAAAAGAAGAACAAAATTGGAGGATACACATTTCCTGATTTCAAAACTTCCTCTAAAGCTACAGTAACCAAAACAGTATGGTGCTAGCATAAAAATACACAGATCAATGCAACAGAATTGAGAGCCCAGAAATAAACCTTTACATTTATGGCTAATTGATTTTCCACAATAGTGACAAGACCATTGAATGAGGAAAAGATGGTCTTTCCAATAAATGATGAACATTTAGATTCTTTTCCCACACCATACACTAAAATTAACTCAAAGTGGACCTAAAAACAAGAGCTTGTCATACAACTTCCTGTGAAGTTAAAAGGCTGAGAATGTCAAAGGCTGGGAGCACCAGCAGAAGAGGTATCAGTAAGATTATCTTTTTGTCAAGAACTTCAGTGATTTCAAAGAAATAACTGCGTGTGAGAGAAAAAAACAGTGAAAACGTGGTGAGAAATCCTGCTCTGAGGAGGAAGCATCCTTCTGTCACTGTTCAGACTCCATTAGTCATTTGCAGCCTAAGAAATTTGGGCTCAATAAGGGACCTTACTATGTTATATAAGGAAGCTTACTTTTTAATATAAAATAGCTACTTTTTATTTCAAATTCTTCTTATTTCCTATGTGTAGCTTCCCCCCACCCCCACCCCAATCTCCTGGTGACGTAGGAAAAGAGTTGCCATCATCTTCATTTTAGCTAACGTTTCTCTCATGCTTGCCATGTGCCATGCTCTGCTCCCAGCACTTTACAAATTACGAAGACACTGGATTCTCACAACAGCCCTAGGAGGTGGATCCTGTTATCACTGCTACTTTACAGATGAGGAAATTGAGGCCAAAGTGGTTTTGTGACTTGCAGCTAGGAAGACGCAGAGCTGGGAGACAGATTCTGGCAGCGTGATTACAGGACTGACCATTCCACGCCTAGTGCCGCCTCTTATCACTTGTGTTTGATAATTGAGGAAACTGCAGTGCAGGGACATTAAGTGATTATGCAGGGTTGAACAGCAAGTTCTGTGTCATTTTGTCTAGTGTTTTGCTTCTGCATCATGTGCTCACCTAGTCCCCCACTAAGAACACACAGCCCTCATAGGTAAGGTGTTTAGTAGAGAAGAATTACAAGAGAATGAAAATCTTCATTCATTCCTTCATCCCTTAGTGCAACTCCTATCCCAGTTTAGAATCTCTGCAATTTCAACCATGCACAGAATCCTGGGGTTCAAAGACTTCTCTTAGAAATCCCCTAGTTCGGTCTCTCTATCAGGGCTAAAAATTCATCAACAGCTCTTCTGTAGCTTCTGCTTGTGTATTTTCTGCAATAGGAAATTCACTACCTTGTAACTGTCAGTTATTTGATGTACCTACTAGCTAGAAAATTCTCCTTTTTGGGCACTGGTCGGTATGGGCGTTGCTGTGACTTGCATTCTTAACCTTGGTTTTGCCCTCTGGAACAATGCTCAGTATGTCTAATTTTTACATGTCAGGGCTTTGTCGTTAAAAGCAGGACTCAGGAGTCCGATTGCCTGGGTTTGAATCCTGGCTCTGCCACAAACATGCTCTGTAACCTTAGGCCTTAGTTTCTTCATCTGTAAAATGGGAACAGGCTATTTAGAGGAGGTGTCAGTTAATCCACATCAGCAGGAGCTCAGTAGCTGCTCACTGTTACCATAGTTGGAAACAGTAATTACATTCTATCTCAGTCTTACTTCTTCACTATTAGTATCCCTGGTTCTTCAAATATCTGTCCCAAAAAAACAGAAGCCAGAACCGAGCTCAGTAACCCCTGACCCATCTGACCACGCCTGCTTGTGAGTAGAGCACATAGTACTTTTTAGATGGGGTTTATTTGTCCTAATGAAGCCTTCTGATAAAGCTGTTCGTTTCATGTGTATTACCTGGAGGGATTGTGTGCTGCCTTCCTCAAACCCTCTCTTCTTTCCTTTCTTAAAAGGTATTGTGTTAAGATAGAAATTGGCAGCAATTAGTGAATTTAGGTGTTTCCAGATTTTAGATCCTTTCCTTTTGAATCACTATTCATTAGAAACTTTACTATGCATTATGAGTAACTATCTCTTTATCTAAAATTAAATATTGGATACTAGTCAAGCGTGGAGTTAGATTTTGTCCTCATCATACCATGCTTCCAGTGGGTGGTGGCAGAGCTGAAATCACCTTCTCCCATTCTTTTTTTTTTTTTTTTTTAATTAATTAATTAATTTATTTATTTTTGGCTGTGTTGGGTCTTCGTTTCTGTGCGAGGGCTTTCTCTAGTTGCGGCGAGTGGGGGCCGCTCTTCATCGCGGTGCGCGGGCCTCTCACTGTCGCGGCCTCTCTTGTTGCGGAGCACAGCCTCCAGACGCGCAGGCTCAGTAGTTGTGGCTCACGGGCCCAGTTGCTCCGCGGCATGTGGGATCCTCCCAGACCAGGGCTCGAACCCGTGTCCCCTGCATTGGCAGGCGGATTCTCAACCACTGCGCCACCAGGGAAGCCCCACCTTCTCCCATTCTTAAAGGTGGCTTTCAAACTTTTCATTTTTAGTGCTGGAATCCATGGTTCTAATAATAATGAGAAATAGTTCTAATACTAATACGAAAACCCAAGTGTATAAAACACATGGAAGCATTTCTGCTCTGACTGAAAGATGGGACTTGGAGCTGTTTTGATTGCTTTTGCTGCAAGAGGTCACCTCAAAACTTAGAGGCTCAGCCGGTTGGTTCTGGTGCAGGGCAGTCAGAGGGTGGTTGGAACAGTGAGGGTGGCAGGGAGCTGAAGTCCCTGGGGGCAAGCTGTCGTGAGGATCAGAAGAGCAACAGCTTATGAAAATATCTGAGTGTGAATATCTGCGTTAGGAGTATTCACAGTGCTCTTCTTACAGTGGCCGATACAGAGGAGAGGCAGAAGTCCACTCAGCAGCCGACAGGCAGATGAAATGCAACAGTTAGATTCAGACCTCAAGAGTTACCTCCTAACCTAGTTCCCTTTCTTCTGCTCCCCCTTTGCCCTCACTTTTGGGCTTTCAACATTAAAATAGTGAGTGAATTCATGGATTTCTCAGTGTTTTGCAGTTCCAGCTAGAAGGAACCTCAGAGACCGTGTAGTTCAATTCCTGTGAGGTTCAGTGGCCTTCTGCAGCTCACACAGACAGGAGACGTGGCTGGAGGGAGGGCCACGGTTTGCAGCTTCTGTAGGGAGCAGCTGACTTTAGCTTTCTCTTCTGACAGGAGGCAAATGTCCTGAGCCAAGTGGCCTGCAGCAGGTCAGGACGAGAGGAGGAGCCTCTGGAAAGCTGGACCAGGACTGGCTGGGGTCCAGGTGCTCATTGTGTGGGGATGAAATGAAATGTTTCCAGAGGAACTGGCTCATTGTTTAGGATGCTAAATATTTATTTGATCCATCCAAACTTTAACTGAAGAAGCCAAAGGTTCTGAATTTTAAGTCCCACAAACCCAGCTTGGAGGGAACAGGGAAGAGGAGGTGAGAGTTGTTTCCAGTCAGAAAATTGTGGGAAAGATGTTAATGCAGGACACGACAGTGTCCAGGTGTCTGCACGTCACCTGGTGAGAGGGGACTTGGCCTCCCACCAAGCAGGACAGACCGAGGTGCTGCCAGTTTTCCAGATGTTACAACAGTTTTACCACCTGCCATGGGTTCAGTCACATGGAATGATCCTTCATTCTATTACTTGAAATGATACCTTTAAATGAAATAAAATAGTATCAGTGCCTATTTTCTTGCACTTTAATTGTTTTCCTTTGGCCTCTAAAGTTCTCTTCTGCAACTTTGTGGGCATAGTGGCCTCAGTCCATAGATCATTCCATCAACCAGGGCGATCCTTGTCACCTCAGCTCCTTCAAGTAAGCCTGGCTGTAAGTGATAGGTTAGTTCTTATAAATCAAAAGACCCAGAATCTGATTCAGGAAAAAAAAAAAGCCATTTTCAAGACCATTGGGATTCATCTTGCTTCTGCAGGGATTAGTGATTTTGCTAATGGTTCCCAGCCAGTGGGAGAGGCATTTCATCATCTTGGTTATCCCCTGCTATGCCTGTGCATCTTCTCCAAGCCCAGGGCCTGGTTTGGGCCATCTGCTCACCACTTGTAATGTGATCCTTTAAGACAGTATCTGAATTATTTCTTTTAAATAAACTAAAATTCAAGAGATGTTGGACCTTTTAGAGATTAGCCGGCAAGAGTGTTTCTTATTGCTGACTTGACATTTTGGTATTGCTTTATGCTAAGGTCATGTGTTTGCACTATTATCACGTATACGGTAAAAATGGAAACCAAACAAAATTAAAAACTTTAAAGGACTAAGAAAAAATAGGCATTGAATTAATTGAACATGAATTATTCTGTATTTTAACTTCAGAGCATATTTTTGTCTTTGAATTGTGTGCTGTTAAATGTTGGGAGAAGAATGGTTTTGCTGTGTATCTTTTCTCTAAAGAACATACTGCGTACTTCAATTTAGGAATGCATTTTCAGCTCCCCCAACACCCCCCCACCCCGACCAAGAACTGAGCTTAGGAAAATGAATGATTGAGGAAGCAAGTTCACATACAATCATTACACATAAGATCAGACAGCCCTTCCCTTCCATGTCCACTGCCTGGACAGTCCAAGAACCTGCGTGACTCTGTCCAAGGTTTCATGATACCTGCTGTGAATGAGATTTTGGGTGGGCAAAGCAGCAGAGGGTAAAGTCTCAGAGCTCTACTGCTCCTAGGCAGCCCACAGACACACACAGACAGAGCCGGCATCCAGAGGGAAGTGGGCAAGAGCAGAGAAGGCAAACAGCACCCACTCTGTGCAGCACAAGCTGCGTAGAGCAGTCCTTCCCTCCAGTGCTGCCGAGTTACAGGGGGCCAGTGGGAACAGGGCTCCAGGAAAGTTCTATATGCTTCTAAGATGTTCAACCCTGCTCACATCGAAGTGACCATCTCAGTGACCAAAAGAATACTCTGTCTAGTCCTGTCAATCTTACGGTCAGATTTTTTTTTTTTCTTTAATTGTATCCTATTCGTTCTAATTTTTTCTATATTCTTTTTTAGCATTATTCTCTGGTGCAGAGAACCAGTTCTCTCTGGTACATTGTTCTGCTGAGGCCAGTGTCCCCGAGCGGTGGTTTCGGGCTGGTTACAGTAAGGGAATGACACCTGCAGAGCAGTGCACTCTGTAAAATTATACAAGGGGAAGCCCTTTTTATTCAAGGGAGCCATGGGACTTGGCTTCCTGGCAGCTGGCCCCCAGTGCACCTCCTTGGCATGTGAGACCCCTGGAGGAGAGTTTTCAATCCCCTCTTTTAGTTGTTGGGGGAAATCGGGACTGGCAGAGTTTCCTGGAGATTAGCATCACACTTGCTTTCCTGAGTGTGATGCTTTCAGCATCTTCTCATTCATGCATAAGCGAAATATTTCTCACTCTCCTACTAGGTATAAAGCGCTGCGTCAGATGCTGGTGACATGGAAATGAGTAAGTTAGACTTGGCCCCTACCCTCTTGCGGACGGCAGGGTTTTAGACTGTCACGAACGAAATCTGCCCCAGTGCGCAGGCTAGTCAGTATGTCCTGGTGACCGGTCATCCTGTGGGTGCTCCCTGGGCCGATGTGTCCTACCCGATCTGGTCGGCCTCCTCAAGCAAAGTGTTCCCCTCATCAGGAAGCCATGAGAGGCCCAGCATGCCAAGAAAGTCCTGCTGTGATTCTAAAACTATCCCGGGGAAGTAGGGACTGCACACAAACTATGGGGACTAAGAGGTAAATAGGAAAATTGGGCAGAATGAGGGCTGAGGTTCTCTGTAATGTAATACCATTCAGTTTTCTTTATTTTGGATTGACTTACCCCTCCCCCTGCCCCCACTTTACTACCCCTATTCTTTTAACTAGGGGTTGAAAGATAAAAATTCAGATTAATGAAGGTTTTCCTACATTGAAAACAATAACACACAATAACCTTCAAACATGTGTCTCACTTAACTAAGTATATTCTTGGAAATCAGAAAGCAGAGGAGTAAAGCTGATCATTTTTTTCCTTTAGGATCCAGTTGCCGAGTAGCTTGCAGTTAACATCTTTTGCCACTAGAGGGTGATCACAGTCGGAAAAGTAGAGCTGAGATGGTCAATATTGAACCAGGGAATATTGACGAAATAGCAACTGGTTAGTTATTACGTTTGATGGATACAGGGCTAGAAAGAGCAGCCTGAAGACCTAAAGTGCTTTTGGCTTAGCTGGATGAGAGAATTTGTGATATTCCAGGAGAAGAGATTTTGAAATTGCTATATACTTTTTTTTTATGAGCAAGATCCTGAAGTTAAGCAGAAAAGAATGGACAAAAAGTCAGGGGCAGAGCTGTGCTATTCTTTTAAAAATAGATACATAGAAGCATGTGTTTGTTTGTTCCTACTTGGTGTTTTTGTTTTACTTCTAAATTGAGAACAGCTGAAATAATTTCTGAATTGTTCTGGACTTTTGAGCCCAGACTCCCAGACGGTTTCTGTGGTCTGGGCCGTCAAAAACCCACCTGATGAGAGATGAAGCTCATCTTTGGAAAAAGCTATTTGAGGCTCTGTGAAGCAGCCCAAGCTTGTTTGTTTTCCCCTGCATTTGAAAATGGAAGTCAAGCATGCTCCCAGGACAGAGGATTCTACCATTGTGACCATCTTAAAAGGGGCAGGAAAGGATTTGCGGGTTTGCCAGATAGAGCAGTAACAGTCTCCGTTCTTTGTGCTGTAATAATCCTTACTGGTGACTTCTAAATTGGAGTAGCAGTTTCCTGTCAAATTCATTTGAGAAGCGAATTGTTCAATAACTCGGGAAGAGCGTAGAAGATTCATTTCTGATGACTTTACAGAATCCTAGTTCCTCCCTGACCCTGAGAGTTGTCGACTGTAATGTGGTTTAGTCCTCAAATTTGCCAATTTTTGATGAATATAAGAATGGTTAACTGCCTTTAAGATATAGTGTTATTCCTTTGACACCCCAAAATCATCTAAATATATTTATAAATGAAGTTCACATGAATTTCAGTTAATGATGTATTTCTTAATACTGGCTGATAGGTAACCCCAAGTTAATCAGATTTCCTTGCACTGATGGTTTCTTTAAAACATGGTATTACATGATAATGGAAAGGACAGTCTTGGCAACAAATGCTTAAACCATAGCCCAAGGGATTTAGATTATCATCAGCAGCCTGCAGCAGAAGCAAAGTCTTACTGAATGCTATCTCTTTTC
Source organism: Balaenoptera ricei (assembly GCF_028023285.1). NCBI lineage: Eukaryota > Metazoa > Chordata > Mammalia > Artiodactyla > Balaenopteridae > Balaenoptera > Balaenoptera ricei. Next base: position 64,639,851 of record NC_082651.1, on the reverse strand, counting down.
TAGATTAGATAGAGAGAAGAATTGGGGAGATACAAGGAAACATTTTCTGAGGCTGGTTATACTCTGATTTGGGTGACGGTACAAACTATGGGAATTGGAAAGTACCTCATTGGTCAAAAACTGGTAGCACATAAACTACTACAGGTGGCAAAATTATTATTTTTTTTAACTCCCTTGGGCTCTTCCTTTGGGCTCCTTAGTTAGTAGTATAACTACTGTGGGGGGATTGAAGGGGAGGCCTGTTGTTGCTGACAGCAAGCGTATGTTTTCTGCAGATGTGGCTCTTCGTTTTTAACCAGAGTATGGAGGAGAAAATATTGACTTTCTAACTTGCAAAACCATGCTCTTAACTTATTTTACCCTTGCGCGTTCTTGGCCCTTCAAAATATTTAAATTCTTCCCCACTTCAGAGCTAGGATCATAGAGTGTCTGATAATAATTCTCCAAGCTTCTTGTATTCAGACGGGTAAAGGAGTGGGGTGTTGATGTAGTTCCTGGCTTATTCAAACCTAAAAGCCTACTATTAAGAGGGGAAGAGAAAAGGGGGAAGCAACTGTTTAAGACCTGCACCTTGAAAGAATGCTGTTTATCTAGTCTCCCCAGAGCAGGGAATGTGTCTGTGGGTGAACTAAACAACTCCTCCAAGAATCCCGGTGAGAAGCAGTGTTTTGGGTTTGTCATAGTTTCTCGCATACTCTGGAAATAACGAAAGCAGACATCATTTCATGCACAGACTTTCTCTGATACCACCAACAGGCCTTCCATGCTACGGTCTGTGCAGTTAAGCTTCACAATCAAAACAAAAAAAAGGAAGCACACCCGTTTTGGTGAATAATTTGTTATTCTTCCCATCTGAATAGCCAGCGGTTATTTGTGTGTGAGGACCACAGTTCAGATAAGATCTGTTGTAACTGTAGTAATCTGGAGAAATTGCTGTTCAGATTTTAGCAGAATCCCTTTTACCTTCTTATTCTAGAATTAGCTACCTCTGACCGGCCTTGGCATTATCTTAATGATCAAGATCTGATGTCACTGGAGGTTAGAAACACATACAAAAAAGAAAATTTAAATATTTTCCAATTGGAAAATTATCCTGAAGTATTTGTGTTATATTTCCAAGCCATAAATGATCACAGGTGCTTTGAGTCATGTTGCCGATTCCAGGAAAGTGTTTGCGCAAGTTTAGAAAATAGAACAGACCAGTTGATTCATACTTTAGCTGATGGCATTGTCCCCTGGGGAGCTAAGGCACCCTTGCCTTATGCACAAGGGGCTGGTGGAATGCTGCTGTTTAATTTGTCTTAACTCTCTCTTCTGGGGCTGTATTGCACAGCACCACTGCCCTCACCCCCCAACCCATTTATAAAGATCCAGCAGCAACCCTCCAGAGATTACTATTTCACAGGCATTCCAAAGGGCTGGCTGCCAATAGCTCAGCCATTTTAATCTTTGCATTTCCCTTGAGAGAATATAGGAGTAACAGGCTGTGACCTAGGGGAAGAATGTGCAAGTGGTAAGGGGCTTCACGGGTCTTCAGGGAGATGAGATAGCCCAGTGCAATATCGGGTGAGGGGGAAGCGTTTGTAAATTTCCTTTCTTGTGTTTTGTTGTTTCCCCTCTTTTTCTGCCAGCACGCCCATCTGAGTGTCGGCTTGGCTTAAGTCACCCCAAAGGAAGTGTTGAAGTAATAAGAGTCACCTACCTTTATTCAGATCTTGCTTTCCTGCTCTTCCTTTCTTTTCCCAAAAATTTATGAATGAAGGTTGATAAGGCGATGTTGAAGTGGCCAAGGCTGTAGGTTGCATCTTGATAGTCTGGTCTCTGGGAAAGAGGGCAGGGAACCATCTACTCCAATTGAAAATCCTAGGCTTATATTCACTTAACAACTTTATGTTACCCAGTACATGTTGTTCAAATAAATTGTGAAAATAAGTTATTTCTAGTGCTCAGGACATAGTCTGTGAACTGATCTGTCTGTATCTCTTGTAAATTTTCCATTTGGATGATTAGAGCAAGGCAGAAGTTTCTCGCTGTGCTGTTAGGCTACAGGCAACTGTTGCCACTGGCTGACCCTGGGTTGTAAGTACGTGGGAACTTGGTCAAGGGCTTCACAGAGAAGAGGAGAGTTAGTCCTGGTGAGGTCTGCCTTTGGGTTAGTGGGGAGCTCTTGCTAATGATTCTTTTGTCAGTGCTTCTGTTTTAACCAAGTTGACAGAGTTTTATCTTATCCAAACAGATGCATAGCAAAAGAAAACTAATTTGGGCAATTAGAATTGGTGGTAAACCTGAAATATATGGAATGTGTTCAAAAAGATGACAGGAGTTAGAACTGCTCAGATTGTCGCCAGGTAGCGGTTCCTCAGAACCTTCCCTGATAAAAAGATAAGGGTAATTTGAATTAGCACACTGGCCAAATAGATGGGTGCTGTTGATGTACTTAAAAATGTGTGTTCTTAAATTAATTATAAAGGTTTGTACATTTGAGCATTTGACTTGGCTATCAATCGGCTAAGCAATGTATTTCTTTATAAAGATATATTTCCAGTTTGCTCCTGTTCAAGCTATCACAATCTCATATTTGAACAAATGCCAGACTGATGAAGTGTACTAGATAGTGAGTCCTTGTCCATCAAAATATTTTGGTGCAGTGGTTTCATGAGCAAAGCATGGTATTAAAAGTATTGGTTTAGAGCCCTGAGAAGCAGTTTCGGCCATGCCTGGGAGGCAGAGGTGAAAGGGTATCTCTCAGCCCAAGGCAGTGAGCTGTGTGCTGTTTTAAAGTCATGCTCGTCTCATCTACATATTCAGATACTCAGGTGTAGGCCCAGCCGACATGGTACAAAATGAAACCACATGTATAATTTCAAGGGTAGACAACGTCTTGTAGTTTGGAGAGAGAGAGGGAGAATGAGCAGTTTACGGGTTGGACTGTCTCGCATCTAGTAGGTGCTCAAAAAATATCTGCCAGAGATTGATTGCCTTTTATGAAATGAATGAACCAAACTTCCAGTGAGTGTAGCAGAGCCTGGAAGCCCAGAGTTGCAGGATTGCCCGTCCTTATGGAGCCAGTTCACTTCATAATAGTTTCTTAGCTCTCCTCCCACGTTGCAAACCAAGAATCTGACGCAACACAGAGGAACAGTAAAAGTCATGTGAATCTGGAAATATACCCCTTTTCCAGGCATTTGTTAGAGTTTCCTGGCATTGGATTGTTTGTAAGTCAGTATTGCAAGAGAATGCACATTTTTTACATAATACTGTGGTTGAAAGTAGGGTTTCCTCACCAGCTCACTGATTATTTCACTAAGTAAGGAATTAGTCAGAAGGCAATTGAAAAATCTTTTGTTTTCGTCGTCCATGTGAGACTCTGATGGTTTGCCTGTACTTTACATCATTGGTGGGTAGATTCCCCAGTGGGATTCTTAAAAGTAGAGTCATGAATGGGTATAAACCTAAGCTGGTTTGTATCCAGGAGGAAGAGAAGTAGTCCATTTGGGTGAGCCACTCAAGTAATCAACCATCTAACTTCTGAGCATGCCTGCTCTGTTAGGTCCAATAAAGGATTCAGAAAGAGACCTCAGGGGCCGCTCTGAGAACCAAGACCATGAAGCAGTGTTGAATTGGCTTGTCTAGAGTAATGATACTCACCCATCTTAGTAATTTAGACAACCTTACCTAAGTCGAACCAAAATTATATTAACTATATTGATCGGTAAGTCTAATTAATCAGTCATTATTTTTTTTTTAAGATTAACACATTTATTATTTATTTATTTTTTAGCACCTTTAATATTTATTTATTTATTTATTTATTTTTTGGGCTGTGTTGGGTCTTCGTTTCTGTGCGAGGGCTTTCTCTAGTTGTGGCGAGTGGGGGCCACTCTTCATCGCGGTGCGCGGGCCTCTAACTATCATGGCCTCTCTCTTGCGGAGCACAGGCTCCAGACGCACAGGCTCAGTAGTTGTGGCTCACGGGCCCAGTTGCTCCGCAGCATGTGGGATCTTCCCAGACCAGGGCTCGAACCCGTGTCCCCTGCATTAGCAGGCGGATTCTCAACCACTGCGCCACCAGGGAAGCCCAATCAGTCATTATTAATTGCTTGACTATTATATGCAAAGGTATAATTCCTGCTCTCAAGGACTGAGAAAGTCCAGTTGAAGAAGTGGGGTTAAAAAAAAATAACACTGAGTTAAATAAACCTCTCTGTCCTCACAATGTAAGCCAATGTTATAAGATTATAATGTACAGGGTGTGATTAATCATCACGTGAGTTTAGGTACTGCCATGAATTCACAGGAGGAAGAGTTTTCTCAATATTGTTTTCATTGGAAAAGGCACCACCAAGGAGGAAGAGAATAGGAAGTGTTTGATAGGTGGAGAGGAGGGACCTGGAGCAGAGTTGCCAGGATGGTTCGGAAGTGACCAAGAGCAAGGAGTGGTTGCTATATGAAGAGAAATCAACTCAAGTAGGAAGTCGTGAGATAGACTGAAATTTAGATTACCACCAGACTGGGGGCGGTTCTAATCTGAACTACTCAAAGTGGGATCCTAGACTAGCAGCATTGCATCACCTGGGAGCTTGTTGGGACGAAGCTCATTCCTCATTCTGGGAAATGCAGAATCTCACGTCCCAACCTAGACCTTACAGACTCAGTATTTTGGGGCCCAGGAATCTGTGTTTTTTAAAAAGTGTCCAGTTGACTCTTATGCATGCTAAAGTTTGAAAAGCACTACTGCTGGTAATTTGGGTTTGGTTCCAAGTGACTGAAGGCTCTTAAGTGGAGAAGTAGCATGTTTTTCAGTGAGGCAACAAATTAGAGCATTTGGGATACTGTCTTTTACATGGAAGCCTCTTTAGAACTCTCACTTACAATTCTCCCTTACCTACAGCTCACCACCTGCCGGGTGAAATCTCTCCAAATTGCCAGTCATGTAACTGGTAAAGTTAAGGTCATATAACTGTTCTTTGGAGTGGTTTCTGAAGGCTAAGGGTAGGTCTTGTCTGGGTAACGGTGTGATATGCATCTGTGGTATGTTTCTATAAGTAGAGATTTTATTTTTAAGTGTGTGCTTTGCAAGAACTATATGAATCGCAACAATAACAAATACATATGGTGCTTTACAGTTTAAAACATAATATTCGTTCATATATTTTCTGGCCATTTAAAAAATTAGTTTCCACTACTTTGAAATCAGTTCATTTATCTGGCATTTATCAGGAAATTCAGATTTCCATGTTACAAAGGTAATATGAGCTCTTGTCAACCGGTAAACCTTTTTGATGGAAAATTTTTTCCAGACTATATCTTTGTATTATCACTAATACCAATAGAATTACTGTTGTAATAATAAAATCAGCACATATTTTTAAGTCTTGGTAGAAAGAGTTTTGAATGTTATTTTAGTTTTACTTGGTGACTTTGGTATAATAACACCTTCAGGGCTATAAGAAGTTAGGACTGCTGTTCCTACTTTAAACAGCCCCAGATTGGCAATTTTTTGGTCAATTCTAGCATTCTCCTTTATCTTTATTTCCCACCTTACTGCTCCAATAAGCTAGGAAGAATGGAGTTTTCTTAAGGTTAAAATCCTAACCTTAATTTTGCCTGCAGTATCACAAAGTAGCCCTTGGCCTGTGGACTTGAGAGTGGTGTTAGCTTCTGTTGTCATGGATAATATGGGTCTTGGCACCAGTGTTTTCTCTCCCCCACTCAGGGGACATTTTTCCACTTACAGTTTCACAGTGGTGGTCCAGATGGTGGAATTTGCCAAAGAGCAGACCACTGCATAAAAGACATGACGTTGTATTCACCTAGATTCTGTGTTGACTCTAAAGAGGGTCAAGAGTCCCAGAGAGAGGAACAAATCCCTGTCATGCTGCTTCAAAAAGCACCAGAATTTGTGTCCTAGAGATTCAAGACCACCTCTACAAATACAGCCTGAGCAGAGGTTTAATGTGCAGACGTGAACACAGAGTCTCTAACCTTAGCCCCAAGCACCATTATTTTTGATACATAAAATGTGAACTCTGTTGTCAGCTGTATTGAATGATGCTGAGGGTGACGGAAAGAGCCCTGGCTTTGGGGCAGACAGATCTGGGTTCAAATTCTACCTGTACTACTTACCAGTAGCCTCAGGCAAGTCAGCTTACTCCTCTGAGCCACTGTTTCTTCGTGGAAAATGGGGATATTAACGCCTGCTTTCAAGATTGTTGCATCAGTGGAAAAGTAGCTCATACTTCAGAGGTAGTAGGTGCTCAATAAATTATAGCCATTGTCAGTTTCCACTTGTTAATTGTGTCCTCACATTAATCTTAGATTATAATTTTCTAAGAAAAAAACAAAAAGGCCGAGATAGAGATGGTTTGCTTCAAACAGCTAGACCTCCTCACCATTCCCAAAGTCTACCAAATGCATCCCATCTCTGTGACTTCATGGTTCTCCTACACCTGGAAGACCCAGACTCTCCTCGTTTTGATTCCCTTCCACCTCTAAGTCCCAGCTCTTCCATGGAGCTTTCCTTCACTATTTCTTCATCATAAATCCACAAATAATAAAATACCCTCCTGTGGTGTCAACTCTTATTTCATTAGAGCTTCTCATTCCTCCAACTAGACTGTAGCCTTTTTGAAAGCCCTCTATAAATACAAACTAATGGACTGATTTGAAATGTGTTCATCACTGAGCCATATGAAGCCACAGAATGGAGGCTTGTGAATGAAAAATTGAAACTAATATTTTCCTGAGCAGTTTTTTGGGGGCCAGGCACCTACGATAAGGATAATCTATTATAATTTTCCAAGAAGTAGCTACTATCAAATCTTGATTTTACAGATGGGGAAACCAACACCCCTGATTGTCCAGTTCACACAGCCAGAGAGTAGCTGAGCTAGGATTTGAACACAAGCAGTCTGGGTCCAGAGGCTGAGTTTGGACCACTACACCATGCAGGTGAGGATATGGATGGAGAAAGCTATCAGAACATTCAAAAACATCCACTGGCAGAGTTCTACAAACGGGGACCGACTACAGTCGAGTTATGAACATTTCATTTGAGGTTCTCCAAGTCTTTTTTCTCATTCGTGTCATTAACAAGTCCATTTAGATCATGGATTTCTACATTTAGAGAAACCAGCCTCCCCTCGGAATTGCCGGCCCTCGGTTTGTATCAGAGCCGTGACTTGGTCCTGAAACTCTCACTTGCTTTGTCTATTTCACCACCTTTTCAGGTCATTAAGAACAAAAGGTTTGTGAACAGATTAAACACAGGCTGTTTTTGTTCTGCTTCTACAAACACCTACACCTGCTGAATGTAGACTGCATAGTGTTGATTGGAGTCTGTACTCATGGATTTTTTTAAAAAACAACACATGCCGGAATCCAGCCGAGGTTAAACAGTTCCTTGGAGAGGACACTGTGCTATTACACCAAATACTTACAAGTTTATCTCACCACACTGCCTGGGGTTCAGAGTAAACCTGGATGGAAGTATGGAGATCAAAGAATTTAATAATGAAAAACCTCTATTCATGCTCTATCTGTCATCAAATGAAAGTATTAGTGAAGTGGTATGGAAATCCTCTTCAGCTTGCCTGCAACCACCAGCCATGCCACTTAAGATTTAAAACAATGTGATCAAGTGTTCAGAATCCACAAGACTGAGTTGTATGCATACGTTAGTGTATTATTTCCAAGTTGCCAATTTCCCCCAGATTAGCACATTTTCATTTCGCCTTTATTAAAGGAGTCAGAACATGAAAGGGAATTTAGCACAGTGGAGACGTCAGCAGAGCTTTCTTGCCATCATGGTGTGGTTCATTTGGTTTGGGGCAGCCACGCATATGAATCCAACAAGGTGTCTATAGGACTGCAAGTCAAGCCAAGTGGGACTGATAAAAAGGAAAAGACAAAGAATACAATAATGTGGTGAAACCACAGCTCTCTAACCGCGGGTGGGAATTTCAGGCCCTTGATTTGTTTTCATATGGCCCCGCAGTTGCAAAACCACGGTACAGCATGGTATCAGCTACACATAAGAGCTTTATTATGGCATTAGTGGAGTGGCTTGGATGAGCCCAGCATGGTATGAAGCATTGTAGGGATGCAGCCAGATGCAGGAGACATGGCCCTGGTCACTCCAGGAGATACCTCCTGTTGTGGAAAGCCATGGTTTTCCTGAGAGTACACCTTGTCTGTCAGTGTCCTGGGCTGAAGGAAAGCTAGAAACCACTGGTCCAAGAATTTACACTTTGGTTGGACTTACCAACACATGAAATTCTCACAAAAAGACTCAGAACCAAATGCAATGAAATCACCAAATCTTGATGTCAGAAGCCAGGACAGTTGTCCAGTCCAGTGGTTCCCAAACTTCACAGAGCATTTGGAGCTACCTGGGGAATTTAAAACGAAGTGAACATTCCCAGGGCCCAGCCAGAGTTAGAAGCTCTGATCAAAGGGCCTGGAAATCTGTATGCTTTAAAATGCTCCCAAGGGATTCTGTGGCTCAGCCAGCTCATCTGGCCCATCCCCTCAAGGAACAAAGAGGGTTTCTGTTAACAACCCTGCAAAGTGATAATCCATCCAAGGCTGGCATCCTCAGGTTGGAAGGAATTCACTGCAGAACAAGGCAGCAGGATCCAGATAGAAGGCTGGAGTTCTTTAAAGTCTTTCCTAGACTTTGATAAAAGGGGCCTCAGTTTATCTTCTACCCATTGGTCTTAGTTAATCTGCAATAACACAGATTGTCTTTACCAACATGGCAGTCCTGCAGTTGATTACCAACATGGCAATACTTCAGATGTTTGAAGAGAGTTCCTCTTCAGTTTGTTCCTTTGCTTGATAGCTAATTCATTTGTTCATTCATTCATTCAGCTCGGACTCTCAGCATCCTCTAAGAGTGGGTTTCTTGAGGCTGACCATTGTCACTTCCTTCAGCCGCTTCTTATAGGTCTCGGCTTCTCCACACCCTCCTGTTGGCCATCCTCTGTAAGAACTCTAGTTTGTCAGCATCAAATATGGTGCCCAGAATCGGATACCACACTGACCATGTGGTATGACCAGCAGAGTCCAACTGCTACAGGAGCAGTTGCTACCTGTGTCCTGCTTCTACTAAAGAGTGCTGTAAGAATAACCAAGAGCTCAAACTGGTGCAGACAGAAAGCTCCGGAGCAGATCAGGAAGGGAAAAGGTCAGTGTTGACTGAATCGGGCGTGAAACAGGTCCTAGTGAATGGGTAAGCTTTGGAATGGAAGAGAGTGCCGTCCTTCCAGCATTCCAAGTGGAGAAATAATGTTTCATTGGAAACCCAGATATTGGCTGCATAGACCACAGTGTGCATCTGTTATCTGGTCTGCAGGCTAAACAGAGGTTCTCACCACATCACTGCCCCCTCCATGTAGGATCAGTTCTGACTGCTACACCAAGCCAGGAGGTGTGAGGGGCAGCTTTCTTTTCTTCTCTGTACGGTGGGCTCAACCTAAATATTTCCATCTAAGCAGGTTATGTTTCCTTCCCACAACTGAAGAGAAATAGTGATGTACCTTCTCTCTTTAGGGTCAGCTACCTGGTATTTGCTTATGTTTAAAACTGTCACAAGAGCTTTGTATATTCTTTGGGAAGACCAGGAAAAGGTAAGAAAAGAGGAACTATTGTGACGTTGACAGCTGGATGTAAAGTTAACTGAACGGTTGTTTCATATGTGTAAAATCGGAAGAACATTTCCTTGATTACTTTTCACTGAATAGACTGGTCATTTTAACACTGATGTGGGTACATTCTAATCCCTGGATTGGTTAGCAGGATTTCATTCTAAATCGAATTAAGCAAGCAAGCAAGCAAGCAAAGAAACAAAAAACAATGAGAGAGAAAACAGCAACAACAATTGCAGCCGTAACACAGTTCATGGCTGGCCTGACCCAGGACTGTAGGCTTTATTTACAACAGTAGGTGCATTAGCCTCCTGGAAATCAGACCTCAAGTGTGACCTCTGTAGGGGTTTCTTTTTGTGTTGGGCACGGGAAATAAGAAGGTGACATCTGAAGTTTCTGGAATCAGAGTAGCAGCTACATGGGCTGCTTCCATTCTGCCTGGGGTCCATCTCTAGCATCTGAGCTGGAGACCAGAGATACTCATTTAGTTCTTCTTTACCAGCTAGACATGCACCAAGCCTAGATAAGATGGAGATACACAAGAAAGGGGAGTCTTGAGGCCCACCTGTTGGGCCTTACTTACATCCTGCTGGAGACACAGGAAGTATTGGCGGGACAGTCAGAGTTTGATGCAGTCACACACTGGATTGAGAGGGAAAGCCTGAGCTCATGAAAAGAGTGTTGGTAAAGGACAAGACTACCACATGGGCCTTGGCTGGATGGGGAAATGGGCTTAGAACAAGAATACTTTCATTCCTTTGCTTAAAAACACTTACAAGGAACATTCATTCAGTTCTTAACTTTGGCTTCAGACAGCTGACTGCTGGTGACAGTGGTGACAGTGTTTTCTTTCTGTTTAAATTAACTCTTGATATCATCAAAGACAGATTTGGCCTGTGTCACCATCTTGCCCAGAATGGGCAGACCAGATTCTCAGTGGGCAACAGGCACACTGCAGAGCGTGAAACGTCTACAAGATGGCCAGGCTGCTAAGTTGGGCAGACGAGTGAGGGGCAAGGTTCCTGATGCCTTGCTGCTTTCCTGGAGTCCAGGTCAACAGCCAGGGGACAGAGGACAGTAGCCAGAAGCCACACCCCAGGAGTGGCACTTGATGGAGAAAGCAGCCAGTGGGTGAACAACCAGGACGAAGCCTGGTGCTGTGAGGTGATACTGATGCTCTGGTAATGCAGTGGAATAAAAGAAGGAGCCTCAGCAAAACCACACCGTTGCACATTTCACTGCCATGTTCCCCATCTAAACCCCCTTGGTTCTATCATCTGCAAAGAGAAAACTAACAACAAACCATTATTCCTACTTACCTTTAGATGTTGCTCTTATTCATGGCATGAGGTCACTCTGGTGTCAGCATCATTGAGATGTAGCCTATTTGGGGGCTGTTCTTTTTTTTTTTTTTTTTTTTCCCCATAATGGAGACATTCATTTGTATTTTCCTACAGGATGGTAGTTATTATTAGTAGCTCACACTTTTTTTTTTTTTAATTAATTAATTAATTAATTTTTGCTGTGTTGAGTCTTTGTTTCTGTGCTAGGGCTTTCTCTAGCTGCGGCAAGTGGGGGCCACTCTTCATCGCGGTGCGCGAGCCTCTCACCATCGCGGCCTCTCTTGTCGTGGAGCACAGGCTCCAGACGCGCAGGCTCAGTAGTTGTGGCTCATGGGCGTAGTTGCTCCGTGGCATGTGGGATCTTTCCAGACCAGGACTCGAACCCGTGTCCCCTGCATTAGCAGGCAGATTCTCCACCACTGCGCCACCAGGGAAGCCCTTGGGGGCTATTCTTTATGTCCTATCATATCATGTGATAGAAACTTCTTTTTCCTAAGATGTTGATGACCCTATGAAAGGCAAGTGTTCTCTGACGTATTGAACCAAAGCCTTTCCCCCTTTCCCCTGGCTTTCACACACAGATCAGTGTGCGTGGGGCAGGTTGGCAGTAACTTGAAGTTTTTCCCTGGGCTAAGTGCAGCTCTAATCAGAGGCAGGAAATGTTTATTTTGAGCTTTATCGAGTGAGTCAGTTTAGTACAGCTTTAGGTCACTTTAGACTTGAGGTGTCCTGTGTACTTCCAATAAGCAGAGTTAAAAGCAGTTGGGAACAAATATCAGATGGACATGAATGAAGTTTATACCTTCTCAACCAGCAGACTTCTGTGTGGAACTTTTACTATTTGGCGAATTCTGATTAGGTTAATACTTCCCCACAAAAAATACTTCTCCCCTTTTACCCAAAGGAGGGTAGACTCTACCATCTGTGACTTATGTAAGATTATTATAAGAAACAGTGATGTGAAAACCCATTCTGTATTCTCTGTTCCACTCTTGGCATTGATGGAATTGGCCATGGCTGTAGGAATTTGGTTGAGATAAATCTGAATTTGGCAAAGACCACAACAGAGTAAGGCCTTGCACAATGGGAGGTGAAAGGGGGAGAAAGCTGAGAAGGGCTGAGAATGTGTGAACATGAATTTTTTTAAACGATATTTTTTGGGTGATAATTATTAGTGTTATTGCATAAGAAAATTTACATCACTGATCATAATTATTATTTAGATGAGACTCTCATTCTCTGTTAATTGACAGTCTTCAGTGAGAAGAAAAATCCTTCCTTTTTATTATCTACGGCTCTCTTTCACCAAACTTAGTGGAAGGTCTGTGACACCAGTTGAACAAGGCTCTCCCTGTAGTCCACATATGGTACGTCTGCCTGAGAGCTGGAGAGTCTCACTCATGATTGACTGTTTTTAGTTTATTGTGATGTTGGCTGTTCCGTCTTGGTGGGGAAATAAAATTGAGGTGGTTACGTTTCCCAAAGTGGTTGGATCTTTCCTTTCGTTCGATCCAGGAAGTGTAATAGAGAAGAGGGAGGGTTGCTTGTTGGTCTTTCTCAAAGATAATAAAACATTTAACACAGTGGAAATAGGGAAGAGATGGAATAACTTCAAGCAACCTTCCTTCAATCCATCATAAACTCTGCTTTTAGAATAGTTTTTTTAAAATCAGCTTTAGTTATGCCATTTTACAACTCAAAAGATCTCTAGAGTTCTTTACTTCCCACCTGTGTTTTCAGAACCATCTGGCCTCACCCCACCATCGAATCTGTCTCCTTCATTCCTATATCCAAGTTTTTTCACTGGCTCACTCTTACCCTCCTCATCCCTACATGCAATGGCCACTTTTGCTTACCTCTGCCCTTCAGGGCTGTGCTTCTAGCTTGCCAGGCTCTCTACTCCTTCCACCTTCTGTTGTTCAAGACCTCAATTGTGGTCTTTCCCTAATTCAGATTTGTCTCAACCAAATTCCTATAGCAATGGCTAGTTCCATCAATACCAGTTGTATTATGGAAAATAAAATACAGAAAGAATTTTCTTATGAGTGTTTCTTATAATGATTTTCTGTAAGTGCTAAGGCCTGGATGACAGACAGTTCTTCTCTAGCGGCCTAAGAAGATAAGGTCCCAGATACATAGGTTTCACAATCTGATTTGATACAGAAGGGTTTAGCACATAATGATAGAGCATTTCGTGTTGCTTTCTGTGGTTTCCTGTGTTCAATTCCTAGCTCCCAAAAATCAAAGCCATGGCTTGTATCATCTTCCATATCTCCCAGTCACCTACCTCAGGGCAGAGCACCCAGGAAAGACCTGTCGAGTTGATAGGTTAAATGCTGGAGACATGGAGAGAAAAGGAGATGCTACAGAGTGTGTGAGGTCAGGCCCCATGATTCCCTTAGATGGTACCTTAGAGAAATCGTTCATCCTGTCATTGGCACATCAAAGGCGGACTGTTCCAAGTCCAGTCTTTTGTTGGGCATTCCTGTGAAATTGATTCAAAAATGATAGAATCTTTGCACATATAAACAGCTAACAAACGATGGAGAATGTGTGTCTAAACAAACCCAATTGGCAGGACATGCCGTGCTGCTGAGAGGAAGCCTCTGGCTATCCATCACACCTTGAAAGATGAACAGGGAGGGCCTAGTTTTCCCTTCAAAGTCAGGAAAGGTTAGCACTCTGGGAAAATGGAGCCCAATGGGAATTTCAAACACATGGCGTGGCCCTTCCGGCTTGTAGGTCATTATTAACTATTCTTACCCTAAATCGCCATGACATATAATCTCTTTCCTAATTTTATTATTTTACTTGCTATCACAAGACCATAACTTTTCAGACATTCAGGTGTGATTAAGGGAGGAGGAGGTAGAATAAGGCTTTTAAAATCTTTGATTACCTCAGAAAACATATTTGCTTACTTTACAAGGAAGTTGGGGTTTTGTTTTGTTTTGTTTCCTACTGATGCCAAGAGGGGATTAATGAGTAGCTGCTGGGTTTGCCAGCTTTCTTTTGATTTCAGTTTATGTAATTAAGCAGTTCCCAGAATGACTTGAGGTTCTCACTCTGCATCAAAACATGCTTCTCAGATGTGTTAGGTGTGGAGGTCAGAAACAATCCAGACTCACTGAATGGAGGGAGGAGAAGTGAAAAACTTCTCTTGCTTTAAAAACAGTCCCTCCTCTGTCAAAAGGGTTGACCATGCTTTGGGACCATGCATACTGAGCTGTATTGAGTAGAAAACCAAGTTAAAACTGAAGTTCAGATGGGCTAAAGTTAGAATAACTCGAAACGAGGTTAGCAATAGAAATAACATGGGGAAACCAACTCTGGTTTACTGTTGAATTTCCAGCAACCAGGGCCTCATCTGCAGTGGGTATTTAAGACCTCATGCATTTAACAAAGATACACTAGGAACCCACTCTGTGCCAGGCTCCATTCTAGTTGCTGGGGGTACAATGAGGAACTAAACCAATGAGAATCCCTCCCTCAAGATGCTAACATGGAGTGAGTGTTGGATGAGCAGATTTTTATTGAGCGCCTCTGAGCTGGTAGTGGTGATGGCGATTGCTGGGAAGTATAAGGTGTGTTCCTCAAGGAACTGACCATCTCACGGGGAGGTGAAGACATCTGTCCACGGAACGAAAGAACTGTTCAAAGCTCTACCAAATATTGGGTGCTGATACAGACAGACCCCCTGAGGGTGAAATGGTCAGAGTGGGCACTCATGGGCACATTCTGCAGGCAGTAGGCCTAGTACAGTAGGCTGACTCATCTTGAAGCCTTTAACTCCCTAAGCAGTAAGAAATTGCAGATACAAATATCAGAGCAGCCTTTGGTTTCGTTTCTCTCTTATAGCCCCCTAAACTTTTTTAGTTCTTCTCCCCACATGATGCTTGTTTTTAAAGGGAATTATAGCCACTTTTCTTTGGGGTTAGGCTAATTCCCTTAAAAACCAACAGGGCAGAATTACCAATAGTTCCCGCCCTCATAAAGTGTACAGACTACTAGTCGAGAAAGACATAAATCAGTGACACAAATCAAAGCCACACTGGAGAGTGTCGCATGTAATAGGGGGATTTGACCTGGTCAGAAAAGTTAGGGACAGCTTCCTAGAAGAAAAGATGGTTGCACTGAAATTGGAAGGACAAGGAGGGATTAATTAGCTGAAAGGAGAGGGGAAAACACGCCAAGCAGAGGGAGCAGCATGAGCAAAGGCCCTGTGGCAGGAGGGAATTTGCTGTTGGGGTGGAGGGAACAGCTGAAAGTGCTTCTTACTCAGAAGAATTAGATAGGGCCAGATCACACAGGCCGTGAGGCATATTAGGGAGTTTTCTATTTATCCAAGAGTATCAGGAAACCTTTGAAAGAGTTAGTAGAATGAGGGAAGGAAGGGGGGGATGCATTGTAATCAGATTTTCATTTCAGCAGGGTAACTCTGCCCATAGTGTGATGAGCGTTTGGTGGGGCAGGGCGGGGGAGAGCTGGAATCAACGCAGGGAGCATCAGTAAGAGGCACTTGCAAGAATCTCAACAAGAGATGATAACTGCTTGGGCGAGAATGGTGGCCATGATGGTGGTGACAACAGAAAGGCAAACATAGCAGGTACGGAGGTAATAAGTGCAAAGGTACAAAAGGTAAAAGCAGTAGGGCTTGGTGATGGATATGAGGGATAAAGGAGAGGGAGGTATTGAGAATGACTTTCAGGTTTCTGACTTATACACTTGGCTGGATGGTTAAGCCCTGCCCTGAGACAGGCACCCTGGATGAGGACCAGTTTGCTGGGGGAAGATTATGAAGCAGTTTTGAACATGTTGGGTTTGAGTGCCTTTGAGGCATCAGAGGGAGATGTCAGAAACACAGCTGGGTAAATGGGTCCACAGATTGGAGGAGAGGTCTAGGATGGAGGGAGACGTTTGTGAGTCATAGGTGTCAAGGTGCAGAAGCCACCGTGGGTGTGGATGAGATCACTCAGCGAGTACAGAAAGGAGAGGGCCTAGAACACTGCCTTGTGGGATTCCAACACCTAACTTTAAGTTAGGCTGGAGAGAGGAGAAGCCTACAGAGAAGGCAGAACAAAACCTGCCAGAATCACAGGGAAGAACCAGCTGAAAGCTAAGGGGAGCAAGCGTTTGTTGGGAGAGGAGGTGATCAGGGGAAAATACTGCTGAAAGGACAGGGAAAACGAAGACTTGATAATGACCGTATTAACTATCATACTCTAGCTAGAATACTCTAGTAACAGTAGAAACAGACAGTCTTTATGGAGCAACAGTTATGAGCCAGGCACTTTAACATGTAATTTAATCCTCATAAGAACTTTGTAAGGTGGGTCCTATTATCATCCTCATTTTCACAGATGAGAAAACTGAGCACAGAGGGCTGAAGTCATTTGCCTGAGGTCACACAGCCAGTAAGTGATGACATCAGCGTGGGAGCTCTTCTTTCTCACTCCACGGCCCCTATCCTTAAATGCCATGTGTCCAGTGTTGGAGTATAAAAATCAGCCAGGGAGGCAGGATGGGGAGGGGAGATGTTTCCTCTTTAGAAATTTGGATTCTTTCAGACACAGGCAAGGAAATACTCCATTGTTGCTGAAGCCCAAGTCCAAGTTGGTGACCATGGACTGGCATTGCAGCAGCTGTTCTGACGGTGGTTCAGCTAGATTAGGGCAGCGTTGAATGCATGACGCAGCTGTTCTTGCCATGGGAAAGCCTTGCCCCAAGTGCTCTAGGGCAGTGGTTCTCAAAGTGGGGGTCCCTGGCCAGCAGCATAACATCACCTGGGAACTAAGAGATGCAGATTCTCAGGCTCCAACCCAGATCTTCTGAATCAGAAACTCTGTGGGGCGGGAGGAGTGGGGGAGGAATCCATGTTCTAACAGGCCTCTGTGAGATTCTGATGCACAAGTTTGAGAACCTGTGTTCTTGGGAGATCCTTGAAAAGAAAAAAGAGGAAAACTCCAATAACTTATAATCCATGTATCTCACCTTGGCAGAAACCAGATGGAAGAGTGGTTCTCCAGCCTGGCTGCCCACTGGAATCACAGGAGGACCTTTGAAAACTACTGATGCCTGAGTCCCATCCTCAGAAATTCTGGTTTCATTGGATTGGGGTTGGCCTGATCATTTGATTTTTGAAATAAGGATTTGAATGGGGACTAGATGATTAAATGAATGGTTGGCTTCTGAATACTTCTGAGTATAAAATTGTACTTGGGGGAGAAAACAAGGCAAGCTTTGAAGGGGAGGGTCAAGACAAATGGAAGAGAAGCTAGACCTCAGGGCCTTGGTGAATACCAGTAAAGCTTGAATAATTCTGGAGGTTGTGATCGGGGGAGAAGGTAGTCTGAATTCATAAACAATTCTTAAGGATGGACTTATTTTCAAAGAGATGCCAATTATAAACTAGATATGCCGTCAAGGCTGCTGCATGAATAAAGTGTCATTGTGATTTTTGCTCAGTCTTCATGGAAATGATTCTACTAATTCTGATTGAAAACAATATGCTGACATCCTCCTGGCAGCTTCGCTGAGACTGTATCTGTATGTTAAGAATGTACTCTGACCCTCTGGCCTCTCAAACCTCGCTGTTTCCCCTTTGCTCCATGAACCTTCCTCCCCGGCTGACGTAGTCAGTTTACCGGTCCCCAAGCCCTCTCTGTTCCCATGTCCTGGTATTTGTTGACGCCTCCCGCACCTCCTCCTCCTCTAAGGGATGGCCTAGCTCCTTCTAGAATCCTCCATGGACCCCCCCCCCCCCCACTTCAGAGAGCTCCCCTTTCTCCTAATCCTTTCAGCACCCAGTGTCTTTAAGGCACTCTGCTCCTATTTTGTTTTCATCATTCTACCCATTTCCCATCTCTGCCCCTGGATCTTAACCACCCCCCCACCCCGCTGCCTCAGGACAGTGATGGTTTATAATTCTTTGCCTCCTGCCTAGCACAGCACCCCACACTCTACGGGTTCCGCAAACTGTAGGCAAGAAACTGTGCAAAAGTGAATTTCAGTCCATCTTCTTCCCACCTCATAACGGTGGGCAGATGAGAAGGCACCACCCCTAATGAGGTATGACTGTGGTTTGGCCATTCTTGAGGACAGAATCCATAGGAAGCACGCCAGGGTGGGAATCCCAAAAGGAGCATCCTCCAGAGTGAGACATGGCCCTCATAGGAGGGGCTCTCACTGTCTCATTAGTCCATGTTGCTTTGCATTAGTTTCCTAGGACTGCCGTAGCAAATCACCACAAACTTAGTGGTTTAAAATAATAGAAATCTGTTCTCTCACAGTTCTGGAGGCCAGACGTCTGAGACCAGTGTCCCTGGGCTGAAGTCAAAGTGTCGGCCAGGCCATGCTCCCTCCAGAGACTCTAGGAGGGATCCTTCCCTGCCTCTTCCAGCTTCTGTTGGCACCGCCCTCCTTGGCTCGTGGCCGCATCACTCTAATCTCCACCTCCCTGGTCACGTTGCTTTCTCCTCCCTTCTCAAATCGCCTCTGCCCCCCTCTTATAAGGACATCTGTGACTGCATTTAGGGTCCACCCTGGTGATCCAAAATAAGGACATTTGTGACTGCATTTAAGACCCACTCTGGTGATCCAAAATAATCTCCTCAACTCAAGATCCTTAACTTAATCACAACTGTAAAGTCCTTTTTTACCATCTAAGGTAACATTCACACATTAAGGGATTAGGACATGGATACCTTTGCGGGAGGGGCCATGATATAACCCACCACACATACCAAGGTAACTGGAGCCTGCAAAGGGACAGAGACTTGTCCAAGGTCACACTTCAAGGTCATAACAGAAATTAGACAGAGACCCAGATCTCCTTTCTGTCAATTTTGGGCTGCTCCCACTAGACCAAGCTGACGCCTATGAAAGTAAGACAGAAAGATTTTAGAATAACACTTTGTATCCTAACTCCTTTGTCTTCTCTCCGGAACATGTGCTACTAGGGCTCTTGAGTCCCGGTTCTGTTACTTTGGACTCACAGTATGCTTGCTGGCCTGTGTGGGCAGCTGCAGTGGAATTCGCTAAATGGCATTTCCTCCTCTCCTTTCAGGACCGCCTCTTTTTCGTCATGGAGTATGTAAATGGTGGAGACCTCATGTTCCAGATTCAGCGGTCCCGAAAATTCGACGAGCCTCGTTCCCGGTTCTATGCTGCAGAGGTTACGTCAGCCCTCATGTTCCTCCACCAACATGGAGTCATCTACAGGTACCTCTCCTCTCCTCCTCTCTTCCCCAAAAGCGAAAAAATAGAGTTTTCCGGATGCTTGGACTGACTTGGCTCCCGCCCCACTGGTCTCTTAGCAACCCGCTTTAGATTAGTTGTTTGTTCCAATTTGCTTACAGAGGGCTTTTTTGGGGGCTGTTTATCACTGTGAATGTTAATATTTGAATGGCCCCAGGAGATCTGACCCACTGTTTGTGCCAGTTTTGATTGAAAGCTTAAGCACAACATTTTAAAGGCTCAGCGCCGAGTAACCTTGGGGTGACCTTCGTTTCTCTCTGCCCCACCCCCTACCCTCTTCCTTGAACATCAGGGCATTCTCTTTACTTTTTCCTTCTGTGCCATGAACTTCCTCCCCTTCCCAACCTCTTGCCACTTCCTGAGTTTGTTTGGCTTAGTTGTCTCCAGTAGATAGAATCGGAGAAGGAGGAGTTCCTTGCGGGTCTCAGGGTTTATGATCTTGGGGGGAGGAGGCAAGGGGAACTAGACAATATCCAACAGGAAGTGACTCTCTACAGATCATCCAGTCCCTTATTACTGCCTTGTCCCCCTTCCAAGAAAACATAGAACGAACACACACACACAAAAATTTTCCAGTAAGAGAGCAAGACTACGCAGGCTCTTCTGTGAGGTCAGGAATTCTGGGAGGAGTAAATATTTATAATTAGCAACAAGGACACTAAGGTTCCTTAAGGTTTTTTCAATGACTGTCAATTTCTTTACTCAGATTTTGCTTCCTCCTTTTTTTTTTTTTTTTTTTTTTTTTAAATTGGGTAGAAGAATAGCTGGCTTGGTTCAACCCAGAACTAATCCCTCACCAGAACTTCACTGACCTGCTCCCGGGAGCAATGCCCTGACTAAATGTTCTCCAAGGGGTTCTGACCAACCCTCACCAGCTTCCTAAAGTCCCTCTGCTCAAAAATAGTCAGTGGCTCCCTATGGCCTGCATAACAAAGCCCATACTTTTCAGCCTGCTTTCCTGGCCCTCCACGACAGGAGTCTATGTATTTGTTTCCTGTTACTGCATAACAAATACCACAAATGCAGTGGCTTAAAACAACACCCATTGATTATCTCACAGTTTCCAGGGGCAGGAGTCCAGGCAAGGCACACCTGGGTTTCTCTGCTGTGATCAAGGTGTCAGCCAGGCCGCATTCTTATCTGAAGTTTGGGCTACTCTTCCAGGCTTACATGGTTGCGGGCAGAATTCATTTCCTTGCAGCTGGAGCATTCACGTGGCTTCCTCAAGGCCAGCAGGAGAGAAAGTCTTTCCTGCTTTGAGCCTCTCACTTCAGGGAGACCTGGACCCTCTTTGAAACAGATCATTTGATTAGATTGGGCGCAGCCAGGCTAATCTCTCTTTTGTTTAACTCAAAGTCAAATGACTTAGGGACTTTAATTATACATGCAAATCCGTTGGCCCTTGCCCTCTAATGTCATATAATCTCAATAGTGATATCACATCCCTTTTCCACATTGTTTTGGTTGGAGGTAAGTCACAGTTTCGCCACCGTATACAAGGGGAGGAGGTATGAGATAATACCAGAGTGTGACACCTTGGGGGTCACCTTAGGTTATGTCTACTACAACCCAGAACACCTTTCTCCCCTCACTTCCCATGATCTCTTGTTTTGAACCTACCAAGGTTCTTAGCTTTCCTCAAACTCACCTGCCAATTCCCAACTTCCTCATTTTTCTGCCCTCCTCTCCACCTCTTCTGTCCAGCCCAGAAGCCTCATGCAATACTGCCTGCCAGCTCGAAGCCTGGTCCCACCAACCAGAGCAAGTCTCTCCATCCACCACACTTTATTTGCAATTTGGGAATGAATTGCAAGTTGAAACTAATTGCTGCACCTGCCGCTCTTCACCTTGTGTTAGGGTCAGGCATCCATGTGGGTCCTTCACTAAGTCACACCCTCTCCTCTAGGGCCGTGGCTGCTTCTTTTTAACCCTTCGATCTTCTTATTTTACATCCTCTTCTTATCTTGCACATAGTAAATGGTCAACAAACGACCATTGGCTTCAATTAGTTTAAAACCCTAATCTCTGCCCCCAAAACTGGTTGCAGGCTAGTTAGAGATACCGGGGTTAGATATGTGAAAAGATCACCCATACTACAAGGCAGTGAGTGCACTGATAGGTGCCAGTGACAAGAGGAATTGTCATTCATTGATATATCATCCCCATCCCCTCCCTATTAGAGTGGGTATAATCATCCACAGTTTACCAGCAGGGATTCAGAGATTTCTCTTAAATAATTTGCCCCAGGCCGTAAGTGACAGACTTAGGAAGTGTAACTGATCAGCAAGCTCGTGCTACACATCATGACACTTGTCATGGGGCTCATCAGGTCCAAGTCCACACTCCTTACTAGTCATTCCAGGAACTCCAAAACTTGACTTTTTCTTACATGTCTGGTTTCTTCTCCTTTCTACTTCCCTCTTTGAATGCTTCCCTCTCATCACACCTTTGAATACTTTTGTTCTATTGACTTCTATGAGCCATACATGCCCCCTCTCTTTCTCTCCTTCCCATCTCCTTGACCATTTCTCTTCAATCTCTATATCACCTGGCCTGTCCTTCTCCCCTCCACCCCCATCTTCTAAATGCTGGTTTTTCCCACGGCCTTCATCCCCAAATACTCCTCCTGAGCAATTTCAGCATTTGCATGCCTCCAAATGACACCTGTGTGCCCATGATTTCCATATCACTCTCTCCAGAACCCCGCACAAGATCTCTCTCTTTCAAGACAACCTCCAAGGCCTTCTTCCTTCTTCCCTGGCTAGTTTGCAAGAATTTCTTGACTTAACTCACTCACTGCCTCTCGGTTTTCTGCCCTTCTCTCTGTCCACCTCCCTCTTCATCGCTGCCCAGTGTTCTTTCAAAGCACAGGCTGATCGTCACAGGGTCCCCTTCTTAGCATCCTTCAACCCTCATAAGATAAAGCACAGAAAGGGGTGCTTTTTCTACCCAGAGGAGATGTCTTTTTGTGTTTCTTACAAAGACACCATGCATGCTGACAGGGCCCTCGTGGCCCCCAACGATCTTTTGATCCTTATCCCCCTTCCCCCAACCGTGTATCCCACCCTCCAGGCCCTCCAAGTTAGGCCATTCTCCCCCAAATACCCTTCTCTTTCATTTCTCCTAGTCTTTGTCTCCACTGTCCCTGGAATTCCCTTGCTCCTAATCTGTGTCTTGATCAGTGAGTGGCTTCCAGGTCACATCTATGGTCTGACTGCCTTAGAGTCCCTGGTTTAAAAAATAGGTAGATTCCAGAATACTGGACAAGGGGACTAGACAAGGATATAGGTGAGGAAAGAGTGGCCATGAGTTGGTGATCGCTGAAGCTGGGTGATGGGTACACGGGGGTTCACTATTCTGTCTGCTTTTTCGTATGTTTTGAATTTGTCAAAATAATCATAATTTTTTTTAAAAAGAATAGCAATTCCAGGGTACCATTCCTAGAGCCTTTGATTCAGTAGGTCTGGTATGGGGTTCAGGAATCTGTACTTTCTTAAAACATTCCTCAGGTGATTTGGGGACCACGGGTCTAGAAAAATTCTGTTCTGCCCTCAGAACTGTGTCAGATTCCCCGGCTCTGGGAGGCCTCCCCTGACCACCCAGCCTGCCGTGGGGGTCACGCCTTCCCTGAGCAACAGAATCTCTCTGGATCAGGCTGGTTCCCTTTGCCAACCTTGTATTTTCACTGAGATACCTATTCTGTGATTGAGAACTCCATGCAAGTGTGCTGACCTGGCTGGCCTAGGATGGTACCCTGCTTGTAGTAGGTGTTCACTAAATACTTGTTCTAGTCTCTAATGCTCCAGAGCCTTCCCATCTAGGGGGTTGCTACCTCATACATGTGCACTTTTGAAAGTCTGTGTCGGAAGCATCTGCAACACACACACACACACACACACACACACACAGTTTTTTTTTTTTTTTTGACCCTGAACAGTCCCCCTTCCTTTATCTCTCCCGATTCATAGATGAATGAGGACCATGTGATCTCTCTTTCCCATGCTGCTTTGTTTGAAGCTGCCAGCACACGGGCTATATGGCATGTGTCTCCGCACATTCGCCTCTGGCTGTTCCGAAGCCCAGGTGGAGACCATATTTTGGGTGGTACAGGGGTTTATCTGGGAGATTGGCAAGACCAAATTTTGCAGGAGGAACCTCATTGCTGAAGTTGAGATCGAATTTTCCAGCTTTCCTGCTGGAATTTATACACAAACTAATTAGCAGCTAATTGGCCAGGGTTCAGGAACTAAGGGAAGAAGTCGTTTCCCTGACTGGGGGCTCACACTGGAAGTCGAGCCCAGGCTGACAGGCTCCCTTTCCTCTGGGCCCTCTCTGGTCAGGTTCCCCCCATGGGCGGCACAGGGCACTGTCTCTGTGTCCCCTGCCCAGCATTCCTGAGAATCCTCTGTGTGCTTCAGTGGGAGCAGGCGTTAGCTTACTGTGTGTCCACGCTTCCTAACTATGGCTTTTAAAAATCTCTTCCCCTCCCTTGCGCACTCACACATACCATGACAGGGGGAGGTTTTCAGGGGTGGGCTTTCTTCCGAAAGTTGATTCAGGAAACTTTCTCCTACTCTACATCATGCTCAGAGCTTGTCTGTTTTCCTCTGAGCTGCTCAGTACAGCAGCTGAGTCTCAGAGGATGCTCCTGTGACCATGGGACATGGAAGAGAGACTGTGGGATCCACCTCAGACACAGAGGGCAGCGGGGGTTCCCTGGGAGGAGAACCAGAGGCTTGGCAGACAGGAATGCATCTTCTTCTTTCACAGTCACACGTACTGCGGCAGAGGGTGGTAAAGAACATGGCTTCTGCCACTCTGGCCAAGTGTCTTAACACTAGAAGAATGAATTCCTTCCTTCATTTTTATAAAATTGAATTCCTTTTTTTAAATTATAGAAGTAGTAGTCATAGGAAAAAATCAAAATTTAAACAGCAAAGAAAGGTAAAGTCAGTTTTCTCTTCCCCGACCTCATAGGTACCCAGGACAAAACAGTTGAACAGCTGCTAGAGAATCCTTCAAGAAATCTTGAGCAAGTGACTGACCCTCTTCATGACTGGCTTCCCTGTGGGGTTCGGATAGTACCTGCCTTGTCTCCTTTCTAAAGTAGTTGAGAGTGACCATGGCTAGTTGGACTGTACAGGTAGAAGTGAGGGATATAAAAACAAGTGGGGAATGACAAGGTGTTTTATTTATGTCAAGTATGATTGATGATTAACATTCCTCACTTAAAGCACTATAATTTGGCCTTTAACCAGCAGGAGAGGAAGTTGTAAGTTTTAAAGCTCTCCTGCTCCTTTAATTCTCCAAGATTTTCAATCTTTAATGAGCCATCATCATCACCCCCCAAAAGTCAGTCCGCCCTGGGTGCCTGTTATGTGTCTGGTGCCAGAACTGAGGGGCAGTAAGGGGACAGGAAGAGAGAGAAGGGCATTTCTGCTTTGGCCCCATCTAGATCACTCTGTACTCTAGAGGTGCTTAGAAAAGGCTTTCCTTGTTGATGATAATGTTTATAAAAAGTCAATTAAGAATTAAGAGCAGGGAGCAAAGATTTCGTTTAGACTCAGATAAGCCTGAGTCGGAAATGTCTGGTCCTCTCCAGGGCTGGGGGACAAAGCCCAAAAGGAGGGACTTGGGAGGGATTTCCCTAGAAAGAGCTGAAGACGTACAGAGGTCTCTGGCTGTGCTCTCCAAGCCCAGCCTCCCTGGGAAATGCATACAGAGTTGTGATGTGCGCCGTAGTCTTGCCTTCCTGGTGGTCTAAGGGGATTGTGTGCCTGGTCTGGGGAATGATAGCCTGCCTTGATCCCTGGAAAGCTTTCCTGCCACAGGCAGTTAGGCGTTTCCTGAGTTGATGAAGGTCTCTGGTTAAAGGCTGTGTTAATAACTGGAAAATCTACTGTTTAGAGCCTCATCTTCTTTCAATACATTTCCGATGTAGCTAATGCTCATACATAGCAGGGGAGGAGGAATTGGCGTGATCCTTTCCACTTTGCTTCTCAGTCTTCTTAGGACCTGGCCCTTAGAAAATCACGTGGGGATCTTTGTTCCCACAGAGCGCTGTTCTCAGCCGTCAGCATTCCCCCACCCATTGTAGAAAATGATACTTTACTGTAAAGCTCCTAAGGACCTAGGGGCTGAGTGTGTAATGAGATGACACCAGTTCCCGTGGCAGGAATCTCAGTGTGAATGTTAGATCAAGGAGACCCTCAGAGGCTGTCTAGTCCAACTCCATTTTATAGATGCGGAACTTGGAAACCAAAATCGGGCAGTATCTCACTCGAGTTTATGCAGTGAGGTGTTATAAAGCTTAGATGTTATTTTAATCCAAGATATTCACATAGATAAAGATTCAAACAGCTCTACACAGTGCTTAAAGAAATGAGAAGCCATTTTCTGCCCTTCCTCCCCACCAATTTCCCCTTCCACAGAGACAACCACTTAGAATTCTTTTAGCTGACACTTCTGATATGGACCTTTGTATTTCAAAATAACATGTTTCTTTTTGTTTTTGTTTTTTTTAAATTGAAGTATAGTTGATTTCCAGTGTTGTGTAAGTTTCTGGTGTACAGCAAAGTGATTCAATTATACATATGTATATTTTTTTCATATTTCCCATTATGGTTTATTATAGGATATTGAATATATTTCTCTATGCTGTACAGTAGGACCTTGTTGTTTATCTATTTTAAATATAATAGTTTGTGTCTGCTAATCCCAAACTCCTAATTTATCCCTCCTTCATCCCATTCGCTCTTTGGTAACCATAAATTGGTTTTCTATGTCTGTGAGTCTGTATCTGTTTTGTAAATAAGTTCATTTGTATCATAATTTAGATTCCACATATAAGTGATATTATATGACATTTGTCTTTCTCTGTCTGGCTTACTTCTCTTAGTATGATAATCTCTAGGTTCATCCATATTGCTGCAAATGGCATCATTTCATTTTTTATGGCTGAGTAGTATTCCATTGATATATATACCACATCCTCTTTATCCATTCATCTGTCGATGGACATTTAGGTTGCTCCCATGTCTTGGCTATTGTAAATAGTGCTGCTTTGAATATTAGGATGCATGTATCTTTTCAAATTAGAGTTTTCTCTGGATATATGCCCAGGAGTGGGATTGGTGGATCATATGGCAACTCTATTTTAGTTTTTTAACGAACCTCTGTATTGTTTTCCATGGTGGCTGCACCAGTTTATATTCCTACCAACAGTGTAGGAGGGTTCCCTTTTCTCCACACCCTCTCCAGCAGTTGTTATTTGTAGACTTTTTAATGATGGCCATTCTGACCAGTGTGAGGTGATACCTCATTGTACTAAATAACATGTTTTAATGTTATTTTTTAAATTTTATTTTAGACATTATCTAGTGACTTTCCATATGGAAGTGAGAATTTAGTTCTCTTCCTCACCTACTACCTACTTACCACCCCATCACATCCACATAGCCTTCCAAACCTCCCATCTTCTCAACAGACTTTACTGTAATTTTTGTTAAATGAATGTACATTGTATACATTATTATGACTGTGAAATACTATTTGGAACTAAGCCACTTGATAAGCTATAATTACTTTTCCTTTCCTATACATTTTCTCTATTTGTTTTCCCTGGAGATAACACAGATGCTCTCCAGATTGTCCACATCTCCCTTCAGGGTGGCTAGGTGCAATAGGCATTCTATCAATATTCTTGGATAAATTTCTACCAGTGCCTTCTAAACTGCTCCAGTCTGAACGGTTGTCCTCAGTGCCTGCTGCAGAGCTGTCACCCTGGGATCTCCCTTCACTGTTGTCCAGGCGTCTTTGCCTCTTCCATGTGAGAGCTCCTCTCTTATATCACATGTCTCCTCTTTCTTGATACACTTTCTTGATGTGGTGATGTACCTTCTGAGAAAGAGTATGGAAAGTAAATTTTTGAGACCTTCCTTTTATATCTAAAACCATCTTGATTGTACTCTCAAACTTGATAAAGAGTTTGGCTAAGTATAGAATTCTAGATTGAAAACCATTTTCACTCAAAATGTGAAGGTATTGTTCCACTGCCTTCCAACTCCCAGTGTTGCTATTAAGAAGTCCAAAACTATTTTGTTCTTGATCCTTCGTATGGACCTATTTCTTTTTTCTGGAAGCTTGTTAATTACATGTTAATGATGTGGTGTAGACCCATTTTCATCCATTGCACTGGGCCTTAGATAAACCTTTTTAATTTAGAAAATCATGTCCTTCAGTTCTGGGAAATGTCTAATTTCTTTAATGATTTCTTCTCTTCTCTTCTCTTTCTGTAACTATCATTCAGATATTGGAGTAGTCAACTTGGGCATCATTACAATGAATCATCCTATGGGCCACTTATTTGGGAAACTTCTGACTATCAGTATTTTTAGAGTTTTTCTCTTGGAGTCCTCAGATTACCCTGGGAAGACTTTTCCAGAGTCCTGTCTGAAGAGACAGGGCTTGGCAGCCAGGTGAGCCAAATGAAAGAAGAGGGTTGAAGGCCCAGCTCCCAGAATACATATATCCATCCAATTGCCCTATTTTTAGTTCTATACGCTGGTGCCTGCCCTCTCCCCCGTTCCACCCTGGTCCCGGAGACTTTCTGTTTCTCCCCTGCAGAGAATAAATCTCTGAGGTAGAGAAGGGGCTGTGCAGAGTAAGAAGAGAATGTGAGTTTATAATTGCTTTTCAACCAGATCTCTTCACTTTATCTCTTTCTACGTCATCCTCATCTCCAGAGGTAACGGTTACTGCAAATTCCTGAGCTTTGTTAGAGCAGGAAGTGGGAGATTCTACAGCGTAAATTTGATCATTCTTGACTTTCCCCATTGCTGGTTCAGGATTCAGCTCTTTCTCAGGTCTACTGAGTCATGTCCCACTCACCCCTCTGCTTTCCAGATTCCAAAATTACATCATTGTTCTTTCTTCTCTTGTTCGCCCCCATCTTTGTGTGTTTAGGCCTTTGTGTGTAATTTTGGGATGGAGAGAAAAATAATTTGTAGGTATTTGAGAAGTCAATAATTTTATATCTAGAAGTCAATAATAATAATAATCATAACAATAACAAAAATAATAACCACCACAGCAGTAGCAGCAACAGCAGTGACGATAGCAAGATACTCATTTAGCCTTCGTTACCAGTCAGACTCTATTCTGAGCACTTTGCACCCATTAACTCATTTAATCATCACACAACAGCCCTGTGCGGTAGATACAGCTATTATCCATGGGATTTACGGTATTTCCAAAGAAGGAGATCCTGCCAGATCCCACCCCACTGCCGCCACTGTCAGGTCACCCTGTCCCGTTGCTGCCAGCTGCGGTCTTGCGTGGGAAGCAAAGTTGTATGCTGGAGACACGGTGCTGAATTTGGAGTCGGGGAACTGGGGCTGAATCCAGTGTCTGTCTCATCTTTATTGTGTTTTCCTGGGCAGAATACTTAAACTGTTTGAAGTGTAGTTCCCTCACTGTACCATGGGAATTAGAATGCAAAGCTCCCTGGACTGTGTGGAAAAATACATGAGAAAACATTTGCTGAAGTGCCGAGCGCAATTCTTGGCACCTAGGAAGCTCCATAAATATTGGTTGGATGAATGAGTGGGAGGAGGGTTATGGAGTCAGAGGATGTTATGGGCTGAATTCTGTCCCCTCCAAATTCGTATGTTGAAGTCCTAACTCCTAGTACCTCAGAACGTGGCTGTATTTGGAGATAGGCCCTTTAAAGAGGTAAGAGGTAAAATAAGGTCACATGGGTGATCCCTAATCCAATATGACCAGTGTCTTAATAAGACGAGGAGATTAGGACACAGACATGCACAGAGGGAGACCATGAAGACACCAGAAAACCCATTTACAGGCCAAAGAGAAATCTCAGAAGAAACCAATCCTCCATCTGGGACTTCCAGCCTCCAGAACTGTGAGAAATACATTTCTGTTGCTTAAGTCACCCAGAGTATGGTACTTGGCTATAGCAACCCTAGCAAACTAATATAGAGAACGCACGTTGCAGTCCCAACATTGCCACTTACTAACCGTGTAGCCCTGGGCAAATGACCTAATCTCTCTGATACACAGTTTCCTCATCTGTAAAATGGAGCTGATAATAAATATCACATCAAAATAAGATGGCCAGGCCTGCAGCCTTGTCATAAATTGAAAGCTTTAAATAAGCTAATGTGGGGCACAGCGAGGTGTGGGGAGGTTCAGACACCCCAGGAACGATGACACCCTGTTTGTGGGGAGCAGGGTGGTGGACATGTGAGGCTCTGTCCCCATGCAGGTCAAGGGCCTGTCTAGGGCAGGGCCTAGATCTCAGGGTCAGGCAGTATTCCGGGGAAGGGAGCCTCTCTTTGGCGTTATTCCAATACTGTGAGCACGCAGGGACCCTGAGGCAGGGTAAGAGAGTACTGAGAAATGCACCTAACTGTGTCCAATGGGCTGGAACAGCCGGCGGGTGTGCTTGCATAGGAAATCTGCGGAGTCTGACTTCCGTGCCTCGGCCTCCTTGACGGAGATCTGCCATCTTCATGAGCTCCCACTCTACCCCCCACCCCCGTCCCCCAGTCCCTACATGACCACCTTCAGCAAAAAAGCTGACTTCAAAAATGTGCATTTTGGTAATGAGAGTCATTTGGTCCCTCTACCATGTTGTATAATTGAAGGACTTGTCTCCTGATAAAGGAATACTAAGTGTAATCGTGGGGTTTCAGGGGTAGTCACTTTTTTGTGGGTCTAGGTTTACTTAGGTGAGACCATGTTCACCCCAAACTCCTTTCATGCAGTGTCACCTGCCAATGACAGTGTAGGGTGAAGTCGTTGTGACATGATAAAGGGGAGGGGAAGAGAGAGCAGAGCCTGAGCTGGTTGGGATGAAAGCCAAGTTTATATTCTTCTGAGGAAGCCATGTTATTGCCGACCAGATCAGAAGTAGAATGCTGACTCCGTTGACATTGGAGGCTCAGAGCAAACAGGAAGTTTGGAACCAGAGGGAAATTCCTGATTAAATGTGTCTGAGTGTTTCAGCTAATAGTGTGTGTTCAGAGAGAAAATGATCAGGGACCCTGTCATCTACTTTTGTGTCTCTCATTATACCTACCACAGAGCTGAGAACACATTGTAGTGGGTAAGGACTCCTGGCTCAAACTCTGTCTCCACTGCTTATTAGATATGTGATCTTCGGCAAGGGACTTACTTCTCTAACCCTCAGTTTCTTCATCTGTAAAACTACCTCCCTCAAAGAGAGATTGTGAGAATCAAATACATGTTAATATGTGTAAAATCATTACGATTGTGTCAGATACAGAGTAAACACTCACTGAATGCTCGCTGCTGCTACTGTCATCATTATTCTATTTCACAAGTGGCTGAGCAGACAGTTGGTCAGGTTCACTTTGTCCATCGCGAAAAGTTTACCATGAATGTATCTTGCTAGCTGGCAAACTGATGAAAACACCTTGTCAGGTTAGAGTCTCCCAAACAAAGGCTAGTTTGAGGACTTGGGACCTGTCTTATGAAGCAGAATTCGGTATATGTAGCTTTTATGACCATGCAGTGTTCTATAGACAGTAGACATCTTGGAACATGTATCACTGCAATGTGTTCAACAGTAGAGCCTGAATTCTCCTGGGCTTCGTCTTATGATTTTGTTTCTGCAATGCCTTTGGCTAATGATTGAACTGCAAAAAATGGCAACTGTTTTAGCAAACAATGGGCGGCTTTGCCACGTGGTAAGCAGAGTCTGTGTGAACGTCTGAGTGAATCCCGCGGTCTCAGCCCTGGCTGAGTCCAAGATGACTCAGGCTGTTGGGGGCGCGCCTCAGCCCATGGAAGCATTAGGGGCCACAGTTAATTAGCTTTGTTTCTCTCTTTGGTCATGTGGTAAGAGGCTGATGGATTAATCCTGGTGGTTGTTGCCACCTTCTCTCTCCTTGCTTCTGGGTCTCTTCTCCCACCATACCTACAGATTAACTATCATAGAATAAGGAGTTGGGGCACTTCCTTGCTCAGAAGTCTGCAGTGACTCCATGTTGTCTCAGGATATTGTCCAGACTCTTCCACCTCTTACCTGAAGCCATCCCCAAGCTGACCCTCTCACTAACTTCTTCTCCAGGTTTTGCACACAGGTCTCTTCCCACCCACCCTGCCTTCCCAAGTGCTTCTCCCACCGGGCTCCTCCCTGGAAGGTGTCCTCATCAACACAGCCACACACACTGTGCGTTTATCACCCAGATCCCAACATCGACTCCTCTCTTTGCCTAGGAATACCGTACATTTTCCTAGAATACCAGACCTTCTTTTTCACTTTTTATTTTTTCTAACTTTTTCCCATCCTTTAAGATTCAGCTTCAGTTCATTTTCCCTGGGCCCTTTCAAGCAAAGTTGGTCCTTTCTTCCTCCCGTTAACGCTGCATCTACTCCATTATATTCTAGCATTTCTCACATTGTACTGACAACCGTTTCTTGGTTGAATGATCTTGTAGAGCTTCTGCGGGTTATGCTGAACTTGAGGTTGAACCCAATCGCCCTTGAGTTCATGGCCAACCTACTCAAATGGATCAAGCAAAACACCTCCAAGGAGGTAGGGGGACTTTCTAAATATATTTGGCCACAGGGATGCGCTTTCTAATGGACTTCCTGCTGGACCCACATTTTCCTGGGCTTCCTTTCTGTGCGCACTGCCCCATTCCACGGTCTTTTTATTCTTCACAGTGTCTGGCTGATGAAGTGCTGCAGTAGAAAGAACGTGGGGCCAGGAATCAGGCCAGAACTCTGATAAAGCTTTGCCTCAGTTGGGTAACCTCAGGCAAATTACTTCTCCTCTCTGGACCTCGGCTCTGTACATGACGGCTGCATTGGAGGATCTGGCTCTGTGAGCCTAAGGTTGTTGGTCTGGGAATCCCTTGAACAGACTCTGAAAATGAATCTCAAAAAATGGTATCTGCAAATGACCTCAGTGAGGCTCCAGAGGTAACTGTATTTAACTGCCTGGTGCCTTCTGGAGAGTTTAGAGGTCCTGGAACATGAGACTTCGTTGGCAGGTGG
Source organism: Balaenoptera ricei (assembly GCF_028023285.1). Classification (NCBI taxonomy): domain Eukaryota; kingdom Metazoa; phylum Chordata; class Mammalia; order Artiodactyla; family Balaenopteridae; genus Balaenoptera; species Balaenoptera ricei. Next base: position 64,607,558 of record NC_082651.1, on the reverse strand, counting down.
TCCCATGCTCTGCGCTCTGAATGTCAGATCGCCATCTGTGGATCCCCCTCTCCAGTGTATCCACAGTCCCCCCTCTTAATCAAAACAAATGGTTTCTCAAGGGTCTGATGCTGCCAAGTTAAGTGTTTATCCCTGTAGTGAGCAGAGCTTCCTCCAAGGGCCATAACCCACCATATGGGCAAGAGTTCCTGTGTGAGGAGCAGGGCTGTTTGCTTAGAAAGTCATGGTCCCATCAAGATTGAGAATCTCACTCCCCAGGATTCAGAACCTTCTCTGAAGTAGGAAATCTCTCAGATGAAATTCCCTCCATTGTGGGAAATCTGCTAATGCAAAAGCATTCGTCCAAAAGGGATTTCAGTTTGGGTTTGTACCATTTCTTGAAGAGTACCGCTCTGTTGTTCAGAGAGCTGTGTGTTTAAGCAGACGCTCATTTATTCAGTCAGCAATGACTGTTAAGCCTCCTTGGTGTATCAGGTGTAGGCCTTGGAGATACCATGAAAAGGAAGAGACACACACTCTCTGCCCTCTTGGCACTTAAGTTTGGGTGGGGATGCCAGGCAATAAAATGAACAATAACAATAAAAAACTAATAAGGATGGTGATAGGGAAAGGATAGGGTGCCAGGGAACTACATAGCACAGATACCTCAGCTGGATGGGGAAAATCAAGGAAGGCTTTCTGGGTGAATTGACCTCTCCCAAAGAGGCCCAATGGGGTAAGTAAGAGTTGGCCAGAGGAAGAGGTCATGGGAGAGTGTACCAAGGAGTGGGATCAGGATGTGTGAAGGCTTGGGTAAGCGGGATGCCGAAGGGGTCTGTGGGTCTAAAGAATTTCTACATGCCTGGATCTCAAAGCACAAAGGGAGGCTTGGTGAGCAGTGAGGCCTGAGGGGAGACCACAGACCGCATCCTGAGGGGCCATGGAATGACTGTCCGAAGTCACGTGACTGCACACTGTTGTGCTGTTAGGTTGTGTTATATGTGGGAATTGTGGAAGAAGGGCCTACTATTTAATAGAATTTTAGAGGTGTGAGTAAACTTGGGGGTCAGCTACTCCAACACCATCTTTTATAGATGAATAAATTAGGGAGGTGGTATGACTTGTCCAAGGTCATTCAGTCTCCTGATGATGCAGACAGAACCACTGGTGGGGGCTCTGGTGTTTTTTGATAGTGTGGGCTGATAAACTGACTCCAAATAAACAAACAGAAGCACCTGGTTTGTAGCTGATTTCCATGGTGTAAATATTCCCTCCGGGGGGAAATTTCAAGCTACCCATGTTTCACAATCAGCTCACAAAGCTCCTGAAAATTTAGCAATCTGATCTGTGAGCTGGCACCAAAGGGGGAAAGCTATGCACGTCTCTTCCCAGCTCCATGGTCAGTGACATTTTGTTGGTAGGTTGTCAGCCATGGTGGGAGTATTTGTACCATGGAACTCAGCAAATGCTACAGATCAAAGTTTGTTTCCCCTGGAAAACTATTGTTAAATATTTACCAGTACACCACTGTAAAATGAAATCTATAGATTAAGTTGGGCAGTGCTGTTCGGGTCAACTATACCCTTCTTGGTTTTCTGCCTGTTTGATATATCACTGAAAAAGGGCATTTGTGCATTTCTCCTTTCAGTTCAATCGTCTTTTTTCTAACAGTTTTATTCCAATTTAATTCACATACCATACAGTTCATCCGCTGAAAGTGTACAAATCAGTGGCTTTTAGTATATTCACACAGTTGTGCAATTATCACCAAAATATTTTCATCACTCCAAAAAGAAACTCCATTTCTTTTAACCATCATCCCCCAGTCCTCCCCCACCCTCACTCCCAGCCCTAGGCAACCACTTATCTACTTTCTCTATAGCTTTGTCTATTCTGGACATTACATATGCATAGAATTATACAACAGGTGGTGTCTTGTAACTGGCTTCTTTTACTTAGCATGTTTTCAAGGTTCATCCATATCGTAGCATTTATCAATGCTTCACATTCCTTTTCATGGCTGAATAATGTTTTGTCGTATGGGTATACCACATTTTGTTTATTCACTCATCAGTTGATGGGCCTTTGGATTGTCCACCTGCTGCTATTAATATTACTGTACAAGTCTTTGAGTGGACATACGCTTTCATTTATGTACCTAGGAGTAGAATTGCTGGGTCAGATGGTTTAACTTTTTGAAGAACTGTCAAGCTGCTTTCCAAAGTGACTGCATCATTTTACATTCCCACCAGCAACCTATGAAGGTTCCAGTTACTCCACATCTTCACCAACACTTGTTATTGTCTGTCCTTTTTGATTATATATCCAAGTGGATGTGATGTATATCTAATTGTGGTTTTGAGTTCTATCAGTTTTTGCCTGTATTTAGACACTCTCTTGTTCGGTACATACCTGTTTAGGATTTTTAGGTCATCTTGAAGAATTGACCCCTTCATCATTATGTAATGTACCTTATTCCTGATAATTTTCCTTACCGTGAAGTCTGCTTTGTCTGAAGTTAATATAGGTAGTCCAGCTTTCTTTTGATTAGTGTCAGCTTGGTATTTCTTTCTCCATCCTTTTACTTTTAATCTATCTAAATCTTTATTATTTAATGTGTGTTTCTTATAGACAAAATATAGTTGGGTCTTGGTTTTTTTTTTTTTTTTTTTGGCTGTGTTGGGTCTTCGTTGCTGCACGCGGGCTTTCTCTAGTTGCATTGAGTAGAGGCTACTCTTTGTTGTGGTGCGCGGGCTTCTCCTTGCGGTGGCTCCTCTCGTTGTGGAGCAGGGGCTGTAGGTGTGCAGGCTTCAGTAGTTGTGGCTCTCGGGCTCTAGAACACAGGCTCGGTAGTTGTGGCACACGGGCTTAGTTGCTCTGCGGCATGTGGGATCTTCCCAGACCAGGGCTCGAACCCGTGTCCCCTTCATTGGCAGGCGGATTCTTAACCACTGCGCCATCAGGGAAGCCCTGTTTGTTTCTTAATCCACTCTGACAATCTCTGTCTTTTAATTGGTGTATTTAGAGCATTCACATGTAAAGTGATTATTGATAGAGTTGGATCGATATCTACTATTTTTGTAACTACTTTTTACTCATTATATTTGTTCTTTGTTTCCTCTCCCCCACTTTTTCTGTTGCTTTCTTACTAAAAAAAAAAAAATTGCCAGTTGTAATTGTAAGATGCATCTTAACTTCAAAATTGTTAAAATGTAAAAACAATTTTTTAAAAAGTGTGTTCTAGAATCTATGAACCATGGTCATAGTACCCCGCCCCCCATAAGGAGGTTGTAGAGCTTAAATAGGGCTGTGCATCAAAGTACTTGGTGCAGTATTTGGTATGGCAGTGAGCACTAGATATTAACCATTACCATAATTACTATATTAGTCCTACCCAGTTACTCTGTGGACCTCACAGCTGACCTAGACACCCCAGTTCCATCACTGCATCACAGTTGAGAATAATTGCCCTAAATGCATAGGCATATGGTTCTGCACTGAGGTTTTTTGTGGTCACTCACTGCAAATATGTTCTCTTGGCCTGTTTGTTCTGTAGTCCACAGTCAAACACAGAACTCTGAGGTCAGACAGCCCCATATTTGAATCCCAGATTCATCAGTTACAGATGCATGACCTTGAGAAATTTCTTAACCTCTCTAAGTCTCAGTTTCCTTACTTGTGAAATGTATATATTAATACCTTCCTTACAGAATGTGGTCAGGACATAGCAGGCGCCCAAATCATAGCTATTATTATTATCAGTTGTCATCCTATCTCTTTCTCTACATAAGATGCTTACTGTGCCTCAGTATCCCTTTTTGAGCTGGAAACTCTAGGCAGGACCTGATGAGTGCATAGAAGAATTTAAACATTAGCAGGGGAAATGCCTTGAACCATAGGGACCAATCTCTCCAGGTAGATTTGGCAGTGGGGAAAGGGGGTGGGGCTGCTTCCTAGCATGCCTCACATAGGAGGTTCCCTCTAAGCCCTGGAGAGGCTCAGCTTTAAGGCAAAAAGAGGTTCCCGATGGATGCGAGCACAGCAGGGGCAACATGACGGCAGCCACCCTTCTCACATCCATCGTAAGGCAGTGCATCCTGATGGAACGCCGGCTGTGTATTCGTTGGTCCTGGCTGTTGTGGGGACACCAGGTGGGTGACTGTGCTTCATCTAGGCAGTTTTCTCCTCAAGAATATTCTAGATAACGCTATTTATTCATTTTCCTTTGCTTTCTTAATTTTGTTTCCTGAATCTGCAGTTTGGGTTTAACGGGAATGGATCACCCACCGCCCTGTCTCTTCACTCCCCGGACACATTTTTAGTGTCTGAACAACACCAGGCCGGGCCTCTGGACCCAGATGAGCAGGAGATGCACAGTGACAGAAGGATTCTATAGTGCTTGGCTCTGTTTCATGGTGGTAGCGGTGTGTTGGACAGCATCAAACTGAACATGGGCAGAGCTAGTCCCGCCTAGAGGAAATTTCTGTGTCTGTCTAGTTTTGTGTGGTCGGGGGACTTTGTTCATGGTTTTTCTGAGTCAAGGCTGCAGCTTTCCCAGAGGCCGGGCATCGCCTGGCCAACATGGCTGGAAACAGTAGTGCCCTTCCAGAGCCCAAGGCTTCTAGAAGGATCTGAAATTCTTAACCTCAAGAGAGATACTTTGCTGTGCTTTATGATTCAGTGAGAATTTTGTGATGTACTGATGTGAGTTAAAAAAAAAACAACAGGGTGAATTAGAGCAATTATCTGGATTACCCAAACCAAGAAAAGGGCAGGATTTGGAGAAAAAGGATTTCAGGCCTCAATAATATATATTCGGGAATCCCTTTTTCCAAGATTATATGTTCTAGAAGATCCCAGGAAATCCTGTCCCATTGGGCTGGGCTGCTGAGGAAAGTCAGCGACAGTTCCACAAAGCTTCCAGTCTGTCCTGGGTCGGCCTCTACATGAATGACACCCCTGGAGAATTTCTCCATGCCGTGTCCCACCTGGACCACAGGAACTCAAGCCTCAGTCCTAAGCACTGTAAGGTTATATCAATACTTGGTAAGGGGTCAGGGGCGTATTATTTCACAAGCTGTCAACTACCCAAAGCAGAACAAAGTTTTCAAGCTGAGTGAGTCACCTAGGACTTTCGCCCCCAACCTTGTAAGCTTCCATTGACAGGTCTGTTTTTAGACTCTGTTTCCCATCCTTTCCAGGTTTCTGTGAGGTAGTGGAGGTATGTGCTGTTTGTGAGAGTCTGAAAACCTAACTTATTTCTTGCACAAAGAAATACACATATCATTAGACCCCAAACCCAGTGAAAAACGTCCACCCAGTGTGTCTTGTCCAGAGACTTGAGCTGCTAAGCACATGGCTAGAAGAATAAGCTGAGGGGTGTAAGGAATCCAGAAGCCCCACTTTCCTGCAGATGTCATGGAATTCTCCAGTGGGGACCCTTTATTGTCAAAGGCATACAACATGGTACCAGCCATCAATGAGAAATATATCTTTGCAGGCATGAAGCCAGATTTGGGAGCTATCTATATGTGCATCAGTGCTTGCTTCAAAGCTACTGGGTTCTATTTGTGTGTTTGTCTGAATTATAAATCAGTGTTTTTGATGGAAGCAAGATACAGAGTTATATTTAGAACCGTCTTGGAATCAGGCACAGGCTCCTTTACCCCTCTGTAATTAGTACCCCATCACAGAGGGTACGCTGGGGAATGCAGCTCAGAGAGAGTTTTCCCATCGTTTGCCTTCTTTTCTTTTATCTTTGCATATAAGTTTTCATCTTTGCTTTTCTTTTCAATATAAGACAAACAAAATTCCTTACTATTAGGAACCAAAGGCCTAAAGTTGCAGAAAGAGAGAACTTGCTTTATAATATTGCAGGGGCAGGGGGATTGGGGTGAGAGTTCCCCAAAAGATGAATGAGTATTTATTTGTACAGTGGCTTATGGGATTTCAGACTGTAGGTAGGGACGTAGTGCTTGCTCAGTCTCAAAATGTTTCACTTTTGTTAGTCTTGTCTCCCAATTTAAATTGTTAGCCCTTGGGGGTCTGGGAACATGACCTCTCCTCCTCTTGGGTCCTCCAAGGTGCCCAGCATTAGGCTGTATATGAGGTAAGCCTACTTCAGGGAGGATATCCCTGTTTGGCAGGTGGGCACATTCCTGCAGATGGAGAATGTCAAATGAGAGTTGCCTTTTAGAACTTCTCAGAGAACAGTGTATGCACATGGATATGAACTGCTTGGCAGCTACAACCTACAGGAAAAGTCTTGGATTCTAATCTAAAACATCCAGAGTGATAAGCAATTCAGTAACTGTTGCCTGTATGCTTTCATCCTAGTTTCAAATAAAATAAGATGATGATGAAAAATGTGAAAGGAGATTGGTGAGCTGCTGGTGACCCAGTGCTGTTGACACCTTGGAACAATTATGAAATAAGAAGGCTGGGATATTCTGATGGTGTTCCTCCCACCCCCCACCTCCATTTACCCTTAGCAGAAACCAGTGGAAGAAAACAAAAACAGTCATTCGAAAAGATATATGCCCCCCATATTCATAGCAGCATTATCTACCATAGCCAAGATATGGAAGCAACCTAAGTGTCCATCAACAGATGAAAGGATAAAGAAGATGGGGTATATGTATACAATGGAATACTACTTAGCTATAGAAAATAATGAAATTCTGCCATTGGCAACCACATGGATGGACCTGGAGGGTATTATACTTAGTGAAATAAGTCAGACAGAGAAGGACAAATACTTTGTGTTATCGCTTATATATGGAATCTAAAAAGTAAAACAAATGAATTAATATAACAGAAAAGATACCATGTGAGCCATTTATTTGATGGGATTTGGTCTGTGCTGATAACGATCCTAAAACCACAGCCTTCACGTGCCTACTAGCCAAGTTTATGGTCCATGCGTTTGTCCCCACTCTGCCCTGTGGTTGGCCAGCAACAATAATTTAACCATCACAAATAATAATTTAATAAACACAAACATCCTACAGTGAAATTAGAGGAAGGAGAAAGAGTAGCAAAAAGAGGACATACTTCGGTAGTTAGATTTGAAGAGGGGAAAACGAAACCATGGGTAGCAGAAAGACCTTTTGCTTGGAGAATCTAAAGAATTTTGTGGTGGTTTTTCTTGCTGTTGCTTAAAAGGAAGCCATCAGTAAAGAAAATTATAGGTCAAATTTCATAGAAGAAGGAACATGAAACAAAGGATTTTATCTTTATTAGCTAAGAACCCAATTTAATGTTTGAAGGAAAGTGAGAAAAAAAAACAAAAACAAAAACCAACAATGGACTATCCAAAAGGGCTATAGAATCCTGTCAAATTAGCTCTTCCAGAAAACATGTGAGGACTTCAGGGACTGGGAGTTTCTCAATTCTGCCATAAGGAAATAGACTGACTTTTTTTTTTTTTTTTAAGCAAACACAGCAGAGTTTACACATCCATATGAGTATTATCATCTCCTTTAAAAGAGTGCTCCTGGGAGACTTTATTCTCAGGGCAAAAATACGGCTTTTCCTTTGAATATTTTTGTACTCCTCTCTAGATTTTACTTTGAATAGCCTCTTTTGTGTCTAATCATCCTGCTTTGGAGATAAATCCGGTTTCTGAACATCGTTTTGTACCAAAAATAATGTGTGCCTATGATGGAAAAGCCCTGATTTCTCTGAGTGGCCGTGAAATGATGGATTCTGAAAGACATTCTACATATGGTCCAGGAAGCAAGTGGGCAGAGGCAGCAGCCTCAGTCCTTTCCACAATAACCTCCAGGGAACCCGACATGCAGCAGCATGGCTGGGTGATTACACACCTGTGGGCCAGACACACCTGGGGTGATGGGATCCTGGCTCTGCATGCTGGCCAGTTCTTCTTCCCTTCTGACCTTCAATGTCCTCATTTAAATCCTGCGATAACGTATGATTGTTGTGACTATTAAATGAGGTAATGCTTGAAAAACACATAGGAAAGGCTTAGTAATTGTTTATTGTTATTATATTCCCTTATAATACCTTAATGTGGAGCCAAGTACATGGTAGGTAATCACTAAATATTAGTCGATTGGTTTCAAGGTTGATTCTGAATATGTCAGGTTTTGACTTGAAAGTACAATTGTACTTGAAGTGTGGGGTTGTCTGAGGTAACTGCAGAAAGGCTAGGAAAACATTTCTAATCCTTAATCCCGTAAAACTATTCCAGAATGGCCTTTATTTACCTCGAAGGTCCATCCCAGCTCTAATAGTCTATGAAATTGACTATTACATCAGATAATGGAATTAATATGAACAATAAGAAAAAGTGCTAAGTAGCACAGACGATTGAAGAATAAACTGTCAGAGAGTCAAGTAACTTTATAGGTACAGCTTAGGGGGAAATATCTTGAAAAACCAACTTAGGACACTTTAGTGGAATTGTCAACGGGAAAGACTCCTCTGTGGCCTCGTCACTTAAGACGATGAAGTAATTTGTTTAACCTGGGCCTGAGAGGCATTGCCAAGAAGAAAACTTACCTGAAATTCCACAAACAAAGGAGAGTGAGCCCTTGGGGAGTTGTGGGACAGGGTGGGGAAAGAGAGAGTGCCCAAGGTTGGCCAAAGAGCTTGTCACCTTTTTACAATGATCTCAAGTTGGTAAAGAAGGTTTTCGCAGCTTTTCAGAAGATTTGAAAGAGAGAATAGATACTGGCAGCTATGAAAACATTGTGTTGACTGCAAAACCCAGTGTGTGTATGGTATTATAAGCAAGATATTAAAATTAGGCAGGGGGAGGCAGAGACACAGTAGAGTATCCCATTCATGGAACGCCTTGAAGTAACAAAAAAGAAAAATGGCGATGAGGTGGTTTAATTATTACTGCATTATAACTGACTTCACTACGGAAGCTCCTAATGCGATCTTGTAACCAGAGAAGACAAATCAGGGAGAAATTGACTTAAAGCCAAAGAGATGCAAGGTGAGGCATGTGGAAGAAGACCTTCTCGCCCTTCTTGAAGATAAAACATAAAAATGAAGATCCTAGTGATGGACAAGAGTGATGGACCTGGAGGTTCAGGCATTGACCTGTCCAAAGGTAGGCCTGGAACATGGGCCCCAGGGAGCCCGGGAACTTCTGAGAAAGCAGATTTTTGACCCAAGACCCTCTGATTTTAACAACCTGATCGAATCCCAGCCTGGGATGGATGCTTCTTGGGATGCTAGAAACTACCTGGGATAGGACTGGAGGAGGAGAGTGAATGAGATTTTCGTTTCACTAGCTCCTTGGACCCATGGAGTCAACACAGTAAAATTAGCAGCGTTAAGTAGGCAGATTTGTGGGTTTGGAGGCATAATTGGTCCTGTTTTTCTCTAGTCTTGACCTAAATGGAGTTCACTGGGTATGTAATGGAAAAAAAACAACCAGCTTGATATAAAAATACAGGAAATGCCTGCAATCACTGCTGATTACAGTAGCAGCTTTCCTTCTGTTATTTTTGTGAAGGAGAAAAAAACAGGGTTTGTTAGGTTTGGTTTGGTTTTGCCTTTTTTTTTTTTTTTCCTTTCCTAAACGGTAGAAACAACTTGGCCTATTAGTTCTTTTTAGGGCATTCTTTACTTTAGCTAAATGATGTCATTTAATCTTTATGAATAAGGGGGAGGGCAGGCCAAAGAAGACATTCAAATTCTTATCATAAATACAATTCCTGTAAATATAAAATACATTCAGATGGTTCTAAATATGGTTTATTGGTCCTGGGGGCTCATGTTTTCTGAATTTCCTCCAATTTCTAATCTCTCTAGGCTGAACAGGATGAATTTAGTTTTTTTAGTGTAGTGCCTGGTTTTGCAGTGTGACTTACATTAGTGCTAGGAGAGGTAATACTGTTTCCAGCAATTTCTTTTCCTAGAAACCATCACTTTTTAGCAAATTGAAGACTACTGCAGTGAGACCTTCTGAGCCATTGGACTAAGAGACACACAATATTCCAGGAGCAGAGAGACAGCTAGATTCTCACTAACCAGGAGCTAGCAAGCAACATCCCACCCAGTCTGTTAGTGGAATTCAGTTAACATGTCTTAATTTTGGCTTTAGGATTCTCAATTTCTGTGGCTGGAAATTGGATCGAACAGGGGAAATCTGTAGTTACAGTGTGTTTTATAATGCTACCAGGGAATTTGTGGGTTCCCCTGGCTTTCATCTGGGGGTACCCTAGGATTTTGCGGATGAGAAACTCACTGGGGCACTGCCCAGGAGATGCTGTGATTCGCGGGTAGGGCCATGAGGCTCCTTTGTTCCAGAGACTCCAAGAGGTGTTGTCATTCTGGACAACAGAGTTATGAAACTCAGTTCCTTAGCGTGGTGCTCAGGCAAAAAGGAGGATTTGGCTTTTACACAGCAGCCCTGTTTAGGAGGAAAAGCACTGACCTCAGGCTGGGAACACTGTCATTGGCCATAGTTTCTTCACCTCTGATGAGATTAGAGCAGCTGATCCCTGCTGCTCCTCTGGCACAGTGGTTCTCAGCTGGTGCTTCTGCCTCCAGGGGACATTTGACAATGTCTGGAGTCATTTTTGGTTGTTGCAGCTGGGGAGGGGGCACTGCTGCTGGCATCTAGTGGCTGGAGGCCGAGGGCGCTGCTAAACATCCTGCCATGCACAGGGCTGTCAGTAGCACGAGGATGATAAACCTGCCCCAGAGTTCTATGATTATGCAACTCTAAGGCTTGGAGCGGTCAGGAGTTAACAGGACCCTTGTTTTGGCTGGTAAGGTTTATGCAGCTTAAGTGGGGTACAGCCAGAATTGCAGGCTTTTGAGACCCTGAAGAAAGCAGATCAGGCTTTTTGAACCCTTTTGAAGACAGAGGAAGGCATTTCCTCTCCCTTTTCTCCACTCAACAAGGTTCTACAATTTAACTTCTTAGACTGTACTGGCTTTTCTTTCAAAGGGTACCACCCATGTTTGAAAAACCAAAGGTTGTTGGGTTGGGGTTTTTTTTTTTGTTTTTTTTGTTTTTGGTAAATGTTAAATCAAGAAAGATATTTAATCTATTCATATTATAAAAACTAGAATAGTCTAAATATGATCTTTTCTTATTAATGCATTAAAATCAGTTTCCCACCTCTGTGATTCTTCTGCATGTTTCACATGAACATGTGGCAATATCCATTTCCAAACTAAATCCACTCCTCTCCAGATAAATTTTATTTCAAAAACAAATTTTTTCAAAAGTCATTTTACCATCACAACTCAGTCTAACCAGAGCACCTTCATGTTACCCCACCCTTTCAGTGTCTTTTATGGGGAAGTTTATGCCAGTAATGGTTTGGTGTTCTTGGGATTAAAAGGATTAAGAATACACAGGCAGACAATTTTCATTTCCACTTCGGTGCACCCATCGTAAAGTAGACATTGCCTTGTTTATGGCTCTTGGGACCAGACTGTCTTGAACATATTATGGCATGAGATCAGACTGAGGAGGCACCCTCCCCGTGCCCTGGGACGGGCCTCACCCTGCACACTGAGAGAAGTCTCCTGGGTCTGTTCTCTCTGACACCAGGGTGCCCAGGGCATGCACTCCCTGACTTTGACACCCACAGGTGGATGCCTGCAAATACCTGCCCAGTCTGTACAGCATAGCATAGTGGGCTCTGAGATGGTATGGGTGCCCACAGGGGATTTACAGGACCTGGAAGGGTACTGGGCTTGTAGGGGATGGCTAGAAAATTTGTCCAATTTGTCGATGGGAAATTCTGGGATGATGGTCAGGCTTATCAATTTCAGTATGAGGCTCATATGACACTAGGTGTTCGGCACATGTCAGTAGGCACATTCAGACTGAAGACAGACCAGCATGCAGTTTCTGAACACTTACCCCCATGGCCTCATACACCTAAATACATACCAGAAATGACACTCGTGAATGCCTCGGAACAGGAGTTAGGATCTGATCATGGAGGAAAGAGCACAATTCTTTCCGGTCAGTCAGCTCATTCACTGAATAGGCCTCTCCCGAACTGGGTTTGTGGGTAGCTTAAAAAGAGCAAAGTAGACTACAGGAAACATCATTTATGCCTGTCCCCCCTTTTTTTCCCTCTTTTTTTCTCCCTCCCTCCCTCCCTCCCTCTTTGCCTCCTTTCCTCCCTTTCTTCCTTCCTCTCTGCCTCCCTTCCTTCCTTTCTATTTCTTTTTTCGTGGTGAGGTATAATAGGCCCACAGTTCTCAGATGTTAACAGATTTTTACATGAATGTACATCTGTGTAACCCAGACTGAGATAGAGACTGTTTCTAGCATCCCAGCAGGCTGATGCCCCTTCAGTCAGTACCACCCCCCGCCCCAGGGGTAAGCACCTTTCTGACCATAAATAAGTTTTATATTTAGGTCTCTTTAAAACTGACCTTAGTGCTGAAATACCCTAAATAGCCCTCATTGTATCCCTCTGACCTTGCCCAAGTCTGGGTTGGTATGTGAAGCTCCTCACTTTGAAAATTATTAATAATAACTATTGAGGAGTTAAATTGTACCTGGCAATAAGTGTTTTTCCATCTGTTCTTTCATTTAACCCCTGGGAACACAGCCTGTGAGGTAGACAGTATTGTCCCCATTTTACAGATGAAGAAACTGACACTTCAAGTTGTAACAGGAAGCAAGAAGTTTCCAGAACCAGGAAGTAGGGGAGCAGCATTGGAACCTTGCTGTATCTGATACCATAGTCTGTATTCTTTAGCACTGTGCCAACAAGCGTTCGCTTCTGTTATACTTAGAAAAGCTAGCAAAGCCGAATTATTTTTCCTATAAAATTGAGTTCAATATTCCCTAGTAAAGCTGGAGAAGAGATTCTAGAAAACTTTGCCAGACCACCTTGCTGTTGGTTATTGTGGCGATATTTACTGCACAGTGGTCAGAGTCTGAAACCTCTCTCTGTAATGTATGTTTAAATTCAAGAAATAAGTTTACTCAAGTTCACTAGCAAAAATGTGCAAATACAAGGAAAGGAAAAGGTTTACAGAGGAAAATACTCGAGCCCCCACTCCCCTTTTTTTGTCAACATACTGCTCAAAGGAAACTCAGAGTAAAAAGATAAGCAAGTCACACACATTAATGTCTTAAACTATTACCTCCAATTGTGGAACAGTTACTGGGAAGTAGTGAGACTAGAATAAGGTTCAGTGAGATAATGAGGATAAAAGAATTGGGGGGCGGTCAAAAGGCAAGGAATTACTTCTCTTGGGGGAATGAAATGATTTCTCTCGTTTACTGTTCAGGATCCTGAAGAGTTCTGGGTTTTTTTGTTTGTTTTTTTTTTCAGTTATCTATTTTATATTTAGTAGTGTGTATATATATATTTTTTCCACAACTCACACACACACACTGTATTTTATTTTTACAAGAGATAAATAAACTGACACCAAGCATTGTAAATGGATGACCACAACAAAAGCAACAATGATTGCAATTACCAAACACGAAACACACTCATACTATGTCATAATATTGACATTCAGTCCAGTAATCCTCCACTGTAACAGCTCCTTTACTTTGCAGTGAATATTGATTTGTATATTTTTTGCCTCTGATTCCTTGTGAGATTTTTTTTTTAATTCAAGAGTTCTGTTTTGTATCACATAGATCCAAAGCAAATGTATTGGTTTTTACATTACATTGTATTTTAGTTCTTCTTCAGCCCTCTTAGGTTGTAAGGATTAGTGCCTTTCCAAGCACAGAATAATCAAGTTCCCAACAATGAATGAAGAGACCAATGTTTATGAGGTACATGCTGATGGAAGGGGAAGCAAGCTCAAGGCATGGCTGAGTCCAAGCAACTGGCAGTAGTCAAGCGATTTCGTCAAGTCTTCCCAGTTTGAAAAGTGATTTTAAATGTTTGCTTGTATATGAAGAAACGTTAGTTAGCATCAAGCAGTGGACACTATTCTTATTTCTAATTAAAATGGAATTGCTGCCTTCTGAGATATCATAAGGAGTATGAATAAATAACCTTCTAGGGAGAATTTCCTCTTAAGGAATAGTTCCAATCTAATCAGCTGATATTAATAGAATCAAGTCCCTCCTCCTCTATGAAACCTTATTTGATCAGTACCCATGACACTAGCCTATAATTCCATGTTCACTCCCCAACTGGAAATCACTACTTGTGTCAAAAAAAATTGACCATGTAAATAAATCCACAGCTCTACATTTATGTTAGGGCCTCTGAGTAGAGCAAAGAGGTCATATACATAGGACCCAGTACCTCACTCATTGATATAACTTTGACACACTATAAACTCTTTAAGGACTGGGAACAAGTCTTACATCTCTCTGATCTTCCACTATATCTAACAAAGATCTTTATGTAGTCCATGTGGTAAATGATAAGGATGGTTGTGTTGCATGTTTATATAATGTTAGGTGACCCTGAACAATTAAAAATATTTCTCTACTAGCAGCCTCCACATAATTGGTAAATATGGTGAGTCTTGAAAAGAACTCCTTACACACAGTTAAGTCTTTTCTGGAGAAAGGGATGTCACACTTGGATTCTCTCACTGGGGCACAAATAAGATACTTCGGTAATTATTTGTCTTGCCTACTTTAGCCACTGATTGCCCAGTACTTTCTCCCTGTAGCAATTTCTCGAATTCTTCACTGCCATGCTTTAGTTATATATGTGTACACAAACTTTAGAAAACTGGAATTTAATTGATTCGCATTTATATTTATCTAAATGTTAGTAAAAATGTCTTTGGAAAGAGTAGTTGGGAAAATGAATTGATGGCCTGTACCATAGTTCACACATTCTATAGAACTCAGTGATCCAAATTCTAATAGAAAGGAAAAATAGGCATGGTCCCCATTATGGGGTTGACAAAGAGGATTGTTTGGTTTCTGATGTACTGTGCTCCTCTAGAAAGTTTTTTGGAACCAGCCAATAAGTGAACAGAACGGTGACTTTTGGTGAACATTTTTAGGTAGCAATGACTGAGTTTAAAATAAAAGTTTGAGTTTATGGGAATCAATTTATCTGGAACAGAGGAATCTTTTCTGAAGTTGGTAAATCATACCAGAGTTTGGCTCTTACCATGCAGGGCTTAAAGAGGGTGGGGGGGGGGGCAGAATGTCAATTTCCTGGATGTGGTTAACTATGTATCATCAGGAGGGAAATGAATTTGTCATTGACTTCATCTAGCCAAATACAACTAACTGATGGAATTTTTCCACTTTTTAGTGTCTTGGAATAATTCCCTTCTCCTAAGTTCACCCACGCCAATAAATACGTACCTTAAAAAAAAAAAAAATTAACAGTGCGAGAATATCTAGTAGGTATGTAAGTAATCACCCTCTGAGAAAAACAAATGTTTCAGCCTATGACAGTGAGTCATTCCTAATTCACATTAGGATTAAATAAGCATGAAAATCAAAGTCCATTCTCTACATAATTACTGCCATAACAAAATGGAGTGTGAATCAAAATCAAGTTGTACGTGTCTCCATTGTATCTAAGTGAAGTACTTGTTTAAAATGATTAAAACTTATTTAAGGCAAGTTAATCTGTGCAAACAGCAGAGTGAACTTAAGCAACAGGGTTGGGGCCGCCAAGCCAGGGTACTAATAGCCCAGCAGGTTGGCTCTCGTAGTGTGGGGTTAGGCGGTGTTCTTTTAGCCACAGCCATCCAAGCTGTGGCACAGGCAATACTAAGTTTCCAGAAGAAAATTACTTCATGGATCTTTCCTTAGTAAGTACTCCAAGGTGCTGGCTGTCTAGGAAGCTGACCCCCTTCAGCCCACAGCGCTCTCTCCGGGTCTCCTCTGAGTGCCTCTGTTCATTCTTAAGAAGTCAGCCATCAGACATTTACGAAGTGCCTGCTACATCGCAGGCACTGTGCAGGGTCCTGCGCGGATGAAGTGGTGAACTTGACTGGGTCCCTTTGTCCCCTCCTAGTGCCCCGTGGGGGAGACAGACAAACAGGCATTCACGTTTCATTGTCACAAATACTGTGGCAGGGGAGGTCCAGGTACCTTGGCACCTCTTAGGAACCTAAGAGGTGAACCTAATTGGAGGAGCCCATGAAAGCTAATTGGAGGAGTGAACCTAATTGGAGGAGCCCATGAAAGCTTCTTGAAGGAAGTGATGGGCGGTGACCAGTGAGGAGTGGGGAAGTGTTACAGGCAGAGAAAACAGTTTCTGCAAAAACCTAAACGTGAACACTCAATATTTATACCTTTTACTTCATGTTTCTTGATACTTAAATCTATATTTCCCATTTTAGTGTCAGATTAAAAGCTTTTTTCCCAGTGGAAACCCTTTCTTTAGTGCCCTTGGGTCTCCCGCACAGAAGCTGCCACGGAACCTGGTGTTTGGTAAGAGTTTGACAAATGTGAGCTCCCTTCCCTCTTGCCTGGAGCACTCACACTGGAGGCTGAATACTGCTGCCACAGCCTCTTGCGGGAGCTGGTGGGGAGGAGCGGGAAGAGCAGAGAGGCCGGCAGGCCCTGGACCAGGGAGAGGGCACCACTGAGGACAGACAGGGGTGAGGTGAGGAAAGCTCCGGATGGTGAAGACACGCCTCACTCATTTACAGTTTTCTTTCTTTTTTTTTTGAATTTTTGAATTTTATTTTATTTATTTTTTTATATAGCAGGTTCTTATTAGTAATCTATTTATACATATTAGTGTATATATGTCAATCCCAGTCTCCCAACTCATCACAGTTTTCTTAAGGCCCAGCATTAATAGACTTACCCTAGATGAGCTCCTTTGAAATATGGGTGCTGTCATTGAGCTTTAAAAACTAGAGTCCATTTGTGTTATTTTAAGCCTCCAGACCCTTAGCCTAGGAGTTGAAGGGCAAAGTATGGAAAAAGCAAGGGTTCAGGGCCAGAAAGCCTAGAGATTGGGGCCTTCCCAGTAGCTCTGCTGCTGCTTCAGTTTTGATTCTTTATTTAGCTTTCAAGTTTGTTCAGTTCAAACTCATTGATCCTTGCCCTTAAACAGTTCATCATTGATATTTTCTTCCCATATTGCTAATCTAGTAACCCTAGATTCTTAATCTCTTAATACAGTGTCCCGCACGATGATTCCTCTAGGTTTTAATAATATCCCTTATTTTGAACTTCGAGGAGAAACAGCTGTATAGACTTTTTTTTTTTTTTTTTTAAGGAAGAGAGTTTCTGGGTCATGTCAACATACACCGCGTAGCTATTATTTGCCCCGACCTTCTCTTAGAGCGTGGAGACCAATGCATTTGGCATTGCTTGTCCTCACTGCTCTTCTCAGTGTTGGTCTCTGCTCCCAACCAGTGCTGTGCACAGAGTAGGTGGTCAACAGGCAGTTGTGAATGTATGGTGGCCGGCAGGGCCTCTCTCCTCTCAAAATACACTAGCCTAGCTCCTGAGCTAGTTCCAAGTTTGTAAGCCTTTGACAACGAGCAGCTGTCATCACGGGCAGCCTGTGTGAGTGAGGGGTTTTTAGATTGGCCTGGGACTGGGAGGGTTAGTCAGGGGTCTTAGTAATAAGCATAGCTCTGGCTAACTCATACAGAAGAGGAATTTGCTGGACAGAGAAGAGGTAGGTCACAGATCCAACAGGCAAGCTGGAAAATCAAGGGGAAAATGGGCAGGGACCAAGGAGGCTGGACACAGCCATGCCTCTTAGACATGACCAGGGCGCACCCCAGAGTGGGCAGCTCACGGTTCCTTCACCTTTGTGCCCTTGCCTCAGACAGAAGTCACAGGAGTATCGAAATGGCCATGTGTGAGTGTCCCATGTCCTTCCACAATTCACACCCCAGGCACCCTGCCCATCCACCCATAACAAGTCAGCTACAGTGGCGAATTAAGACAGAATCTGAGCCACAAGAACACAGCCTCCATCCTACAATTCCTATTTCTATGTCCTCATTCTGCTTTCCCCTTCTGTTCGTGGCGGTGGTGCTTTGCCACTGTGTTGCTCCCTTACAGTGTCACTTAAAATGTAATCAGTCTAAAAAAAAAACCAGCAGACATTCGAATCTGTGTGGTAGACAGTCATTTTTTTGGTCAGTGAGAGAGGAATAAGAAACTAGTGGTTTGAATGATCAGGTTTGGAAATTGCTCTTGAAGGGGAATTGGAACTAATAGTAGTCAAGCACCCACCCTGTGCCAGGAACTGTAATGAATTCTTTACATATTATCTCATTTAAGCATGACAGTAAGCCTTTGAAATGAGTTATTGTTATCCCCATTTTACAGGCGAGGGGCCTGAGGCTCAGTGAGGATCACTCACTGTCCTCACATATTGTTGATAATAAGTCAGAGCCAGAGTAATCTTCAAACTCACATCTGTGAGACATCACAGTCTCTCCTGCTCGGTCTCCGGTTCTCTGCCTTACTAATCCTTACATGGTATCACAGAGAGTCCCTGTTTTGGTGAATGTCCCCTAATCCTTATGTCACTGGTCTTTAACCAGTTTTCCAAGGGCCCCAAATCTAGATCATTGGTAGACCATTAAAAATAAGATTGACAAGCCAATGGAATGTCATTATTGGGAAGTCAGGGCTGGATGACCACACACGCAAAGACCTTCTGGTCTGGAAATCTGGGTGGGTGATCCTGAAGTGAGAGCATGAGAGAACGACCAGGCTGTCTGGTTTACTGACCTCTCCTGGCACGTGCACTGGAGCAGGCAGTATGGACCTGGGGAGGATGTGGACGGTGGAGCGGATGTGGCTTCTTCTTTGGGGGAGCTTACAGCTTCTCAGGAGCTCCTTTAGTGCAGGTGGTCTCCACCAGCCAGTGGAGACACACGTGGTTAGGAGCTTGCTCTGCAAGGTGCAAGTCTTGATTCCCACCCCCACCTTGCTTCTAGGCAAGATATTTACCCTCTATAAGCCTCAGTTTTGTCATCCATAAAATGGGAGTGATGGTAGTCCCATTTCAGAGAATTTGGAAGAGAATTAAATAAGATCATCCACGTGAGGTACAGCCTGGTGTCTTTAGGGTTTTCTCCTGGCTCCACCTGTAGATGGCAGAAGCCAAGTCTTAGAATTCTGTCCCTTGAAAGTCATTTCACAAAGGCCCAGGCACTTAGAAGGTGCTCAATAAATACTTGTCACTTAATGGAAAAGAAACAAGGACATGGACCAGAATTCATCCCAGCCTAAATGCTCATAGCACTTTCATTTCTTAACATTACTATTTATTGTTATGTTAATTGATTGTCAATTTCCACATTGGAATGTAAGCTCCATGAGGGCAGGGCAGGGAATTTGTTTCCTCCATGCCAAGAACAGTACACGTTACACAGTAGTTCAGTAAATAGTTGAGTGCCTGAATAAATGGTCTTTTCTATGTAAGGGAAATAAGCTGGCTAGAAACCTGTGGGCAGCCTCTGCCCTGGAACCTCCTGAGCCCTGGGCTGACCATCCCACTGTCCCACAGGGATTCCAGCCATCCTTGCGTTCTTGCTGGAGGCCATCCATGGGAAGCGGCCTGTGCCTGCCTCTCGCCCCAGCTCCAGCCAACTCACCTGTGGGGCCCAGGGCAGAGCTTTCCAGATTGGCAGCTGCTTAGTTTGATGTTGTAAGACTCACTGAGAATTGCTGCCATTTGGATTTATGATTTTAATTGTTTTATAGTTTATACTTGTGCCCTGCGGTAATTTTCCTTTAAATCAGAACATTTACGTTTCAGAAAAGAGCTGATGTGGTTCTGGGTATATATACATATATCTTAACAGCTGATCTCTGGCAATAAAAACTGACAGTTATCAACAGATTAGGAAATTAGCATTCGTTTAATTAACTTCTATTTGAAGCTGTTAGTGCATGAAGATAGTGATTTTTTTTTTTTAGCCTGATAAGATGACAGATTTTGCATTTGTATACTCTGAAGGTTCAAGAGTAATTTTTGTTTCTATCCCTGTTTAGCATA
Organism: Balaenoptera ricei; assembly: GCF_028023285.1. Classification (NCBI taxonomy): domain Eukaryota; kingdom Metazoa; phylum Chordata; class Mammalia; order Artiodactyla; family Balaenopteridae; genus Balaenoptera; species Balaenoptera ricei. Next base: position 64,587,684 of record NC_082651.1, on the reverse strand, counting down.
AACCAGTAGGTAAAAATAAGTTGCAAAATTGGGAGGCGACCAATAACTCCAAATATAGTCTAAGAAGTCACACAGACTTCTACTGATTTTATGTAAAGCACATGCTATATGTACATATATTATACTATATATGCATATAATATATAGAATATAAATACATATATCCAAATAATCATACCAAATATTCATCATATATGTTAAACTAGAAGCTTTATCATAGACATACTTTATTGCATGTGTGTATATAAGCAACATATGACTCCCAACATTTCTCTCTATATATGGTATGTATTAATCCTACTGTATATTTATTATATATATGTACAGTTGACCCTTGAACAACACAGCGGTTAGGGGAGCCAGCCTTCCATGCAAAAATCCATGTATAACTTACAGTCAGCCTTTCGCACCCACAGATTCAACCAACCATGGAGTGTGTAGTACTGTAGTACATATTTATTGGAAAAGAATCCATGTATAAGTGGACCCATGCACTTCAAACCCATGTTGTTCAAGGGCCAATTGTACTTTATTATATATACATTATTATATACACAATAAAGTATCTAGTATGATTAATATATGAGAGAAAGAGATTGAGAGTTATATGTTGCCTGAGCTCATTCTCACGCTACATGTTAACTACTTTTGGCATACATACTTCATTATATATATATTTATATGTGTAAATATATATCTATAATCACTGCAGGGCAACACATAACTCTCAATATCTCTCTATATATCTATGTCTCTCTATATATTAATTTGATATTCTCTATACTAACTATAATATTGATATATATTTTATTACATATATAATAAAGTACATATACAAAAATATATACTGATGTATGCATGTAATAAAGTATATAGCATGACTAATATGACATAGAAATGTACATATAAGGAGAGATGTTGAGAGTTATATATTGTCTGGGCACATCCTACAGCACGTTAGCCACCTTTTTAGTTTTCGCTAAAGTTTCCACCTTTGCCACAGCACTTGCTAAAACAAAATTCACAAATCTTGATTTCTTTATTGCAGAATAGAGTATTTGGAGGACTTGTCATAGATCTGAATCCCCAACACGTTGCACACTCCTGTGTTTAATTTGGTCAAAGCACTTGCATTCTGTTTGAGAACTCTTCCTCTCCCAGACCTCGTCACTGTCTCCACTGGGTTGAGCTCATTCATTGGCCCACTGGCTGACCCCACGCACTGGCTTCATTAAGAAACCAATTAAAATATGTACCCTGTGTAGGTAGAAATTGCTACTTATCATGGATCCTCAGGGTACCTCAAGAATAGAAAGCTATAACTGCTAAATCTGAGGGTCTGCTGTGCTCTGTGTGTGTAGCCCATGCCCTCAGTACACTTCCATGACCTTGACTGTAATTGAAAGAGACTTTGTTCAAAAGCCAGGTATCACTTTTTCCCAAGGCAGAGATGAACCAACCTTTTATAAGTACCTCCCTCCATTGAATGTAACTTACTACTATTTCATCCACAGCTATGGCCAAACAACCTGCTCTACTGTGAGGATACATTCTGCTAGTGATTGCCAGCCAAGTCAGGGAATAAGCAGCACTCTGAATTTTAGCTGATTGACATCAGAAAAATCCAAATCCTGCTCCAAGAAGGGTCCTAGGGTTAAAAAAAAAAGCAGCTGACTCAAGCTGGACTCAGAGGCAGGGATGAGGGGGTGGCCACTAGGAGAGCCCTGGAGGGGACCTCGGCCCCCTCCAGGCAGGATTTGAGAAGTGGTATTGAGGCTGTGCCCCTGCTCCATTTCCTCCACCAGCTCTCCAGAGTCTTCTGACCAGTCTGTGCAGGTTCCTGGGGGAAGTTGCATATCAAGCCATAAATGCCTATCTTAGTGACATTGAACAGATTTGCAAGTCATTCAGAAGGGCTTGTAGTTTGGGGGAGAGTGATTTTTAAAGGGAAGGGAGTAAAGAAATATCCTGAGTACAATTGCCCCTTCAGATGGAGCAGTAGGTAGGGAGTGCCAGAGAGGGCAGCCAGAAGGCAGTGGGCCTGGTGGAGCGGAGGGAGGGACCCGGGAAGCTGGGCTGTTGTTGAGCTGGGCGCCAGTGCACCCACTCACCCGGAGGGGGAGGAGGAGGAGGAGGGGAAGCTGCTAGGTCCTTCTTGGTTGGAGACTGGAAGGCTTCTGGAAAACATGGAGCTCCAGTGGGTTTTCTCTGAATGGGGATTCTTCCTACGTGGAGACTAGACCGTCTTATACAAAGACATGTCTCCCAGTGTCACTTGCAGAATTACTGCTTTATTTTTTCCCCTGAATGGAATTCTGGAAATTCCTTCTCTTTTTCCCATTGACAGGTTTGACATTTTCTTTTCTTTACTAAAGCTGTTCACCGGGCCAGCCCTGGTACGTGATACCTCTGTCGATCTGGCAAGTCGTTTCTTTTTTTTTTTTAAAGATCAAATTTATAGAGAGAATGTTTTGCTTATTTCTTTTAAATTTTATTTATTTATTTATTTATGGCTGTGTCGGGTCTTCGTTTCTGTGCGAGGGCTTTCTCCAGTTGTGGCAAGTGGGGGCCACTCTTCATCGCAGTGTGTGGGCCTCTCACTATCGCAGCCTCTCTTGTTGCGGAGCACAGGCTCCAGACGCGCAGGCTCAGTAATTGTGGCTCACGGGCCCAGCTGCTCCGCAGCATGTGGGATCTTCCGGGACCAGGGCTCGAACCCGTGTCCCCTGCATTGGCAGGCGGATTCTTAACCACTGCGCCACCAGGGAAGCCCCTCAAGTCGTTTCTTGAAATGTAAAATTTATTATTATTATTATCACTACTATTATTATTATTTCTAAATTGGAATCACAAATCATAAAGAGAAAATATCAGTAAATATAAATAAAGCCAAGTGACTCTACCTCCTGGGCCTCAGTTGGATAAAAAGAACTCTGAGCTACTGAATCACCAAACTTGAGACCCCTCAGCAGCATGGCAGTGACTGGCCATGCCCTTTGGTTGAGGTTGTCCCTCCTCCTTGGGCCTCCTGGACATCCAGGCTCGTGAGTTTCCTCTCTGGTGGTTTCGTTGAAAGTCCCACCCATTAAACGTTGGGCTTGCTCACAGACCAGTCTTAGCTTTCTTCTCTTCTCACACTATACTATCTATCTTCTCAGAAAATCCCACCCACACTCATTATTTCTCCAGCCCAAACCTTCATATATCATCACCTGGCCATCATGTGCAGTTAGATGTTGCCAAGGCATCTAAGACTCAGCATATGCAAATTGAACTACTGGTCAATCCCTGCCCTCACTCCACAACCTGGACCTCACCAGTACATAGTAGGTGCCCCGTAAATATTTATCAAGTGGAGCATTGGAGGTGCTCTTAGCTCTAATCGTCTTTGTTTCATAAACTCCACCAGATGTGTCCTCCCTGATGAAAGAGAGGAAGCTTTCACAGGTCCTTGCCTCATCCTCATGGACCTGTGCATCCCCCTCGACCTGAGCCGACGAACACACGTGTGGCATGAACACACCGTGTACCTGTCCCTAGCGGCATGTGTGCCTACACGCACGCGCATTCACATCTCTGATCAGCTGAAAAGCGCCACTCGGTCTCAAAGCAAATACCTTCCGTGGCCAAATTAAACAAATATAAATGTACAACTTCTTTTTTTAAGAATAATAAAATCTGTTTTCTGTCCTTTTAGAGGTCAGTCCATTTTCAGCTCCCTGGCCTTGCCGGAGGCCTCTGATACCCTCCAAGTAACTTGGGTGACCCCCGCTTTGCAGGAAGACGTGCTTTCCCTACATCCCCCTCAACTTGTCGGGGTTACATTTGCGTTTCCTCAGCTCTCTATCTGGGCTGGGCTGGGCTGACCTGCAAGGGGCTGACCACTCTCTTAGCACGTGGCTTCTTGCGTGGCTGCACACGGAAGCCCTACGCTTACTGGTTCTGGCAGCTTCTCGTACTGACAAAGGAGCTTGAGGAGTAGTTTTCTGGCCTTCCTGTCCGGGAATTCTGGGCCCTGCCTAGGGTTCCATAGTCCACTTCCGCCAGGCTCCAGGCACGCCCCCAGAAAGGTTACTCTTGGTCCTTTAGCTGGAGTGGCCCTTTCTGTGATGACAGAGTGCTGGCTGGGTTCCGAGCTGCAAATCGCTGGGCCCAAAAAAGGCGAGACCGGCAGCCCTTGCCTTCTAAGGACAGTGGTGGTGTCCTGTTTGTCCTTCTGGTGTAGAACTTACCATCCCAAGTATTCCGGACTCATTCATGTTCACTTCTCCCTTGAGGACAGGGACCCTTCCTTGAGGAGAGGGACTGCGTCCTCTGTCAGTATCCTCCTAGCACCAAAGCAGACCCTGAGTGGCAACTCAGTAAGTATTGTGGAGCATTATGTAATAGGGCCAAGTAGGCAACGGATGTATTAGGAGTTGTAGTCATGCCGTTAACTAGACTGTCATTAGAATGGACTTAATACATATCCTGCTCGTTAGCTCATCCAGGCACTCAACAAACATTGAGTGCCAGGTGCTTTGCAGGGCTCTGGGGACCGAGATGCAAACACAAAGACGTAGTTCTCATGGAGCTCATGTGAGGGAAGCCGTAAATCCAAGGGCATAAACAAGCAAAGTGATTACAAATTGTGATCACTGCTGCAAAGGAAATGACCACGTTTACTGAGAATACAGGAAGGGTCGGGGGCTGGTGGTGGTGGGACACTTCAGACAGGATGGCCAAGAAAGGCGTCTTTGAGGAAAGGAATTGGAGGCAGAGACTCAGATGGCAAGGAGTCTGTTTTCCAGGGAAAGGGAACAGCGATGTGGCAAAGGTCTCAAGGCAGGAAAGTGCTCGGTGAGCTTGAGGAACTGTCAGACACCCCTGTGGCTGGACAAAGGGGAAGGTGACTCCAAATGAGATGGGGAAGGGCCAGCCCCAGGGCCAGAGTAAGGCACTCAGATGCTACTCTGACTGCCGTGGAAGCTGCTGGGGTCAAAAAGGGGTTCCTCCTGAGTATAACCAGCGAATGGATTGGAAGGTGCAAGAGAGCACCGGATTCAGCTGCCTCTGATGGTTTTGGCGTTAGTTTTAATATTTTTTAATAATAATATATTTTAGTAGTTCCATACATTACCTGAAAATAAGGTCATCTGGCTGGAGGGGCCGTGATCCACAAATTCACTCCTTCCTTCATCCCTTTGACCAACAGGTATTGAGAAGCTAGGATGCTTCAGGCACCGGGGGGATTCCCAGGCCCTGCCCCCATGGCGTGGGCCGTTGTGGAAGACAGATACTCCCAGTGGGGCCTGGGTTTGCCAAGACATTGAGGCAGGAGACAGCCTCACACATCTGGGAGCCACCCACAGGCCCCAGGTTTGGATTGTGAGGGAGTGGGGTGAGGGATGAGGCTAAAAGGCCAGGCTGGTGGAGACCACACAGGGTCTTGCGCACCACGTTAGGAAGCGAGTTCATGGGGCGCCCTGGAAGAATGCAAGCAGGAGGAGAGCGTCATCTGATTTACATTTTGTATAAAAACGCCTGCTGGCAAAGGTTTGCTCCGAAGTGGAAAGGGAAACATTTGGTGTCCAACAGCTAGGACTGCAAGTTCAAGCTTCATGTGCTCCAGCTGCCTTGGCTTCCCAGGATCTTAGACGAGAAGGATCCTTGGGGATTAATTTATCCAGCCATCGTATCTCATATTTGAAGACAGTAAGGCTCAGAAAAGCAGCTTGCTTGAGGTCGCCATTGTCCTTGGTCCTGGTCTGTACACTGAATCCCAAATAGCCATTTCGAAGCCAAGTTGATTGATGACCTGGAGAGGAATGAGGGGACTAGGTGTAAGTATCATGGTCAGGGCAGCCCATCCTACTTGCTGGGGACACAAGTCAAGGCCTATTTCCCATCAGTGGAGGTCAGGATATTGTCCATGAGTATTAAGGATAAGGATTTGCTTTAATTACTGTGGGTTAAAGAAAAAAAAGTAATTGGAAAATCATGCTATCAGATAAGTGATCCTGCAGTGATTCCAAGTCTTAATGCCCAGGTACAGCTGCAGGCTATGTATTTTGGCTGTGAACAGGGATGCTCTTTCACACCTCAGGTTTTCAGCTGTCAGTGTGGTAGCTTAAAGTCTGCTGTCTTCAGACAAGGGGTCATCTGTTTGGTCAAAACAGCAGCGTCTAGCTTATCAGTTGCATCTTGTAACCATGTTGCTGTGAGTCAAAAGCAACCACCCTCCAAGAGCAACAGTTGTGTTCCCAGTCCCACAAAAGGGCAAAAACGTGCTACAGTGTTTTTTTTTTTTTCCTCCCCAAGCAACATAGCAAAGTGATTAAGAACATGGGAGCTGATGTCAGGCAGCACCAGCTCTGTCACTCGCCACCTGTGTGTTCTGGACCAGGTCAATGACCCCTGAGACCGTCTTTAGAATGGAGATAATAATAGTCTTACCAGATTCATAGGCTATTTGTGAGATTAAATGAGATAATGCATATAAAAGATTTACCCCTGAGCCTGGCATGTAAAAGCATTTGAAAAAGAAAAATGGTGGTTATGATTTTGTTCCTAAATGATTGAGCTTTTCCTATGAAAAGACTTGGAGAAAGATTTCTCTGCAGACTGGCCCAGAGTGAAATATTATCATCAACTCTCAGGTATCAGCACTGATACGGAGAATTTTTTAATCATTTACCTTGGTTCTGAAAGCAAATTATGCTTTTCTATTTGATGGAGAGGCAGGAGGTACACTCTCCTAGGCTTCTCGCTTGCCATCCCGTCTGGCGTAGGGTCGTACTTGAGTGACATGGCCTTCCTGGGAGTGATGGGAGGTGGCTGCCGCAGAGAAAGCTGGGAGAAAGGATGATGGCTCGTCACCAGCATTGGCCACCATCTTGAGGGGAGTCTGACTGCATTGAAGGGGCAAATGGTCTTTCTCTTGAACATATTGTTAAATTTATGAAAGCGTTTGACATCATCTGCCAGAAGAGCCTGGATTCCCATCTGATTAACCACAGTCATTTGCAAGTCTCCACTACTTGTCCAAAAAACAAGCAGAGTTTCTTCATAACCTCCCCCGAGGGCCTGCTCTCTGGTGATCCAAATACTTGGCATCCCGAGAAGTAATCTTTCTCATCTCTTATCTTCAAGTAAATGGAAGAATTTGCTGTCGTTTCTGTGGCACTCAGGCCTGAGCTTTGTGGAATTAGCCTGCCAGTGGGGTGAGCATACCAGGAAGTGAGGGCATTAAAGAAAAAAATGGAGCCAGGGTGAAGGAGACAGGAGCATATGGATCTCTTCCTTTAGGTCAAGTTTACAAGTCAAGCAAAACAAAATTTTTTTCACTTTTTTCTTGTGTGTGAAGGATCTCACGGGTGCCACCCCTTTGCTGACTGCTCTGTGGTTTACAGAAGAGTTTTCTGGCCCTTATTCTCGGGGAATCTACCGTCAAATTGGGACACTATAATTTTACAAATGGCAAAGGATGAATTTTCAGCTGAGATGGCTGAGGTGCTATGGGAGGAATGGAGGACTTCACCCAACTTCTGAAGTGCAGGCCCCAGCTCACCTCCCTAGGCTTTATTTCCCTCCAAGCTCTTCATCTGTAAATTGGGGATGGTGCTACTCATTGCCAGGGCTGTGTGGTAAGAGAGATAAGGCGTGTGATAGCCTTAAGGTGTGTAAGCCTGGAGCTTAGGGACAGGTTACAGCTGCGAACCACAGCAACCCTTCAGGCCCCACTCCCAGCATGGCGATCCAGGTCCTGAGAAGTTTGCTAAGGGTCTGGAAGCTGTCACATCAATCCTGATTAGAAACACCTGTATTGCCCCACCCCACCCCCACCCCCCACTCCCTACCTCCCACCCCTTGTTTTCTCCCCTGGGGCTCTAGGTGTTCCCATCAGGTGTCATTCTCCCAGGCCCAGTGGAAAGGAATCTGTGGTTTTTCTCACTGGACTAGACTGAAAGTTTCAGTCTCTATCTCTGTCTGTCTGTTTCATTTAAGTATCAGTCATCACTTTCTTTCATATGTTACAGTTGCATATGCTTCCTATTTTTCATCCCACAGTGTCTCTCTCAGTGGCTCATACACAATAAGAGGTAATAAGTATTTTTCAAAAATTCTAGTGACTTGCCATCATGTGGCAGGTGTATTTTAAGAAATGACTGTTAGAGATCCCTGGAGAGGACAGAATTTCTGGGGTAACTGCCATGTCTCAGGCACTGTGCTAGAGCTTTCATGTCGGTTACATCAGTCAATCATGGCAGTATTCTTCCCATTTTACAGATAAGAAAACTGAGTCCCAACGATATTTTGGACCAGCCGAACATCATCCAGCTTGAAAGCCAAGTTAGGATTCAGATTCAGAACTGCCTCACTGCCTATCAGGAAGAGACAAGTTGGGGGACCCCCACCCCCCGCCAGCATCTCAGATCAAAACATAGAGGCACCTACAGCGTCTTAGAAATAGCCATTAGGTGCATAGATAGCCGTGGGGGCCAGGGGCGTACAATTCTTAGAAGACAAAATATGTATTTCAAATTGTTGTGGATACATTTCTAGAGATAACAATAGCTGATTCCATGTCATGTTAAAAGTAAACTTTTGTTAAAAGTAAAAGTGTAATTTGATCTACTGCAGATTTCGGCCCATCTGTAACAGATGTCCCTGATACGAAGACCTTCTTTACACCTCACTTATCCTCAGGACAAGACCATTTCTTCCCCAGCTCACAGCAAACTCACTTTAGGGATCTTTGCTTTCACTCACAGATCCCTTTCCCATTTTCCAACCCAATAAAGTAGTGCAGTTGGTCATAGAAGAAAAGCGTTTTTTTTTTCCCTCCTTAAAACCAACTGCAAGGTCTCACCCCTACCCCGATAGGTTTTATAGAATTTTTTTTTTAAAGGTATGTTGTTTAGGGAGTTTCTTTTCTTGGTGCCTTTTGAGTTTCTGGAAGAGATCTGTGCTCCTGCCCCAAGGGAGCCTTGGTCATACCATCCTGCATCTAAATCAATCCTTCCTTGTCAGCCACTGTGACCTCTTGGCCTCTGTATTCCCCTTGTCACCACGAAGCCTTCCTTATCCAGCCCAAAGGAATTTGGGTCCAATCAGCAGATGGAGATTCCCAGCTCACGGGCCTTACATTTGGTGTAAGGTGATCACGGGCAGCTGTGTGGAGTCAGCTCAGCGCTGCTTCTTACCAGCCCTGTGACCTTGGGCAAGTGACTTGCCTTGCCTTGGGCAAGTGAGCCTCCATTTCTTCATACATTTAAAAAGCTGGTTGATGATAGCAGATGTCGGCAGGGTTGGTGTGGTCAGGGTTCTTGTCTCCTAGGATAATGGCAGAGGATACTGTAGGCAGATGCACCCTTTCCTGATAGCCAGAGCATGGCTCCCAGATCCCTGTTTGGCTTAATGATCTGGGTTAGGCCGTCTTGGAGCTTTGATCACTGTTAAGACTTAAATCAGAGAAGTAGTTGTCCGCCAGAGGTCCTGCGAAGAGACGTTTGGCAATGTCTGGAGCCGTTTCTGGTTGTCACAGCTTGGTTGGGGGTTGCTAAGAGCATCTAGTGTGTAGAGACCAGCGATGCTACTAAACATCCTACAGTGCACAGGAGAGCTCCCCACAACAAAGAGGTATCCAGCCCAAGTGCCAGTCCAGCTCCAGTGTGCCAAGGGTGAGAAACCCTGGACCAGAGGGACAGTGCATGACCTGCTCCTTACCCACTTCTCTCCAGCCCCCACACAGCCCATTGGGACATCTGGCAGCTCGGGGAGTCAGGGAGGTTCCATGGAAGTTCTCACAATCCTCAGCCTAGTGGAGAAGTACAGTAAGGAAGTCTTCGATCCAGGTGCCATGTGACAGGGGCTATAATAAAGGTATTCTGCCTGAGGAAGAAATTCTGGGAGCCCCACCCGCTAAGATCAGGGACTACCAAAGGTGCTCACTCCCACCATTATTCTTTAGCATTGTTCTCAAGGTTCTAGTCAACACAATCAGACAGAAGAAATAAGTTAGAAATATAATCACTGAAAAGGAGGAGGTAAAAATGATCACTAATTACAGATGATTTGGAAAACCCAGGAGAATCAACTGGAAAAACTCCTTTACAAAAATAAAGATCATTCAGTGTAGCAGCAGGGCACAGAATGGTTAGCAGAAATCAATAGTTAGTACAAATATGTGTAACCTGATAGAAGATATAATGGAAGAAAAGATCCTATTTACAATAGGAATGTGAAATATAAAATAATAACTTGGATTATTTAGAAGTAGATTCAGTTGCAGTTAACATATAAAACCCAGACAACGGTGCTTTAAATAAAATACAAGTTTTTCTTTTTCATATGAATGTTATCTGGAAGTATAGGTAGTCCATTCCTGGGGCGTGGTCCTTATCTTTATGGTCGAAGGTGGCTGCTAAGACTCCAGGCATTACATCCTCATTCAGGCAATAGGATAGAGGAAGGAAAGAAGAAGTGTAAGGCTCTTCCTTTCAAGGAGACTTCCACACATCTGATTGGCTAGAACTTAGTCACATAACCATGCCCAGCCCTAAAGAAGGCTTTGAATTCTAGTTTATAGCTGCATCACTGTGTGCGTGGCTTAAAAGAAATCAACATTCTCTCACTAAGGAAGAAAGTGAGAATGAATATTGGGACAACTGGCAGGCTGCCATGAAATATAACAAAAGTGTATTACAAGATCTATAGGAGAGAACTTTAAAATGCTCCTATAGGACACAGGCAAGATTTGAACAAATGGAAAAACAATGTTATTGAATAGGAAGACTCAACATCATAGAAAGATCAATTCTCCTTGAGTTAATTTATAACTTTAAACACGTTTCCAATAAAAAACATCACTAGGAATTTTTTTTTTAACTACACAGATGATTCTAAAGTTCGTATGGAAAAGTAAATACACAAGAGTAGCCAGGAAATTTTGAAAAAGAAGAAGGGGACCAGTCCTGCTGGCTATTAAAACATATTTTAAACCTACAATAATTTAAAAAGTATGGTACAGATCAATGTTATAGAGTGAAGGGTACAGAAATAAATCCAAATATATATGGACATTTAATACCAGTATTTATTAAAGGTGGTATTTCAATCAATGAGGAAAAGATGAACTATTTAACATATTGGATTGGGGCAACTTACTAGAAGTCTGGAAACAAAGTTGGATCTATACTTCACACCTTTTATCAGGACAAATTCCAATTATATCAAAGACTTATGTTTATAAAATGAAAGCATAAAAGTACTAGTGAGAAACCTTGGGAGAATGCTTTTATAACTTTGAAATGGGTAAAACAAAGACTTTCAAATGAAAACATAAACTCCAAAAACCATAAAATTAAACATCAGTTCAGTTACATCAAAAGAAATAAGATTGGCCTGGCAAAAACCAGCATAAGCAATGTCAAAAGTCAAAGAGTAAACTGGGACAAGCATTTGCAATTCTTAGCCCACACAAAGGTTGTTTCCTAATATAGAAAGAACTCCTAACAATCAATAAAAAACAAACACCACCAAAGGAAAATAGGTAACAGTTCACAGAAAAAAAAAATACAGATCACTTTTAAATATAGGAAAAATGCCCAAACTTACAGAGAAACCTAGGGATATACTGAAATACTGTTTTTACCTATCAGACTACCAGAAACTTGGTAGCACACCATGGTAGCAAGCAGGGACTATCATATATGCTTATGGAAATGTAAGCTGTTCAACCTCTAAGGAGGGCAGTTTGACAACATTCATCAAAATCCACATTTTTTACTATTTGACTCAGAAATTTCTAAGATATGTGTACAGTTACTTTCATATACGCACAAGATGTCATATGTACAAACTTAATCACAGCAGCACTATTTATAATAGCACAATATTAGAAGCACCTTAAATGGCCCCCCCAAAATATGGTGGAGTATCATACAGCCATAAAAATGAATTAGTAGACTCTTCATGTGCCAAGACAGAAAGATCTCCAATATAGCCAATATATAAGTAGAAAATATAAGGTATGAATGAGTGCATATAACAAGCTCCCATTCAGTTAAAAGGGAGGAAATGAATGTACATTCACATTTTTTTAAATAAATTTATTTATTTTATTTATTTATTTTTGGCTGTATTGGGTCTCCGTTGCTGCGCGCGGGCTTTCTTAGTTGCGGCGAGGGGGGGCTACTCTTCGTTGTGGTGCGCGGGCTTCTCATTGCAGTGGCTTCTCTCGTTGTGGAGCATGGGCTCTAGGCACACGAGCTTCAGTAGTTGTGGCACACGGGCTCAGTAGTTGTGGCTCGTGGGCTCTAGAGCGCAGTCTCAGTAGTTGTGGTGCACGGGCTTAGTTGCTCTGTGGCATGTGGGATCTTCCCGGACCAGGGCTCGAACCCGTGTCCCCTTCATTGGCAGGCGGATTCTTAACCACTGCGCCACCAGGGAAGCCCCACATTTTCTTATTTACGTATAAAGTGTGACCAAGAGGATACACAAGGAATGAGTAAAAAGCAATTGCCTGTAGGGGGAGAAAGGGGTGTCTGGGGAACAGAGGCAGGAGGGAGAATATTTCCTGTAGGCCCTTTACACTTTGGACTTTATGAACACATGAATGTATTAACCTATTGAAAAAGATTGAATAAAACTATTAATAGATCAACTTAATAAATAAAGGCTAGTTACATTGGCTCAAAGGGAAAGGGATGTTGCTGTATCTGTTTCTATTATTTAAAAAAAAAAAAAAAAAAAAGGAAAAAAACCCTACTCCTTAAAAAATGTCCCAGTCCTCAGAAGTGCCCTGGCCTTGTATTTGGGGACTGAGTAGAGAGGGATTGACGTCTAGGCAGGAGCCCCTCTTTGCAAAACTGTCAGTCCATGAGTTTGACAGGTACCTACTGTGTGCACAACCATGACCCGAGTGCCAGGGGAACTTTCTCTCAAAAAGAAAAGTCCAGTCACCCTGCCCTGCAAGCTGGGCTTCAGAGCAGGCAAGGCTGGGAAATGATTGTTCCCGACCCTGCTTCCCAGGGAGGCTTAGGGACCCCTAGGGGAGAGACAACACTAAAAGTCAAGAGGTAGAGAAATCTTAGGGCAGGAATGGGAGCTAGAAAGGCAGGGGTCCTGGCACAGCAGTGCTGGTAGGAGAAGGCGAGGGAAATCATGAGGGGACCACCACTCTCAGCCAGCTGTGCAGCGAGCAGAACTTTGGGGGTACCACCTTCTTTCTGTAGGCTCCGTCCCCTCTCCCTTGCAGGGAAGGGCATTCTCTCTCCTCTCTCTTTCTCCACCTGAGCAAGCATGGCCCTGGGCTTCCCTGAGTGCTCCCATCCCCTGAAACCCCACTCAGGAACTCACTCAGAGCCCGGGACAAGACAAATTTGGTCTCTGTGGTATGAGTATTTTTCTTTTTAATGAGACTGAAGACCCCCAGAGAAATAAAGTTCCAGTAGCGGCCTTTCTGGCCCCCAGGGGTCTTTCAAGCTGTGCTAATCTTTCCTGTTACAAAAGGAAAGGAACATAAATCACTCTTCCTTGGGACTTGGTTTCCCATGGGGAGTTGGAGTTTAGATAAATACAGGCAGTGGAGGGGGACTCCAAGGAAGATGTCAGGCATCATAGACAGGACAGTGGGAAGAAATGCTTTGGCCTGGGGCCTCCCTTCGCTACAGCAGAGGGGCAGCTGCTGAAAAACATGCTCGGCCCTGGTGGCCGCCCTGGGCCTTCAGCAGGAGTGACTTCTCTCTCCAGGGAGCAGAGGGGCAGGGAGCCCAGGGACGGTGTGCACCTAGGCCAGGGCAGGCAGAGAAGAGCGGGAGGTGGGGAGAAACTAGGTGGTCCACCTTCTCTTGCGCTGAGTAGGAGCCCCCCGAGCAGAAGGAAAGGCTGAGCCTGATGGGCCGGAAACACTGAGTCGCAATTTTCAGCACAAAGGCAAGGTTCGGGTTGGCTCAGAATCTTCTGAACCTATTCCATTCATACAAATGAGAACGAGTCCTTCCTATGACATAACAAAGGCTTTAGAAGAGAGTGCTTGAGCGATGACATGCGGGGTCCTTTATATATTTGGGGTTGGTGGCTGGCACTGAAAGTCATCCACCACTGAGAAGGCAGGAAGGTAGGGGAGTGTAGTGCACAGAGGCGGCGGTGCCAGCCTTCAGAGCCAGGGACCTGAGTTCAGGTCACAGTCCCACCAGCACCCTGTCACCTTACGGAAGTCACTTGCCCTCTTCCAGTCTCCCTGTGCTTGTTTCTGCCACCGTCGTGCAGAGTGTGCTCTTCCTCACTCTCAGGGTTGTTCAGAATACGAATGTGGTTTATAGACTACCAGGTGCTTTCCGCAGGTTGTGGTTACTATTAGCGTGGGTGTTGCCATGGTGATCATGGTGGGCAAGGGTAGGTCTTGGAAAGGCAACTTTATAGACTGGAGAGCATGTAAGGGGCCCTAACTCAGCAGGGCCGTGGGTCAGCCTCTCAACCACTCAAACGTTTGCAGGACACGCTGCTCCCTCTCAGTTTCCTCGTGAAGGAAGCAGCTGTTAGGGTATTAAAGACTGGCTACTTTCACACTCCTCATCACAGTAACCCTTCACGCCAGCACATGGGGTTACAGACCAGCAAGATGACTGCACCAGGACCACACCCCAGTAGTGATTGCAACCCAGGCCGCCTGCACCTGAGTCATGTTCCCCTCACTGCTCCCCCCGCACACCAACCAGCGCGGAGCCTTGACCACACACGGTGGCCAGGGTGGGGACTCGGGGAGCCCTGGTCCCAAGGGCTCGGGCGCACTCTTCTTTCTGTAGCTCCCAAGCATTTGCTTAGAGCAGCACATTTTATGTGCTTTCTCTTTTCTCAAGAAGTCCCAGCTGTGTGAGGAAATGGGGCCACGGGTGCAAGACAGGCTGGCCTTAGAGTGCTTCCTGCCCCACCTTTGCACTCAGGCCTGGATTCCTGACGGTGGCCGGAGTTCAAGTCCAGACGCCAGCAGGCTTGTGAGAAAGGCCCCTCTTGCTCTGTGTGCCGGGGAGTCGGCCTTCTTTGCAAGACCCCCCCACCCCAGAGTGACTGCTGAGAGAGACCCAGGGTGAGGACCTCCATCGAGATCTTTATATGGGACAGGTCTGGAATTTGCAGACTTGGGGAATTCTTATCCAGAACCCTAGATTCTATACGAGATCTTAGGGGAAACCCGAACTGTAAAATAGGCCACATGGAAGCTGCACTGGCTGAGGCCTGAGAACCACCCAGCTCTATGGGGCCTGGTTATTGCAACCAATGGGCCTTCCTTCCTGCACCCAGACCCTTCCCCTGCTTGGCCTGCTTGCCCCTAAGAGACTGATCTTGCAAATGCGTCGTGTGTGCTCGTGCAGGCTGGGGCTTCAGTTACCCTCAGCCCCTCAGCATGAATTTTAGACCCCTCTTCCTGGCGTTCTGGGCTCTTCGTGTTTGGTTTCAACATGTCTGTCTTGCCTCACCATTTACTGGGACTCAGTTCTCTGGTCTCTTCACTGCCTTTTGCATGTACTGTGTTGGCCTTCCCCTCCCTCCCACCTTTTCTCTTCATGCTCTGTCCAGACCTTACCACCTAGCCAAGCTTCTCTTGAGAGTCAGTTTCCTGGGAGCCCTCCCTGCCTGCACCAGCCATCAATGGTCTCCCTCCCCCGCTCCCCCCAAAACACAACAGCTCACATAGTGCCCTATAAAGTAGCACCTAGTTCTTATGTGGTTTATCTGCTTCATTGGTGCCAATATGTGTTAGTCTTGTCCCACCACCTGATCCCCATGATTAACTCATAAAGGGAGGGGCATAAGTTCCTTCTTTCTCTCTTATCAAGATCTGAATAATATGGATTTCAGCATATAGTAGGGCTTCAATAAATAGCTGCCGACTTCTTTAAACCAAAGCAGTGTTAAGACATTCCTGAGGTTACAGAAGCTCCTCCCTCAGGCTGGAATGAATGGGGGGCACTTTTGGGGGTTGGCCATTGTGGGCAGGAGCCCTGGACTGGGGTTGGTTGTTGGCAGATCAAGCCTCCTTGAAGACTTTCCTTTCTGTAGCAGATTTCCCTGAGATGTGCATACCTCTCCACCTCAAAAAGGTCATATTGGGCTGAGTGAAGCATTAACCATGTGGTTCTGGCCCATCTTATAGGGATTTGAAACTGGACAACATCCTTCTGGATGCAGAAGGTCATTGCAAGCTGGCCGACTTCGGAATGTGCAAGGAAGGGATTCTGAACGGTGTGACGACCACCACATTCTGCGGGACTCCTGACTACATTGCTCCCGAGGTAAGACCATGGACAAAGGGCCACCTCCTCCTGTTGCCAGGGCTGAGGCCTGAGTCCATCCCCATGTGCCAGGGTCATCTAGCGGTGCTGGGGAAGGCTCTGGAAAACCAGAATGGATTCCAGGGAGGAGGGAGAAAAGGAAAGGTAAAAGGCTTGCCGACTTCTCCATAAGGAAGTGGTGGTGATGGGGAGATAATGGTGAACTGAGCGTAACAGGCCACTCCCCAAAGCTGGCCAGGCCCTCACAGAGCATCCTCTCATCCCAGTCCAGAACTACCAGCGAAACTAGGACCAAGAGACGTTTGTTGACTTGTATGATTGCTTTCAATTTTTAATAACCAGAATAACGGAGAGCCATTGATAAAGGCAGTGATTAGCTTTATCAGCTATAATTTGCCTACAGTGGAACCAAGAAGTAGTTGCCATTTCTAGTGCAGCAGTGATTCCGCATAGCAGGCACACAGATTGAACAGGAAGAGGAGAGTGCCTGGGCCTCATTTTAATAGAGATCAGAGATGTTCATGGTAAGCCTCGCCAGTAGGTTGCCTTTCATGGGAGTTGCTTGGGTGTTTTGTTCATCATAAAGTGTTTGTTTGCCTTCAGCTTCTGCAGGTCGGTCTTGCCTAGACTGAGAGATATCTAGTGTGGTATGATTCAGGTTTAAGACACAGTCTGTCATAGATACTTAATGAAAATGGTCCTATGTGTTCTGACACATGTGAGATGAGCAGGAAGTACCAATCCCCTTTAAGCATTGTCCATGGTGGGTAGGGGTTAGCACAACCAGTTTTCATTTCCTTCCAGTGGGCATTGTTTGAGCACCTGCTAGACACAAAGCGATGTGGGGATGAAGAATTGACTAAGACCCTGGTGGCTCTCCTAAAATGACTTTGTGTCTAAAGAGAGTGACAGATAAGTAAACAATGAATTAAGCAGAATAAATAGGTACACAACACAAGACAGTAACCTCAGGGATCAGGAAGGGTTTCTTAGAGCACCTGGTGGATGAATTGAGTTGTAGAGAATCAGCAGGATTTCCTTTGGTGGTATGGAGTAGGGAGCATTCCTGAAAACAGCAGGAAGGACTGGAGTGGGCGTGGGGCAGGCAAGGAGGCTCAGTATCCCTGGGCTCTGAATCCTTTAAGGCAGGGCTATGTTTCTAATCTGGGTACTCCCAAGCTCCGGCACACTAGTCAGTCTCTTAGTAATGGTTTGTTGAATGAATAAAGGAATGAGAACTTATGATACTCCAACATGAGCAAAGACCAGGGGATGAGAACATTCTTGGCCTTTTTTAGAAAGGAAGATAGTGTGGCTAGAACAGAGGATTTCTTAGTGCTCTTAGTGATGAACAAGATTAAGAAAAAGGACCAAGGAAAGTGGCCTTTATTCTGTAGGATCTGTGGACCCACTGAGGGTTTCCCAGTGGAAGGAGGGTCATCATCAGACCTGTCCCAGAAAGAAGACGGGCAACAGCAGTGTAGATCAGAAGCCAGAGGGTCAGGGAAGGATGGTTGAGAGTCTTTCCACAGCCCAGACTAAGACACAGGGGGGCCTGAGGAGGGTCATAGAGTAAGGATGGTAATAGGTAAATTCTCACTGGAACCTCCATCTTCTAAAAGATCTGAAGAATAGAGATTTCAGTCTGTCTCTACTAGTATGTTCTCTTAGCAGGGACACTGGGAATTTAACCTCCAAGGAGAAATCATTGAAAGTAAGAGCTCTCGATTGAGACTTGCTTTTTCCACCACCTTCCTCATTCACTCTTTATCATCAGAATGCTTGGTTCTAGGCCCTCTGTGAATTGATGCCAGAGTCAAAGGGTTGACAGCCCAGTGTACTAGTCAAGGACCCAGCCCAAGATAAACATTCACTTTATGATGAGCAAAACACCCACACAACTTTCCCAAAAGGCAAACCATTGGTGAAACTCACAATGAATAACTCTGGTCTCTGTTTAGAGTGGGCCCTAGACACTCTTCCTTCCCATTCTACACTTGTGCCAACTCTGCAGCATCGCCACTCCACGCGAAATGAAATCCCTGGTCTTACTGTAGGCAAATTACAGCTGATAAGGGTATCGCTACCTTTACCAAAGGGTCATTGGGAAGGTTAAATGAAATTATGCCGCTAAAGCATTTAGCACAGTGCCTGGCGCACAGGAAGTGCTGGGTCAGTGGCGGCTCCATCACAGTCATCATGCTCGTCGGGTTGTGCAGTGGGGTGGGAAAAGCACAGGCCTGAGAGTTGAGATCCCAGGCCAGACTTAACCACTAATGCCCCCATGTGATCTTGACCAAGTGGCAAAATGTTTTTGACCCTCAGGTTCCTCATCTTTCAAATGGAAAAATAATTCCTGCCCTACCCACCTCATCAAGCTATTTTGAGAATCTAATGAGATTAGAGCATGGAAATGCTTCAGAAAGCATAAGCCTGTATTCAGATAGGAGGGGTTGTGAGACACCTGGCTAACCCCGAAACCAGAGACACGTTCTGAGGCATTAGCTCTGCCCTGGGGCTTCTCTTCCCACAGTGTGCCCTTGGCTGACCTCCATGGCACCCCCCTCTCCTTTCTCCATGCCCAGCCCCCGCTCCCCATCAAATGGCGGCCAGCCCTGGGTAGTGCCTGGCGTCATCGGGACCAATGCCTGCTCTTCTACCCCAGCTCTGACCCATCAAGGGGTTGGCTGCTGCACCAGGTGCCCTCCCATGGCATGTGAAGCCTTGCCCTTCTCACCAGCTCCATCCGTGACAAGGTGATTAGGAAACAGATAATTAGGGCCAAGCCTAAGGGGAATTTTAGAAAAGATGCCACCCAAAATAGGAAGGCTCTGGAGGGGCCTGGGGAAGGGTGGGCAGGGCTGCTCTGTGGTTTACCCAGCGCCATCCTGTCTGAGCACACACAGGGCTACCCGGAGGCCACCTCCCCACCACACTGAGGAGGCACAGAACCCAGCTGTGCCACTCCCCAAGGCTGGAGGGTGGCTTCCTTAGCACCAAGGCCCTCAGAGCCCAGGAGAGAAGGGGGCATGCCCAGGAAGATACACACGGTGGGCACACCTGGCAGCCAGTCTCCCTGAGTGTTGGAACTGGGCTGGTCACAGGGGTAGATTCAGAAAAATGTAGAGTCCCTACCCTCTGGTGGCTTATGGATGCCCTGGGGAGACAGCTGACCATGAAAAAAGTAGCTCAACTGCTGGTAGTATGTGGAAAGTGCCTGCCAGATCTTAGGGCAAGGGTCTTAGGGTGTCAGAGGAGAGGAGAAAAGCTGGAGAAATCCAGGAAAGCTTTCTGGAGGAGATGGGTGATAACCATGACCTTGAAGGTGGTACCACGGTGAGCCAGGCTGGGCCGCTGGGTCTTTCAAGGTTGAGGGAGTCTTGGGCTTTGGCTTTCCCTTCGCCTTTGGAACAGAGCAGAGTTACTGGCTCCTCAGTGGAGCCTATAGCTCTGACCTTACAGATACCCTGTGCTGACCACTGGGCTGAGACCAAAGGTCCTAACCAAGCAGCTTTACCAGCCCCAAATAATTTAAAGTTGGCTGCATTTGCTCACATTCCTTTTCATTCTAAATCCTGAAGAGTCCTAAAATGTGCATGTTTTTACTGTTTTCAAAATGCTTCTACCCATCTTTTGATTTAATCCCAAGCAATCTACAACCTCTAGAAGGGCATTTTGAGTAGACCCGAGACAGTCTAGATACTTGGGTTCAGCCTTCTCTTCCATCTTGGAATCTGAGAACTGAGCTGGAGCCTTGTTCTGTAACAAGTTAACTGAGAAGTTACCTGCCTGGGGTGTCCTGCAAGCTGGAGTGGCCCTTGCCATTTTGGGGGGGAGAGTCCTCAAAATACACCCCCCTTGGGTACATGCACTCCAGCCGTGCTTCTCCTCCACAGCCTTCACCTTTTGGAGTTCTTTATAGAATGACAGCGCTGAGAGCAGCCAGAGATGTCCTCCCACCCACCCGCCTGTCTCTGGGCAGTACCATGCCTAGTCCTTCTCTGACTGAGCATTATTTCTGCTCTGAGCCAAACACACATCAATGACCTGCTACATTCTATATAAACGTGGAGACCAAACCTTATAGAAGAAAAACTGGATTTAGTACCACCTTCTAATTATACAGAGCTTTGTATTTTGCAGTAGGTTTTCAAAATCTTCCACCTTAATTAATCTTGTGAGGTTAAGCTGAGAATCTGAGCCTCATCTGATAGATGAGGAAGTCAAGTGACTGGCTTGAGATCACCCAGAAATCAAACTTGGAGTGAAACTGGATGCAACCTTGTTGATCTTCCATATCCTTCCAGCACATGGCCAGCGCTGAAGAAAAATTGGGATGGGGCAGTTACTTGCTTTTCAAAATTTCTGCAGCTTCTTGACTCAGAATAGAATTCCTCTTGTGCACTGACATTCTGATTCTGTTTGTAAAACTGCAGTCCTTACACACCATTCTGCAGGAAGCCGATGGTGCTGAGTATTCAGCATCATGTCATACGTGCATGTAACCTAAGTGACTTTGACTGCACACACTTGGTCAGAGGGAGAAAAGAGAGAGAGGCAGAGAACATAGATAAGAAAAATGGCCACCGTCAAAGATAAAATGCACCAGACAACCAAGGAGGGGATTTGATTCGAGCTCTTGGAATAGGGAGAACGTTTTTGGAACACCTCAAATAAAAAGGGGGTCTGGGACTTTATAGAGGCAAGAAAACAAGGATTCATCAGCGAGCCGTAGGAAAGTCACGGGTCTTTTCTCAGAATATGCAAGAGCATAGTGATCCTTTATGATTAGAACACAAATGGGTGGGGAGATTTATTAACTCTAGTTTCTTTTCCAAGAGCACAGGCCTCCATAAATTCAGCATTGTCACCATTTAAAGAGGACTAAGATTCTGCTCACCCTTCCACTCAGTGAGCCGTGCCCTGGGCTGAGCGTGCAATGGGAGACCCAAATTTGCTGCACGCACTCACCCCGATTTTAGTGTCAAAAATGTACACAGCTTTTTACGTGGCCCTCAATTCAAGTCAGGAACTTCATCTGATGCTCAGGCAAAGAAGCAGCAGTTTGTTCCCCCTGGAAGACAGACTGTGGATATTGGTTTTTGAAAGCTGGCCCCCAACATGGTGCCTCCCAAACTCAATTGTCACTCAACTTGCTGATTTAGAACCTAATTTTATGTAAGGCAGCTCCGCCCTACAGAGGAGCAAGCTGGAAATAGAGACGCGCGTCTTCCCACGGGCGCTTGTGGCGCAGGTGTAGCCACAGAGGGCAGCCTTCGCTGGACCCTGACGTTGCCCGTCTCCCAAACAGATCCTGCAGGAGTTGGAGTACGGCCCCTCGGTGGACTGGTGGGCCCTGGGGGTGCTGATGTACGAGATGATGGCTGGTCAGCCCCCCTTCGAGGCCGACAACGAGGACGATCTGTTTGAGTCCATCCTCCATGACGACGTGCTCTACCCGGTCTGGCTCAGCAAGGAGGCCGTCAGCATCCTGAAAGCAGTGAGTCACTGGCCCTCACCCACTTTCTGGTCCCCTGGCTTTCCCACCTCTCTCTCTCCCCGCCCACTTCTCCTTTCTCTCTCTCTCTCTCTGTCCCACCTCTGCTCACTGCTGAACAGAAGGGGCGGAGGGCAGTCACCGCTGGGAGCTCAGGCCCACTGCACCCGCTCCTGCCAGAAATGGGGTCTGGGACAAATTACTATTCTTGTGGGAAAGGGACACCATGTCTGTGTTTCCCGAGGAAGGCTCCATGCACCTGGGTCCTCCAGTGCTGTAGATGGGGCAGAGCCAACCCCTGCTGCACTGGGGTCACCCCTGCTGCTTGCACTCTGGGGGCTGGACCCTCCTTCCTTACCTGCCACCCATGGCCTGTCTTCCTCCGGGGCCTGCAGTGGGGGAGGGAAGGGAGGCATTGTGCACCTGTGTCCGCGACAGCATCGCTGATCAAAAAAGATGTGTCCACTTAAGATCCCTGTGGCCCCGCTGGATTCAGATGTAATAGAGAGACTGCCCCCCCCCCCCCCGCCAACAAATAATCCCTCACAGGTGACAATGCTTAGTACTTGCTCAGCACACCCGTTGCTGCATTGTAAGACACTTGTACTGTGGCAAGTAAGTGAAGTTACCTGTCCCCCTTGGAATGCTGGGGGAGCTGAGGTGCACGGAAGGTAAGCAGACCAGCTTACCTGGGAAGGGTCACCCCGCTGGGCTGAGGCCACGACAGCCCAGGAATCTTGACTTCCGGTCCTGGCTCCTTTCGCCCTTCAGAATGCCCCAAAGTTCAGAGTCGGCATGCCTCAGTCACAGAATTTGCCATATCCAAATACCTGCTGTACCGTGATTTAGTTTTCTTGTTTTTTCAATCAAGTCCCCAAATCTACCTAATTATATGTATTTTATAAAGAAATGTTATGTAACTATCATAAATGGAAAGAGTATCACTTGTCATAATTAATTAACATAAATTATCCAATGAAAATGGTAAAAATGACCTAAAATCATTTCGCAGGTATCTGGCAGGGGACATGTATCATATTTTGGAAAATGCCACAGCAAAACATGTTGCTTCTTTCTGCAGTTCATTTTTTCCTTACTCTTCCCTTCTTTCCCTCACATCATTTCTTTCCTCCCTTCTGCATCTATTTCTCTTTTCTGCCCTCCCTCCTTCCCATTCACTGATTCAATGAACGACCATTTGTTGAGTGTTTCCAGTGTGCGGGGCATTGTGCTAGAATGCTGAGTAAGCACTGGTGAGTGTAACAGCCGTCATCCCTGCCTCGTGGAGCTTGTGATCCAGCGGGAGAAGGTGGGCAATAAATAAAAAACACATCCATATGTGGTCACAATTGGGATAAGAGCAGTGAAGGAAGCAAACAGAGTATGCTCATTCACTCATTCATTTATTCAACACATATTTATTGGGCATCTAGGATGTGCCAGACACTATACCAGGTGCTGGCTAAGGAAAAACCTGCAGCACCCGAGGCAACCAGAACACCCCCAGCAGAGCTGGTCACTCACCCTGGGCCCTGAACCCCAGCCTGACACACTTTCCTGTGAGCCCCCTGCCGGCACCCCAGGTGGGCCCTTTCATTATGGATGACCTAGAGCAGTGGTCTTCAACTAGGGGTGATTTTGTCCCCCATCATCCCCCAGAGACATTCGGCAACGTCTGGAGATGTTTTTAGTTGTCACAACTTGGAGGGGAGGGGTGCTATTGGCATCTAGGAGGTGAAGCCCAGGGACGCTGCTAAACATCCCGCACTGCACAGGACAGCCCCCAAAGTATCCAGTCCAAAATGTCATCAGCACAGAGGCTGAGAAACTTTGGCCTACAGAGATTCAGAAGAGGTCGTGCCTGTGTCAGCTGGTTGGTGAGGGTGAAGTGTCTGGGAAAAGAGAAGAGCCTCTGGCTCGGAGTCAGCTTCCTGAGACGCTAAAGCCTGTGTGTTTATCCGTAGCCCTGATACTTCCCCTCCCAGAAGTGGGAGGACAGGAAGAGCTGAGGAAGCAAGGAGAAGTCTTCTACTCCCTTGGCCTTGGAACACTTCACTTCCTCACATTGTCACCTGATTCTAGGGCCAGGCCAGGTTTTCCATGACTCTGGCCACTGATCTGTGTCTCTGAGGGCTGCTGCCTACATGCAGAACTCTCCAGAAAGCCATCTGCACCAGAGAGTTATGCAGTGCACAACCTGTGCAACAGTAAGTGGCAGTCCTGCTGCCTCCCTTCCTCAGCACTGTGCCCTGAGGCCCAGCCGTCAACCCGCTGTTCACTCATCTCAATGTACTGAGTGCACAGTGGGAGCCAGGCACTGAGCCAGATGCTGGGAAGAAGGAACTGATTCCTATATCATAGAGCTCACCAAGGAGAAGAGATGTTTAGACAAATTATAATTTAAATAAACGAGAAGCATGGGGTCTTAGATGTCCACAGAGTGAATCTGGGGAGGCTTTACAGAGGAGGCAGCATTTTGACTGGTTCTTAGAGGATAGTTAGGGGCTAGAGAGGGGCCTTGGACCAGGCAAGTAAAGGATGCAGATGGCGAGCAAGAGAGACTGGCTACAGACTGAGTAGTTTGTGTGTGCCAAACTAAGGGGTATGGACTTTATCCTGTGGGCGATAGGAATCGGGGGTGTGTAAGCAGGAGTGACCTCTGCCAGCTGTTCGATTAGAAGGATGAAGTGTGTTGGCACCATTCCTAACCCCTCACTCTCTCGTCCATGGCTCCCCTGCCTTTCAGGGGTGCCAGGCAGGAGGCAAGAGGAGGCTCCTACTGCCCAGGAGAACCTCCCTTGCTGATGAAGCCTAAAATGCTATCATTATAGATTTATCCCTTTGGATTATAATTTGTCCTCTTAGGTTCCTTTGTTTAAGTCTAAACTCTCAGCCTTCACCCCATGAAATATAATACTCAGTCTCTGACACACATGCACACACACACCCCTACCTTTATTCTGGGTGGCTATCAGAAATATTTCCACCTGCCAGCACTGATTTGTTTCAAGGTTATGTTACTATACATCTGCTCAATGAAATTAACATTTGCCATCAGGACTGACTCATTTAACAGGAATAATCATTTCACCTGGGTTTGTGAGATCACAAGACACCAGCCAAAAAGTACAAAACACATCAATGTGTTTTTTACAGACAAGCATTGAGAAGCAATAAGCCTTTCTTTTTCTTGTTTTTTATCTGTTAATCTATGTGGGGTTTTGTGCTAGAGATTATAAAGTCAAATTTTTTTAAGAAGTAGGAGGGCCTAGGTCCAGGAAAAGGAAAGAGGAGGAGGTGCCTTTGATAATTGACCTTAGCATGAATATCTGGTCTTCTTTCCTTCCCTCAAAAAGGATTGCTGACCTCTCAGTATGAGTTTATCAGACCTCAGTCTCCCTGATGAGAAGACTTGAGAATCTGAGGGGGAATCAGAGGGTTAGAAAGAGTCTGAGTTCCTAATCCTGACTTGATACCTTGCTGGCTGTTTGACCTTGGCCAAGTTAATTAACTTCTCTGTGCCTCAACTACCTCACTTATAAAGTAGGGATCATGATAGTACCTCAGAGGGTCACGCTGGATGAAATGAATCAATGCGTGTATATGTAACACTACGTGTAGAACAGTGGCTGGCGCACAGTAAGTTCTGTGTAAGAATTAAAGAGCACCCTGAGGGGCAGAGCCCCCGAAAATGTAGAAAATGGGCTTGGGAGGTGATGCTAAAGGTGCTGCCTTGGCTGAGTTCCGTGTTCCCCTCACAGCCTGTGCCTGCCGGGCCTTTGTCACCGATTCCGTCTCTCTCCTCATCCCCGCAGTTCATGACCAAGAACCCTCACAAGCGCCTGGGCTGTGTGGCGGCACAGAACGGCGAGGATGCCATCAAGCAGCACCCGTTCTTCAAGGAGATCGACTGGCTGCTCCTGGAGCAGAAGAAGATCAAGCCGCCCTTCAAACCTCGAATTGTAAGTAGGCCCTGAGCTCGTTCCACGGCGCGGGCGGGCCTGCTTCCCGTCCGCAGAGATGGGGGTCTGGGCACATTTTACAGCCAAGATGACAAGGGCAGGAGGTCTCCAAGAGGCCCCCTAAAAGAGAGTCTCCTTGGCCCTGGGAGTTTACTGTCGAAAACACATAACCGATAGCGGTAACCAAGGTGATGATTTATATGGGACACAGAAGAACCTTTTGTACTTTAATCAAATTTTATTTATCTTGATCAAAATTATACATGATACCGGTTTTCCATGTGTGGTAGCAATATATAAGGTTTCCTTATAGATAAGCTTTTTTTTTAATGAGTCAATTTAAAGAAAAATATTAAGTAACTAATTGTCGCAGTCATTCTGTGGAGCGAGCACAGAGCGTGAAGCTGAGACTCAGAGATGGCCATTTGAGGAAGACTGTCCCCAGGGCTGCCCATGGGTGCTGGCTCTATAAGATGCTGTTTCTTTAAGCCACATCTCTGCCCTCTCTGATCCGCTCTCCCTTCTGCCTTCTCTCCAGCCTCAGCACACACTCCTTCCAGGTTCTTGGGCCTGTTGTGCTCATGCCAGTCGGAGGAGGGTGCAGTAAAGGGTGTTTGACGCTCAGAGGTTGGAAAAAAGAATAGGCCTGTCGATTCCAGGCTTAACTCAGAGACTGTGTCGTGGCAGTGATCTTCTGCTGGAAGGGGAGAGGGTCGGCGGTGCTCTCCTTAAAATTAGAGAGAGAGAGTGGGTGTGGGTGTGCATACGTATGCATGTGTGTGTGTGTGTGTGTGTGTGAGGGGGGAAATTCTTAGCTCTGTTGGATCCTAGCCCAAGGAGGCAGTCATTTAGACTGGGTAGCATCCTGGGGGCGAGGGAGGGTGTGTAACATAGGAGGTTATAGGGCAGAGCCCCAGAGTCGTGGGGCTGGGGTCTCGGGCAGGGAAGACCTGAGATTATCCAGTCGGCCCTCAGTCGCCCCACATTCCGTCAGAGGACCCCTTCTTCCTCACTTCCAAGTACAGAAAAGACCCTCCTGTGCTTTGGGAATCATCAGAGAGGAAATCTACTATATTCCGAGACATTTTCTGGGGGGCAGTGGTTGAGAGTGAAATGTTTCATGCTGTGGGTAACTCTCAGCTGAAGGGTGTGGTCCGGGCCTCAGCCAGATGAGAACGTGGCAGGTGGACGGTCCCTGGACACTCAGTCCGGTCTCCATTCCTCGTTTGCTTCCTTCTTGGGTTTTTATGATTTTCACTGGCTGGCACACAGCCTGGACCAGGCTAAATTCAAGTTTACCTTCTTTCTTTGTTAGCATCACCCACAGTTCTGGGGCCTGTTGTGCCAAAAGCCCGTGCTGTGGGCTCGGGACAGGGCTCACCGCGTGTGCCAGCCTGCCTGAAGGCCGCCCCACCCCATCCTGAGGGTCTCTGAAGGTGGCCTTTAAGGACAAGATGAGCCGACAGGGTTCCCCAAAGTGAGGGGAAGCAGGAGGCCAGAGGCCAGGCAGGGGAGGAGAAACTGAAGACTCAGATCTGAAGGTGAAATGTTATTTTAGGTTCAATCTAACTTAATCAATCCAAAGAAAATTGAGAAGTAGAACTGAGTAAGGAATCCGGGCCCAACAAACAGGAACCTGGGACGAGAGCAGGGACCATTCGGCCAGTGCAGGTCTGCAAGATGACTTGAACTCCAGTCTAGACACCAGCTCAACAAAAGGACTGGACACGAGCCTTGTGGGGGGAGGGGGAGGAGTGGCGGAGCAGCTTTCTCCCGGGGATGCAGCCTGGAGGGGACAAGCGCCAGGGGACCATCAGCAAAGTGTGTGAAGGGAAGAGGGGGCCTGGGTGGGGCAGAGGCAGGCAGGGAGTCTTTGCCGAGAGGCCACAGGGAAGCAAGGAATTCGGGAAGCTCTTTGTGATAAAAGGCGCAAGGAAGCTCTAAAGGATGGATTCACAGAGAAGGGTCTCTCACTGGGGTAGAAGAGTGGCAGATCGTCACTCAGATCCAGTGGAGGTGATTCCTCTGAGATGGCCAAAGACCCGAGTAGCTCTGGTCTCCAGGAGCTCTTCCCAAAGCCCTAGCCATGCCAGGGGCTCCTCAGTGGGGCTTCCACCCTCCTGAACTCTGAGCCCAGTGAAAATGCAGACCTGAGCGTAGTGACACTTTGAGCGGTCCCTGGCTTCCCTGGAGTAAGGCGAGGGCAGGAAGGACAAGTGTGAGATTTCTGTGGACCTGCAGGATGGGCAAGGAACCAGACAGAGGAAGGGGGAGGGATGAAGCGTGAACCAGGAGGCCGAGCAGGTGACCCAGTCCGCTACCATAGAGCTGCCCCTGGCCAGGGGTGCAGGTGCTCCTGCGGTCAGGGGGTGATGGCCCCCAGGAACCAGCAGTAGAAGCCCATCCTGTGGGTCAGGTGGGACTACCTCTCTACCTAGAGCACAAGAGCTCTGCGCTTCCCTTCCCAGGGCCTCTCGAGGGTCCCCAGCCTGGGACCAGAGGGAAGGACTCTGCTTGCTTCCTTCGCTGAGGGGCTCAAGTAGGCTTCCAGGGGCCGTCCAGGAGCTCCCACCAAGTTCAAAACTGTCTTAGCGTTCCTAAAGACTGAGTTCATCATTGCCTTGGAAATCATCCTCTGTGCATGTTCCTACTCGCCCCCCACAGACCTCCAGAGTCATCCTCAACACTGTTGGGGGTCAGGGGAGAGGGCGTTTATTTGGTTGGTTTGAATTCAGTTTGGAGGAGAGAATTAGAACATCCAAAGGAAGAGTAAGAAGGGAAACTTTGTGTGTATGTGTGTGTACAAGAGGTGTTTCTGGTCATATTTGGAGCTGAGTAATGTTGATCCTTACTGAGTTCTCGGCTATAGGTCATTCAAGAAGTATTCAGGTTATTTAGATCTCTGATCACAATTATATCCTTGGGACTAGAGATTTCTCTCCAGAGAAATACTAAAATCAGAAAGGAAAAGAATAGTCTTCATCCAGTTAGCAGGTTGGAAAGGTGTCCCAAATCTGTCCCTTAAATGAAAACTTGTTTCTGAAAAATGTTCATGGCACCACCCTGAGTCATCTGTGGGCTTGTGTACAAGAGAAACAGATTTTAAGTTGAATTAAAGCCCACTGCAGTGGCAGACATACTGTGTTTCTCATCTCTAAAAGCCCTGTAACACCAATGTGAAAACTCATACAGGCGTTTATAAGCCATCACCCCCACTAACCACCTCAGGACTCACCACGGGGGTGTGGGACCTGCCCGGCTCGGATGCCAGTGGTGAGCACGGCTCTGTGCTCCAAAAGCAGGGTCAGCCTCACCCCCAGACAGAATAGATGGCCACACACTAGAGGTCATTGGAGAGACACTGGGAAGCCGAGGTATGTCTCCACGGAAGTCATCTTCTGTTCACGGGGCAGGGAGTTCCAACACAGGACAGGCTTCCCGTGGGCTTCAGGTATCACATGACTTGAGGACACATCAGGTGCCTTCCGAGGAGAGCAGCGGAAGAAAGGTTTTGTCGGAGAGAGGAAAGAAAACTGGTTCGGAGCCTGACATTGGGAACAAGTGGCCAAGATGGTGGGTCGCAAGCAGTCAGGGATGGTGTGAGTTTCTTAGATCTTAGGGACAGACTCCGAGTCAAAGGAGAGCCACTGTGAGAAGGAAGGGGACAAGTCTATGAGCAAGCATCTCCAGCCCTGCACCTTGGTGGTGGCCTGGAGAAGACACTGGGCATGAGTTTTAGCAGCAAGGAAAGCGATGCACAGACTCCCCTATCTCATCGGGCTGAAGATCCCCAGGGCGTTCGGTCAAGGTCCTGGGGCTCGTGAGGGAACTCCAGGGCTCCTCTTGCTCCCTCCCCATGCCCCGCTGATGCCACACCAGGATACCCCTAGTCCCCAGGATCCTGCTGAATAGCTGCTCTCCACTCCTCAGCTGGCCCTACTGAATCTGAGCACCCTGGGGGCATCCTGCCTGTCTGATTCAGGAAGGAGTTGGTTTTGTCTGGCTGGGGGGAGACTGGGTGAGATCATGTCATCCAGTCTAGGAGTTATGAAGAGACAAGACGTAGTGGCCTGTTTTCCACAGCTCCTGACCGTCCCCACTCCCCCGCACAGACGGAGCCCCTCCACAGCTGGTGGGCACAGCCAGCCTGCACTCTGCCCAGGTTGGCTCAGCTGGAGGCTGGGGTCCCTGGATCACCCCCACAGGGGCTGAGGATATGGCAGGAGAACAGCTCCCAGGCCTGGTTTCCATCGCCTCTGCAGGAAGCCTCGCCCCTCTAAAGATATCACCCAGGAGACTGTCCAGATTTCGTAGCTGGAATTTGGCCTCTGGGCAGGTTCCATCCCATACTTCAATTGGCTGCTGTCCCCTCCAGGCCTTCGCCTTCTTGAGATGTTTGCTGAGCTGAGATTTCTGCTCCCTGGCGCCTGAGCCTCCGTGTCTAACCACTGCCCTGACTCGCCCGCTGTCAGTATTCCACTGGGTTTCCTGCCTTCAGCTTTTCATCCCTTTGCACTAACCCCACCCCAGGGCATTTTTCAGTGGCTTTTGCTTCTGCGTGGAGATTTCCTTCTCATCTTTCCTCCCAGCTATCTTATCTTGTATATTCTCCCTCCTCCACTTTCCTTTTTATGCTCCTGTCCACCCTTTATCCACCCACATACTCGACTGATGTTGCACAAGCAATGTGCCATCAACACCAAACCAGAGACTTGGTGCCATCATGCGCTCAAATCAATTTTCTGGGGGTGGCTTGCTTCAGAGCAAGGGCATACAGCAGTGGACGGGTGGGGGAATAGGAAAGCCAGCGAGGCTGGATCCATGGCCTTTGATGCTGGAAAAAGTCGCCAAGCATAGAATTCACTGGTCTATCCCACTGGGGATTTGGTTCCAAAATGGCGGCATCATTTGCTGCCGTTAAAAGTAGCCCATTTAGCTTTTGTGTTGCCATTGGGCTTGCCTTCCTTGGGGACTGTAGGGGAGAGAAGTGATGTGTTTGGTGTGGTTGAAGGGCATCATCCAACCCTGTAGATCTTGGAGGTATTTTGCTCACTCCTAGCTTCTCTCCTGCACACACCTCCCCCGCCCCAAACGCATTAGGCTCTGAGATTATGGCTCCTGGGGCTTCGGCGCTGGAATGGGGGGGAAGCCAGCAGAGGAGGGAGAGGTCTGCCTCCCCAGCAGCCTAGCTGTCCTCAGTGAAAGCCAAAGATAATGAGGGAAATGCCAGCCAAGTAAACTTCTCTTTGTGTACGTGTTCTCTCTTTTCAAGTTTGCTTCAGTGTGAATGTCCCTCTTTAAGGTAAGGCCTCCAGAGTTGGGAGTCTTTCCAGGTAGGTGAGCCCTCAGACCGGGTGACATGGAGGCCCCTTTCAACCTCATGATCTGTTCCATCCAGCCATCCACACTGCATGGCGGGACCCCCAAGGGAGGCCTTTCCTGCATGCTCCTGCATGACTGGGCTGTGCTGAGAGAAAACTGGGAAGTGGGCCTGAGACCCTCACACCCTCACCAACTCAGCGGCTGGAGGAGGAGCCCTGCCGAACAGGCAGCCCCTTCCCCTAAAGCCAGCCCACTGGCCCAGGGACCTCCTGAAAGCGTGAACCATGAAGACAGAGCCCCGGGGACCATGAGAGACTGTCCTCATCTTCCACCTGGCAGAGCAGGAATGGGGCCCAGTCGGTCCCTGCAGACATGTGAGGACATCCCGCTGGCCTGTGTCCATGCCAGAGTGAGAGCCTTTAGCCTCCGAGAGGCTGCAGGGTCCCGCCAAGAGCCAGGATGTTGGCCCGGGGCTGGAGGGCATGGGAAAAGTCCAGGAACCTGTTTTTAGTAGTTGGTCCAGGTGATGGCATGGAAAAGTGGACAGGGCACTCGCTTTCACCCCAGAGAGACTTGGGTAGGAATAAAATTGCTGTCACAGGATAGTCCTGTGAACCTGGGAATTCACTTCCAGCCTCCTAGAGCCGCGACCTCCCTATGTGTAAAATGGGGTTGAGAATACCCGCTCACAGAATTACTACAGGGTTAGTTTACAAACCTCAGATGCTTCGCATACTACAGATTCTCAATAAATTTTAGTTCCTGTCTCTCCATTCATCACCCCCAACCCAGCTTGTTGAAGCCCCTCTCCCTCTTATCCCAAGACTCCAAGAATCAAGAGTTAAGGATTGCAGGAGGTGGTGTGGTATTTGGAGTCTGGGGTGTGGAATCAGGTGCAGCCAGGTTCCGACTGGGGCTCTAGGATCTTGGGAAAGTCACCTCATCTCTCTGAGCCTCAGTCTGCTGATCCATAGAATGGGGATGATAAAATCTACCACACTGGATTGCTGTGAGGAGAGGAAAAGCTAATGATGTGAGATGATTAGGAGAGCCCTTCATACACAGTGAGTGCTGGGGATGGCGCTGATGCTGATAGTGATGGAGACAGTGGGGGTCTAAGCTGAGGGAGGCCGGTCTGGACAATATTTCTGTCCCAAAGGGGTGGAGGGGCCAGGAGTTCAGATGAGGGATGACACCCTGTGCTCAGGGGAGCAGCCATCCATTACAGGGCAGAAAGGCAGAGACTGGCAGAGAACACAGTTCAGACTCTGCCCGAGAGCCTCCTGGGACTTAATTCTGGCACAGCCACTGGTCTGAGCTGGGGGACTACTAGAAAGGAGGTGCTGCAAGACAGTTACTCACCCCAGATGCCAATATTCCCAGTCCTTTGCTCCTTGGAAGACCCCCAAGGTTCCCCAACTTTTATTCTGTGAACTTGCTCACCAGCTTTACTCTTCTTGCCTTTGGTCTCGACAGTGTTTTTGCTGAGCACGGCTGTGTGACTCTCAGTGCCCCAGCCCTGAAATGGTAGCAGTCACAGCTTCCCAAGTATTTCTAAGCCAAGCAGCCTCAGTGGGGCGTCTTTGACTCTACACAAGAGATTTCTCCATCAGGGAATTCTGACTGCAGGAGCGTCCCTGTGGCCAGGGGCTGGAGGGCCCACATGTGATTCACTTTGGTCCTCCCAGCACCCACCCCAGGGGAGGGATCTGAGCCCTAGGCTGGGCATTTCCATAAGCTCCAAAGTTTTTATTTATGACTTAACTAGCTGTGAGGTTGGGATTCGCCTTCATGGATTCACCAAACTAGTGTATATTGAATTTAATCTCCTCCCTGCCCCATCAACACTTAAGGTAACACACACATCCTACCTGGGAGCATGGGACCTACTAGGCTGTGCCTGATTGAAAGTGGGGAGAGCAGGAGCCATCAGAGAAGGTTCTCGAGAGTTGCTGGATCTTGGCAGAGAAAGCCAGGAAGGGTTAGGAAGAGAGAACTACACGGGACAAGGCATGAAAGGGAAAAGGGAAAGGCAGGATTCAGATCAGCTCTTTTTAATGGGTATTTAGTGAGCATGTGCTCTGTGCCTTCTGGGAAGCCCTGGAGGGGAAGGTAAACAGAAGAAAAGAATCCCCTATGAACACAAACACGTTCACATCACCGTGTGACGTGTGACGTGAGGAGCTTAGATGGCAGGAGGAGATACTGAACACGGAATACTTGAGGAATACCAGGCAATGGGATAAAATTCAGGATTTGACTTTGGGAGGGGAGTCTTGAGGTTTGCCTGTCGAGGTTAGAGGACAGAACGCGAGAGATGGCACGAAGAAGATGGCCTCCCCAGTCAGGCCTCTGTGGGTCACAGGAGCCACTTCCCACCCGAGGTCTCATAGAAGATCTTGTCCAGGAGGGCCACGTAGCTGGATGAGCAGTGCCCTCCTGCCTGTCTCTGCAGAGAAGGCTACAGGGTGGTCCTGCAGCCAGAGGGGCGGGCATAGTGGTCAGAGGCTGGATAATGTGCGTCAAAGTAAAAGCAGATAGAATCTCAAGCTCTTCCCATGGCGGGGCTCCGTCCTCCAGCCCTCAAGCCAGCATTTGCTCTTTGAAGGGTGTAGGCACCAAGGGACATTTTGCCAGCTGACAGGGTTCCCCCGTCCACACCAGCCTACAAGTCCAGGACCTTGAATCTCCAGGGCTGCATCTGTCATAGCGGAGAGAAGCTCTTGGAAACCCAGTTTTGCATCTCGGGGGATCAGTGCCCTGTTTACTCCCCATTGTTTGTGCTGGGATAAGGGGTGATAACAGAATTGGATTTGGCCTCAGCTAGATGCTCAAACGTTATTCTAGAGTTCCAGGGTCTAGCAAACACACATTGGGTTTGTGAAGCTTCATTAAGGTTGTTCATCAACCTCAGTCTCTTCAAAGAGAGAAGACCTGGCTCACGGGCCTGCATCTTTTCGAGCCTGCATGTTATTCGGGCTCCTCCGTTCTGAGACCTACCCCACCCCCAAAGGGGTTTTCTTGAGCACAGAGCTTGGATGTCAGTGGAGTATTTCAGGTGTGTGAGCCCAGCTAGGTGTGGAGGAGGGTCCAGAATGACGGGGACAGTGAAATAAGATCATTGCCTGAAGTGGGGAGATGGGCAGATAAGACTGGAGTGGGGATTGTCAGCTGAGATGACTTAGAAAATAAACCAGACCTTGACTGGGAGCTTCAGCCGCGCCTTCCTTCTCCCCGCGAGCAACTGGCACCTCCCCTAGTGTTGGAAACGACAGGATTGATGGTCCTCCCGGGGAGGTGTGGCAGATTCAGGCTACAGGTACCCAAGTACCTAGGATGTGGGTGTTCCACTGAATGATGCAGAATACCCTCACCCCAGAACAGGAGATTTCAGAACTTAGCCCTGATTCTGTATCACAGGCAGTGAGCTGAGAGGAAAACACTGGACGGGCCTGGGTCCAGGTCCCTGCTGTGAGAGTCTGTGAAACCCTGAACAAGGCACTGAATCTCTCTGCTCCTTTCCTGTAAGGTGAGGGACTTGCATTGTCCCTAAGATTTCTCCCAGCCCCAGGCACTCTGTGTAAACGTGCTCCATGAGGGCAGGGATGTGTGCAGGTTTTGAATCAACTTTATTATAGTAACATTTACAGAGCTGAAAAGTTATCTGTTTAAAGTGTCCATTTTGATGCATCTTAACAAACCTATGTAACCACCGGCTCATGAATGTAAAGAACATCTCTGTACCCAAGCAGTTCCCAGGTGCCTCTGCCCCCGGCAGCCCCTGATCTGCTTTCTGTCCCTGGAAAGGAGACTTCTCTTTCCTAGAGCTTCACGTATATGGAGTCATGTTGTATGCACTCTTTTGTGTCTGGCTTCTTTCACTCAGCATCATGTGTTTGAGACTTACATTTTTAACTTTTTATTATGGAAAATTTCAAGCCTGTACAAAAGTAGCGAGAAAAGTGGAATCCCCATGTGCCCATCACCCAACTGCAAAGACTACTAGCGAGCTCTGCTTAATGTATTAGGGGAGGGATCTGTGTCTGTTTCGTTCACAGCTGCGTCCTCAGCAAAAACTCCTGGCACATAGTAGTAATTCATATATCTGTGTGGAAGGAATGAATGAATTCTGTAGATCTACAGTGTTTTTCCAGAGAATGTTTCTCTCTTAGTTCCATCTCAAAATTCTCTTCTCACCTTTTATGGCCCAAGATCTATCCCAGTATGTGCCTGGGAATTTGGGGTGATAAAATCCTGCATTAGGAAACCTGAAATTGTTGACTGGTAAGAGAAGGTGGGTGACCTCATCGTGATTTGAGAGGCATCTATTAGAGTGTTTACGGTTCCCGTTTCAAAGCCAGTAGGCAGAGCAACAATAAATCCCAGGCCAAGAGAGCTTGATCTCCATCCAGGACATGTTCATAAATACGGGGCGGGGGGTTGGAGTGGGGGATTGTTGAGTGCAGGATCAGGGCTTTTGCCAGGACTGATTGGAAAGTTTCTTCTTTGAGTACCCAAAAGCATCCCTAGAGTAGCTTAACTCAACAGCTGTCAACAATGACACTGCTTTGAAAAGTCGATGATAAATGAAAAAGGGCCCCCCGGTTAGAGGCAGAGCGGGGCTGGCTTTGCCACTGTGTGTCTGCCCACTTTCAGCAGGAACAGCCACGGGTCCCGCTGCTGCACGTCCCACCGCATGGGGCCAGCTCGCTGCAGAGCCTGGCACAGGGGCTCAGGCCTTGGGCAGGCCACAGCAGGCAGGGTGCTGTCTCCTCCTAAGGCTTTTTATTCCTGCATATCGACATGGTATTTTCTACACATTTTCAGCTCCAGACACCCCTGCTGGGTGCCCCTTTACCCTACTTCCAGGTCTACCCATCAGTGGGTTGTAAAATCAGTTTAGTGGGTCAGGTGCAGAAAACATTTTTAATGAAGACTAGGATAGGGTAGAATTGGGTGGAGTAGAGAAGAAGAGAAAAGGAAAGAAAAGAACAAAGTAGAGAGACTAGAACATAGACTGCATCACATCTGGTAAGGGTAAAGTGTAGCGAGCTGCATCTTTTCTTGGGGATGGTGGAATGAGGTGATGTCCACTAGGTCATATATAACATGTATTTCTTACTCTTGGTCATAATGAAGAATTTCGAAGGGCTGTATTCCCTTTCACCCCTCCTGTCTAAGAAATGACCCCAAAGGGCCTAGTGGGGATGGCGGCCTCATGCATTGTGAGGGACGCAGGGCAGAAGGCAGTTGTTTGCTTGTTGGCTGATTGGTTGGTTGGTCGGTTGGTTGGTTTTTAACGCAGCAGCTGTGCTATTGGCGGAAGCCAGTGGCTGGCCACCTGGGCTGGGCTCAGCGCTTCAGCCCTTTTGCACAGGTGACCACCTTGACGCCTGTCAGCGGGAGGCAGGACGGCACACACCAGGGGCCCGGCCCAGGGTCAGAACAGGCTGAATCCAGTCCTGGCTCCACCCCGGGCGGGCCCACCTTGGGCAGCTGCTTGCTAGTCTTTGCAGTGGGAGTTAGGGTAACTGTGAGGTTAAATGCATCAGGCAGGTCTCCATCCCTGAGCTTTATTCTGTTGTCCACACGGAGGGACTGAGCCGTGCCGCTGCTGGAAGTACACGGCAGGCCTCCAAGCAGAGCCTCTAGCCTGTGCAGGAGACAGTTACTGAGTAAGTCACTTTTTAGCCCCAGTTACAAGGAGGACCAGGAAAGAGAGGCACAGGGCGATCAAGGTATGTGAGGGGGACCAGCCTGGGTTCGGGATGGTTCCCCAGGAAGGGGCATTTCTTTCCCACATAGCAGTTCCAGACCCTTCTTATTAGCAGCAGGATGGAGGCTTTGTGGCCTCAGGAACGGTTTCCGAGCTCCTTTGCAGCATTTGAGAGGGAAACGGGCACTCCTTTCCTCTCATGTCTTGTCTTGGAGGGGGCGGGCTCCTCTGTGTGAGAAGAGCTCTTGCTCTGGGCCGTCACCTGGGGACTCAGCAGGGTCTACTTAGTTAAGGCCCGGCTGTGAGCTGGGTACTGCGAGTGACAGAAGATGCAGGGGGCCCTGAGATGCTACTTGCCTTGCCAAGGAGCCAAGATTCTTGGGGCACTTGGAGACACCTCTAGGCCATTTAAAACTCCAAACTGAACGTCGTCAAGGGCCAGTGAGTGCTGTACAGACTATGAGGATGTGTCCTTAACCACACGGCCCACAATGAATCTTGGCTGAAATGTGTGCTTTATACTTTTTTACCAAGTTTTAACAGCAGATAGTCACAGCCAAAGGTGTGTCCACGTGTGGACCTGGGCAGGCCTGGGAGGGTTTCAGGAGGCAGGTGTCAGCACCGCCCTTCAGAACTGCCCAGAAATGTCTCCTTCCCTAAAAGGAATGACGAAATGCTGTGTCTGTGAGGCTAAAGCCACGAGACCAGTGGTTCCACCTGGTCTTGAAATAGCCTTAGACAGAGAGCCTGCGTCCGGGGGACTTTTCCCAACCATTTTCACAGGGACCCTTCAGCCTTCCCATGGAGCACCACACAGGCCAAAGGTAACACCCCATGTTGGGGGCCTCCATGGTACGAGGGACTTGAGCAAAAGGGGACATTTCCGGCCCTGAGACTGCTTCTCAGGGCTTTCTCCTCTCTGTGGATTCCTCAGAGTTACTGTACCACAGGGAATTTCAGGCCTTGTTTGAGGGGAAACTTTGAAATCTGTGATTCTTAACTTAGCAGTGAAGTTGCCACCCCTTCCAGAATCTGCTGCGGTGAACTCTCTCCAGGAAAACCCAAAAGTGCCCATATATACAACACACTGGATTGTATTTCACGAGGTTCCCGGAAGCCCTGAAGTCCCTCGTCTAGTACAGGGGTTGGCAAACTCTGACCCACTGGCCAGATCCAACCCACTGCCTCTTTTTGTGCAGCCCTCAGACTAAGAATGGATTTTACATTTATCTTCAGTGGTTGAGGAAGAATGGTGACACTTGACCATTATAAGAAGTTCGAATATCTGTGTCCATAAATAAAGTGTTACTGGGACACAGCCACTCACAGTCACTGACACTTTGTCTAGGGCTGCTTCGTGCTACACAGCAGAGGGGAGTGGTTGTGACAGAGACCCCATGGCCCACAAAGCCAAAAATATTTACTAGCTGGCCTTTCACAGAAAACGTGCCACCCGTGCTCTGAGAGTGGGAACCCAGGCCAAGAAGTCTTGTTTGAAATATTTTAGTTTTACTTAAAATGATTGCGCCATGGAATATACAGGTAGAAGCAGCTTTGGAAATCCCCTCAACAAGCTCCCCACTTTATCAAGGACCACATTCCCTGCTTCTGTGGGAGCAGGGGATACAGGGAGTTGTATCTTGGGTTCCCCTTTCAAGCTTCTGTAGGTTTCTAAGCTGGCCCTGCCTTCCAAATGAACCTTCAGGTAGAAGCACCAAAATTTTGTTTAAAAAGCACCATAACAAATGTTCCATGTTTGGTAACAGCTTCTTTATAACGGGGATACCTGCCCTCCCCTGTAAAGGAGATCCCAGAGGGCTGAGTCTATAGACCCCTATAAACCACTGATTTACAGACAAATTGTAGTTGGCTGAACTCCTTTGATCACTGAAGTATTTCTAGGTGTGAGGGAGGAGCAACTCCCAAATCCAAAGCATCTCTTCAAATGGACTTTGTAAAAATGTGGATTTTTTTAATAGTCTGGGAAATAATTACGAGGAGACAAGGAGAGAGGGGGAATAGTTGAATTCCATCAAGCAGTGGATTTGACAGAATTCAGCTGTTGTTGGTTGTTCAGAATGCCTGTTGGTCTGAGGGACTTAGTCCATTTAAAAAATACATTTACATACGCAGACTGCCTCAGGAGTGAAGCGGCTTTCCCTCAGACATGGTTTAGATGAGGCGGTGGACCAGATTCTGGGGGAGGGGGCATTCGACCTGAGGCTTGGGTGGCTCCCCATCTCTGTATGCTAGCAACAGAGGCCAGCCTGCTGCCATGATTCTCTCCTGCGGACCAGGGAATGACCAGGAACCAAGTGACTTCCCATTTTTACATGTCATGAAGCTAATCATTTGTGCCTAAAAAGCAAATGCGTCTTGATTTTCTTTTTCCCGAAAAGGTGGAAACAGCTTTACTAAAAACAGAGGTCACAAACTGGAGGACCGCGCAACCCATTCAACCAGGCTGCTCTATTTTTAATTGAATTAGTTGGCAAAAATTAGGAGCTCTAACATGAAAATGTGTCTGGGGTATTTGTTGGGAATTCAGAAGACCTAGGAACCCTGCCTGGGTCTGTGTTCCTGAAGGAGCACATCAGCTGCTGAGGCCTGCACTGCCCACTTTGCCCCCAGCTCTACAGCTCCCTGTGGACACACACACACCCTCTGGCTCATTACAGAGAAAAGAAGAAATGATGTCATAGCCAGCACTGCTAAAAGTAAAATTCATCTTCTTTCTTCCTTTTTGTTTTTCTTATCTTGCTTTATTCCAGAAAGTTTAAAGATAGCCCACTAGGATATACAAAGCACATACTGTAAATGTAATGGCAGTGAAAATGGGGAAAGACAAACAAGGTTAGGAAGGCAATAAAAGGATCAGGAATGTCCTCTTGGGTGGGTCACAATTCTGGCTCTTAGCTTTTAAGAGAAGACTGGTTAGTCCTAGTATTTGGAGTACACAGGAGATGAAAGCACACAGGTTACCCCGGTGATACAGTGATTATTCTGTGAACTGAGATCAGGGATCATCCCAAAGACAATGCTCTTTGTTCTGACCATACTGTTGTGATCAATATTGACAAAGAAGCAATACTAATAACTTACATTTACTCTCTGCTGTGTAATGTTCTCATCACTTAAATGTATTATTTCACTTAATCCTTATAACAAGTATATGGGGAGGACTACTAATATCCCCATTTTACAGATGAGGAAACTGAGGCACAAGAGAGAATTCATGATTTGCCCAAGGCCACAAAGTTTAGCGTGCATGCTAAACCACTAGGCTACGCTGCCTCTCAGAGGGCGACATCTAAAGAAACCAGTGTGGTTTGCCAGTGAGCTCTTGGGTATCCTTATTTTATAAAGACCAATATAAAATAACTAAGGAATGGCATGAAATTCAGAAGGAATACCAATATATTGTGTGGTCCCTTTGAAACTGCTAAGAAAAAGAAGGAAGAAAGAGATCCACTGCTCCTTTACACAGAGGGACTCAACAAGGCTGCACATCAGAATCACTCACAGAGCTATAAAAAGAATACAGAGGCCTGGGCCCCACCCCTGGACATTCCAGTTCACGAGGTGTGGGTTGAGGCCCAGGTGTCCATATAGATGCATGTTTGTTTCTGATGCACAGGCAGGATGGAGAACCACTGACTGAAAACAATGACAAATAGCAAGGCTGTTATTTTGCCTCTAACTTTTCCCCAAAGAGAAATGTCTTCAAAGTACAAAGATTAGGGCAAAAACCACTCTTGGGTGAACTGAAACCCAAGAGAAGTGAATTAATGAATTGTATCTAATGAAGTCACCTGGGAGCTATAACTCACCCAGGCCAGATCCTGGAGCAGTTACACTGAGTCTCTGGGGTGGGTGTAGCGTCACTCTCATTTAAAGTTCCATGGTGGTTCTGTTGTGCAGCCGAGTTTGAAAGCCACCGTGCCAGACCCAGGTGAGTTATCTCTCAGGTTAGTGAAGAATCAGCCATGCCCACTATTTGGTTATTTGGATTTGATGGAATAGAGCAGTGGTACCAAATGATGGGACATGGGCAAACAGCCTCCCAGTATTCAGAAAGAGGGAAAATGAGGTTTGGGATACTCTGAGATAGATGTGATTATAGCAAGTTTCTAGAAGGTTTTATGAGAAGATAGTTTGTGGACACTTAGGGGAAAATGGTAATTGCTTGGAGCCAATTAACTTCACCTCTAGACTAATAGATGAGAGAAATGCTGCAGGCATTGTGTATCTTTATTCCAGCAAAACAATTGAAAGTCTCGGATGGCATCCTCCTGAACAAGATGGAAAAAGTGACCATGGCTGGTTGCTTCACAGTGGATTTAACACCCATACCCCCAAACTGTGCTGGTACGACTGGGTAGGTCAGCTTTGTGAGAGAGCTCTTTGCAGAGGGCAGGTCAGAGGGCTCTGAGCCTGAACTTCCCTTATACAGTATTTTTATATGCATCTTGTTAAAGAGATGGGAGGCATGCCAATCAAATTTTAGGATGACAAAAATCTGAAGAATATGGCAGAAAAGATGGATGACAGAGTTAAAATGGCATTCATGTAGTACTTTAGAGTTTACGTGAGGTTTACTTATATGCTCTCATGCAATCCTCAGCAAGCTAGGTAGATTTATTATCCCCACTTTCTTGGTAAATAAACTGAGATTCAGAGAGGTAAATTACAGAATCATTATTTATGGTAATCCTAACAACCTAGAAATAAGTACCACCATAAGAAGAAATCAAGGTTAAGTGTCAGAGGTTACATCTGGATGCAAAAAATCCATTTCAGAAGATAGGGGTTTGTATTAGTTTCCTAGGACTACCATAAAGTTCCACACGCCGGGTGGCCTACAAGAACAGAGATGTATTGTCTCACAGTTTTGGATGCGAAAGTCTTTGATCAGGGCACGTGCAGAGCCGCGCTCCTCCTGAAACCCGTAGGGGAGGAATCCTTCCTTGCCTCTTTCAGCTTATGGTGGCACCAGATGTTCCTTGGCTTGTGGTGGCATCACTCTGCTCTTCATGTGGGTTCTCCCTGTGTCTCTTTATCAGGTCTTCCCCCTGTGCGTGTCTGCCTCTGTGTCCAAATTTCCCCTTCTTATAAGGTCACCAGTCATACTGGATAGGCCCCACCCTGATGACCTTACATCTGCAAAGACCTTATTTCCAAATAAGGCTGAGGTGCTGGTGGTTAGGATTTCAACATAGCTTTTGGGGGAGACACAGTTCAACACATAACAAGGTTAAATTGGATTGATAAAACTGTAAGAACGTCACTGTTTTATCACAGTTACCTCAGAAATGATAAAACATTGACACCGTCTTAGACATTGATTTAATTTGAGAGTTTCCACCAAGTAGAGGGTCATACCACTTCCCTTGGCATTGCTCAGACCACGGAGTCAGGAATCGAGCTGTCAGTTCTGGCCACCACATTCTAAGAAGGAAATGGATTAAAAAATGGTAGGGCACCACCATGGCAAGATAGGTGCTGTGAAAGCTTCCACTGGCAGCCTAGACAAACCCTTTATGTGTCTTGCTCTGTTTTCTATAAGGAAAATCCAAAAGTATGATCAATTCATGGTTAACAAAATTAAAAATGGGGGAAAGGGATAGAAGGATATGTTGAGAGAGATTTCTAGGCAAATGATAGTTGACTTGAATTTCTGTTCCAAGCCTCGTTTTTGTCAGGCAAAACACTATGCAGTTATACGTTTCTCATTTCATTTAACTTCATGGGTCAGCATGTGTGTATAAGCATATGCACATGTACTCTGTCAATATATGGGTATAATGAATATATGTGTATATGTAAAGATCCAGTTAATTGATGTTAAGCAAGCATTCTAATTATTTAAATTCTCACTTTTTCTTTGAAGATATTTAAAAGAAGAAATGTCAATAAGAATATTGACATTTCAGAGCTAAGAGGAATCTTGAGTTTGACTGTTGCGGCGAATAAAAGGATTTTGAGCAAATGAATATTAAAGGATTGCTGTGTGCCCTGCTTTGCAGTAGGTACCTTGAGGGATACGAGAGGAAAATGTGACACACATAAAAACATGACAAGGAGGGAGCAAATGCATGTTCCAGGAAGTGCCGTGGGGGACTGCAGGGGAGGGTGAGATGGAGGGAGGCTGGAGTCAGGGAGACTCAAGAGGGAGGTGGAACCTGAAAGCTGGATTTTTGGAGACCACGTGAAGACAGCATGTCTCCCCAGAAAGTTATGGTCACACACATGGGTCCGGGGACCCTGGCTTGTGGTCACTCTACTGCCTATGCCCTTGCTGTCACGCCAGACACAGATGAAGAGGTGGTCTGGGACCAGCACGGTGACTACAGCCCCGTGCCCCGGCCTGTAAGACCAGGGAGTTTTCTCGGTGCTTTAGAACAAAGTCATCTGTTGATCTCGTAATCAGAAGAAGACAGAAGCAGAAATCGCTGGCTCCTCTAAAAGCTTGTATTTATGACTTCAGTTCAGTGAGGGCTATGAAAGAATTGCTCCAGCCAGACAGGAAGTGAGCATTCAGGCAGCCTGCCCATGTCCGCACTGGGGTCCAAACACTGCCACAGCCGGCTGAGCCTCCAGCCCTCAGTGGCCTCAGGGCGATTTAAAAGGCAGGTCGCCTACCTTTGCCTCTCAAATGCAGTTTCTCAGAGGCATCTGGAGTGACCTGTAACTCTGTTTCCATAAGTTCTACCTCACTCCCCCGCTGCAGATGCCAGAAGTGTGCCCTCCCCCCAGGGTCAGCCCCAGACCTCTCAAATCCAAGACCTTACTTCTCAATGAAGCCAAAGGGAAGAGGAATGTTGTTTTCCCCTGACACCAACTGCAAATACCCACCAAGTCCGTAAAGTTCTCTTAGCCCATCTGTCTTGGTAGAATTTGCCCAAACCCTGGTTCATCCTCTTTCTTTCTCAGACCAGCAGTCAAGGAACCCTAGTGGCCTAGGCTGACCACTGCAGGGAGAGGAAACCCCATTAACCAGACCTAAGCCTGCCTGTCTCTCAGGGCTCTGTGGGGCAGCCAT
The DNA here is from genome assembly GCF_028023285.1 of Balaenoptera ricei. Classification (NCBI taxonomy): domain Eukaryota; kingdom Metazoa; phylum Chordata; class Mammalia; order Artiodactyla; family Balaenopteridae; genus Balaenoptera; species Balaenoptera ricei. The sequence goes on along the minus strand of NC_082651.1, from coordinate 64,543,868 downwards.
GGGCTGGGGTGCCCTGCTCCAGGCTCTTTCTGAGTCAGACCTCAACCTTCTCCAAACAAAAACACCCTCTGGCACAAGAGTGCCACAGGTTCTGAACCCAGATCACTTCAGTGGCTCTAGATAAAGCAGCAGCAGGAGACGTGCATTCAGTTATTTTTTTCCTCTGATATTTCTTGAGCACTCTCTATGTGCCAGGCAGTGCGCCATCCCGCGGATGGAATGGCGAGTTCAACCCAGTCCCTGCCCCCAGGAGCGCACAGATTAGTTGCAAAAGGAGGCGGACACCCAGAGTGGTAAGTGCCGTGATGAGAGTTAGGAGAGGTGATAGAACCCCCATAAGAGGCCTGGAGGGACAGAGAAGGCTTCCTGAAAGCAGGGCATCTGAGCCAAGATGGGAAAGGTGAGCAGAAGTCAGCTTGGTGATGAAGACATGGGGCAGAAGGCGAGGAGGGGAGCGGGTGCTCCGGGCCGAGGACTAGCTGAGCGAAGGCTCGGATGCAGGAGGAAGCCAGCGAGTCCAGAGGACTTCATGGTTCCCCCAGGCCCAGGAGATGAAGCTGGGCAAGTGGGCAGGGACGAGATCCCAGAGGGCTTTAGAAGTGGGTAAGAAACTGGGGCTTTTTCCGAGAGCAGTAAGCCACCGTTGGAAGAATCTTAGTGGCTGGAGGAAGCACGGGATGTTCAGGCAGGCCCTGGCTCAGCACTAGTTCAGGATTTGAAAGCATCCAGAGAACTGTGAGCTCAGGCCCTGCCCTCACGAAGCTCATGGCACCCGTGGGCAGATCACATGGGCTGTGCCGGGGAACACAGCCAAGAAGAGAGTGAGGCATGCCCACAGCACACGGTGCTAAGACTCGGAGGCAGGGTAGGATCTCACATTTATTGGGTGCCCATTGTGTGTTGGGGTCTGCACGGAGGCACTTCACATCTGGCATCTCATTTAGTCCTCAAGGCAATCTGTAGGGCACCTGTGACCACCCCCATTTTACAGATGAAAAGACCAAGGCTCAAAGAGGTTACCTTCACAGTGTCATCTCACCAGGAAGGGGGACAGTACCAGGATGGGAGGCCAGCCAGTGCTCTTTCTCCTCCTGCATGCAGCCTTCCTTCCGTGTGGGTCAGAGGACGTGGGAAGGACTTAATGGAGGAGATAAGGTGCGAAGAGTTAGAAGGCTCTTCCACTGTCCCAGTGTCACCTCTCAGGCTGTGCGGTGGGGGCTGAGAGTCAGGCATTTAGATATTAGGAGAGGCACATGGGGTGACTAAAGATCCAGCTAAACAGGGGGTGTCTCTAGGAGTTTGCCCATCAGAACCTTGGAGTGGAGTCTCGTGCCAACTCTGTAAGGGAGACAGCGGCTTTCCAAAGAGTAAAACCAGTGAGTAAAGGATAGAATCCCCAGTCCTCTCTAAATATGCGGATGCTGTGCTGCCTACATGCAATTAACAGGGGATGGGGTTTCTCAGAAATACTTGCTTTGGAAAACTCCCCAAGCCTCTAAGGTTAATTAATAGTCAGGAATTGTTAGTTATTTGAATTGGGAATGAGTTACTGACATGCACCTAAGCTGTCTCCAGGGGAACTAGGGCCTGTGCCGGGTTGCATAAGGGTTGCATGAGCCAAGTGTGTTCTTCTGTAGAGCTCTTGAAGAATGGCACACTCGCTCCAATGCCACAGATGATTCTGGGACCACTGGAAAGCCCAGAGCTGAGCTAGATTGCTACCCAAGCCAGCCCGCATGGAGCTAGAGGCCCTCTGGGAATGACGTCCCTAACTGTATTGACTGAGCCCGATTCCCTGGTAAGCAGTCAGCAAGTTGGGACATTCAGACATCCTGTGGAATCTAGCTCCGTCACTATGCTTATTTGACCTCAGGAAAGGAAACCAGTTTCCATGACTAATGGACACAAATGATTGAAAGGTGAAGCACAAGTAGTTAAACAGGGGAGCCGATGCCAGAGTGTTTACAGATTTCCCGAGGTTCTCTATACACTGGCTCCCCTCCCCCATTAGTGACCAGTGAGAGGGAGGCAGGAAGGAGGTGGTCCCGCCTCTGAAAGTACCTGGGCATAGCCCACCATTGGTGGTGTTACCAATTGAGTTTCCCTCCTGCCCTATTCCTTGCCAATCTTCTTCACCAACTCCCGCCCCTCCTGCCCCTGCTCCCCCCTCTCCTCCTGCCCCCACTGAGGGTGCCCCTTGGTCGCCTTCTGGGATGATACTCAGCGCTTCCCAAGTCTTAAAGTCTTGCTGCCACCTTCTCCCATCCTGCTGCTCCGCCAGCACCACGCGCCCATACTCTGTAAGCCCTCTTCAATCAAAGTGAACCAATCCCTCCTTCGATAGGGATCTTCAGAAGAGGCGTCACCACACCCTTTCCCCAGGCACCTGCCCTCCCGTGTCCCTCGTGCGTCACTTGGGTTTGGGCTTTGTGGCTCTCCTCTGGAGTCCCTCTCCACGAGGGCCCCCCTTTTCCTCGTGCTCTGTACACACTGGAGATGGAGACGTGTCATCCTCTTGCCTGTGGCCAGCCCTCCTGTAGAAAAGACTAAGCCACTCCTCAGTTTTCCCATCTCAAGGGGCGACACACACCTCCTGCTGCGGCAAGTCCTGTTTCCATCCCTTGGGCTTTTCTGTGTCCCCCTTTTGTCTCCCCTCCAAGGTCTCTGAGACCTACTGAACTATGCAGCTCAAGGCCAGAGAGAAGACGCCAAGCAGGACTGATGAGCGCTGAAAGATGGGAAAGACTAGCTCATCTCCGCTCTGTGCTGTCCATCTGATTCAGATCTCAATCTGGGGAATTTCGAAAACAGACTCCCCTGCCGAGCTCACCTCACCATGTCACCACTCTCTCCCCAACCCACAGACCTCTCCCACCATGCTGGCTTACCAGCAAGTTGTTCTGGCTTTGCTTCAGCCTAGTGGTTTGACCTAAATGTCTCCTGTTTGAATTTGACTCTTGCCATGTCTTCCCACGTCTCCAGTACCCAGCTTTCCAGACGTTCTACACCACGGGAGGCATCATGCTGAGAGCTGGATTTGAGTCTGGCTCTGCTCTGAACTCATTGGGTGACTCTGGGCAAGTCACCAAACCTCTGTGAGCCACGGTTTCCACATCTGTAAAATCAGGATAATAACACCTGCCTGCTCCAAGGATCAGTGAGCAAATAAACGTGAAGATGCTGTAAACTGTAAAGCAGCACTTCCCAAACCATGTTCTGCAGAACTTTGCTCCCATCTTCTTAACCATCTTCCTCTCTGCCAAGGTGCCTTCCTCCCATCTCTACCAACATGATTGTAACTCATCCTTCAAGTCTCAGCCGGGCCCTGACTACTCCATGAAAGTTTTTCTAATGATTGCAGTGTGTTCTAGACAGAAATACTGATTCCCAATTCAGCAGTGAACCCCCAGAGGCAGAGACCATTATTCATACTTCCTGATTTTCTCCAAAACCCAGGATGTGTTTGATTGCTGCCCTCCACCCTCCACAGACCATAAGCCCAATTTTGGTAACTTGAACCTCCGGCTGGGTATGGGTCTTTCTGAGCTGGGAAGTCAGTGGTGGGCTTGCTGATGTATTCACTCATTCAGTAGATGCTTAGTGCAGGGGACTGCTGGGGACCCAAGGCTGAGTCAGACAAGGCTTCTGCCTTTAAGGAGCTCATGGTCAGGACAAAAGCATTAACAATTCACTGCAAGTCAGTGTCTTGAGTATAATAATAGAAATAACGTGGGAACACAAAATAGCAGGTGAGGATCAAGGCAGGTTTCCCAGAAGATGGTCCCACCCCCCCATCCCATGCATCCTCCTACTTATAGAGAAGATGACATCTGGAGCAGACATGGCAAGGTAATGGGGATTTACCTTTATGGAAGAAAGACCACTGGAGACCTTGTGGGAGGGAGATTCAAGTTCATTTCCTGGATCACAGGAAGGGAGGTCTCAGTGGAGCCAGAGGGTTAGGGCAGATGCTGGAAGGGGGAGTGTCCGGAACACACACACACACACACACACACACACACGCACACACACACTCGACCCCACACACACAGTCTATGGGAATCCCACTTCCCTGCTTTTCCATCATACCTCTCACCCCGTCTTCCTTCTCACCTGGACTCATTCTTCCTCTCCAAGTCCTCCATCACCTCCCAGTCCTGGGGCCATTCATCGTTACCTCATTGGAACAGCTCGATGTCTGCTCTCAGTAGCTAGAGGTCTGCTTTGGCGAGAGGCTGGTCAGCGCGATGCCCACTCCCTGCGGGGGGCCCTGGGGAGGAAGGTCAGCCTGGAGTCAGTGCTTTCTCTTATCTTCCCACAGAAAACCAAAAGAGACGTCAATAATTTTGACCAAGACTTTACCCGGGAAGAGCCGGTACTCACGCTCGTGGACGAAGCGATTGTGAAGCAGATCAACCAGGAGGAATTCAAAGGCTTCTCCTACTTTGGTGAAGACCTGATGCCCTGAGAAGCCGCTCCAGGTGGAGTTTGGTGATGCTGCAAGCAGGGGCGCCGGGAAGATTCCTATTTTCCCGTCGGACGGTCTTGAACTACTTCTCCTCCCCGGAGCCCCAGTCCCTTGTCCACCCTCTATTTATTGCATTCCCTCGCCCCAGGCCAGCTCCTCCCTCTTCCCACCTGGTGACCAGAAGGCACTCTTGGTTCTTGTCTCACCAGTAATGCAGAATCGTGTGGCGTCAGCAGTTCACTGGACCCACTGCCGAGTCTGGTCTGTTGGCAAGCCTGGCTTCTTCACTCCACGGGGGCTTCTGGCAGGGAAGCAACTTCAGGTCTTTTACTGAAAAGAAAAGGAAAAAAAAAAAAAAAAAGCTAACGAGACTCTGGCTCTGCTCGTGGACGCAGAGTCCTGACAACTCTTGCTTCTCATCCCTCCGGTCTCCCCGCCTGCCACCCTCTGCCATTCTATCCAGAAGAAGAGACTGGTGCTTCTTCAGCCCAAAGATGGGCGCCCTCAAGGCATGCCCAGGAAGGAGAGAGGCTGGGAGATGCCCGGGTTGGCTCCCTGTGTTGGTTTGCTCTGGAATGGCTAATTCTCGCTTGCTTTGGTTTTAGCTTTGGGGCATGCCAAAGTTGTGTAAGCATGTGTCTTGTGGAAGAAATCGCTCTCCGTAGAAGAAGAAATTTGATTTTGAACTCTGTTAACATTTGAAAAATAGATTATCAAATTTGCTTTCTAATTGGCCAAAAGATATAAATTCCAGTGTTAATACAGGTAGATATTAAAGGGCTAATAAATCATCGTCCAAGGTTTATGCTCTGAATGCTTTCGTGGCACGTGGGGCTCCGTGAATTGAGAGGAAAGGAAACTAGCAGTGCTCTATGTTATTCAAGTTCTGCCTGAACTCCAAGGCCACCGCAGAGATGGCCAAGGCCCTGGGGTCCTAGCAAAACTCGCCTCCCAAATTCTCTTTCCAGTTTCGTCCTAAGTCCCCAGCATCAACTCTATTTATTTTCTGCAGCAGTGTGTAATTTTTGCGCACTTCTACCAAATGGTAGTACTACTGTGTTGTGGTTTTTAAACATTAAACATGTAAAGGTAAATATGAAATATCTGCTTTTGGAACAAGCAGAGTGAGGCTAAACGTGGGTTATGCAGAGGGTATCAGGAGATTGAAGAGCGACTTATTTGAAAACTGACAGGGTGGCAAGATGCGCTAGGAGTTTTGTTTCTGTGTGACATGTAATGGCAACTCATGTGGACACTATTTAATGGATGTGACATTACCTCCTGTAGATATGCTAACAGTGTTACATTCTTTGATTTCCAAGGGTTCTCTGTGGCTTTGTGTACATGTTTCCTGGAGGTCGTTTGATTATCTATTTTACTGAACTGATTTAGCAGGGAATGGAATCCATTCCAACTGTTGCACGTGGATTTCCCAGCTGCCCCTAAATATATATACTTGTGAGTGGCAAAGTGGCACTAATGAAGCTTTTTGCCTTTTGTACATTTGAGATTTTTGTATATAGTGTTTGCTGCAAGGCCTGTGGAATTAATTCATTGAATTTAGAGGTATCAACTGCTGCATGTTCAGGCATATTATAAAACTTTAGTCTATGAAAGAATAATTATAATAATGTCCAGGTGCAATACTCTCTGAGTGTATTGGTTCAAGTTACCGAGAGATAAGGTGTGTTTCCTTCTTTCTTTTTTCTTCTCGGGGGGGAGGGGTGTTCTTTGTATTGTTGATTTCATTTTGGTTTATTTTAAAAGATGTAAACTCACATATAGTTCTCCTGCGCTCTGTTATGCCCTGATAGAGATGGGAAAGAGAAAGGAATGTTCTGGATGGTGGTTTCAAAGTTTTGACAGTGACTAGCTGGGGCCCCTTAGCTGGTGTCCATATTTGTATCTGGCTGGTCACGTAGCCTTGGTTACTAGTGATGCCATTCAGTTCTCTTTTGTTTTGATTTTTTAAAAACTCAGGTGTAATTATTAACTGTTCTTATGATAATTTCAAATATTATGCTCTATCAATTTGTGTGTTTGGCATACCAGTGAAGAGATGAAGAACAGTAGATTAATTGATCTTCGGTAACTTGACATACTGGGGAGAGACTGTCTTCTGGAGTTGAGGACAAGCACAGAAACATCTTCATGGTGGCATCATCTCATTTTTTAGGAAGACATGACAATACTGCCCATCTTACTCGTGCATCACCACTGCTCTCTGTTTTCTCCTCTGCTTCCTTCACCCTGATGGACTTTGAAACACCAAGCAAACTCTGACTATAATGCCAACTGGCCTTGTCCAAGGTATTCCCATGTCAGCAGGGGTTGGGCCTTCCTAAAGGACAACTGGCATTTTTGTTGGGAAGTCAAATAATAATACATTCCACCAGGCAGCTCCAGGCAATCACTCAGCGGGTTGCCTGGCCCAGAGATGCCCCCTTCCAGCCCCCAAAGCTGGGCTCGCTGGGATGCCTCCTGTCTGGGGCTGGAGCTCATCAAGTTCTCACACAGGCAGATTCAAATCCCATGTAGTCTATAGAATAAGGCTTGTGTGTTCCGTGAGTAGTCATTGTTTCATTTCAGCTTTCACAAGAGTTTGGAAGCAGCCACACTGTTTCATTTCTGCCAGTTCTTTCTAATCTTTCCAGCTCGCTCACTCACTCTCTCTTTTTTTTTTCTTTTAAGAAAAAAAAGGGGGGGACGGGAGTGCAAAAAAATGCCAAAAAAATATATGAAGGATAGCTGTTCTCCTGTGTTCTCTCATAATGGATTTTGTGAAGTGGAAACATTTTTTTTTTCCTCCAAAGGTGAAAAAGCAATGCATTCTTGCTTTAAAAAAAAAAAAAGAAGGCTAAAAAATTACCTCTTTTTAAATTATGTGCAAAATAAGTCTGGCTAAATATAAAATGTATTCAATTTTAGGGATTTTTTTTTTGTATTGTGATGCTTTATTTGTACATTTTTTCCCTTTCTGGATGTAATTTTAATCTCTTGCCATTCGTTAGTGTTATTTCATTGTAAACATTATTGTGCCAAATGTACTGTATTCAAAAGGATGTGAATGTGTATTGTTTCAGAACCTAATAAATACAATGACGTTAAATCTTATTTCTCAGTCCTGATGAACATTTTTATCTCCTTGGTGAGTGTCAAGGTGGCACTAATGAAACTCACTGCCTTTTAGACATTAGGGATTCCGAATTCCCAAACCTAGATGTGGTTTCAGCTTTTCTCTTACCCCTTGAAGATGCACAAAGGATGCAAATGACCATATTGGCAATGCCCAATGCCCACCCCCGCCTGGCCTCTGTGTTTCGGGGACTGCCAGCCAGAGGCGCGGAGGGCGCCTGAGCGGACTGGATGTGGCTCTGGGCTGTCTGGGTGTGGAGCTGCCCTGGAGTGCCAGCAGTTGGGCAAGCAACACCAGGAGCACTTGGTTTTCATCTTTCTAGAGAAGCAAATGCTGGATCTCCTTGCAACCCATTCAAGCCTCTTCAGGACTCAGTTTCTGACCGGCTGCTCAGAACTTTAGGCCTTGGGAGTCCTAGAAACCCCTGCGAGGCTGGGAGCCCCTTGGAGGCTGGGCCTGGAGCGCAGGCTAGCCAGTGGGGCTCCATGCTTGGCTTGCGCCCTCCCCGCCACTCAACCAGCGTTCATGACCATCACAGTGACTCTGAGCTCTCCAGGTTCCTCCTTCACGCTGGGGCTCCTTTCTCACACTCCACTCATATTGCACTGCTCCTGCTAGGCTCCTCCTCTTCTTTCTCCAGCATAGAATTTTCAAGAAAGTTTGAAACTCAAAAGGATGCTCTAGAGTACACCAGAAATTTCAAGTAACCAGAACTCCCTGTTTCTTAAGAGCTATGGGCACGATTGCAGTTTTACGATTTGTCATCCTCAGGCCATCCTAAGGAGATGGACTAACTTATCACCCTTTCAGCCCTTACAGTCATTTCAAAAGCCCTCCCATGACTTTGCTATATCATCCTGAAGGTACTCGCCTCTCAGTCCCCTCTCCCACCCCCACCAGCAACATCGTCTGCCTACCTGGAGATGTAAGCATGGACCTCCAGACCCACTCCAAGAAGAAGGTTGTATTTATCTATTTTTCTCTCTGATTCAGGCAGCTGTTTCTAAGTAAGTGACCATCCCAGGAGAAGCAAGCTTCCCACCAGTGTGTCTGAGTTTAAATAAAAAGAACTGAATTAAAAGATGCTGTTCTTAGAAGGTCAGAAGACATCTCCAAGCATTTCACTGAATGAAATATGACCAGTCTACACCTCCCTTGCCTAGTGGTCCAGAAGAGACAGCTCCAAAGTCCTGGAGATGAGGAAATCCATCCTCCCAAAATCTGTGTGCTCCACAAATCACACAGAAGCTATAAGAAAGGTCAGTTGCTGATCAAAGGCCCTGGTTTGGAACCTCTTCCTTCAATCCCAACCATGTTCTGGGAGAGGAAGCCAAGCACTGCCATGCCTATTCCAGGAAAGCCATGGCCACTGGTCCCTGACAAGGGTTGTTAGGTGGCTCTGGAGCTACTTGAGGAAAACCTGTCTGTGTGGCTTTGCCTCCAAACTGAGAAACGGTGGGTCTAACAGATTTCTTGCAGAGGGAATCTATGGGAAGATTGGTCCTCCTCTATTTCCTTGTACCTGAGTACAGTCCAGTGCTTGGATTACTAGGAGCCTGAAGATCTCCATGCAATAAAATTACTGAACCACAGAGCATGTGTCGTCACAGTGCTTACGGTGGCAGAGAGATGGAGTGAAAAGAAAGCATAGAAGCCACATCATGAAGTCTGTTTTTCACTTTGAAGGTCTTTAGCCTAGACAATGATACAACTTGTGTGGTATGTCTTAAGCTAGACCTGAAGGATGATCAGCTCTCCTAATCAGGAATACACCCTCCAGGGATGGACCGCTGATTGAATAAATAGTGTTTATTCAGAAGGTACTGCAAGTGCTTCAGCTCTCTTTTAACTCCCATCGACTCCTGGGGGTTTTGTTATTAGCATAAAGAATGCTAGAAAAGGATTCTTAAGGAAACCGGTAGCTTGTTAATTAGCATAAAGGATGTCAGAAAGGTGGCATTAGTGATGTTTGAGATAAGTAGATTGGCAAAGATATTTTAAGACAAATCTCCATATTAAAAAAAAAAAGATATAAGAAACTAGAGAGTCTTCAATTTCCCTAGTAATCAGGGAGATGCAAATTTAAATCAAACTGCAATACCACTTCACACCCACCAGAATGACTAAATCAAAAAGGCAGACTTATCAAGGTTTACTAAGGATGTGGAACAACCAGAACTTGCAGTGTCTCAGGTTTGGGTATAAAGTGGTACAACTACTTTGGAAAACTTTGGCAGTATCTACTAAAGCTAAATATGTATACCCTTGATGCAACAGAAAATTTATCCGGTGAATAAATGAATTTTGCGATGTTTATACAATAGAGCAGTAGGTAGACATAAGAATGAATGATTTACAACTACACACAACATCATAGATGAACCTCACAACACAGTATTGAGTTTAAGAAGCCAGGCACAGTACAGACTGTGTGATTCCATTTACATAAAATACAAAATAGACAATCCGTGCTGCTAGAAATCAGTCTAGTGGTTGCCCTTAGGGGAGGAGAGGCCATGACTAGGAGGGGGCGTGAAAGGGCTTCTGGAGAGCTGCTTTAGTTTTGTTTTCTGAACTGGCAAACAGGTATGTTTACTTTGTGATCAATCATTGAGCCATCCCCTTATGATCTGCGCACTTTTCTGTGTATGTATTGTATGTCAGTAAAAAAGTTTCCCCCCCAAATCTAGAATGCCCTTGGTCTGTCACCCTTACAGCTGGCACCCAGGCTGGATCTGTAAGCTGCCTGCGTCTCCCTGCTGTCCGGGAGGCATCTTGGTTGTCTTACTCCCGTAGACAGCCTGATCCTATGGCTGGAATAGAGTGGCATTTGCCTTGGGTGGACCTTTCCTGCGAGACACTATTGGAAACATCCAAACAGACAGCTGGCACTTCATGGAGCTTTTAGAGTGGCCCCAAGGCTCTTCAGGGCCTGCTTGCTAATAAAATGTCTACATATCTCTGAATGTGGTCTGTGAGGTCATTAGGGGGCAGCTAGGCTTCCCCTTTGGCAGCTACTGAGATCTACCCCAAAGAGCCCAGGGTGTGCATCACAAAATTGGCTTAGGCAGTCCACAACAAGCAAGGTTTGGTTTCACTGCTTTCACCTTGGGCAGGTAACTACCTTTCTAAACCTGTTTCCACGTTTATAAAATGGCGGTAACAAGACTGAATTTTCAAAGACCTGTTCTGAAATGTCAATGAGATAAAAGTCTCCAAAGCGCTGTGCCTAGTACTGTTGCCTTTGCAGGAAAAAAAAAAACGGGGCTTGAGAGGATGGTCATGTCCCAGGTCTTGGGTGAGCCCCTGGGATGGGCCACCAAGTAAGGGTCAAGAATTCAAGAGCGAGTCATAGTGGTAAGGTGAAAGCAGGTTTATTTAGAGAGATACACATTCCATAGACAGAATGTGGTCCGTCTCAGAAAGTGAGAGTGGCCCCGAAATATGGTGTTAGTTTTATGGGCTGGGTAATTTCATAGGCTAATGAGTGGGAGGATTATTCCAACTATTTTGGGGAAGGGAGTAGGGATTTCTAGGAACTGGGCCACTGCCCACTTTTTGTCTTTTATGGTCGGCCTCAGAACTGTCCTGGCCCCTGGGGGGGTGTCATTTAGTATATGCTAATGCATTACAGTGAGCATATAATGAGGCTCAAGGTCTGCAGGAAGTCGAACCTTCAGCCATCTTGGACCTACTTGATTCTAACCAGTTTATGTCGTGTCCTCAATGGCTTTGTGGTTCTTTTCAAGGTTGTGCCCTGATCCCTCTCCTCCTGTCTCATTGCTACTATTCCTCCTCCTCCCATCCTTCTCATCTTTCAGTGCCCTCTCACCACTGCCTCTTCCAGGAAGCCTACCTGGATAACGCAAACCTGACCCCTTTCTCTGGACTTCCCTGGGCTCATCTGCAGGGCTTTGTCCCTTGTGTCTGCCTTACGCTGCTCTTCTGTATCAGGCCCGGTCTCGTCTCCTGCTGTAAGTTTGAGAGTGGGGACCTTGTCTTTGTAGCTTGTGCTCCCTTGCTGCCCCAGACAGGGTCCTTCATGGCGTGGGGTGTATCAGGTGGCCCAGGAGTGCTGAGGGGCAGGACGCTGGGATGATGAAGGGAACACAAGTCAGAGAGAAAAAAGAAAGGTGGCTCTTGTCTATACCAGGTCGCTCTTCCCAGGATGCAGGCTGTGCTCTGATCGAGAAGGGCAGTGCTGTAGTAACCCTCACATCATTTCTCAGCAGGGGATTGTCAAGGTCCTGGAATCCTTTAAAGTAGTGTGATGGTCTCTGCAGGTGGTACAATCTCTGAGAGGGCCCAGCCCTCCTCTTGCGTAAAGACCCCCTTGTCTTTGTGTAGGATGGGGGTGTTCAGCTTTCACTGCCTACTCTTTCTCAGGGTCAGGTAGACACTGCCTGAGGGTTGAGATCAGACCAGCCTCAGTTCTAGGACCCAAATGCTGAGTAAACAATTGCAGACCTCACTGCTTCTCAGGCTTTCTGCACTTTGGAGCAGCTACCCTCTTTGGCTGTCGTGAGAGGCTCTGAAAGGGCCCTTTCTGGACACCAATTGTAGATTTTCATCCTTCATGCTTCCTTCTTTAGGTTATTAATCATTTAAGTGTAACATGTATTATCTTCTTTGTTCCAGACATTGTGCTAAGTACTTCATGTAAGTCATCTATTTAAACCTCACAAAAAAGCACATGGAATAGATATTCTAGTTATCCCCATTATATAGATGAGGAAACTGAGGTTCAGAAATTATATAACTTATTTAGTCCTTACAACTCCAGGAAACTGTTGTATTCTTATGCCCATTCTACAATAAAATCAATTGCCCAAATTCTCAGATGCAGTAGAAGCTGTTTGGACAGGACATAGTATTTACACACAGGACAGATGACAGAACTATTCATTCACTCATTTATTCAATAAATTTATTCCACAAATGTTCATAAAGTTCCTACTACATGCCAGCCATTCATCTAGACATCACTAAACAAAAATCTGCATCCTTACAGAGCTTATGTGGGGGTGGGTTATTGACAGACAATAAGCAAGAAACATGACCATTAATGTGAATTATACAATGTGTTAGAAGATCCAGGCCACCCCTAAGATTTGAAGCAAAGGTACACATGGAGGTCCAGACCAGAGGGCTGAATATTTTTGGTTATAAATCAAGCTATTGTTAAATAAAATATGCTCTAGCCTTGTCCCTTGACAAAGACACCATCCTAACAACGTGGAAGGCCAGGTGTGAATTTGGAGAGCAGGAGGAGAGTGGGAGGAGATAACGAGGGTGGAGAGGGACTCGTAAAGGAGGAGAAAGACCCGGAGGGAGGAGTGGGCAGTGGCTCACTGCCCTGGCAACGTGAGTCCGTGACTCTGTGCCCCCAGCCGTGTCAGCCACTCTAAGGAGGTCCCACTCCTGAAGGCGCATCCTAGTCGGCACTGTTCACTAAGAGGCAACAGTAGTGACCCACGACACAGCATATGCACTCAGAGCAAGGGGGGGACTGGGTAGTCCCCCCCTTGTAGCCCTCCCATTTTGCCAAGGCCAATTCCTCCCCCCAGAGCTCAGCCCCACCGTAGGGGTGGGATCAGAGGGCCTTTCTCTGGTCAATACCTCCTTCAAAATCGTGGTCCATGCTCATGTCCTTCTTTAAATGGCCCTGCTTTGCATTCCACCCATCGCAGCTGTGCTTGGGGGTGTTTAAACTGTCTCTCATGTGGATATTGGGGTGAGGTGAGGGCTCCTGGGTGATCCCTGGCAGGGGAAGAAGAACAGATAGAGTCCAGCCTGGTGAGGATAAATGCCACCACAGGCAAGGGGGCTGGGGCCAAGCAGGAGAGTCTGTTCTCCCAGATCACCAAATCACTAGGCAACAGGCAGTTAAAGAAGCGAGGAGAGCGGGGTGATTGCTAGAGACCAGGATATGCCTGCAGGGGTAGAAGGGAGGGGAGGCAGGGGCCTGGGGAGGAGCCAACAGCAGCTGCTAGGAGAACTATTTTGGCAGAAGTGGAGCTGATTAGATTGCTTGGGAACAGATGTGCCCCTATTCTCTTGCGTGGGTACCCCTCTGCCCTCTGTGCTCCATTGGAGGGAAGGAGACTGGCTGCCGATGTGCCTTCCCTGGGCCAGCTGGGCACCATTCCACTGGGGAGGTGGTCATTATTAGGTTCCCCCGTTTGGGAAGTGAGGGTTCTGAGGCACAGCAAAGTCAGGAAATTCTCCAAGCCATGCAGGCAGCCCCTGGCAGATCCAGGACGAAGCCTGTGATTTATATCTGCATCCAGCTGGGGCCAAAGACTTTGCTCTTCCCACTGGGCTCTTGGTCGTTGTCCCAACACGGGTCCTGTGTGCTTCTGGCTTCCCTCTTCTGAAGAATTTCCACCTCCTTGTGAAATGATACGATTGTTTGATGGCATTAGAGTGTGTTGCTCTCTCTAAAGACTATGGACGTGAGCACTAAGGAAGGTGCGGCTGGGAAATCGGGCAGAGGCATGTGGGGACTCTTGTTACTCTCCTTTCCCACCCTTTTCCCTGTGCCACCTCCTAGCAGGGCTCTGAGAGCTGGTCCTCAAGCCCAGCAAAGCCTACATCCTCTACCCTCAGACACCCCTCCCACCACCAAAAAAAGAAACCATCCCTGTGGACTGTTCTAAGCAGGAAGCCGAGTTTTCAGTTCACTGGAAAACAGGAAATGCCTCCAAGGGTCTGAAGTCTTTTTAGTCCCTGCGCCCTCCATGCAGGGTCTGCATCCCAGGCCAGCTGCTGAGGACGACGCCCTAGAAGCAAGGTCATCCCAACCCCCAGCACCGAGAGCGTGATCCTTGGTGCCATTCAAAAGCCCTCTCTACTGTTGGAGCCAGAGCTGACGTCATCCGCTGCTCAGGACACTGGACCTTCTGGACCAGGCAAGAGGGCTCGGGATTCCAGGGATACAGCGCGAAGCACCACAGAGGTTCATTAGCTTTGCAAGGAGCAGATTCTGACCATGGACGGAGCTCTCACCCCAGCCAAAGGCTGACCGCTGATCCCCACCAGATGGATCTCTAAACCCTGTCAGAGACTGGCTGACCCCCAACAAAGCCTGACTTCCTAGCCCTCTCCTATAGTTGACTACCCCATCCTGGCTCTAGACTGACCCTCTAACCTTGACCTTGTCAGAAGCTAACCTTTAATACTAGCCACAGCAAAGCTTTCTAACCCTGGGCACAGACCAAACTCAAGTGCTTGCCAGCCTCCTCATCCAGTCACAGTCATCACTGAGCTTCTGTGGAGTTCCATGTGCTGCGAGCCCAGCACAGTCCTCACAGACCCTACAGCCTGGGGGAGGAGGTGGGCCCCACACAAGCTTTAATCAGATTGTGAGCTGGGGGGAAGGGTAAGCAGAGGCTTGTCTGACACCCCGGCACTGTCTCCAACTTTGCTGGGTGACCTTGGGTTGGTCACATCACCTCCTGGGCCAGGGTCTTCTGCCTTCCTCTGCAGTGGGCTGGTGTGTCTAGATGGTGTCCAGGATTCCAGTCCTCAATGGCACATGCCAATGGTGGAAGCCTAGACCACCCTAAGCGTCTAGGATGTGAGGCATCATCACTAGGGTTGGTGTTACTCTTGCGAGTAGGAAAGCCAGACTCGGGAAGATACAGGCAATCAGGCACCTTCCCTTCCGCGTGGTAGATGAGGATTCACGGAATCCCTCCTCTGTTTGAACACTGGTTTCCTGCTTCCACTACAGACAGTGGGGCCCTGATTGGACACCACTGGTTCTTCTTCCTGCCTCAGCTTTTCCGTCTGTAAAACGAGCTGTGACACCAGCAGTTCGGGAACTTTGGAGGCAAACAGAGGGGCCTGTATGAACATGTGGTGATTCAGACAGAAGACTTTTCACTGACTGGAAAGCAAAGATTCTGGCTGTCTTTTTGTTAACCTAAATGTTAGAGGAAATAGGATGATTTATGATTAAGATCACCCAGGGCCTGGCACCGTTTGATTTCTCCAAAGGGCACTGGGATGAGGGTGGGCAGAGTGTGGATGGCTGTGGAGGGAACAGACTATTACCTAAAACCTTGTCCCCACCTGCCATCATATCTCTCATGCACCGCCCACTGCCTGAAAGTCTACTGTTATGAAGAAGTAGCAACGTCAAGAACAGGCACTATGTGCACATCACCTGCATATCACCTGTCACTGGCCTACGTCCTTTACCAGCACTCTTCCTTGCATCGGCTGAGAGCAGGACCCTGAAAGAAGAGCAGATACTGACTGGGAAAATCCACCGGAGCAGCTGAAGATAGATAGGTCTAGAGTAGCAGTGCTCCAAGTGAGGTCTGAGGACTCCTGGAGGTCTCTAAGATTTTTTTCAGGGAATGTGTTAGTTATCTCTTGCTGTGTCATAAACTACCCCCAAAACTCAGCAGCTTAAAATAACAAACATTTATCACCTCACAGTATCTCACAGTAAGTCAGGACTTAGCTGGATGCCTCCCCTCAGGGTCTCTCACAGGCTGCCGTCAAGGTGACGGCTGGGGCTGCAGTCTCATCTGACTCACCTGGGGGAGCATAGGCTTCCAAGCTCAAGGCCATGGTTGTTGGCAAGATTCAGTGAGGAACGTCCTCACTTGGGGCCTCGGTTCCTCACTGGATTTTGGCCAGAGGCCTCTCTCTGTCCCTTGTCAAGTGGGTCTTTCCATCCTGCAGCTTGGAACATGGCAGCTGACTTCTCTCCGAGCAAGGGAGCAAGAGAGGGTCCCTTCTAGACGGAAGCCACAGTCTCTCTGGGATGTTAATCTTCAGAGTGTCATGCCATCACTCTTGCCATACCACTTGTACCACTCACTTCCTTGGAGTGAGTCATCAGACCCAGCCTACACCCAAGGGGAGGGGATTACAAAGGGTATGAAGATCAGGCAGTGGGGAACCCTGGGAGACACTTTACAGGCTGCCTGACACAGGGCATCTGCGAGAGTCTTTCTTTCCAGCTTCCTACCTCTGGGATACTTGACTTTCTTCCCATGCTTCAACCAAAACACATAAGAGATTTCATGCAGAAGCACATATAAGAAGCCAGCTGTCCTGTGTCAAGCTCACAGTAACGAAACTTGTACAAATAGAAAACAATGCCACTATAGTGGTAGATATAACCCACATGAATAAAAGCTCGTTGGGGTCCTTATAGTTCTTAAGAGCATAAAAAGGACTTGAGATCAAAAAGTTTGAGGACTACAGGTCTGGAAAGATAGAGCTAGGATCCTGCCCAAGGAGGGCCGCCCTGGGTGGGGAGGGGATGGAGGACACACTGTGAGAAGCCTTTCAGCCAAACGCCATCAGAGGCCTGGCTGCCTGGGAAAGGGGTGGTTAAAAAAGAGCAAGTGAGAGGAAGGGCCTACCGTCTAACTTTCACTTTCTTTACAGTTCTGCACACAATGCATCTCTGAGTGTCTGCCCTTTCTGCGTCTGTGTGCAGAGATAGGTTCCCCATGCACAAACATTAGCTGGCGTGAGCACGTGTGCACAGGTGGATCTGCGCAAGCACGTGTAAAAGTTGTCGTGTGCGTGCCCATACCTGTGTGCGTGTGCCTGTTTAAGCAGGGGTGTGCCTGGGGCCCCTGGGGGTGGGCAGGGCCTGGCCAGCAGGCCCAGGGACACCCTGCGAAAGGAGAAGGGGCAGTAGAGGGTTGGGTGGCACGATCACCACTACCGTGGCTGTGTGTCCCCGTAACGCCCTCTGCCCTCAGCCTCTGCTTTCAGCACGACTCTCAAATATTATCATCTTCTATGGGAACTTCCTGATCAGCTTCCTGTTGTTCTTGGACTTTTCTTTTTTAGTTAGTTTTTTTTTTAATGTTGTAATTCTTTAATCTGACTTTTTATTTTGCCCGGGGAGGCACTGTGGTCCCCAGCTACGTCTGAGAGGGGGAGAAAATAACCTGCCAGGGCAGGCCAGGTGCTTGGCTGGAGTTAAAAGTGCCCAGGAGTTGGGACTGGGGAATCAGCTCCTCTTTCCATCAAGATAAACTAATCCTTCTAAACCCCCAGCTGATTTTGTAGATGTTCAGAGTGAGGGGCGGTGGGAGGGAAAGAGGCCTGAAGGGGAGTGGAATCGGCCTCCCCAAAATTTGTGTCTTGGGCACCAGGATCATGTTGACCTGATTATTTTGAGAAACAGAGACATGGGAGAAGTTGTAAAAACAGAGTAGAAGTTACTCTTTGGTCGGGAAATGTATAGGAAATCTCCCTTTGCGAGGGTGTCCACTCTCAGTACTCAGAAGAGAGCCTTTACCAGAGAGAGATTTTCCCACCTGAGAAACTGCAAAGCAGGGCAAACTTAGTTTTCCTTACATTTCCCCTCTCACCTTCCCGGGTTGCCTCCTCCCCCCAAAAAGCCCCAGGCCCCTGTCCCTTTCCTTAGCTCAGGATGGTATATAAGCCTCAACTGTCCGTGCCGTGAGTCTCCTATGTTTGTGCGTAGATACCAGTATAATTAAAGTGTTTTCTTCTCCTGTTAATCTGTCTTACGTCAGTGTCATTCCTAGACCAGTCACAGAAACCTGAAGGGTAGAAGGGAGAATGTTCCCGCCCCTGCAGCCTCGGGGCAGACTTCTCTGGGGGTCAGGGAGGGCCCGGCTAGGGCAGTGCCCCAGGTTTGCAGGGCCCAGTGATTCAGCACTTCTGCCCTCCGCCCGCCTTTCCTGCCACCTCTGAAGCGGCAGAAGGGAGTGCAGCTAGCAAAGAATTCAGACAGTGGCTAGGCCCGGCCTCACCTCTAGGCGGCCCCCTCCCCCAAACGGAGGGGCCTCTGCACAGACTTGCCTGTGCCCTTGCTGGCCCTCTGCTCAAGCCCTTCATTTCCCAGCCACCCGCCACTGAATCACAGTCTTCTTTCAAGTTGCCTTCAAAAGGTCTTTGGGAAGCCTTCCGTGGCACTCCCAGGCCAAGGGGAGAGCTTTGTCCACAATGCCCCCTCCCCTGGGACCCCCTCCTCAGGACTGCCATCACCTGCCCCAGTAGCCAGTCCAGGGGTTGAACCATCCTTGTTCTGACCCTCTGGATTTCCTGTGTGCACCAGTGGGTCTCCAGTTGCCTGTGGGCCCTCCCCTGCGACTCCAGCGCAGTCCCCTGGGTTTTGAGCCTATTCCTTTTTTCTCCCCACTTTTCCTCTAGATGCTCCCGAGGGTGGGTCCCAGTCTGGTTTTCTCGCTGTTACTTGCCTGGGCTGTGAGCTGGCACAATTGGTCCTGACTAAGGATTTGTTTTTCTTGTTGTTTGCTCTCCCAGTGCGTTGATTCAACAAACTCACCCATATTCAACTGGTAATAGCTGATGTGCTCCCCCCAACCCCCAACAAAGAGATGACCATTTTAGCTGGAGATAAAACCTAACCCAAAGGAATAAATCTGAGTGTGGACTTCCAGGCACCTTGGAGGAGATGGGGGATGGCTTCCTCTTCCACCCCTGCTTAAGGCTGAGGCCAGCTGCAGGAGATCAAAGCCAGATCACTCCACTTTTCTTGCCTGCCTAGAAAGGGAAACCAGTCTCCTCCACCTGCCCAAGAGGCCCCCATGTAAATGGGAAGTGGCATTGTCATTTCCAAGTATCATTCAAGTAAAAATGTGGATTCTTGGGCTCCACCCCTCAACCTGTGAAGTCAGATCTGAGGGTGGGGGTTTTAAAGGTGATCTGGTGCACAACCAGGGCTGTGAAACTGTCCTCCTGTGGACAGGGTGCCCTGATTTCTAGCTGAGTGACTGCCATTGTAGGTGCCCCATAAATGCTCGAAGAATTGAGTGAGAGGCAGGGAGAAACTGCAAGGAGCACGGGTTCTGAGCTCTGCCACTTCCTATGGGACACTGGGCAAGTTTCTTGCACAGGCCAAGTAGAGACACACCCCTGCCTCGCAGGGTTGTTGGGAGGGCAGCGATGCCAAACGTTCCTAGGATGGTCCCTCACAGGACGAAGGGGAGTCCCCAAGAACGGTGTGCAAAGAGAAACCTCTCAGCCTGTCTTCAGGACCTAGGGAGAGCCAGCATCCACCATTTCTAAGTGCCTTTCCTCCCCAGCTTTGGCCTAAGGGGGCTCCTTGGAACTCTTATTTATGTGACCCACCAAGATTGCTCCTCTGGGCCCATCCCAAGCAAGCAGCATTCCTGGAATCTATTGTTTATGAGCAGGGATAAGAGGACAGGACACCACTTGCTGGTTAAACCATCTCCTCTAGAGCTTATCTCTGCCTGGGATGTTCAAAACAGCCAGCCCAGACACTTTTGCCCCTGAGGCTGCTGCCCTCTGAAGCCACCGCAGCCTGAAGAGGTGGTTTGGGCTGTGAGCCTGTGACCCACACCACCTCCAAGAAGTTTCCCTTCCTGCCTACTCTCTCCCTCTGGACCCACTGTGGGGGGGGGGGGGATCATCCCCCCAAACCAGCTCAACTTCCACCATCCACCTTCATTTGTATTGATAAAGCCCTTATCACCTCAGGCCTCCAAACCCCCAAGCCAAGGAATCAAGAGAGTATTTTAAAATGTCTTCCCTTGGGAAGTCCCTGGCTGTCCAGTGGTTAGGACTCCACGCTTCCACTGCAGGGGGCACAGGTTTGATCTTAGTCGGGGAACTAAGATCCTGCATGCCACACTGTGCGGCCAAATAAATTAAATAATAAATAAGGCATGTTAAAACTATTTTTTCTTTAATTTTTTTTAATGTTTTCTCTTCTGCTAGTCCTCCCCAAGACACTCACTAATCCCTGCTTACCTCAGCCATCACCAGGGTCCTCAAGGGTCTTCCTGCTCTGATTATTCCTGGGCCCAGTTTTATCCAATCCTCTTCTGTTCCTTCCTTCCCAAGCCCGCGCATTGGACCTCCATCACCTCAAACCCACCTTTAGCGAGCTCCACTATGTTTTCAACCTTTATCCCTTCAGGCCCTCCCAGAATTCTGCCTGTCCCCTGCAGCCCTCTCAGGTGGAGACAGGTTTCCACTGGTCTAAAACTGGGGTGGGTGTTTTCCTTGCCCTCCACTGACATTCCCAAGCCTTTTTATTCCTTCCTTCAAAATCCCAGCTCCTGCGACACTGAATCCATCTCACCAATATTGTCTGCCGTCGTTGTCCCTCTGCTGACCTCCCAGCTTCCCCTCGTTCACTGAAGACTCTCATTCCTGGCTCACTGTTTCTCATTCCTGCCCTCATTCTAAGAGGCTTTAACATCCATGTGGCACCACATCTAACACGCTGATCTCCCCATTCCCTGCCCCTCTTGGCGCCAACTCCAACTCAGCCACCACCCTCACCCCTATGGTCACCCCATTCCTATTCAACACCGGCAACTACAGCACCTCTGAAACTCAACTACAAGCCTCACACCCTCACCACAACCTTCTAGCCCAAAGTGCACCTACTTTTTTTAAATAATTAATTAATTTATTTATTTATTAATTTATTTATTTATGGCTGTGTTGGGTCTTCCTTTCTGTGCGAAGGCTTTCTCTAGTTGTGGCAAGTGGGGGCCACTCTTCATCGCGGTGCGTGGGCCTCTCACTATCGCGGCCTCTCTTGTTGCGGAGCACAGGCTCCAGACGCGCAGGTTCAGTAATTGTGGCTTACGGGCCCAGCTGCTCCACGGCATGTGGGATCCTCCCAGACCAGGGCTCGAACCCGTGTCCCCTGCATTGGCAGGCAGATTCCCAACCACTGCGCCACCAGGGAAGCCCACACCTACTTTTATATCCCCTCAAGGAGTCTTCGACTTCCAATCCACTGAGCGCATCACTTTTCCACTATCATTCTTCTTTTGTCTTCCCATTCCTTTCTACCTAGCTTAGATTCCATCATCGTTGTACCTTTCAAACACTGTCAGCTTCCTTGGGACTTAGTGTTACTTGTCTGGCAAAATCCCAAACTTGGTTATAAATCCAACAATTTCACTGAGCTTACCCCTGAGCAGCTGAAAATTGGTTGAGAAAAATCACAAACTCTGACTCACAAATTTCTCTTTATGTTCATGACCACAAACACAGTAGGCGTTTAACTCTTCCTGGCAATCCTTGGATGGTTCCCAAATAGGTTTGCTCCCTCACTCTAGAAAATGATTAGTTAATTACCTTCCCCTCTCAACCAAACCCCTGACAACTTCTTCCTACCCCGCCACTTACAGCTATGACTTTGCCTTTTGCTTAACGGAGAAAATAAAAGCCATTAGTCAAAGAATTCCTTATCTTCCCACCTTCAAATCTACCATGGTAAAGACAACTAGGACAATTTGTATAGAATTCATTGTAGTGGACAGTCTTGATTTGTCTGGTTTACCAGCAAACCTATAGCTTCCATATTAAATATAATGATTGCTATAGGTTTTGAAAGCTGTCTCTTTTCATATTACTTTCTAATATTAGTTTGCTATGAGATCTGGTTTGTTTGTCTGTTTTACCAGGAGTGAGTGTTGGATTTCATTAAATATGTTTTCTGTATTGACTGATAGAACTATATGGTATATAGTGACTATAGACAAATGAGTAAGAAATAACTGTAAATCACTGGAATTTGAGGTGTTATTTGTTGCACGGCACTATCACAGCAAAATCTGACTAATGTGCTTGGTAAAATAGATTGGATAGCTTTTCTTCTTTCTCTCTCTCTTTTTTTTTTTTTTTTTTTTTTTTTTTTTACTTTTTGGCCACACCCTGCTGTATGTGGGATCTTAATTTCCCAACCAGGGATGGAACCCATGGCCCCTGCAATGGAAGCCCAGAGTCTTAACCACTGGACCACCAGAGAAGTCCCTTTCTTCTCTTTCTACTGTCTGAAACAAATTGTATATTTTCTGTTCTTTGAAACAAAGCTTCCTTATAAAGCCATTTGGGCCTGGTATCTTTTGAGAGAAGGAGGCTTTTGTTACTGATTCACCTTCTTTTAGTCTCACTGGCTTATTTATTTGTTTAAAAAATTTTCTTCATGAATCAATTATTACTATTTATATTGTTCTAGAAATGAATTCAAGTTTTCAATTTTTTTTAGCATTTTTTATTCTTTCTAATATGTGCATTCAATACTATAAATTTCCCTCAAAGCAGTGCTTTCACTGCATCACACAAATTTTGATATCTGGGTTTTCATTTTCATTGAGTTCAAAATATTTTAAACTTTCCCTTGAGATTTCTTCTTTGATTCATGTGCTATTTAAAAGTGTGTTGTTTATTCTGTACGTAATTGGGGATTTTCCAGTTATCTTTCTGTTATTGATTTCAAGTTTAATTCCATTGTGGTTTGAGAGTAGACATTATATGATTGCTATTCTTTTCAATTTGTTAAGTTGTGCTTTATGGTGCAGAATATGGTCTACCTTGGTGAATGTTCCATGTGAGCTTGAGAAGAATGTGTATTCTGTTGTTGGATAAAGTACTCTATAGATGTCCATTATATCCAGTTGATTGATGGTGTTGTTGAGTTCAACTATGTCCTACTGATTTTCTGCCTGCTGGTTCTGTCCATTTCTGATAGAGGGGTGTCAAAATCTTCAACTACGACAGTGGATTCTCCCATTTCTCTTTGCCATTCTATTAATTTTTGCCTTACATCATTTGTTGCTCTGTTTTTAGGTGCATGCACATTAAGGATTGTTATTGTTTTTGGAGAGTTGACCCCTTTATCATTATGTAATGCACCTCTCTATCCCTGATAACTTTCCTTGCTTTGAAGTGTGCTCTCTCTGAATGTAATATAGCTACTCCTGTTCTCTTTTGATTAGTGTTAGCAAGGTATATTTTTCTCCATCCATTTATTATTAATTTGTACGTATCTTTGTATTTTAAATGGGTTTCTTTTGGACAACATATAGTTGATTCATATTTTTTGATCCACTCTGACAATCTCTGTCTTTTAATTGATGCATTTATATCATTAATGTTCAAAGTGAATATTGATATAGTTGGATTAATATCTGTCATATTTGTTACTATTTTCTATTTGTTGCCTTTGTTCTTTTCCCCCATTTTTATCTTCTATTCATTTTCTGCCTTCTGTGCTTTTAATTGAGCATTTTATATTATTTTATTTTCTCTCCCTTTTTAGCACACCCTTTTATGTGTGCATGCTTTTTTTTAGTTGTTGCCCTAGAGTTTGCAATATACATTTACAATTAATCCAATTCCACTTTTAAATAACACTATACTGCTTCACAGGTAGTATGAGAACCATGTTATAACAAAATAGCCCTATTTTCTCCTTCCCATCCCTTGTATCATTGCTGTTATTCATTTCATTTATGTTTAAGCATACATGAGTAACATATACATTATACATACTATATATAATTTTATTTTGAACAAAGTGTTATCTGTTAGTTCAATTAAGAATGAGAAAAATGTAAGTTTTTATTTTACTTTCACTTATTCCTTCTTCAGTGCACTTCCTTTCTTTATGTAGGTCAGAGTTTCTGACCTATATTATTTTTCTCTGATATTTGCCATGAAAACCTGGTCAAGCTCCTGGAAGTAAAATTTACAAAAGTGTGGGATCACCCCATGACTGAGTCCCCCCGGATTTTTTAACCCTCAAACTTGTCTGCACTGAGACTCTAGCAATTTGTTCATTACAGTTCACGTTTTCCTACCCCAGCGTTGGGTCTCATTATGTTTCCATTCATGAGTCTCTATTCTGGTAAGCAGAGACTCCCTGTATTCACTTGTCTGTCCCTCTAATCTGTGGGCAGTGGTTTGCCCTGTGCCCTCACCTCTCTAATGTATCCAACAAGGATTGGTTTGTTGTTAGGATTGAGTATCAATTTCCAAGCTCCTTACATGCAAAACAGGACACCAGAAGTGGCAATCTCTATTTTTAAAAGTTTTTTATATAGATGAGGCATTCACAAGGCTTACAAATCAAAAGGTATGAGTTATATAGTAAGACTTCCCCTCTGATGATGAAGTAGATATCTCCAACCTACCCTCCTGCTGAGAACAGCTGAAGAAGTAAGATAATATTTTTTAAAACTATCTTAGAAGCATCAAAGAATTTGACAAATACTAAAGAATTGTTGGGAGACAAGGACAACCCAGAGAGTTAAGACAAGCCACTTTAAGCCATGTTTGCCTTGAGATAATATACCTGGGTAAACAGCTATAAAGACAACCTGAACTCCTAGTTGCCTCATGAAGTCAGGAGAAGGGGACAAAAGTCAGAGCCAAGAGCTTATCAGAAGTTATCAGGAGCTCTGGTTAAAGCACTCCTCACTGTGTCTTCAGGGTAGAATAAACCAGAAATAACTCAGCTGTGGCACCAATTTGCAGCCCTCCTTCCCATTATCTGGAGGTTAGGGTATCTCAAGTCTTTAACTTGGATTAAGGTGGTCCTTGACAGGAGCAACAAGCAAAGATCCATTGTATAGGAGGATAGCATCATTCTAGGAGTAAAACTGTTCCTCAAAATAATTTTTACATACAGTCTACCAGTCTTTGATAAAAAAAAATAATCAGGTGTACAAGGAAACGAGTGAATGAAAACTTACAGAAACAACAGACAACAGAAATAGACCATCCATCTCAAGAAGTCAGGAAAAGAATGACAAAATAACACAATAAAAGTAGAAGGGAGAAAGAATAAGAATTAGAGCAGGAATTAATAAAATAGAAAACAAACATGCAAAAGAGAAGAGTTAAAAACTTAGAAGTGGAAAGATTAATCTTTGGAAAGATTAATAAAGATAATAAGCCTCTAGCTAGGCCAATCAAGAACAAAAGAAAAAAGCATACATAACAAATATTATAAATTAAAAAGGGTGCATCATTGCATATTCTGTAGACATTATAAAAATAATAAAGTGATACTATGAAAATTTTTTCACTACATTTGAAAATTATACGAACTGAATTCCTAGAAAAATATAGCTTACTTAAAGAAAAATAGAAATTCTGAACAATCATAGAACTGTAAAATAAATTGAATCAGCGGTTTAAAATCTTTCCACAGAAGAGACTCCAAACTGTGGATGTCACTGGTGAGTTCTACCTAACATCTAAGGAATGAATAATTGCAATCTTATAGATACATCTGAAAAACAGGAGGAGTATATACTCTCCATCTTATTTTGTGAGACTAAGAAAATCTTGATATCCAAGTAGGATAAACATAGTTGGAAAAAGAAAATTACAGGCCCATCTCACTCAAGAAATACAGATGCAAAAGTCCTGCACAAAATAAAAGCAAGCTGGACCCAGCTGCATATATCAAATAAATATATCAAACAATTTGAGTTATACTAGTAATGTGAGATTGATTTAACCCAGAGTTTTTCAGCTTGGGCACTATTGCCATTTGGAGCTGGATAATTCTTTGTTGTGGGGAACCAGCCTGTTCATTGTAGAATGTTTAGCAGCGTCATTGGCCTGTAGTCACTACATACGAGTAGCACCACCACCCCTATTTCTGACAAGCAAAAATGTCTCCTGTAAAATTGTCCATGGTTGAAAACTAACATTACAAAATCAATCAGTATAATTCATCATGTTAATAATTACAAGCCAAACTCATATAATAATTTTGATAGATGCAGAAAAATGTTTGTTAAAAATAAACATCAGTTATGATAAAATAAAACACCTAACAAGTGAGGCAGGAAAGAGGCAGATACAGCACTTCAAAGACATAGATCTCCTACTTTTTTTTTTAAACAATAAGAAATGTATTGGTTCAGGTAACTGGGAGGCTCAAGAGGTGATATAACATTAGTACTGGCTAGATTCCATGCCTCCAGCAGTTCATCAAGACACTGCCTTTCTACTGGCTCTGCTTTGTTCTATTGACTTCATTTTCGAGCAGGCTCTCTCCACACAGTTTGGCAGCTCCAAGCTTTTACCTTCTGTGGGTTGAGTAATCACTCACTATGTGATAGTTCTAGCAAAGTCCTGGAAATGAGTCTCACTGATCAGGTCTGACTTTGAGCTGGAGTCAGGGGAGGGAGAAAGCCCTGCAACCCACAAAAATGGTTCCCCAGAGGAGAAGAGATATTCTTTCATCAGAAGAAGAAATGCTGGACAAGTGAAACAATAGATGTCTAATTTAGAGACTTTTCAAACTTTATCCCATGAATGAGAACAGCCTAGTTTATGTGGCCAGGAGTTCAGGAGCTGAATGGTTCTAGCTCTGGGTTTCTCGTGGGGATATTGCCTAGGACTGTAGTTTTCTTAAGGTTTGACTATAGCTGGAGAATCTGCTTCCAAGGTGACTCCCTGATAGGATAGGCAAGTTTGTGGTCTTTGTTGGTTGAAGGTTTCAGTTCCTCACCATGTGAGCTTCTCCATAGGGTAGCTTGAGTGTCTTCTTGAGATGACAGCTGGTTTTCACTAAGCAAGTCATCCAAGATACCAAGGAAAAGGCTGAAATGTCTTTCATGACTGGCTTCGGATATCATCCCTCATCACTTCTACAATATCCAGCAGGTCACACAAGTCATCCCTTTCAGTTTTGGAGGGACTAAACAAGAGCATGAATACCAGGAGATGATGATAAATGAGAAGGGGCAAACATAATCAAATAACTAATAGAAGAAAATTCCCTAGATAGGAAGCTCATGAGAGTCTAGATTAAAGGGCTCTTCAAGTTTGTAGCACAATGGATTAAAATAGACCATCTCCAATGCATATCATGAAATTTCAGAATAGTGAACGTCAAAGAGAAAATCTCCCAAGATTCTGGAAAGGAAGAAAAAATATGTCACATATAAACATTTAGAATCAGAATGACTTCATAATCCTCAAAAGCAAGTTTGTATGACAAAATATAATAGTGTTTTCAAAATTCTATTAAACTATTTTAAACATAGCATTTTATACCCAAGGCAAACCATCAATCAAGTTTTAATGTAGAATAGAGACATTTTTAGATATTCAAGTTTAAAAAATTGTCTCCCACCCACCCTTTCTCAGAAACTTTGGGAAAACAGAAGATCCAGGAAGCAAGGGATTCAATACAAGGAAAAGGAGAAGGAAATCCCCAAAATGATGGAGAAAGGAATTCCAAGAACAACAGCTGTGTGCCAAGTGCAGAGGGCAAAAAGGACTGACTTAAACAGATCAGAGAACTCAGAATATTGTTCCATGAGAATATTAAATCTATAGAACACAAAATGTGTTTGAACATAATAAGGGATTTACACAACTGGGAGAGAGTTTGAAGTTGAATTTGTCAAAAAGTAAAATAATAGGAAGATAAAGCAAGTATTAATCCCAGAGAAAACAAGACACTATGTAGGAAAAGGTAAAGCAATCAAAGTTTACTTTATGTCTCAGCTGGAACTGGCATTTACAAACTCACAAAAAATGTAAACACAGAATAGTGACCTAACTAAATTATAATGTAACTATATTGGGAGGACAGAAGAATGAAAAGTGTGATGGGGCAGGCCAGGGGTTAAAAAAGAGCTAAATCCTCATTTTCCGTAGTGGGAAATCAACAGATAATATCTAGAACTGAAAAATCAATAAACAGCAGTATAAGAATGTTACTCAGAAATGTGGAAGTAAATACCAAATGAATCAACTAAAGTTGTTTGAAACTAGTTGCTTCTGGGAAGCAGCAATTCATGGAAGATATGGGGGTAGAGGTGCTAATTTTCATGATAAGCTTTGTATAACTAGTGTAATCTTCCAAATATGTTCATGTAAATTTAATCAAAATAAAACTAAATAGAAAGGATTCTGAGAAGATGGGAGAGTAGGGAGCACCAGGAATCTGTCTCCCCACCTGGACAACAATTGCACTGGCAGAATCTGCCTGATGTAACTATTTTGGAACTCTGGAGTCTGTTGAAGGCATGCAACTTCCAGGAAAAGGTTGAACAGTAAATTACTGTTAATTTCAGTCAAGTTCAACTCTTAGGGCTATTGCAGTGACCCATCCCCGACTCCCAGCCCCGTGGCAGGCAGCAGAACACATATTCCAGGAGAAGCCTGCATGTAGCTTGTGAGAACCAGGGTGAGAAAAAAAGAGTGTGCCCTCCAAACATCAGGGTTCTGTGCCCCATAGCTGACTGCTGCTTCTGATCATAGAAGTGCAGACAAAGAGGCTGCCACCCATTGTCGTTGCATCTCCTCCCACTGTTGCAAGACCCTCTCCCTCCAACTTAAGTTACTTCCAGGAGATTTAAAGGGCTGACATCCTCTTTTTCCTCCCTTCCATTTTTCTCTTTTCCCCTCTTGGGCACCAGAGACATTAAAGACTATGATATTAAAAAGCAACTTTGTAAATGAGGAAAGTTAGAAAGTGACCACACATGCACAGGGAAAGGTGAAGGCTCAGAAGAGACCTGAGAGGATCTTAAGTTTATACCTCAGGCAGATCCCTGGCACAGAGACAGCCTGCAATTGCTTAAAAAAGAAAAACAACAAACAAAAATAATAATTAAAAGTGGCAAACTCTGGAGAAGGGGGTAGAATATGATTTCCAGAGTTATCACATTATTTGATTCAAATGTCCAATTTTCAACAAAAAAAATCACAAGGCATACAAAGAAACAGAAAAGTATAGCCTATTCAAAGGGAAAACATTAAATCAACAGAAACCATCCCTGCAAAAGACCTAAAGGCAGATCTACTAGACAAAGACTTTAAAACAACCAACTTAAAGATACTTAAAGAACCAAAGGCATATTTGAAGAAAGTCAAGAAAACAATGTGTGAACAAAATAGAAATATCAATAAAGAGATAGAAAACCTTAAAAGGGTTTTTTAAATTTGGACTTAGGTGCTAGTCTTGGGATGGAGCTCAGGGCTAGTCTTAGGGTACAAAACGTTTGAGACATTGTTATTGGGGCATAGAATTAGGTTCAGCTCTGGGTATAAGGACCTTAAGGTAAGAGAAGTCTTGGAAGGCTGGTCCTGAGGCACCTGTGCCTGGGTCCCTACCCTTGAAGCTGCTGCTAGAGGTTCCAGGAGATGGGTTGCAGTGCATGAAGTTGCAGAAGCCACCATAGGTACATTCCCCCATCTGCCGACAGCATGGCTCCCAGAAGTCAGTGACAGGAGACAGCTTGGCAAGCACAGTCTGGCTGTTGAACCAATGGTTATTGAGTTCAGCCACTCCCTGAGCTGCATCCTCCTCATGCCAGAATTTGACATAGACATTGCCCACAAGATGGCCCCTCAGATGGTCACTGAACTCCCTCAGCTTTTATTTATCTGGGAATGTCTTGATTTCTCCTTCACTTTTGAAGGACAGTTTTGCTGGCTATAGAGGTCTTGGTTGACAGGACGGGTGGAAACCCCCTGAATATTCAAAGAGATGCATAAATACAAAAGGGAGAAAAGATAAGACCAAGAGGAAAATAGACAAAGAATATATGAATAGACATTACAGAAAAAAGAAATGTAATCCTCAGTAGACACAGGAAGAAATGCTCCATTTCATTCATAATTAAAGAAATGCAAATGAAAGCATTGCCATGCTGATTTTTGTAGCATATTGGCACAGAATTTTAAAAAGTTGTACTCATCATTGGTGAAGGTGGGGGCAGATCAGCAGGAGGTGGGAGTGCAAATTGGGGCAGTATTTGTTGAAGGCTAACTTGGAAATATCTATGAAAATGTATAATGCACCTGCTGTTTGAGCATCACCTCTTCTGGGAGTTTATTCTTCATACATACGTCGCAAGTACACATTCTGTATTGAAAGGTATTCATTGGAAATCACACAAATGTCTCTCAGTACAGGACTAGCTAGACAAATAATGATACATCCTTCTCATGGTATCTTAGTCTATTCGGGCTGCTGTAA
Source organism: Balaenoptera ricei (assembly GCF_028023285.1). Classification (NCBI taxonomy): domain Eukaryota; kingdom Metazoa; phylum Chordata; class Mammalia; order Artiodactyla; family Balaenopteridae; genus Balaenoptera; species Balaenoptera ricei. The sequence goes on along the minus strand of NC_082651.1, from coordinate 64,513,508 downwards.
GAGAATACCATAGACTGGGTGGCTTATAAGGAACAGAAATTTATTTTCACAAATTTGGAGGTTGAGCAGTCCAAAATCAAGGCACCGGCAGATTTGGCGTCTGGTGAGAGCTTGCTTCCTGGTTCACAGACAGCTGTCTTCTCTCTGGGTCCTCACATAGCAGAAGGGGTGAGGGAGCTCTCTGGGGGCCTCTTTCATAAGGACACTTGTCCCATTCATCAAGTTTCCTCCCTCATGACCTGATCCACCTCACAAAGGCCCCACATCCAAATACCATCACATTGGGGATTAGGTTTCAACATGTGAATTTTGGAGGGACACAAACATTCAGTCCATATAAGCACATGCAATACTCTGCACCATTAAGAAGAGAGACTGCTCTGTATGTGCTCATACCGAAGAGGGCAAGATACTTTAATATAGAAAAAAGTTTCTAGCAGTATTTATAGTGTGAGTCCATTGTATGACAGATGGAGAGAAGTAATGTTTGTAATGACCTGGCACCTACTTGATGGTCATTAGAAAGTACTTAGCTACCTTCTCTAACATAAGCTGTCAAACTAAACAGCTTTTGATTGTGATTCAAAACAAAATACAAAATTCATTTGATAATGAGGCTCACTTGGCTGCAGAGGTCATGTCTAATCTTGACTTTACATTTTTGTGTGATGTGCAACAGCTTTTTTGTCCTCATTCATCGACTTAATGATGAAATAGAATACATTTGAACTTAAAAACATAAATTCCTATAACATTCTCATGTGCTTTTAGATGTTTTGTATGTTTCACCTATTGGGCTTTCTTTTCTTTTTTTTTAACCATGCTTTCTTTAAAAAAAAAAAAAAAGTATGTAGTTCTTTAGCTAAAAAACAAAACAAAACAAACCCTAGAAAATAATATCCCCCATTTCTTTCCCCAGCTGGCCTGGATTTCCCTGACCCGATAAGACCTCAGCAGATTTATCCTGGACTAGAATTCAGGAGACCTGGGTGCCAATCTTGGCTCAGCTCTTCACTAGCTGTGTGACCTTGAGTAAATCCTTTAGCCTTTCTTAGTTCTTTTTCTCAGCTGTCACATGGGGCACAGTACCTTTCCTATCTACCGCATGGGATTATTTTGAGGTGTAAATGAAATAATAGGCATACAAACTCATAATTTGTAAAGGCTACAAAAGTGAAAGGGCTTTTGTTTTGATAATGAGGGGATCCTCTCAGAGGTTACATATTTCTATTTTCTGGTTTCCCCAGAAGGGAGGCAAGCCTGGGTATTTATTCAATTAACCTTGAGTGCCTTTTCTGGACCAGGCACCATGCCAGGGGCTGGTGATCCAGAGTCGAATGTGATGCAATTCTTGCTCTCAAAGAATTCAGTTTGGTAGAGGATGCAACTAATAATTGCCATAAAATGTGAGAAATGCAATAGAATGGTTATAGATGAAGAGTGGTGGGACAATTCTCTGATTGGGAAGGCATCACTGAAACGGTGACATTTGGGTTGAGTCTTAACGAATGTGTTAGATTTTGCCAGGCGAAGAATTGACTGCTTACCTGGTTGAACCCAGGCAGTGCCCAACCTTGGACCAATTTCTGACCCATCTTTATCAAACTTTCCCTGTGCTGTGTTGTAGTACACATTACTGCCACATTAATCACATTGAATGCCTCACGGTTTACAGAATTCTGAAATGTCATGGGTATAAAACCAGAGATTATTTGTATGCTCAAAATAGTTGTATAAATCATTAATGAATTCAATATCCTTTTCATACTAATTAGGATTTGTTAGGCTTTTTGGATAACACAGTTAATTACCGGTCGATACTGATAATCACTACCAAGCTGATATTTCATGATTAAATTATTTTCATTTCCTGAAAAAAAAAAAAATCAGAAACTTGCCCTCAACTGCCCGTCCTATTGGAAAATATTTGTGAAAAGATGTTAACCACAGGTTAGGTGTGTTTCCCTCCCAGGAATATATGCATTGGGGTCCAGAGGGTGATATGTGTCCCTACACACAAAGGAATCATAATAATGTTTTAGTTTCACAGCTTACTTTAGGAGAAGTACCGACATACTTTCTATTGGCTGCCAATTCGTGCAAGATATTTACAAACATTACTTTTTTTCATTGTCACAACAACTCTGTTTTCTCTCTTATTATATGTGAGGGAACAGAATCACCTGGCTGGTTAGTGGCAGAGTCAAATTCAAACTCCGGGCTATGATCTTGCGCGTCCTTTGGCAGCTTGGTTCTCACAGCAATGCTGGGAAATGGGCAAGAAACGAACATTACCCCTCTTTAGGATGGGAAATCGGGACTTGGAAAGCTTTGCTGGGGACCCCCAGCTAGGCTTCCTGACTCTGGCTCCACTGGGGGCTGTTACCTTGCTGTCAGGGTCAAAGCCCTCACAGGCAGTGGAGGAGATCCTTTGGGGTAAGGTTGTCTCCTTGGCGCTTCTCAAATCTCATCTCGGGAAGCAGCTGCCCCCTGGGCCCAGGTGTTAGGTCTGCCCTGGCTGGGCCTGGGACCCTGCTGTTCTGGAAAGTTCTTTGGAAGAAGATACCTTTCCTTGTCTATCTTCACCACGAGGTGGGCTGGGCGCTGTCTACCAGTCTTCCCCAGGTTAACACTCTTCCTGCCCTTGTTCATGGAAATGACAGGGACAGTGGAGGAGAGTGAGCCCCTTGGCTTGAGACAGTATTTGGGGTGATAAAGAATAGCTTCCTCTTTGATGGACTGCTCGGTTCGTTCACTGAGAATGGACCCTTTGTGGGGTTGCAGAGAGGAGTAACTGGGGAGCTAGAATAGTGCTTATCCAGGATGAAGTCGCGTCTGAATACACATCACCTCCTGACCTCCTGCGATTCGGTCCTCAGACCCACCGAATCTTTCCTTTCTCTGTCCAGCTGTCTCTCTTGGTCTCTGCCTCTGTCCTCTCTCTCTGTGTATCTCTGTCTGTCTGTCCCGGCTTTCTCTTCCTCGCTCCCTTTTCCCCTCCCTCTCTCCCTCTGTCCTTCTCCCTCCCTTTTCCCTGCCTCCTTCTCTTTCCGTCCACAACCCTTTACCTTGTCTCCCACTTCGCCTGCCTCATGCAGACCTACACACATTTCGGATTCCTTGTTCTCCCTGAAGAGATTCTTTAATCACTTCTGTTAAAAAGTAGGCGAGTTGCACTCTTCAGACGCTAAGAAAAAAAACAGTCATCTTAATTTAACCTTTTTTTCGGCCCAGTGGCCTGTGGCTAAAGCAAAAATAGGTCTCCCCGCTTCTGGCACATACACCGCCCTCCCCAAGCTGTAAGCCAGCCCAGTTGGCAGATACTCTGCGGAGGCCAGAATCCTGTTACCGAACACACGGCCAGGGCCAGAGCTCCAAGTCCAGTCAGGCCTCCTAGCCAAGGCCGTGCATCAGCCTGAGGCCTGAGGGGGGCGGGGGGCACAGAGGCTCCTGCCCATCTGGCCCTCGGGCTGTGGCAGGTGCTGGTAGCTGCCTCCTTCCCTTCCCCAGTGGGGCTGCAAGAGGCGTTTGGCTGGAGCCCTGCCCCCTCTCAGCTTGTCACCACGCCGGGTGACACCCTGCAGGCCCGGGCCAAGCTGTCAGGTTAGTGCCCAGTCTAGCACCGTTAAATTTATTGGACTAACATTTGAATGAGGATTTAGAGTTACATAATGTTCTTACCTCATAACAACCTAGTAGAGGAGGTTTTATTGAGTCCTTATAATGACCAGACTGAGGCTTATACAGGTTAAATTATCCAGTTAGGGATAAAGCCGGTACTTAGGACTGGAATTTCTTGCCCCAGTGTCCCCAGACCAGGTTCCAGAACCTGCACGGGCCACTTCCCCAGGCCTGTTTTCCCAGGGGGGACTGTACCAGGCATGGACACTATCTCTAGTCTCAAGGTTGGCTTCAGGGCAGAAGTTTGCTGGCTGTGGGTGGACATTGGACATGTAGGCTGGAGTGTCCCCAGATGAGTGTGAGGTCCTCTGCAATGCAGGATGTTGCTGGGAGTAGCAAGAAGACGAGAGTGGACTGAGGGCCTGGGACTGGGGCCTCAGACCACCACATTCGGGCATGAACTCCCAGGAATCTGAAAGTTCTCAATTGGAACCTGGTCTTCCAGGTCACCATGAAAGTGCATTTGTGGAGTTAGGAGGATAAAATATATTTCACTCAATAGTTTGTTGACTCAGTTTATAACCAAAATATTGAAATTTATGTTAATTGGGCTGTCACTAGACTTATGAGCTCTGGGTCCCGTAAATGTCAGAGGCGGGCCTGGTGAGCGCATTTTCATGTGTTTATTGGTGGCTGGCTGGGAGGTCATCTTTTGTGAAGTTCCTGTTCAAGTCTGTTGCCCACTTTTTTATTGGGTCATCTCAGTCACATTTGGATGTCTTTGTGCCTCTACCCTTTGGGAACTCCTTATCTAGACCCAAGAGGAGGGGCAGAGTTCCAAACAGCGTCACTCAGTTTATGACTTCATCTCATCCCACCTGAGAGGTTGGTCATGCTTTGTGGTTGAAAGTATGCTCGTCACACCTGCCACCTTTCCATGTCCTGATGCAGATCTCCCCTCCTGAGCTCCATCTGAATGTCATAAAAAGTCCTGCCACTCAACCCAGTCTCTCTCCCAAACCCATTCCTCCTCATGGTTTCTATACCCAGGGGTCTTTGACTGTTTCCTCTCACCCCCAAACCCCATCTGCCTATAACCAGATCTGATCGATTTCACCTCCATAAGGTCTCTGAAGTCCATGCACGGGGCTCTACCCCACAGCCACCGCCCCGTTCCCCTTCAGGTCCTCCCTGCTGGGCCCAGAGAGAGCCTCCAGACTGCTGTCCCCTCCTCCAGCCCTGCCCTGCTCTATCCCACTCTCCATACTGCATCCTAAACAGCTCAAAATATATTCCAAGTGCCTCGCTGCCCACAGACTAGCACTCCAGCTTCTCAGCCTGCTCTCCAAGGTGCTTGTTTCATTACGGTGTTTGTTGTAAGGATCAGGTGGCCTCCTGCAACAGGGGTGGGGAGGCGGGTGAGGAGCACAGGGAAATCGGGCAACGCAAACCTCAACCATGTGGCTAGACCTGGCAGAAGCCAGGAAAAGCCATCAAGAAAGACCAAGGTGGACAGCAGGGTCAGGGTCCCTGAGGCTGGAGTACAGTTTAGGGGCTCAGAGCCTGGGCCACCTCATTGCCTCCTCAGCACTCGAGCTCAGCTAGCGCTGATTTCCTTTTCTTTAACTACTGTGAGTTGTTACCTGTCTGTCTCCCTAATTGGGTTGTAAACACCATGAAAATGAAGATCCTATTATCCATCTTTGTTTATAGTCTAAGTGCTTAGTACAGAACATTGCATAGAATAAGCTTCCAGTTAAATACTTTGTTGGAAAAATAAATGAATAAACGGTCTGGATAAGCCAGCATAGCAGATGATTCCCCAATTTTTTTTTTCTCCATGATGCATCTTATAAATTTTTTTAAACGCCAAGAACAGATATTAAAACCCTGAGAGCTCAATCCCCACCCACCGCCCCCCCACCGCCCCCCCACCCCCGGCAGCATCTCACCCCGCACCAGCTCCTCCTCAGCCAGACCCAGGGTCCTTCCCTCTGTCCCAGCGGGCAGGCTGTGGTGAGGGCAGCGTGGGCCACCCAGGAGCCTGTGTGGTCATGGGCTCTGCATGGAGGGACTGCCAGGGCAGCCCGGGATGTGGCTGGACCGCTGCTGGGGCCCGGGCGGGCTGGGAGGCGTGGGCAGCACCAGCGTGCTCTCCCTCACGTCCTTGAAGCTTCCCCTGTCCTCTGACTCAGCTCCAGCATCTCAATTCGTGGATGAATGCCCTGGTCCTAGACAGAGAGCCGATTCAGCCCAGCAGGGTTTCTGGAGGGCTCCCAGGAAGGGGAGGCCCAGAAAATGGCCGGGGGGCAGTGAAGTTGGAGTGACGGCCAGTTCACTCCAGCTGCAGTTCTTCTCCGCCCCCACTCCCACCCCACATTCTTCTGGTGCCCTCAACGGTGCTGGGCTCTACGGGGCAAACAGGAGCCTGGAGCAGACCTTGGGAGGCCAGCTTCTAGTGTCCTACGCTTCCCAGCCCTGTCCCCATCACTTTCCCACATCTGGGTTTGTGTGTGTTCATGTGTGCTTGTGTGTGCATTCTGCCAGCAGATGCGGGTGACATCTCTACTCCAGCGGGGGTCCCTATACCCACTGCAGAGCAAGTTGAGCCCCTTTAGAGCTCAAAGAACCCCCATATCAAAACTTGGTACCATTTGATAAATTAACATGCAATAAAATGCACATCTCAGTTTGACCGTTTTTGACAAGTTGGTTGCAGCTACCACCCAAATGGTCCAGTATCTCCCCCACATCCCCAGAAAGTTCCCTCACGCCCCTTTCAACACCCTTCTCATTTATGTAACCATAGATCAGCTTTTAAATCTGCATCAGAGGAGATGTCACCAGACTTTGTGTTGTGTGAGTATAGAAACTGCCAAGCAGCACCCAGTTCTGAAGCTAAGGGGCCTCCTCCCACCCTCCTTCCCAGCATCCCCACTCCACACCCGCCCCAGGTGCTGCATAACAGGACAGCAGGATCAACAAACAGTGCAGGGAAAGAACAGAGGATATGGGCGAGGGCCCTGGGTTTACGCGATGTGATTGGGGCAGTCACTCGCTCTTTTGGAGTCTTGGGATCTGTAGCTCTGCACTGGGGATGGTAACGGTCTCCCTCGGCCCCGACATCCCCAGGGCCTCTGGAAGGACTGAAGCCAATTTTGCAGCCAACGTTATAGATGGAGAGAGGGCATCAATCAATTAATTGATTGACCCAATAGCTAGCATGTACTGAACTCTCTTGGGGGCCAGGCATCGTGCTAACAACTTCCTTTAACCCTCAAGTCCGGGGGTGGGTACTACCTTTTATCCCCATTCTACAAACAGGAAAACTGGGGCTCAGAGGAATTAAAAGACTGGCCCCAAGCCAAACAATGAGAACATGATGGAGTTACATTTGACTGTAGGCAGCCGCTCACGGCTCAGGCTCTTGATCCTCTATACCATTCTTTTTCCCAGATGGATCCATTAATTGACAAGAATGAGCTATAGCTGACAGTAGTTTGTTAACAGAGATGTGCAATGCAATTGGTGCTTGTTATCATTTCTATCAACAAGTTTTGAGAGCCAGAGAATTAGATGACAGTCCACAGGCCTCACCTCCCACCCCAACCCTAGTTGGTCTGTCCTAATAAATTTCAGAATCACGACTCCTGCCTCTTCTCCTTGGACCCACAGACTATTTCCGCTTCAGAGACAGAAAGTCCTTCTTCACATCTAACTTCAGTCTCGCCTGCTGGAGTATAGCCAACATCAAGTTCACCACTGGCCTTATACAAACGATGTGCATGAGGGTGCTCATCAGCTTTCTGCCCTGCAGGGCACCCCAAAGTGCTGAGGCCTGAGGGGGGGCAGGTCGCCACAGTCCCCTCCCAGTCCTAAGCACATGAGTGCTAGGGGATGGAGGAGTAGAAAGGAGGGATCGAGAGAGGGCGTCTGAGCTGCCTCCTTTCTGCTCTTCTCAGCTCCCGCAGAGACCCCTGTGTCTGGCTCTTTCTCCTGGGAATGCTCCACCCACCACAGACTTCACCCCACGTCCTTGTAGCATTTCTGTGAGGCTTGTCACCGGAGGGGTTTGGGAGACAGGAGAGCAGAGGGTCTGGCAGAGCCCTTCAAGAGCGAGGCCTTGCACTGGGGAGCTTAGCTCAGGGATGCAGGCCTGCTAGCTCACCGCTTGACCTTGGTCAGGCCAGGCCTGTCTTCTCCGCTGCCAGGGGAGATAATATTACTGCCTCTCAGGGCTGGGCCGAGGCTCCGATGATACCAAGACTGGGAAAGGACTTGGCAAAGCAGAAGCTGAAGTTCAGCCCAAGGGATTGTTTGAGGCACATTGTGCTGCAGGGAAGGGTCTGGACTCGCCCAAGAGAGCTCAGGGCCAAGGGTCTGGCTCGCTGACCGCCTTGTAAGCTTCTCGTGGACCCCTCTGAGACAGAAGGACAAACGGTCAATCTACCCCTATGCGCCATCCACCCAAACCAAAGGGCCCCCTGCTGTGCTGCCTGTGGCCTGCCTGTGGGCCTCTGTGTTGCCTGTGAGCGCCTGTCTGTGCGCTAGGGTGCAGGCGGAGGCCTCTCTGTGATGGCAGAGGAGGTTCTGGTCAACAGCACAGTTTCCTGGGAGTCTCTGTGTATGTGTCCCTCTGTGCGGGCTCGTGTGGATCTGTGTCTGTGTGTACATCCATGTCACAGAGCATCTATTTTTTAAAAAGCTGTCTAGGATTTATTGTCTGTTACATGGAAATGGGGTACCTTAGTCTCTAGGCATCTGGAGGCACAAGGATTATGTTGTGAATTGTGGGTGTGGTGTCCACAGGGCTCCAAAGCCACCCATGGCTCCCTATTCCTCAGTGCGAATGTCTTAGCCTGGTGTTCAAGGTCCTCCACGCCTGGCACACAGAGGCCTTTCTGGCACAATCATCCACACTTACTGGGCACAGACAGGAGAGACTGTGACTTCAGGCTTGTTCCTTCCCCTCCGGGCCTCATTCTCTCAAACGTGAAGTGAGCTGGGAAAGTCATCTACGAACTGTAAAGCATGACACACAAGCAAGGGATTTTTCCTGCAGCTTCCTGGATTTGGGGTGCCTAGCCCACTCTGGGCCTCTCCTCCTGTTGCCCCAATATCCCCACTCCCTGACTGCCTTCCCCGCCTTCTCTGAATAGTCAGGTTCTGCCCATGCTTCCCCCCTCAGCGCTCCTCTGCCTGCAACTCTCCTTCTCTGTTCCTGCGTCTGTGAGGATACCTGTCTGTAGGTCTGTGTGTGTGTGTTGTGTGTGCACTTGGGTCTACCCTCTGAATGCACCTTTTGTTCATTCAGCAAGTATGTATTGAACACCTGTTACCTGCCAGGCCTCGCGCTGGGCGCTGGGGATTCAGCTGTGAACAAGGCAGATGCAGGAGCAGTACTAGTGCACTGGGAATCTGCGCAAATAAGGAAACGCTACCCTTAGCAGGAGGTGCAGTCCCGGGGTGTACGGCTTGCTGAATAAATGATGCTTTTTACACAAGGAAAAAGGAGCCTTTTCTTCCTGGTGGACACAGCCCTAAATGAAGGTCCACAGCTTCGGAAGTGGGGACAGGGGCTGGACTTCAGCCCCATGCCACCTCCCTTGGCTAAGCCAGCCACCCTTGGGCATTGAACAAAACGCACATCTCGAGACAGCAGCCCAGGAAAGCCCTTCTTACCCTTGAAGGTAGCACTCAAGCTCCTTCAAGGAGCATCTTGAAGATGTGTGCATCTCTGTACTGCTTGTGTGCACACATGACGCCAGTGTGTCCCTCTGTGCAAGTGTCCGTGCTCTGGTGGACCTCTCTGTAGCCACGCCTGGGCATGGGGGGCAATATGTATGTGTATCAGCCTGTATACGTGTGCACCCGCGGCCCTGACGGCTATTTCCTCACCATCCTGCACGTCTCTCTGTTGGCTTTCTCTGCTTACCTAATTTTTCATCTTCCCCAACTGGACCCCACGCTCTGTGAAGTCTTTCCTCAGCAGAGCAGGGTGGAGCTTAGCCTCAGGAGTGAGTGGACCAATGCTGGGCCCAGCCTTCCTCCTAATCTTCTGCTTCTGTTTTTCCCTTCTCTGGAAGGAAGGGCTGGGCCCCTCTGGTACCAACATGGGCCAGGGAAAAGGGCACAGCTGTTACATGGAGGGCTTAGACTCCCTCTGCCTGGGAATCTCTGGGAGACCCCGGGCAGATCCCTAACCCCTCCTGAAGACTTACCCACGTGGAACATGATGGGCTTGTTTGTTCTTTGCTAGATACGTCCTGCCTCTGCATCTTTGCTCAGCCCACTCTCACGGCGTGCTCCCCCATCCTTCAAGACCGAGGGCCACCTGTGCTATAAGTAGTGGCAGCAGCGACCCCCTACAGAGCGCTCACCTGGCACCAACGTGGTAGAAGGGTGGATTGCACACATCGTGGACCTTGGTGTTTAGATGCTTATCATACACACAATCTCATTGAAGTCTCACAACGGTCTAATGAAGTAGGCATTATTAACATCCCAGTTTTTGAGACAAGGAAACCAAAGTTCAGAAATGTCCACGAACCTGCCCAAGGTCACACTGCCTCACTAGCTGACTGAGACAATCAGGATTGGACTCAGCTCTGCCTGCCCCTCAGGCTCCCATGCTCCTAACCTCAGGTCAGCCTCTGACCTCTGCAGCCCGCTGTTACTCTCCCTGCTCTCAGCTCCTGGTGTCCTAGTGGGCACAGTGGCCATCTGAATTCATACCCTTAGCTGGTATCTTAAAAATATATACTTTTCTTTTTTTTTTTAACATTGCACCTACCTCCCTGACTAGATTATGTGTCTGAGGGTAGGGACTGTGTCCTTTTATCCCTTTGTTTCCCCAGCTCCTCACACCTACAAGATGATGTTGATGATGATGGTGAGTGATTCCCCCCTGCCTGTCTCTGGGCCACAAGGTCACAGTGACGGCTTTGTGTGCTTTCCTCCTTTGTGTGACCTGGAGAAGCTGTGTCCCTTGTAGGAGAGTTTCTTGGTTTGGGAGGAGAAGCTCTGGGCAGTCTGTGCTTCTGGCCTGGGGATCCCAAAGGGCTCCTGCAGCCCTGAGAACAGCGGCGGAGACGGCACCTCCCTCGCTCCCCCTCGAGCCTGCATTCTGGCTAATCCCCCACCCCTGACTCCCCAGGGCCCTGGGCTTTGCAGGCCTGGGTGGGGAGGAAGCCGGTAGGAGGGGGGCCCTTCCACCCTGCCTCTGCAGCTCTGGTGCAAAACTATGTGGTCCTTCCAGTATGTTCAGAAATCCCATCCCCACAGAGGCATGGCCTAGGTGGAACTGACGCCCTGCGGGCAGCCTAGCCGGATGGTCTGGACCTGACAGCCGCCTTGGAGGTGCCTGACTGCAGCCACAGGGTCTGGGCTGTGACGTCTCCACTTATGTGAAATCAGAGTCCTACCGTCTAAGAGGGGGGCTATGGGACCATATTCTCCGCAGTTTCATCCAATAACCAAGGGCACAGTAAGCACTTGCCACTGGGGGTAAATCTCTGAGATGCACTTCCTGCTCCATGGGTGGAGGGTCTACATATACTCAGTCTGCTCACACAAGGAAAGGGGTAATACCTTCAGAAAGCAGTGCTGGGTACCAGCAGTGCTGTATTACGTTCAGGAGGGAAGAGCGTGATGGGTCAGAGGGGTCCCGGAAGGCAGCTCAGTGAGAGGAAGTGGGGATGGCAGTTCGGCAGGGAGAGGCTCAGAGGATCGGGTAGGTTATCCTTGGTGGGGAGGAGCAACACGACCAGGGGGAGGATACTGCACACACTAGTCCATAACTGGTGGGTGGGCTTGACCTCCCCCAACGGCGTGGAGAAGCCACCAGTGCCCAGACTTGACTCCAATGTTGATACTGCCATTTTCTAGATGTGCGAACTTGGGATAGTTACTTCACTTCTCTGAGGCTCCGTTTCTTCATCTGTAAAACAGCGATGAAAATTCTAACCTCTGAAGGTTGTTGACTTTTTGTTTCATCGTTCTTTGGAGAGAGAGAGTATTCTCAAAGGGAATGTCTATTCGTTCTCTAATTTAAATGAAGTGGAGAACAGTACTGTTTGGATTCCCTGACTTCTATCTATCAAAAAACATTTATTTCCATGAGCTCTGCCCAGTGTTGTGTGTCATAAGGGAAGCAGGGCCTTTGGAATGGGCAGGGCTCCCTGGAGACACGGACATTGGCTCTGGGGAGACAAGATTGTGCCTTGGCACAGTCCAGGGCAGTGTGGACTAACTTCATGGGCCAGACAGCAGGGGCTGCAGCAGCTTGTCAAAGGGGCACCACTGAGGTCTGGATTAGCCAGGAGACACTTGCTGTAGAAGCTGGCACTTGAATAGAACTTTTGGTTGGTTAAGATGTCCAATCATGTTTCATATGGGTGATTTTTCTGCTTATCTTTTGATTTTTTTATGTTAGTATATTAGTTATCTATTGCTACCTAACAAACAATGCCAAAACATAGTGGCTTAAGTTCTAGAGTGGCTTAGCTGAGTGGTTCTGGCTCTGAGTTCTCATGAAGTTGGCATGGGCTGCGCTGTAATCTGAAGGCTTGATTGGGCTGGAGGATCCACTTCTAAGTTCACTGCCATGACTATTGGCAGGAGGACTCCGTTCTGCACTGGCTATTAGCCTGAGGCCTCAGTTCCTTACCATGTGCGTCTTTGAGTGTCCTCACAATGTGGTGGTTGGCTTCCCCCAAAGGGAGTGGGCCAAGAAGGAGAGAGCAAGGAGGAAGCTGCACTGCCATTGACGACCTAGTCTCTGATGTTGCACACCATCACATCCTCTGTTCTTATTCATTGGAAGCCAGTCAATAGGTACAGCCCACATTTAAGGGGGAGGGGAATTAGACTTCACCTATGGAAGGGAGAAGTATCAGAGAATTTGTGAAAATATTTTAAAGCCATCACAGTTATGGACATTTTTTCTTTCTAACAAGGAAAACGTAAAACATTTGCAAAAGCAAAGCGAATGGTATAATGAACCCTTATACACCCATCATCCAGCTGCTGATTGTGAACAATTATGAAACCAGGCCAATATTTTTATCAGGTTTATTGAGGCATATATGACATATGATAAACTGCACATATGTAAAGTGCACAATTCAATAAGTTTTGACATATGTTTACACCCATGGTACCATCACTACAGTCAAGCTAATGAGCACATCCTTCATGACCAAAAGCTTCCTTGTGCCCCTTTGTAATCTATTCCTTACCTCTTACCCACCTTACCCCATCCCCAGGCAGCCTTACCCCATCCCCAGGCAACGACTGATCTTCTTCCTGTCATTATAACATAGTTTACATTTCCTAGAATATTACGTGAATGAAACCATAAAGTATATACTCCTCTTTGTTGGATTTTTTCACTCAGCCTAGTTATTTTGAAATCCGTCTATGTTGCTGTGTGTATCAATAGTTCATTCTTTTTTATTGCTGAGTAGTATTCCATTGTAGGGAAATGTTATAATTTGTTTATCCATTCACCTGTTGATGTACATTTGCATTGTTTCCAGTCTGGGGCTATTACAAATGAGGCTGCTATGAACATTCATGTACAAGTGTTTGTATATACATCTGATTTCATTTCTCTTGGGTAAATATCTAGTAGTGGAATGACTGAGTTATATGGTAGGATATGTTTAACATTTTAGAAAACAGCCACACTCTTTTGCAAAGTGGTGTTACTAATTTACATTCCTGCCAGCAGTATATGAGAGTTGGTTATTCTACCTGATCACCAACACTTGATATGATCAGTCTTTTTGATTTTAGGCACACTGAAATTAGTAGTGGCATTTCATTGTGGTTTTAATTTGCATTTCACTAATGACTAATGAAGTGTAACATTTTCATATGCTTATTTGCCATCTATATATTGTCTTTGGTAGAGTGTCTGTTGAAATGTTTTGCCCATTTTTTTTACTGAGTTTTTGGTTGCTTCTTACAGAGTGTTGAGATTTCTGCATAGATTCTGGAAAAAAGTCCCATCTCAGAAATGTGATTTGCAAATAGTTTCTCCCAGTCTGTGGCTTATCTTTTCATATTCTTAAATGTCTTTTAAAGAGAAGTTCTTAATTTTGTTGAAGTCCAGTTTATTCTCCTCCCTCTTTAAAATAGTTTTGTTTTTTTTTTTAAATAAAAGGGAGTATGTTTTTAGTGTTGTATCTAAAAGATCTTTGCCTACAACAAGGTCATAAAGATTTTCTCCTATGTTTTCTTCTAGAACTTTCATAATAATTTCAGAGTTTACATCGAGGTCTATGATCCATTTTGAGTTAACTTTTGTATTTGGTTCAAGGTACTGATCAAAGTTTTGTTTTGTATACATATATCCAGTTTTTCCAACACCATTTGTTGAACACTATGCTTTCTCCACCTTTGTCAAAAATCAATCGGCCACATATCTGTGGATTTATTTTTATTTCTGGACTCTATACCATTCATTGATTTATTTGTCTGTCTTTAAACCAATACACACTATATTGATTACTGTAGTTTTATAAGATTTTCCCTGTTTTTTAATTGAGATGTAATTCACATGTTATAATATTCACCTTTTAAAGTATTCAATTCCATGGATTTTATATATTCACAAAGTTGTGCAACTATCACCACTCTCTAATTCCAGAACATTTCATCACCAAAAAAAGAAATTCTATATGCATTAGCAATAACCCTCATCCCTCCCCTTCCCCCCAGGTCCCTAGCAAGCACTGATCTACTTCTGTCTCTACGAATTTACGTCTAATGATATGGTTGCTTCTAACAAATAACCTTTCTTTCCTTCCCCCCACATTAAATAATAGTCCTGAATCCTGCATTCTTCATTTCTTTGTACTCCTTTATAAGAGTCTTGCTGTATCTACATAATTCCTAAAATGCTGTTTTAAAAAATTGTAGCTTTATGAAAAGTCACAATGCATGCAATTTGGGGGGACTCACTTCTTTCACTTGGTATCATGTTGCTGACTTTTATTCATATTGTTGTCTATCTTAAGTTTCTTTATTTTAACCCCTATGTGAGAACATACCACAACATAAGCTTCCGCTCTCTGTAGATGGACGTTTGGGTTGTTTCCAAGTTTTTGCTATTGTGAATAGGGCTGCTATGAATACTCTTGCACATGTTTCCTGAGTATTTGTGAGTGAGTGAAAATCTAGGGCATAGGTTATGTTAATTTTCAACTTGAGGAAATAACACGTAAGACTGTTTTTTCAAAATGTTTTCACCAGTGTAAACTCCCACCAGCAATGTACAAGCAAGTGCCTGTGGATACACATAGTCCAAAAGTGGTATTGTCAGACTTTTGAAAAAATGTTGCCAGTTGATTAGGTGCAAAATGGTGTTTCATTATGGTCTTGATTTGTGTTTTCCCAATCACCAGTGATGTTGAACATCCCTTTATATGTTTATTGACCATTTATGTTTCCTTTCTATGAAATCCCTGTTCATGTCTCTTGTCCAACTTTCTGTAGGGTTGACTGGGTCCAACATCTTATTTTAAATGATTGTGTTATATATATGAATATATTCTTTTTTTTTTTTTTTTGGCTACATTGGGTCTTCGTTGCTGTGCATGGGCTTTCTCTAGTTGTGGCGAGCAGGGGCTACTCTTTGTTGCGGTATGCGGACTTATCATTGCGGTGGCGTCTCTTGTTGCAGAGCATGGGCTCTAGGCACACGGGCTTATATTCTTAATACTAATCCTTGTCAGTTGTGTATATGGCAAATATCCTCTCCCAGCATACAACTTGTCTCTTCACTCTCTTTAGGTGTTCTCTTGAAAAACAGAAATTCTTAATTCTAATATAATCAAATGTATTCATCTTTCATATTTTAGCCAATGCTTTTTGTGTTTTAAGAATCCTTCCCTACTCCAAGGTATAAAACATACTCACATGTATTTTCTGCTAAGCATATTAAAGTTTTGTTTTTGACACTTCAGTCCTCAATCCACATGAATTATAAAGAAGGGACTGGATTTAATCTATTCCAATTAGAATACATTTTTTTCCAGTTTCATTTATTTACAAGCCCTCTTTCCCTGTTGGTTGAATGTATGACATCTATCATATACCAGAGTCCCACGCTGCATGGATCTGTTTCTGAGTTCTCTGTTCTATCACATTGGTCAGTCTCTCCAACCCTGGACCACAGGCGAAGTGCACTGTCCTAATCACAATAGCTTCAAAATAAGTCCTAATATCCAGTAAGGTAATTCCCTCCTTGATTATCTTCTTCAAAAAATGCCCTGGCTATTCTTGGCCCTATAGTTTTTCAAATAAAACCCAAATAGAATTATTTTCTCAAGTTCCATAAAAATCTCTTAATGGATTTTCAGTGAAATTATATTTAATTTATATGTCACATTGGGAAGAATTGACATCTTCATGATAATCAGCTTTCCTGTCAATAAACGTAGTATTTTTTTCTATTTATTTATGCTTTTTAGATATCTCTTAATAATATTCCCCTGGTCATCAATATCTTTTTTTTAAAACCAGCATTATGTGAGAATCTTTATTTTGACAAATAAGTACACAGTATTTTTTTAAGATTTATTCCTGTGTATTTGATATTCTTTAATGCTATTGTAAATGATACCTTCCCTTCAATTGCATTTTCTAGTTATTTGCTGTTAGTATATAGAAGTGCAACTGATTTTTGAGTATTGCTTTTATATCCAGGCACCTCAGTCAACTTTCTAGGCTTTTGTAACTTTTGTCTTTAATAACCTTAAATCTTGCTGCACTTGGATAGATTTAAACTTTTCCATTTTTTTCCTATTTGGCCCTCTCTAGATCCTTTTAATCTGAGGTTTCTCAGTTCTTTTGTTGCTTTAAACTTCAGGTTATATATCTCTATTATTTTATAAAGTATTTTCTCTTACCCCTCTTTATTCCTCTCTCTTTCTGATATCTTCTATTATTCAGATCTTAGCATTTCCACCTCTTAAATTTTTATCTCCTAACTTTTTTTGCATATTTTCTATTTATTTCCTTTTTCTGTTTGGGCTTTTTTTTTTTTCAATTTCATTTTCTGGTTTTGAATTCATTTCTCAGTTGTAACCATCCTGCTATTTATCCATCTATTCTGTTCTTTATTTTAAACATTGTATGTTCATGACTAATATTTCTACTTGGTTCTTTTTTTATGAGATCTTTGAATGGCCAGCTATTTTGGCTGGGGTTCATTTTCTCCTAGAGGTATTGGCTTCTATGTCAGGCAATAATTATGGGGGTGGGCCAGACCCTAGTCCAGGAAGATTCCAAAAGGTTCAAGGGATGGCTAATGAATAAACCTCAAGGTAGAGAGAGCCTCAGGCACCAGGAAACCACAATTCCCTATCCATAGCTATAGCAGGCCAGGTGCCCAGGGTCCATGATTTTTTTAAGGGCCCACAAAAATATGTTATTTCTAATTTATTTTAATGTAAGGGAAAAAATGAATATAATAATAATGACTACATAATAATGAATCTAGTCTGGATTATATTAATCTTTATAGTAATGTGGTCATCAAATAATTTTTACTATATTTTATGAAGGAAGGATGCCCAGGACCCACTGAAGTCATAATGCAGCTCCATCTCCAACCTATAAAACACAGTCAATCACTGCTCATTCTACAAAACAACTCTCTGATCAAGTCTGGTCTTCACTCTCCCTCTCTTCCAGCCCCAGAGAGAGAAGTGCATTAGGAGGAGACACTCCTTAGAGAGTAATTCACCAGCCCTGGGGGTTGGAAGGAGATGGGATAAGAAAGGAGGCCAGTTGTTCCCCACCTGGTTTTGTCAGCTCCTCTCAAGCCCAGGGCTCCTGCACTGCCCTGATTTCACCTCTGTGGCACCAGGATAGGGACAGGCCCTGTCTGACTCAAAGAAACGGTGGTAGAGAAGCAAGAGCAGACTGCCAACACTTCCCGTTCTGTTTGATCCTCCCAGGGAGTGCTAGAAGCCAGAGTGCTTGTAGCCTCAGGCCAAAGTCACCACCAGACACAACAAATAAAAATAGCTCCTATCATCCCAGGGGGTTCTCACTGTTTTCTATCTCACAGTTCCCCTGGGCTGATCTTGGAGGAAGAGAGCCAGCAGTGGTGCTGCTTAGAGATGCAGTTCTTACTTTGTCACTCAGCTGGCTGAAGAGCATTCAGTGGTTTCCCATTGGGCTTCTGGATTCCCAACTTGACTCGTTTAGGAGAAAGGAGAATTAATTATAACCTCCATGTGTACCCTCTTTCTAGCTCTCCTCTGAGGAGTGTTAGTAACCTGAATGCCTAAAGTGGAGAACTGCTGATTTAGCAGCATAGAGAAGCGGGCGGAGGTGCTATGCATTCGTGGGTCGTGTGCACCGCTTGTCTTTCTCCATCCAGCTGGGTAGGCAAGTTGGCTTAGTAGATTTGGCCATATCTTACTCCACAAACCTGGCCGATATACTCCCCTTTGTCCTTGGTTTCCTCCATACAGCCCCAGAAGAAGACAGAAGTTGGTGAGCTTACAAGCTTTGGATTTGGGCCTAGAGGGAAGCAGGAAGTCTTTTTCAACTTAGAGTCTAAGCTTCATGCTTCAGCCCAGCTTTTGTTCAAGATCTGCACTGGTACAGCTAGTAATTGTCATTTTGATTCCTGTTTGGCTCCTGTTCCTTCCATTGGGAACTTTCTGGGGCTGAGAGGAAGAGAGAAGAAATGATCAGCAGAGTAGGATTCTGACTTTCCAGAATTCCTGACCACAGTGTCATCAAATGCCAATAGCACCTCTTTGCTCTTGATGGCAAAAGTTGACCAGCCCCTCTGTGAACCTGCTCGTGCCCTACCATGGCTGTCTGCTCGCCATTTCACCTTGCCCGGTGGTGTTCCTGACATACTGGTCCTATTGAGTATCCCCCAAATTTAGCATGGTGCCTGGCACTTGGTATGTATGTGTGTGTGTATGTATGTGTGTGTGTGTGTGTGTGTATATATATATATATAAAATATGTGAAATGGATAAAGTTAAACATGTATTGTCACCCCCATTTCCTAGATGTAACTCAGAGAAGATAAGTAATTTACCCAAAGTCACACAGTTCTCTATGACATCAGGTTGGCTTGATTCCCGGTCCCTCTTCCTCTCCACAGGGCCGGGCAGAGAGCCGCCTCCCTTGGCATGGCCCCATTTGCATCCCAAGCGGGAAACTCGGACTCATGGAGATTACATGCCCAGTGCTGACAGCTTGCTCAGTTCATCCACTTATCTGCCATCTATCTTCCTCACTAGTGGAGATACTGTGGGCATAGTTCTTCTTAAATTAAGCATGAGATTAAATCATTTAAAGTCTTTTTACCTGTCCATTTCCCCAGGGCAGTTCTTTATGAAGTGATTTCTCACATTTTCCGAGTGACTCAGTTAGTTTGATTGGTGATGTGCCAGGAAAAGGTTGAGAAAGGGGAGAGAGAGAAAGTGAGCTCAGAAAGGACGACCGGGTAGCTGGAAAGGAGATCTCGGTACACGAGGTATGAGGAGAGAGAGAGTATGCAAGCCTACAGTGAAGGCCCTCTGCCCCCAGAGAGTCCCTGGGAGCTAGCCAAAGTGCCCTCGTTAGAAAGTATGCCCTTTCTGAGCTTTTCCCTTTTGAGCGCTGATTTCCCCCAAGAGAAAAAGCAGCTGCCCTTTGCTAGTGCAGGAGGGCCTCAGGGCATAAGGCAGGTCCTGAGTTCCCAGAGTCCTGGGAAGCAAGCTGGAAAGGCCTAGAAAGGAGAGGGAGGGTGAAGGTAACACCAGAGGCTGGACTGCATCCAGCGTAGAGTGTTAAGGAGGCTGGACCCCTGTGAGGGAGAAAACCTCCCTAGGGTAGGATTCAAGGCCTGAGATAGTGACAGGGCCTAAAGAACCAAAAAATGGTCAAGGTCTCACCACCACTGCTATCAAAACTTTGAGAAACTCCACAGTAAGAGTGAGGAGAATTTGTGAAAAGAGGCAAGTGGATTGGGAATGGAGGCACTGAGCTGGCTGTCACTCTACTCTCTGGCCTCCAAGTTCCCATGTGGCAGATGATGTGTTGGTCTGATTGCTCTCTGGGCAGGGTCTTCTGCCTGGGTTGGAGTTTCCTGATGATGACTGATTTGACCCCGAACGACATCCGTCACACCACTGTGTATGGATCATACACAGGGTTCTTGAGGCCCAGACTCTGCCAGGAAGCTCAGTGTAGGCAAAACATCTTCTTTTACACCTCAGACTTTGGAGTAGGCTGGCCACACAGGCAACCCAATAAGATCAAGATCATTGACCTTGAATCAGGACCCCTGAGCCCTAATACCAGCTTCCTCTATGACTTTGGTCAAGTCTCTAACGTTTCTGGGCTTCAACTGTAAAATGAGGAAAATAATATTTACCCTTGTAACCTCAGGGAGGTTGAGAGATTTGAATGGCATATGACTGTGAAGGGACTTGGAAGAATATAAAGAGCAAGGCATTACGATCAATACTGATATTGCTCTACAGCTATGAAGAGGAGACTATAATACCTCAGAAGAAAGGACACAAAAGGTGTTTTGCTTATATTAATTTAAAAATATATCATTTCCTTTAAAGAAAGTGATCATTCCAGACTAGCCATACAAGATGCTGGTCAGAAATACTGTCCCCTACAGGGAAGCCTAGGTATTCACCCTGAGAGACTCCCATCTACAGGGTCATCAGGCTTGGTGCCATGTGACATTCCTTTTGGCTATAGCCAAAAGGACAAGAAATAAGTGTAGGCAACCCTAGGCTGGCAAAGTAGTAAGTATGAAATTTCTGCCCCACAGTGGTGTGATCTACTGGATGCTGACTGAGTGATCCACAACACATGCAGGTCTATCCCTCATCTTTAAAATCTTCCCTCCACCTCACAACCCTGTTCAGCCATGGCCTCATTCTTCTGTTCTCCTTTATTTCAAAACGCCTTGAAAGAGTTGTCTAAACTTGCTGTCTCCTGTGAGGAGGAGATCTTCTCCTCTCATCAAAGTGGGTATAGAGAGTACATATCTCAACATAATAAAGGCCATTTATGACAAACCCACAGCTAACCTCATACGCGATGGTGAGAAGCTGAAAGCTTTTCCTTCAAAATCAGGAACAAGACAAACATGCCCACTCTTGCCACTTCTGTTTAACATAATATTGGAAGTCCTAGCCACAAGAATCAGATAAGAAGAAGAAATGAAAGGCATCCAAATTGGAAAGGAAGAAGTAAAACTGTAACTATTTGCAGATGATATGGTACTATATATAGAAAACCCTAAAGTTTCCACCAAAAAAAAAAAAAAAAATCTGTTAGAGGGAGGGACCTTCAAGATGGCAGAGGACTAAGACATGGAGGTCACCTTTCTCCCCACAAATACATCAGAAATACATCTACATGTGGAACAACTCCTACAGAACACCTACTGAACGCTGGCAGAAGACCTCAGACTTCCCAAAAGGCAAGAAACTCCCCACGTACCTGGGTAGGGCAAAAGAAAAAGGAAAAAACAGAGACAAAAGAATAGGGATGGGACCTGCACCTCTGGGAGGGAGCTGTGAAGGAGGAAAAGTTTCCACACACTAGGAAGCCCTGTCACTGGTGGAGGTGGGGGGTGGGCGGGGGGGGGGGGGAAGCTTCAGAGCCATGGAGGAGAGCGCAGCAACAGGGGTGCAGAGGGCAAAGCGGAGAGATTCCTGCACAGAGGATTGGTGCCGACCAGCACTCCCCAGCCTGAGAGGCTTGTCTGCTCCCCCGCCGGGGCGGGTGGGGACTGGGAGCTGAGGCTTGGGCTTCGGAGGTCAGATCCCAGGGAAAGGACTGGGGTTGTCTGCGTGAACACAGACTGAAGGGGGCTAGTGCGCCACAGCTAGCCGGGAGGGAGTCCAGGAAAAAGTCTGGAACTGCCTAAGAGGCAAGAGACCATTGTTTCGGGGTGCGCGAGGAGAGGGGATTAAGGGCACCATCTAAACGAGCTCCAGAGATGGGTGCAAGCCGCGGCTATCAGTGCGGACCCCAGAGACGGGCATAAAACGCTAAGGCTACTGCTGCAGCCACCAAGAAACCTGTGTGCAAGCACACGTCACTATCCACACCGCCCCTCCCGGGAGCCTGTGCAGCCCGCCACTGCCAGGGTCCCGTGATCCAGGGACAACTTCCCTGGGACAACACACGGCACGCCTCAGGCTGTTGCAAAGTCATGCTGGTCTCTGCCGCCCAAAGGCTCGCCCCGCATTCCATACCCGTCCCTCCCCCCGGGCCTGAGTGAGCCAGAGCCCCCAGATCAGCTGCGCCTTTAACCCCGTCATGTCTGGGCGAAGAACAGAGGCCCTCAGGCGACCTACACGCAGAGGCGGGGCCAAATCCAAAGCTGAACCCCAGGAGCTGTGCAAACAAAGAAGAGAAAGGGAAATTCTCCCAGCAGCCTCAGGGGCAGCAGATTAAATCTCCACAATCAACTTGATGTATGCCGCACCTCTGGAATACCTGAATAGACAACGAATCATCCCAAAACTGAGGCGGTGGACTTTCTGAGCAACTGTAGACTTGGGATTTGTCCCAAGGTTCTGTCTAGGGTTCTGTCTGTCTGTCTTTTTTTGTTGTTGTTGTTTTGTTTGTTTTGGTTTGGTTTTGGTTCCTTTTGTATAGTTTTTAGCACTTGTTATCATTGGTGGATTTGTTTTTAGGTTTGGTTGCTCTCTTCTTTCTTTTTTTTATTACTTTTATTTTTTAATTTTTAATTTTTAATTTTAATAACTTTATTTATTTTATTTTACTTTTTTCTTTCTTTCTTTTCTTCTTTTTTTTTTTTCTCCCTTTTCTTCTGAGCTGTGTGGCTGACAGGGTTTTGGTGCTCTGGCCGGGTGTCAGACCTAAGCCTCTGAGGTGGGAGAGCCGAGTTCAGGACATTGGTCCACCAGAGACATCCCGGCTCCACGTAATATCAAATGACAAAAGCTCTCCCAAAGAACTCCATCTCAACACTAAGACCCAGCTCCACACAACGACCAGCAAGCTACAGTGCTGGACACCCTATGCCAAACAACTAGCAAGACAGGAACACAACCCCACCCATTAGCAGAGAGGTTGCCTAAAATCATAACATGGTCACAGACACCCCAAAACACACCACTGGATGCGGTCATGCCCACCAGAAAGACAAGATCCAGCCTCATCCACCAGAACACAGGCACCAGTCTCCTCCACCACGAAGCCTACACAACCCACTGAACCAACCTTACCCACTTGGGGCAGACACCAAAAACAACAGGAACTACGAACCTGCAGCCTGTGAAAAGGAGACCCCAAACACAGTAAGTTAAGCAAAATTAAAAGAGAGAGAAATACACAGCAGATGAAGGAGCAAGGTAAAAACCTACAGACCAAACAAATGAAGAGGAAATAGGCAGTCTACCTGAAAAAGAATTCAGAGTAATGATAGTAAATATGATCCAAAATCTTGGAAATAGAATGGAGAAAATACAAGAAACATTTAACAAGGATCTAGAAGAACTAAAGAGCAAACAAACAATGATGAACAACACAATACATGAAATTAAAAATTCTCTACAAGGAATCAATAGCAGAATAACTGAAGCAGAAGAACGGATAAGTGACCTGGAAGATAAAATAGTGGAAATAACTACCGCAGAGCACAATAAAGAAAAAAGAATGAAAAGAATTGAGTAGTCTCAGAGACCTCTGGGACAACGTTAAGCTCACCAACATTCGACTTATAGAGGTCCCAGAAGAAGAAGAGAAAAAGAAAGGGACTGAGAAAATATTTGAGGAGATTATAGTTGAAAACTTCCCTAATGTGGGTAAGGAAATAGTCAATCAAGTCCAGGAAGTGCAGAGAATCCCATACAGAATAAATCCAAGGAGAAACACACCAAGACACACATTAATCAAATTATCAAAAATTAAATACAAAGAAAAAATATTAAAAGCAGCAAGGGAAAAGCAACACATAACATACAAGGGAATCCCCATAAGGTTAACAGCTGATCTTTCAGCAGAAACTCTGCAAGCCGGAAGGGAGTGGCAGGGCATATTTAAAGTGATGAAAGGGAAAAACCTACAACCAAGATTACTCTACCCAGCAAGGATCTCATTCAGATTCAACGGAGAAATTGAAACCTTTACAGACAAGCAAAAGCTAAGAGAATTCAGCACCACCAAACCAGCTTTACAACAAATGCTAGAGGAACTTCTCTAGGCAGGAAACAAGAGAAGGAAAAGACCTGCAATAACAAACCCAAAACAATTAAGAAAAGGGTAAAAAGAGCATACATACTGAAACTACCTTAAATGTAAATGGACTAAATGCTCCAACCAAAAGACATAGACTGGCTGAATGGATACAAAAACAAAACCCGTATACATGCTGTCTACCAGAGACCCACTTCAGACCTAGGGACACACACAGACTGAAAGTGAGGGGTTGGAAAAAGATATTCCATGCAAATGGAAATCAAAAGAAAGCTGGAGTAGCAATTCTCATATCAGATAAAATAGACGTTAAAATAAAGACTATTACAAGAGACAAAGAAGGACACTCCATAATAATCAAGGGATCAATCCAAGAAGAAGATATAACAATTGTAAATATTTATGCATCCAACATAGGAACACCTCAATACATAAGGCAAAAGCTAACAGCCATAAAAGGGGAAATCAACAGTAACACAATCATAGTAGGGGACTTTAACACCCCAGTTTCACCAATGGACAGATCATCCAAAATGAAAATAAATAAGGAAACACAAGCTTTAAATGATACATTAAACAAGATGGACTTAATTGATAATTATAGGACATTCCATCCAAAAACAATACAGAATACACTTTCTTCTCAAGTGCTCATGCAACATTCTCCAGGATAGATCATACTGTGGGTCACAAATCAAGCCTGGGTAAATTTAAGAAAATTGAAATCAT